>NC_134704.1:157478624-158678624 GCF_043290135.1 Rhipicephalus microplus
GGACAAAGGAAAACACGTGCTTACCCGGCGCCGACCAACGGAGAAGAGAGCGCTACCTCGGCGCGTGCGTGCCGCGTGCCGTGCCCGCATGTGGTGCCTTCTATCGCCACGTGGTGTTAACAGAGCGGGAAGGCAAAAGGGTGTGGCCGTGTGGCAAAATGCCCGCGAAATGGTCGCGGGCGCGCCTCAGATCCCCACATCCTCCTCTCCTTAATGCACCCTATATACCGGTCTGCAAAGGCAGCCGGTCGTCCCCCATGCATGCAAAGGCGTCATGCAATGGGCAACAGCTAGCCTCAGCCTCGCTCAGCAACTGCTGCTGAAGAAAAAAAATAAAACAGCACAAGAATACACTTGACAAATACAATGGCTCCGCGGAAGAGGGGTAACGGGAGTTCATGATGCTCACGCAAGAGCGCGTCCACGGCTCGGAGGGGCAGCGTCACGTAATGTCTGACTTGGGTGATTGCGTGGATGCGAGAGTTCAAGAGGAGGGTTCTGGTTGAGGCCTTCATGCGAGGAACGGGCTCACCTTCGTCTGGTCGATGTTGACGACAGCCCTGCGAGTCCGACGAACGCCGCCTCTGTGGAGGTTCGGATGAACCTCGCTGCGACAGCCGGCCTTTCTGCTGGAATAATGGTCGCCAAATATACTGGCTGCGGCGTCGGTCGAGTCGTGCACAGCGTCTGCGACAGCTGGCCTCGTGCAGGTCTCCGAACACCTCCAGAGTCCAAAGTGGTGTAGGGGTTGGTGACTTCCTAATTGTCGCCACACGCACACACACACGCACACACACACGCACACACACCTCCGATGGTCGGGTCTCTCCAAACACGCACCGCAAGGGAAGCGCAGAGTGTCATTTGTCCCTCTCCCCACGCTAAAGCACCAATTCACAATCCCCTCCTCCAGCGAGAAGAAAAAAAAGAAAACACGGAAAAAAACATCAAGTAAACAACAACACTCACATGACAATCAGCAGCAGTAACTGGGCGGAACCGACTTCTTTGCAAGCACTGGCTGTAAAGAAGTTAGCTAACTGAGACTAGACAGTAAAAATGAGGGCCTTCGGTTGCGGAAAATAAGCCCGCCGTCCGGCGCGAAATCACTAAGGTGACCGCTTCCTCAGATTATACCGGTGCATGGTCCGAATGCGGTCCGCCGCGCCGGGTGTGCGCTGTTGCTTGCGCGAAGAGCCACTGGGCGCTGGCACAGGCTCGTCAGACCTCGACGCAAAGGCTTTCAGGTCTGCGATATGGGCACGGCTGAGTTTTCCCGAAAGCGGGTCTTTCAGCAAGTACGCGAGTGGAGTCTAAGCTTTTTCCACTCGGTACGGACCAAGCCACTTTGGAGCGAGCGAAGTTGAGAAACCCTTGCTCGCGTCGCTAAGAGCGTGGTTGCCCTTCAGGACGAGGTCACCCACCTTAAATGAAAGGTGGCGACGTTTTCGGTCGTACTGGGCCTTTTGCTCGGCCCTGGCCGATGCCAAACTTTGCCTCGCTCTACTGAGAGCTCCACAAAGCCTGTCCCGAAGTGTGGAAGCGTAAGCAGAACAGTCTGCCGGTTCTTCCTCGTCTCCGAGCTGGCATTGCATGACACTGGTCACCGGATTTGCCAACTCCCTTCCGAAATTAAGGAAGGCGGGAGAGAAACCAGTAGAGAGACTCTCGGAGGTCCGGATTGCAAACGCGAGTTCACTTAAATGGTTTGCCCAGTTCCTTTGAATTTTGGCAAAGGCCGCCAACATCGGTTTGAGCGTACGATTGGTTCGCTCCGTCAAATTGGACTGGGGATGGTAGGGCGAAGTGGTGCAGTGATCTATTCTTAGGAAACGGCACGTATCACCAAACACCCGAGCGGTGAAATACGACGCATTGTCCGTGATCAATCTTTTCGGAAAGCCGAACCGACAAAACACTTCCTGTAGCCTCTCTAGCACCGCTCGCGCTGTCACTTTCCACAGCGGAAACAGCTCCACCCATTTGGAAAAATGATCAACAACTACCATCAGATGTATGAACCCCTGCTTACTCCTGGGGAACGGCCCCATTAGATTGCAGGTGGCTACTTTCCACGGACGCTCACTGACAATCGGTTTCATCAAGCGGGGCGGCTTGCCACCCCTTGATTTCACCGTTTGACAGACGTGGCAGGAACGGCAATAGCGAAAAATGTCACGCTTCAAGCCAAGCCAAGTCACAACCTTGCTCAGTTTCGCAAAAACTCTATAGAGCCACTCAGGTGACCGGCAATGGGCTCGTCGTGAGAGGCTCGCAACAGTGCGGCTCCCAGACTTTTGGGCATAACCACCTTAACGGGTCGATGGACTCGTCGTCAGTGGCTATATAGTTCAGCAGGAGCCCGTCATGGTCCAGCAAAATGAATCCGCCGGGGACTCAGCGACACACGCTGTTTCAGCCCCCTAATCGCGCCCGCCGCAGAACAAGCAGCGTAATGGCGCTCCGCTCCTCTCAAGACGGTTTAACGATGCCCGCCGCAAAGCAAGCAGCGTATACGGCGCTCCGTCCCTCCGAGACTCGAAACGGATCACTCTACTGAGCCTTCAGTAGCTCTTCGCTGCCGAAAGCAACTCCCATTCTCCCAAATGGGGGAGTCTGGTATCGCGCCCACTCAGGACTGCAGCAACCGCCGCGTGCACGGCGTCACGGGTTCGCTTTCGGCACGGTGGCCTTCAGAAAGTCCCCCCCGCTCGGCCGCTACGCAGTGCGCCGCTTACCTGGATAGCAGCCAAGGTCGTCCTCATGGGGACTCCCCCTTTTCGCCGCTGTTTCGCCTCTGACGCTTGCATGTGCTAAGGCACCGCGAGCGGCCGTCGCACCGAAATCCAGGTTCTCAGCAGACAACAGGGGGCATGAGATAGCGCGTCAGCTACCACGTAGGAGTGTATTCCCCACAAAAAGGGGTGACGACACAGGCGAGCGCCCAAGGGCGCCCGTCGATAGAGGCGGTGGCCTCTTTGTGCAACGCCGAATGCCACGGAGCAGACATGTTGCGACGAGCCCGAATCGCGCAGGCGAACTGGCTCGCTAAGACTAACCAAATGAGCCTTTGATACCGCGTCGGGCGCCAGTATGGTGGCGCCGCTACTAACTTGGCTGCCAGGTTGCGTAGCAGCCAGCGGGCAAAATTCGGCAACGGCAGAGGCCGCGGTGCCGATTTGGGCTCCGGAAGCTCCACTGAGAGCCGTTTCGGAGCGCTGTGACATGGAACTGCCATGCATTCCAAAGGGAGCAGTAGTAGTCCAATTTGCCCTCGTGCACTGTTCGGGTTGGGCTGTGGCCCCGGACGCAAACACGATACCTCTCCAGTGGGAGCTGATACGTAGCGCCTCGTGTCATCCCGACTGGGGCTTGTGACAAGTGAGGGTGCGCGATTGTGATGCTCAAGGGGGGCACTGGCCCTGTTCTCGAGCAATGCGGTATCTGCTAAAAGCGTCAGTGGACAGAACTCACACGGAGCAGACATAACGCGGGCAAACGCGGCGAGCCTGATTCGCAAAGGCGGGCTGACTCGGCTAAGACTAATCAAAGGCTTACTTAATGAGCCTTTGATACCACGTTGGGTGCCAGTGTGGTGACCCCGCTCTAACTGCAGTGGACGATCACCGCGGGTTCACGCTTAGCGAGCCACAGGGCCACTACTCCGTTTACTCGCGTGTAGCGCACCGCTCCGCGCGCGCTCAACTAATAAGGCGTTTAGCGCGGCGCGGCAAATAGACAGTGTTCTAATGCAAAAGTACACAACACTTTATTGCCTCTGGCGGCACCCCGAACGACAGTACAACGTCCGCTCCCGAGACGCGGGTAGCAAAGGCACCCGCACGCGGACGTTCACAATAAGGGTAAAACCGCGAGCACGTCGCAGCTGGCAATGGCGAGCTTTGACACGCCGGTCGGGAAAAGGTCCCTCGCGGCTATGCTGCGCACTCTCACGATGGCCAATGGGCCTGGTCGCGAGTGTTAGGGTAAACCTCGTACGCGTAGGCCTACGGCAAGTGCGGCTCGTTGTGGTACGACCATTTCAAGCACTAGGCACCGCTGTGGGCTTAGCGTACGCTACCGAAGCTAGCACTCAAGTAAACACGCCTGCCGAGGTGACCAAGGCCACCCCAGGCAGGCTACAGTCCGGCAATTCCCAAAGGGGACGCGGACGAAGGAAAACACGTGCTTACCCGGCGCCGACCAACGGAAAAAAGAGCGCTCCCTCGGCGCGCGCGTACCGCGTGCCGTGCCCGCACGTGGCGCCATCTATCGCCACGTGGTGTTAACAGAGCGGGAAAGCAAAAGGGTGTGGCCATGTGGCGGAATGCCCGCGAAATGGTCGCGGGCGCGCCTCAGATCCCCACAACTTAAGGATGTCAAGGTCGTCTGATGCTGCTGTCATGATGCTTGGTGGTCTTGGTGGTTCGCGTTCTTCTGTGGTCCGCGTTCTGTCACTGCGTCTCGCTGAGGTCTTCGATAATGATGGTCGGGCGATGAAGTGGTTGCGAGGTCTTCATCCTGTCGACTCTTGTGACGCTGTGATGAATTCGAAGACGTGGCCTGGCTCATACGCCATGTTTATTTCATTCTGCACTTCTTCCTTGTCTCGGCCTCTACCAACCATCGCTTCATACGTCACATGTATGTGTGTATGTATGTAGCCGCCTATGTCTTTTAGCTCTCCTGTCCATTTTGATTATGGTATCAATACCAAACTTGCAAACTTGGTATGACATAACATGGCTGTATGAAGAACATATTTGACTAGTCATAACATATAAATTGTGACCTATATGTCAGAAATGTCATATACGTCACATATACCTACCAAGCAGGTTTGGTATTATGGTATGTGAATGAATGATGAAGGTAAGTGACTGGTGCAAACATGATAATCATGAGATGTGTGTCAGGTAACAACGTACAACTTGACTACACGCCACGCTCATGATGCGCTGGCGGCCGTTTCGCTAGCTTCACCTATACCGAATATGGTATTACGGGACGTGAATAGATGATGAAAATATGATCCTGGTGCAAACATGATAATCACGACATGTGTGTCATGTAACAACATGACTACATGCCACACTTATGATGCGCTCGCGGCCGTTTCGCTCGCTTCACATATGCCAAATTTGGTATTACGTGACGCCAATGGACGACAAAGGTATGTGACTGGTGCAAACATAATAATCATGAGATGCGTGTCAAGTGAGAACATGACTACATGCTACAGTCAAGGCGCCAATACATTTCGACATGACGCGGTGCGCGTGCTTGCCGGCATTCATTTCGTCGCATCACAACTGCATTGCCACGCCAGGCACAGGTCCTGCCATATACTGGCTGGCGCATGCCGCGCTGTGTTGCTTTGATGCATGCACGTTTTAGCGCGTCCAGCGTCCCTTCGTTACGAAAAGAGGGAAACGCAGTGTTGTGTGGGTAATGCATCGACATAGAGTAATGTTACTATATGGCATTGGCGCGAAACGCAGTATGTCGCATTTCGCGTCATTTGCCATTGAGCCGCGCCGACGGACGCTAGTCGCGCCTGGCGTCAGACTGTAGAGTGCTCGCGTTTTTTCTAATGTAGCGTCGCTGTTCGCAGTGTGCGCGCGCGTCTACGCTACGTTGCAGTATATTGGGCCCTTAATGATGTACTCGCAGCCATTTTGCTAGCTCCATATATGCCGAATTCGGTGTTATGTGATGTCAATGGATGAGGAAATATATGACTGGTGCAAACATGATAATCCTGACATGCGTGTCATGTAAGAACATGACATCATACCACGCTCATAGCGTGCTCGCGGCCGTTTCACTAGCTCCACATATGGTAAATTTGGTATTACGTGACGTGAATAGATGACGAAGGTAAACAACGCATCCAAATATGATAATCATGACACGGAAGTCATGTACAGCATCATTTACCTCCACCTCTTAGTGTTGTGCTGATTTGAAAGTGATATATCAACATTTCTCATTCCTGCTTCGCATATCATCGATTCCCACTGTACGTGGGATCTGCCAATTTTTTCGTTTCTGCAAGCTTCGACCTTCCCCTGGAACTTCTGCCATTTTTCGGATTACTCCGGGGAAGGACATGCACCAGAGAGAGAGCAAAGGCTGCAGACTGTGTACTTGCAGGCATTCCCGATTTCAACAGGCAATCTTCTACTGTCCCAAAAGCAGATAGTGTTCAGCAGAGTGACTTGTTGGGCGAGTTGGTTCATTTTTAACGTAGCTTCTGGTGCGAAAAAAAGCCGAGAGAAGGACAAGTGCGTGTCTTTCTCTCGTGTTTTTCTCGCGCCATAAGTTAAGATAGTGTTTAATTGTAGCAATTTGTCTGCGTTGACATATTTAGCTTACCAGAGTATGACAAAAGTGGTTCTCTAAGAACTTAAGTACTGTGCAGCATTTGATGGAACAGAAAGTCGCAGGAGATCAAAAGACATTATGCTGGATCAGAGAACGAGCAGGGATCGTAGCTATCTTAGTAGAGATCAAGAGGAAGAAATGAACCTGGGCAGGTCACTAAATGCCTGAGAAAACTAACTGGTGGTTCCAATGAAAGGAAAATGCAGCAAAGGATGGCAGGTGGTGTGACGAAGCTAGGAAATCTGCAGGCATAAAATGAAATCGGCTCATTTAAGATAGGATGAATTAGGGGTCATCGAAAAAGACCTTTGTCAAGCATTGTACACAATGCAGGCTGATGATGTTTATGATTACCATGCTGTTAATGTATTGACTTATTCTATTCTGTATGTTCAACGAATATTGTCTGTCTGTCCCAGGTGGAATCTGAGCTCATGGAGCAGCTGGACGAGTTGGTGACTGCTGGCAGTGGGGATGAGCAGTACCAGCAGCTATTTACTTCCATGTGAGTGCGTAAGCATGGGAATTCTGAACTGCCACTGTAGGAGTGCATATCTGTGAACTTACAAGAGGGCAGTGCTGCGCACAATATAGAACTATTGACAATCGGCCTGAGCATTTTCCGTGCTCTTATATCTGGCATATTCGCGCCATGACTCGCTAGTGAGTGTCAGCTTGTTTGTGGCACATGTGAAAGGCTCAGGTTGATTGTCCAAAACAGCAGCAGGTGATAGCGGCCAATCATCCCGGTGCCGCCTCTACATCACTGACTGAACCTCAGGACTACGCTTGCTGATCGATACTGGGACAGAAGTCAGCGTAATTCCTGCTTCCAAAGCTGACTGATGTTTCCGTAAAAAGTCAATTCCTCTACAAGCGATCAACTCTTCTGTCATTGCAACTGGCGGACGGAAGTCCCTGACCCTTGATCTCAGCCTCAAGAGGAGGTTACAATGGTTATTTTGGATGGCAAAGCTCTGCTATACAATCTTAGGGGCCAACTTCTTGAGGCGTTTTCATCAGTTCGTAAAATGAGCCGCTGTCGCCTGGTAGATAACATTACTGATTTACCGGTTTTCTGTGACACACTATGGCCCTAAACCCCACTTGCATAAAATCACCTACCTCACCATATATGCCGTTCAACGAGCGTTCAGAGAATACTTTGAAGTCTCCAATGAATAAGACCCCGAAGTATACTAGTGACCCGAACTATGAACTTTACCTTCTATGAAAGAAGGAAGCAACAAAAAGGGAGAAGGCAGAAGTTAACCAGAAAGACATCCGGTTGGCTACCCTACACTGGGGGATTAGGGAAAGAGACAAGAAAGATGCAGCAGTGCAACAATGCAGCCTCAGTCCTAGTACTCCTACCATGGAAACAGGCCAGGTACCCTCTTCAAGTGTCACAGTAGTTTCTACCACCATAATGTGCTAATGCTAGCGCATTATGAAGAATCGGCTTGCCATAATGGTTCATACAAGCCAAGAACAAGTTTCGCACTCATTGTGTCGTGTCAGAAGTTCACAAGTACGAGCTACTCCTTGAGACATTGCCACTACAGGCAATGGCCGACATAAGAGACACCCTCTTGTGACCCTTCCTGAAACTCCATGTGCAGTGGACTCCCATAAAAGGAAACTCTTGTTAAATGGAAAGCCCGCATAAACCAAATCATGTAGGCACTTTTAGTTTGTCTTCTATATATTGATAAAATGTTTCTTGCAGTCAAACAATTTTTTTCTTGCTTATGTTAGTTAAATGTAACTAAAACGGGCAAACTCTATGAGCATTGGAATTGGCCATGGTATTCTAGCAACTATAAAACAAAGATTGAAGCTACTATTTCATTAATCATATTTCATTAATTTTGTGGGCTTTGCTTAAATTTTACTTATAATGGAAGAAATTTTCTTTGCCCCTTTGAGTTGCACTTAAGAGGAGTCAGTCCACTGTACAACAGTCACTTTTCTTCAGCCTCAATATGACATTCCTTTCCCAGTCATCAAACATTCGGAACACCATCTTAAAATTCTGCACAACTGGGGTGAAGGCACAGTAAAAAAGATCACGCCAGCACCTACTATGAACAGCTCCATTTGACCATCTCTACAAGTCCCATTCACAACTTTTCGGCAGGACAGGGGAGGAGTTGGGGAAGGGGGCACCTGTGGCACACCTTTTTTCTTCTGGCGCACAGCAACTTGGAACATGGGCTGGTAGTGGGGTACTACTTAAGAGGAGGAAGAACTAGTTCTAGGAATAGCATAGCAGTGTGAATAAACCACCATGCTTTTTAAATCATGCTTCAGAGTGCTGCAAAACTATGCGCCAGGCTTCCCACATGCCGCTGTAAGCCACGTCACCTCCGTGGACCCTGTGCTTTATTTGTGTTTTTTATTTCAAGGAGACATTTTCTGCACTGATGGCTAGGGAGGCTAGGGCACTTTTTTTAGTTTGGTAAAGCAGGTGTTCACGCACTTCAAGTATATATGCATAAACATATTGCCCATATTTTGAGACTAAAGCACCTTTACATAGTTCCTAAAGGGACACAAAAGTCAGCTATTAAGTTAACGTAGATTGTTGAAATGGCAGTCCAGAAACCTCGTAGTGTTACGTTTGTGCCAAGGAAGGGCTTATTTCGAAATAAAATCACATTTTAGTGCTCCGCATCAAGTTAGCGCACAAGTTAGCGCAAGACCGCCTCAAGACGCAGACGCACCAGGCCGTCTCACGCCTCTGTTGCCATGCACAACGTTGCTCGGCTTTGCTGTGCTAGTAGCAGCAGACTGAAAACAGTGGGAGCCACAGCAGCAACAATGGCCTTTGATCCATTTCCTGCCATTGGCTTCAAGATTGCAGATTTTTTGTTGGTTCAACTGAGCTCCGCTTGATGGCACCACGTGTCCCGTGTAACCACGCGAAAACTGAATCTTTGAACCACTAGTGCCATTTCCTATAGTAACGCCCGGTGATTCGTTTTTCCATCAATCAAACGGAAATGAACAAGCAGCATTTTATTGCGTCTCTTAATGCACAAAAGGTTCTTTATTTAGTGCAGTTAGATCGATTTCTAGGAATTAATTGTAGACGGTCCGTCTGATGTCATCTGGATTATTTTGAAACTGTCCTACTGCGGTGCTTGTTTTCTTGTGCATTTACTTTATTTCTCAGTAAGTAGGGCACTGTTGTTGATAATATTGTCGTTTTAGATGTTGTCATACATTGGGCTTTCACTCTGACGTAAATTGTTGTTTGACTTTAGTGTCCCTTTAAGATATGTACTACTGAATATGCAACTATAGAAATACAAGGTGTATTTTAGGCTTGTGAGAATATTCAAAAGCTTTGAATATTCATGCAAATAATACAGTATTTAAACTCGCTTCGATTCGAATTTAAATGATTGGAAATTTCGAACTATTCATACTAAACAAATAAATGTCCACGTGTAACTCCTTTAAAGGTGGTTTCACTGCAGTGAAGGCTTGCTAGACCGTGAAAACATTTATTTAAAAATTTGTACTGCCGTGAAGCCTTACTTCAAGGGGAAGTGAACATATTGCTCTCGCATTGATTCATCATTTTTTATGTTTAAAAGCCTGTTATACCTGCTTATGAGCTTCAATTTTAGTAAATAATGAAACTTCATATATTTTACAGGTTATTATTTGCATTCTATCAAAAGTCAAATCTTGCTACTATTGAAAGTTGTTTCCACTTCGTTGAAAAAACGCATTTGCACATGTCTTGGTTCAACTTGGAAAATATATATGTTGTGTGGGTTAGGTCATGATAAGCCCATTTTTATTCATACCTTTTGTGATATACAGTCAAACCTCAATATATCGAACACGGATATATCGAATTATTGCCTATATCGAACGGTTCCCATACCATGCGGGAAATCGCATGCATTATTGATTTTTTATTTCGAACAAAGTTTGACATATAATGGATATATCGAACTCAGCCACCCCAAACCGCCCGCGCTCCATTGACAGGCGGCGAGCTTTCCCGCAACTCTCAAATATAGCGGTACAGCGGCGGGCGTTTACGAATGCTGCACACATTGATGGCGCCAAGAGTGCCACTTTAACGTAGCGGCGTACGTGCACCGCAGCCTTGCGGTAGAGGTTCTTGAATGAGGAAAGTAAAGAGAGAAGCGCGAAGCTATTATTGTCTTTCAATACGAAGGCACCAACACAGCTTCGCGCGGGGGAAAGGGGAGTGGGAGGTAAAGATTGAGGAAGAAAGTATAGGAGGGAAAGGATGCAGACAACTGTCTCGGACGCGGCCTGCGCTGCCGCCGAGTAAAAGAAAGCAGTCAGGCGAGCTGGCATGGACGCGCCATGTGCGCGCTTTACACCTGGACTCGCGTCACAGCCTTGCAGCTTGCAGTCGTTGCAGTCTCTATGGTGTCAACGGCACACTGCGCACTTGTTGCAAGCTCCTGCCCCGTAGCATCGGCAGGCATCGGTCGTTGTGCTCGCAGTGTTCGTGCGTTCGGAGTTAGGCCTGTCGCGCGCGACAGGCCTAACTCCGAACGGCGGAGCTCACAACGGCGGAGCTCATGGATGTGGAGATTGTCGTCGAAGCTACTGCTGAGCAGCCAAATGAAGACTCTGCCGAGGTGGATCCCGCAAGCGCTGATGGTGCCCCGCTCCCGACATCAGCTGCGGTCGTAGCTGCCTTGGCCCTTGTGCGCCGCCACTGCGGCGCGATTGAAGGCACCGGCCTTATCACTTATGGATCGCCTGGACTATATTGAGGATGCAGTCATCAAACACGCCATGGCCAACAAAAAGCAGGCTACTCTTTTTCAATATTTTAAACCAACACAATAAATACTATGTTTGAATCTTCAAATTGAGTATTTACTGTACCACGCTTGAGCGGTTCGTTGGTTGTTTTTAGCAAGCTGTTGACGCATTTTTTCAGTGATTTTTTTATATCGGATTCTGGATATATCGAACTATTTCGCGATCGCTGCACCGTTCGATATATCGAGGTTCGACTGTATACTATTTGAGTTTGATTCGAAATTATTTGACCGACATCACTATTTGCTTCAAACTTAAAATTCACTATTCCCACAAGCCTAGTATTCAACTAGCACAAGCCTAATAGACAACTAATCAAGGAAAGTTTTAAATAAACATATCCTGGATGGCTGCGTGCATGTTGTTTGTTCGTGTCTATAGGTGCCCCTTCTTTTGTTTCAGCCTTCTGGAAGAAGTGCGAAAGAAAAACCCTTGTTGGCGTGAAAATGGCATTCGCTTCATTGAGGCTGTTGGTCACCAACTTGACCGACTGCTTGACTACAGGTGGGTATTCGATTAGTCTAGTCGTAGTGGCACTTTGTAATGGAAGAACATCTGATTTAACAAACTAGCATTGAGTGATTGTTGTGTGGACAGCCCTTTAAGCTTGACACCAAACACTCAGTCATTTAATCATTAAAGGGTCTCTGAAAGGGTTTTTTCACAATTCGTTTTTGATTGGATCACTACTGGAGCAAATCATTGGCACCAGAGTTCAGTCGAAACACCCATTATTAACGGAGCTACGAGTACTAAAAAAGTACCATCCTCCTCCACTCTGCCTTTCACCCTTAACTGCCCTTAACTCTTCCTTTAAACGCTCGGCGCTAAGCGCTGCCTTCATGGCACCTGTGTCACGATATGGCGTGAGACCGCATACGCTTACATCCCGCTGCCGATTTGATACTGGCTTTCTGTGCTGGGCATTCCACAGCCAATCAGATCAGCTGGAAATAATGGCGTCGGTGGGGCTGAGCGTGTCGCTTGGTGTATGGGTGATTGAAAACGTGTTTGGCCGAGTCGCAGCGATCTGCAGTGATTCGCAGCTTTGAAGCGTTCTAATAAATTACAAAGTTTACGCAGAGAGCTCAAATCGGTCTCTAAATTATCCTTGGGGTTTGGTCTACCGATCCGATGTGTTTGTTAAAAATTATGAGAAACGTTTCAGGGTCTCTTTAACACTTTGTGCAGGAGCGTCATGGACGGAGCCGAAAACCGGGACAAACGCATGAGCTGCACGGTCAATTTGCTGGTGAGTTGTTTTGATGCTGGGATATCGTTATGCTTGTTGATGTGCTCGCGCGGTGTAGCTCATACTGAGCGTCACAATACATTTTTGACTGTTTTGTGGCTGGTCAGATTGATGTACATGTACTTGTTTGTCCCTCAACGGAAGGAGTCAGGTATACAATATTTTTTATGCGATATATGCCAAGACTTAAAGTATATTGTGTTGCACAAGCTACAGTGGAACTCTGAATATACGTCCCCCAGTCTCAGGAAGACCCAATTTTTGCGACTGATTGGTTTGGTACGGGCAAAATTCCCATAAAGATAATGTATTGAAAATGGGGGTGTGGGAATATAAAATTTCTCGAATAAGAATCACATAAGAATATCCACCTTCCAATATTGAGTCGAATATAGAATATCAAAAGAATACCTCCACAGTGACAATACTTTATTCAACATGTTGCTATTTGAAAAAGAAATACATAAACACAACACAATGCACACTGCTATCTGGTTCAAAACGTAACGTCCAGGTTAGCCCACTCAACGTCACAGCACATTGCAAGCACAATGAAAGTAATCACTAAATGTTGTCACGAAAAAAATATGAGTTGCTGCACATAATCAGGCAGCATGCGCTCCCTCCTAATAGAGACAACACCCCCCCCCCCCCAGCCACTGGAAAGGCATGCTCACTTGGAACAGAAATGACTGGTGCAGGGAAATACGTGGGGCAAACCTTTGCCAGACTGGGGTACCTGAAAGTGCCTACAGTCCGCCACCAGTCACATGGGTCACTGTCTTTCTTCAGAAGAAGTTCTTCAGAATACCGTATTTACTCGCATAATCCTTGCACTTTTCTTGGCGAAAGACTGATGCAAAGCTGTGGGGTGCAAGAATCACGCGGGGAAAACTTTCTACGAAAACGTATAGAGCGAAAAAGAAAACAAAATTCTTTTTCCGCAAGTCGTGGCCGCAAGTCGGGATTCTCACGCCAGCAACTAACAGCAAGCTTTGAGAAGTACTAATTAAGACTTACCTCAACATTACAAGCACGGGTTCAACACAAGGCAAAATTTGAGACACAAAAGGTGCAAGCAAATAGTCTAGAATTAGAATACCGTACGCAAAGCTTGTGGGCGTTGCGGGCGTTGTGGGCGTAGCTGTAGCGTGCGTCGCTCAACAGGAGTCCGCAAAAGGTAAGCGAAGGACGTCAGTATTGGAATGATGGCCATTTAACAGAATCGTTTGCAGTTGTCATCTGAAGAAATAAAGTTTACCATCAAACCCAGTCTTAGGCACACAGAAGGCCCAACATGTCTTGGTGGCTTTCAGCTGCCGTCGCCAGCAGCAAACACAAAACATGTCTACTACGAAGGGCCTACCAGCGGGCCTGTTGCCGTTGTTTAGTGCATGATCAATCACTTTCAACTTGAAAGCAACCGTGTAGCTTCCGTATCCCCCCATGACCCCATGACGTAACAAGATTACAGACACAACATACAAATCGCACCGCAACCCGCACTTGCCACTTTGTCTTGGATTGGATTGAATCTTGATGCAATGATAGTAAGCTCTATGTTCAGAAGATGGCGCCAGACAGCACACGCTATCATTATCAGTGGCTGGAACGAGCAGACGACATTATTGCGGCAACTTTCGGTGGTGCAATAATTACTCGAGGAAAAAAAAATCGTATTTTTGTCGGGTGATGTGAGGATTGCGAGAATTATGTGAGTGTGAGGATTGCGAGAATTATGTGAGTGTGAGGATTATGCGAGTAAATACGGTATGCATTAATTTCCCATTTTGAAGAAGACAGTGCTGCGTTCCCGACTTGACTATTCGCGAGATTGTCAAACGCACTCTAAACATCGGACGATCACTGCAGACACTGCTGCGGCACCTGCGATTTAGCTGTTTGTTGTAACACTTCCACAGCAGGAAATAGGGCAACATCTTGAGGTACAAGGTCCTTCAACCACGTCAGCTTTGGTTTGTTGCTCTTGAACACGATAGACCTAAAGCGTGGGTCTAAAAACAAGGCCAAACATGAATATTTGTTCTCGGGATCAAGGGGAACCGGGTAATAATTGACCTCGCCATCTCCTTGCCAAATCCAGTTCTGCTGCTAAAGTTGCTCAGGCAACTTAGAATGCTAAAAATAAGGGGTATCTGTGTTGGAAAGGATGGGTATTTGTCCGGGCTGGTTATAACAGTGGCATCATATAAAGACTTCAGTGCTTGCACATATTTAGATGCCTCTTTCCACTGCGCTGAGCAGAGGCCATCAATGCTTCTACTTGACGTAGCAAGCTCCGTCCACAGACACAGCCTCCTTCAGATCCAAGAGACGGGGCAGCATCAGGTATTGGCTGTTCCACCTTGTATCTACATCTTGAACTTGCATAGAGGCTCTTTTTCCATCTTTTTCTGGTACTGATCCAACCTCTTTTGCGCTGAAAAGCTGTGCTTGTAGTTGCCCACAATCTGTCTCCTTCTCTAGCACAGACGGTCAATTGGAGGTGTGTGGGTGATCGCATCCAGAATAGAGGGGGCTGGCGGAGGGGGCTGGCTGGTGGAGGAGGCTGGCGAAGCATGAACGCTCAGTCCCTGGGAGCCTTCTGACCGTGGCACGCATGTTACATTCATTGTCTGTGATGATGTACTTTCGACAGCTGGTTGGTATTTCCCATTCTGTGCACATCTTATCAAGTATTTGTTCGATGTTTTCCGCGGAATGGCGAACATCCACGTGGCGAGTATTAAGCGTGAACCGCTTCATTTCAAAACTAGGAGTGAGAAGGTGGCACGTGAAGCCCACGTAGCTCTTGTTGATGCGTGATGTCCACATGTCACTGGTAAAGTTGATAGTTGTTGTGCCGCCTTCAAAATCATTGCTCAGTTCAGCTTTCACTTTCTTCTTGGTATCATCATATGAACGTGGAACAAGGATACATGCAAGTGTGGCACGTGATGGCAGCTGATAGTTACCAACTGCCTCTGCCATAAGTTCCTTGAACCCGCAATCTTCAACACTGTAGGGTTGCAAATCAAGCGCTGCCATGGCAGCCACTTTTCTATTAAGGGCTTGTGTCCTTTTCTCCGACAACAGCTCAGTACGGCGCACAGTCAATTATCATTGACTGGTCTTTTTCTCGCGCACCTGCTGTGGTCATCCGGTACTCCTTCATAGTGGTTGGAAGTTGTTTTAGGTGGTTGACAAGTGGGCTAGTCGTACCTGTCAGTGTTTGAAGTGTCGCACCGCATGTCTTGCATTGTGCCACCAATGATGATGTCTTCACAAAGTACTTCCAGATAGCACTTCTTTCTTTTCATTGCCGCGTCCCGATCCTGTGTTTCGCAGGCGGGTCGTAACTTCCGCCATCTCCCATGGCACCGATTAGTGGAGCGATTGTATCACAGGTTACAAAAAACACTCGCATCAACGCTGCACCCTGTGCATCGCACACGCCGCAGCTGTAGCCGAGGACACCTATACACCTATTCTACCACAAGAAGCGCTAACACTAGCAATAGCAACAATAGCAGCACTAGCGCTCTGGTGCCCACCACGAAAAAAAATATATATATATGTTTATATATGTAACTGAAAAGGTCAGTGCACGATGACTGTCGCAAATATTCAGTATGTTTAGAACACAAGAAACTTTAATCAACGCATACTATCCGGAAAAGTGGCGTAACTAAACAATAAAATCCCAAGTTGAGGAGGCCCCCTGGAGACCCCTCTAGCCACTGCATTCCTGAGTATTAGAGTATAACTGTTCGTCTGCTCACGTGCACCACTTCTTTGAAAGAGGAAATAAATGGGATGTCGTGGTAAAAGGGGCCTTTTTCTAGTCCGAACAGCACCTCAAGAGGAGATCGTCGAAATCAAAACTGGTGGCCCTTGAACTCCGAAATTGTCCGCCGCATGCGGGTAGGTAATCTCAGAGTCCAGCGTTTGCGCCTCTCGTTGGGGGAAACATATGCATGTTTGTGGCACCAGATGTCGCTTGGTATACACGTGCCATCAGGTTTTGGCCACCAAAAATCATGGCGCGTGCCCCCTTGAGGTTGGCGCCCATTACCTACCCAGAAAAAGCCCATTACCACCAGAATGCTTTTTGTCACTTTATATTCATGTTCTCTAACCGAAGCATGTGCCGTCGATGACGATGTTTCGGATCTAACACATGCATGGTCATCCATTATCAAGCGATTTCTTATGCGGCAGCGGTTAGCTCCCGTTTCTGCTTACGAGGTCCCGCATAGTAAACGAGTGGTAGTGAGGCATGTTACAGCCGCCTAATATTGATGATGTGCAGTTACACGATCGCCAACAGCACTGTGCGTAACATGTCAAAAATGCACCAGCACGCTCGTTGCTGGCAGACATCGTGCCCCGCGCACTCTTGATGTTTATTGCAGCTTTCGACAGTATTTTAGCTATTCATGCACAGCGGAAATATGGAAGACGAGTTTGTTTTCTTCCGCACGATAGTCTCATCGGATATTCAAAATTTTGGAATACAGAATTTTCAAATGAAGTATGAATATTTCGAATTTAATATTTGGCAAATATTCGAAACTTTCAAATATTTGCACTCCCTAATTAAAAACCTTGGTTATACGGCACAGTTTTATGCCGACCCCGCATCTTACGACCACTTCCCGCTTTCGTCCGAAATAAATAGCCATCTTCACTTGCATTGAACATTGACTAAATACTCATGAGTGCAAAATATGTGGCACTCGTAGTCACTAGCTTGAGCATCCAGAAAGGTGCGATGCAGCTATTTTCACCAAGCAAAATAGCTTGCACTTGACGTCAACTTTCATTATAACTGCGGGACTTCACTAGTTGCACTTCGCAAGGAAACAAATTGCAATATGCACAGCTCAGTCGCGCACGAAGGCGCTCCGCAGAATAAGAATTCTATGCAACCTTGTGAACTCTGGCTTCGTCGCCATTATTTAATGACAATGACACTGTGCCTAACTCTTCTGACTGAGTCTGCTGGCAATGCGCTTTCGGTTCTGTTTATATGTGCAGGAAATTTTCCGACTATGCATGTTAAATTCGATTTTTTTAAGTTGAAAATACAGATTCGTTCACGCCTGCTTCAACTAAGTAATGCAGCCATTGGCAAGAATCATTGAATCTACCTTTCTTGGAAAAGCACAAGGTCGTGTTGTGGGCTTATTCAGGTGGTCTGCACCCATTTCTTGTGAAGGTCTGAGTGTCACTGCCTGTGTTCCTATAGTTCATTGATTTTACGACGCCCGGATTGAACAATAGTTTCGTGTGGTATGCTTAAAGACGTATAACTGTGATTACATTGTATGGTGTCTAGCTTATGCATTTCTCTGTTGAACGAGTTTTGTTGAACACAATAAGTAGTAATTAGCATTATGACAAATGGCCTAATGGCATTAAATTTTAAGGCATTAAATTTTATGGTAAAGCCTCTTTCTGTGCCTAGTGGCACAGGTATTGTGTTCTGGCGTACTTTTCCAGAGCTGTATAGTAAAAACATAAATTAGTAAGCTAGAGTGAGTTTCACCTCAGTGTTTGAGTCATTGCCCTTTATTTTTTTTATGTAGTGACCCTGCAGCGCTTTATTCTAAGACTATGGAAATGTGGCGCCTATAATGCACATGGTATAGGATTCATTTGAATGTGCACGTGCCTAATCGCAGCGTTTTTACCGGGAGGAAGTGGGTCGCCAAGAGATGTTTGTGCGCTACGTGCACAAGCTCTGCGAGCTGCACCTGCCGGCCGAGCACTTTGCCGAGGCAGCCTTCGCGCTGCGCCTGCACGCCGACCTGCTGCCCTGGGAGGAAGGAGAACACGGGCGCCTCAAGGAGCAGCTTTACCTGAGCATGCTTCACTACTTTGACCGCGGAAAGGCAAGTTTATCAGCATGGCTGTCACATACACGAGTCTGCGTCGATGCTGTTTCATGTGGACTCGTTCTGCATGCCTTGTATGGAATATCGGCTGTCATCATGTCACACTCAACTATTTGATTTTCACGATGCATTAACCATTTGGTCTAGTGAAGCAGGGCGTAGGAGACAAGAGTAGGACGAGACTTTTTTTTAAAATATGTTTCTTCATATTAATATTTCGGCATTTTACAATGGAACCCCGATTATATGAATTTTAAGGGGACCACACAAAACTGCCGTATAATCCGGGCATTGTATGAATAAAACTACGATTATAGGCAGTGAAACTCAGCCTTGCCCCCCCCCCCCCCCCAAAAAAAAAGGGTACAGGCCACCTGAATAAATCCATGGCATAACCTTGTGCGTCTGCAAGAGAGGTACGTTAAATTATTCTTGCCAGTGGCAGCTATTGGCAGCGTTGCGTAGTTGGAGGAGGTGTGAGCGAACTTTTATTCTCGTCCTAAAAAAATCAAATTTCACGCGCATATTTCTACCGATAAACAGAGTATGAAATTAGCCTGTGCGGGATAATGATACCGAAACCACATTGCCAACAGCCTTTCATCAGAAGAGCCAGACACAGCGTCATCGCCATCACATAATGGCGGCAGACCATGACTTTGCATAGAATGCTTTCGTGCGCAACTGAGCTGTGCGCATTGTAATTTGTTGGCTTGGGAAGTCCAGCAAGTGACGTTCCACTTGTAGTGGAGCATACGCACTAACGTGTATGCGCCTTCCAAAGAGAAGGAAAAACCCCGTGCTCTGATTGCACGAGAACCTGGGCCGCCTTTTGCCAGACTTGTCGTACGGCCATTTTTCGTTGTGACATCGTTGCGACTTCTCTGGTTCAATAAACGTCATCACATTTGGTAGAGGCTGCTGAGATCCCCAAGCAGACCTGGAGCTCCGCTCTCGCAAGTTGCCCGAGAGACCACTGCAAAACATGACTGACGCAGTCGCCAACCAGCCTATCCCAGCCCAGCCAGCACCACCGGCTGTCCCGTCTACCTGCCCCGGCGCTACTCGCCAACGGGACCCACCAATCTTCAGCGGCAGTGGTGAGCAAGACGTCGAGGACTGGCTCTCCTTGTACGAACGCGTAAGCGCCAGCAACAAGTGGGACAACGACTCTAAGCTCGCCTACGTTATATTTTACTTGGCAGACGTAGCTAAACTTTGGTTTACGAACCGCGAAACCACCATCGCCAACTGATCCTCCTTTAAGACACTCGTCACTGAAGCGTTCGGCCGACCAGAGGTCCGCAAGCTCCGCGCTGACCAGCGCCTGCGCCACCGAGCCCAGCAGCCTGGCGAGACATTTACTAGTTACATAGAGGACGTGCTCGACCTTTGCAGGCGTGTGAATCCATCTATGCCCGAAGAAGAGAAAATTCGGCAGATTCTCAAGGGCATCGAGGATGGCGCATTCCAGATGTTGCTAGCGAAAAGCCCGAACACGGTGGCAATCCTTGTAAGCCTCTGCCAGAGCTTTGATGAATTGCGCCGTCAGCGTTCCATCGCCTGACAGAGTGTCCCACCGCCGGATTCGATCTCGGCCGTCACACTCACAAATGCCAACGTTTGCCAAGAAAGTCTGTCAAACCAGATCAAAGACTTCATCAGGGAGGAAGTCGCCCGACAGCTCTCCCTGCTGCCGCATAGCGACGCTCCCACCGCAAGCCTGCCTACGACACTGCAGCAGGCCATACGCACGGAAATTTGTGATGTCCTCCCTACAGTGCAGGCCCCTTACCCATGCACTTCAGTAGCACCTAATCTCTCAGCTGTCGGCTACGCACCACCTGCACCACCTTCACCTCCCAGCTACGCAGCTGTGGTCGCGCGGCCCCCACCGCATCCAGTCGCCTTATCAGCTCCACCTCCTCCGGCCTCGCCTCCAGTTTACAGGCCCTCACCTCGCTTTTTCCATCGATCTAATGAGTGGCGCACCCAAGACAATCGTCCTATCTGCTTCGCCTGTGGCATCGCTGGCCACATTGCACGCTTCTGCCGCTGTCGCCCCACACCTGCAAATGCATACTTCGGAACTCCTACCTACGCGCCGCAGCAGGCCACCGCATCTGCATATGAACAGAGCCACTCAGACTCGGATCGCCGCCCATCGACTGCTCGTTTCCCATCCCCTCGTCGCCGGTCGCCATCGCCTATGCGTCGTCGACCACCTCCTGAGGAGGGAAACTAATCAGTGCAGTTCCGGAGGCAAGAACTGCAACTTGTGCGCAATTCCCAAGGCCTCCGTTTTCGCCGAAAAATGTTGTTGATGTCGATGTTGAGGGAGTCGCCACATTAGCGTTAATTGATACGGGGCCGCCGTTTCTGTGATGGACGCCAAATTTTGTCGGAAACTGAAGAAAGTGACCACATCTCTCTGTGGCATGGTGCTGTCCACGGCTAGCGCGCAACGCATTCATCCCTCGGCTCTGTGTACGGCGCGCGTCGTCATCCAAGACGTTTTGTACGTCGTACAGTTTTTTGTTCTGCCATCTTGCTCTCATGACCTTATCCTCGGTTGGGATTTCTTATCAGGTCATGAAGCTATCATCGATTGTTCCCGTGCCGAAGTGTCCCTTGTGCCAACATATGAATTTCCACCACCCGACCGGTCTCCTCGGCTCTGCAAACTCATCGCTGACGACGACATCACCTTGCCCTCTGAAGCTTCGGTCCCTGTAAGCCTTTCATGTGTGGCGCAACCTGACGCCACGGTGGTGTTTACGCCATCTCCTGTTTTTACTGAACGCAAGGGCATCGTTCTCCCATTTGCCGTTCTTACAATTGCATCTGGTTTAACCGTAATGCTGGTTACCAACCACTGCAACTACCCCATCAGCTTACTTCGTGGTGAAACGTTGGGATATGTGCAACCTGTCGACCATATCGATGATATTATTCTTCCCGACGAAATGCCATGTCACATTGCCGCAATAACTTATGCGTCTGAGCCATCAAGTTTGTCAGCCTTCGACAATGCTATTGACGCAGACCTTCCCCTCTCGCATCGCCGCCAACTTGTTGCTCTCCTTAACAAGTTTCGTTCTTCTTTCGACTTTCAAGAACCTGCTTTGGGCCGCACCACGACCATCACTCATACTATTGACACCGGCTCACATTTGCCTCTGCGAC
Organism: Rhipicephalus microplus; assembly: GCF_043290135.1. Taxonomy (NCBI): domain Eukaryota; kingdom Metazoa; phylum Arthropoda; class Arachnida; order Ixodida; family Ixodidae; genus Rhipicephalus; species Rhipicephalus microplus. The sequence goes on from NC_134704.1 coordinate 157,500,177, forward strand.
AGCGTCCTTACCGCGTTTCCGCCGAAGAGCGCCGCGTCATTACGGAGCAAGTAAACGACATGCTTAAACGTGGAGTGATACAGCCTTCTCAAAGCGCTTGGTCATCACCTGTCGTTCTGGTAAAGAAAAAAGATGGCACCGTTGAATTTTGCGTGGACTATCGCCGCTTAAACAAGATTACGAAGAAAGATGCCTACCCGCTACCACGAATAGACGATGCTCTTGACTGTTTACAAGGCGCCGAGTACTTTACATCCTTGGATCTGCGTTCTGGGTATTTGCAGGTGCCAATGGCTGAATGTGATCGCCCTAAAACAGCCTTTGTAACGCCAGATAGCCTATATGAGTTCAAAGTGATGCCATTTGGGCTCTGCAACGCACCTGCCACATTTGAGCGCATGATCGATACCATCTTGCGTGCCCATAAGTGGAAAACATGCTTGTGGTACCTGGACGACATCGTAGTCTTTTCGTCTGATTTCCCGACACATCTTGTTCGCCTCCACGAGATTCTGACGTGTCTAACTTCTGCGGGCCTACAACTTAACTCCAAAAAGTGCCACTTCGCAGCACAAAAACTAACCATCTTGGGACATGTCATCACAAGAGACGGTGTTCTTCCGGATCCCGATAAGCTTCGGGCTGTCGCTGACTTCCCGTTGCCCACATCACTGAAAGCCCTAAGAAGTTTCGTCGGTCTCTGCTCCTACTTTCGTCGCTTCGTGCCCAACTTCGCGTCCATCATCGCACCTCTAACAAGTCTGCTCTCCAACAGCAAAGGTATATCTGCATGGTCACCTGCATGTGATGACGCATTTCGCCAGCTGCGCCGCCTGCTGACCTCACCACCCATTCTTCGTCACTACGACCCCGCTGCTGCCACAGAAATTCACACCGATGCAAGTGGCATCGGTCTTGGTGCAGTTTTGGCACAACGGAAAGGCACCCAAGCCGAATACGTAGTCGCCTATGCAAGTCGCGCTCTCAAGAAGGCTGAATTGAATTACTCCGTGACAGAGAAGGAGTGTTTGGCCATAATCTGGGCCTTGACGAAGTTTCGCCCGTACCTTTACGGCCGCCCTTTCGACGTGGTCACAGACCACCATGCTCTATGTTGGCTGTCCACATTGAAAGACCCGTCCGGACGCCTGGGACGTTGGGCACTTCGATTGCAAGAATACGACATCCGTGTAGTATATCGTTCCGGTCGCAAGCATGCAGATGCCGATGCGCTTTCGCAATCGCCTTTAACCCCAGATTTGGCTTCTCTGTCACCACTTTTTACCACCTTGTCACCAATAGACACCACTGACATGGTTTCGGAGCAGCGTAAAGATCCATACCTTGCATTGTTACTCGACTACCTTACCGATCCATCTGCTGTCCCTTCCACGAGAGCGCTACGCCGACAAGCAGCCCACTTTTCCGTGCGAGACAGCATTCTGTACCGCCGCAACTACATGCCTGGTGGTCGGAAGTGGCTCCTTGCTGTCCCAACTCATATGCGCTCTGACATCTGCATGAATTTCCATGCAGACCCTCAAAGTGCTCATGCAGGTGTCCTGAAAACCTACGAAAGGCTGCGCCAATGATATTACTGGCGAGGAATGTATCGCTTTGTGCAGAAGTACGTTCAGTCTTGCACCACTTGCCAACAGAACAAGACACCTCCGCGGCACCTTACTGGCATGTTACAGCCGCTCCCATGCCCGGCTCGCCCATTCGATCGCGTGGGTATCGATCTCTATGGCCCCCTCCCATATAGTCGCTATGGAAACCGGTGGATTATTGTCGGCGTCGATCATCTGACACGCTACGCTGAGACTGCAGCTCTACCAGCAGCGACCGCCCACGAAGTTGCACTCTTCATTCTCCGCAGCTTCATTCTCCGCCATGGGGCTCCACGGGAGTTACTCAGTGATAGGGGTCGAGTGTTCCTGTCGGAGGTCATCCAAGCTATTCTCGCTGAATGCAACATCATCCACCGGAAATCTACCGCATACCATCCACAGACGAATGGTCTCACTGAACGGTTCAACCGCACACTTGGCGACATGCTGAGGATGTACACCTCCTCCGACCACACTAACTGGGACGCTGTCTTGCCTTTTGTTACCTTCGCTTACAACACCGCGACGCAAGGGACTACCGGTTTTTCCCCGTTCTTTCTGTTGTAGGGCCGTGAACCATCCCACCCACTCGACACCATACTCCCGTACCGCCCCGATGTATCGGAGTGCTCCCCGCTTTCGGAAGTCGCCAGATACGCTGAAGACTGCCGTCAGTTGGCTCGGTCTATGACAAGTGAGGCTCAAGGTCTACAAAAAACCCGACATGATGACGCTCATCACATAGCGCCTACGTTTCGTACTGGCTCCCTCGTGTGGCTTTGGGTGCCCCCGCACGTTCCTGGCCTGTCTTCTAAACTTCTGGCCCGGTACCATGGTCCATACCGTGTCATTGACGCAACCTCACCAGTGAATTACATCGTCGAGCCCCTAACACAATCGCCAGATTTGCGCCGTCGAGGACGCGAGACCGTACACGTCGACCGTCTCAAGCCCTACTACGACCCCCTCATTGTGCCTACTCCCTGAGTCGCCAGGATGGCTACTCTTCAACCCGGGGGGTATTGTAGTGGAGCATACGCACTAACGTGTATGCGCCTTCCAAAGAGAAGGAAAAACCCCGTGCTCTGATTGCACGAGAACCTGGGCCGCCTTTTGTCAAACTTGTCGTACGGCCATTTTTTGTTGTGACATCGTTGCGACTTCTCCGGTTCAATAAACGTCATCACACACTGTTATTATGAGCATTGATGTTAATTTTGCTCTGTGAATACAGCTGCGTCGCGTGCTTTTGCTTGTGCGAGCCTGTGACTGGGAGTGTGACAAAGGCAGGATATCAGCTGTATGTCGACCAGGGAAAGTTTCAACAGACAGAAAACTTGAAAATTTCAGCTTTTTGGCTGCGAATAAGGCTTGACAAGGTAACGTTCCCGGATACGTAGGCACGCGACTGCAGCGTATGTAGAAGCGCACGAACTTCCAGGGGAATAAGTTTTTCATTCTAAGACATGCTGTCACTCTACTTTTTTATTTACCAACCTAGTGGAGCCGAAGTTCATATTTTGCACACGTAAATATTTGGACAACATTGAATTCAAGTAAAGGTAGCTGTTTTTTTTTTCAAATGAAATCTTATATTTGTCGTAAGATGCTGAGTTGGCTTAAAACTACGTAGTATAACCAAGCTTTTCATTACATTAATTCTGTGGGGATTTTGCCGGGACCAAACTGATTCGTCATAAATTGTGTGTAGTCGTTAAACCGGGGGTAGTATAATCGAAGTTCCATACTTGCATAATCATACCAGTTTTATTTTAAAAAATTATTCGTACTTGGGAGTGAGATCATAACACTGGTAATGTTTTCTAGCGAAGAATGTTGTAGTACCGAGAATTCGAACAAATTGCATGTTAGAATTCTTATGATGACTACAGTGACCATAACTGAGCGATGAGTTTCAAAACAAGCATTCCTCCATAACAAATGCTCCTTTTCATTATTTTTTTCACCAGTCATGTTTCATGAACCTCGAGTCTTACATGATAAATCACAATAATTGCATCAAGAAATTACTGGAAATTGCTTGTTTCACCATTTTCAATGCCTAGTCTGTGCTGTGTCAAAATGATCCAGCTGAACATGCACTGCGACCGAAAAAGTAATGTAGTCAGCATAGATGATGAGAAAGGTGTTCAAAATTGCACCATTACGCTGAAATGCTCAAAGGCCTCTCTCATCTTTCCCATTCTCAAGCGCCGTCATGTTCACACTACTCAAAAGCTCGATTTCGTTTTCAACCCTCTTAACATGATTACCACTTGGGAAAGGAAAACGTCATCATGAAATATGCGCCGAAGACCATCATCACAAGGACTGCAAATCAATAACACAACCTAAGTGTGCCAATTGCAAGGAGCCCCATGCTGCTTCGTTATCTGGATGCCCGCAGAACAAGGCGGCTTTTCTTCAATATCAACATGACACCATCTACGGTCGCGTGCAACAGCATGACGCGCCTGAGCCCTACATGAACACCATGAGCCCTGCATGGCCTTCTCGACCGCAAGCACCTAAACGCCAGGACCCTGTATTGACGTACACGCAAGCTGCAAGGGGACAACGAAAGCAAGAGAAAAGTGCGGGGGCATGAACAAGCCAGCACCAAGCTCGACAGGAGTCTCAGGAGGGACCTCAAGAGAAAAGTAACCACGTGGTTAACATCCGAGAAATACACGAGCACATCGCGTCAAGTAAGTGTAACGCAACCAGAAAACTCCTCTGTGTCGATAGCTCATCTTGTCATACTAATGTTATTCTCGGTCCTAAAAGCCATACTAGCCGCGATCCCACAGGCTAACAACCTTCCTGAGGTCAAAGCTATCTTGTCGATGGAGCAGGTAGTGTTACAATTAGCCATAAAAGTCACTGCTTAGGCAAGACATGAATAATTGTTATCAAAATGTCGCGATCTTCTAATGGAATGCGAATAGTATTCGCCTCTAAGTGTGCAGACTTCAGAAAATTTGTGGCTCAGAGCTCCTTTCCAATGTTATGTATTACAGAGGCCAGGGTATACACTACTTTTCGGTTACTGAACTACGTTGTGTATATGTCCTCTAGTTCTACAGGACCGAGCAGAGCGATGATATGTGTGAGAAAAGATCTGCCATCAGTACAGTTGAATGCTACATTATTGGATTATCCAGAATATGAAGCATGTGAGATTACATTCGGTCGAGTAAATATAACAGTGGTCAGCATTTATCTCCAGCCTTCCACAAATATCTCGCTTTCTGCATTGACAGCACTTTTCCAGGCGTACACGAAAGCTGTGATATATTGCGGAGATTTCAATGCTCACAATTTCATGTGGTGAAGTGCCTACTGCGATGGTCGCGGAAAGGACCTACAAAATGCAATTCAGGATAGTTCATTCTGCTTGTTAAATGACGGTTCAGTGACGTTCCTAGGGGGTTTCAATTACTCGAGTTGCGTAGACCTCACGCTCTGCTCACATGATATTGCATCTGAGGCTTCATGGCGAACAGACATTGAAACAAGGGGTAGTGAAAACTTGCCTATCCTAATACAGCATCCAAAACTATGCTTTTCTAAATATAGGCCCTCAGCAAAAATAACTGACAAGCATTTCGTTATCATATATCACACCAAGCTGATACTGTTACTGACACTGACAGCTTAGTATCACTCATAGAATACAAATTAAATCAGTGTTCTAAGTTCGTTGAAATTCTTGAAGGTTGCGCTGAAGTAGACGCTGAATACGAAAGACTTAGGGCCATTTGCCACAGAGCTGAAAGAAAATACAGACACACGGGTCTGCTTGAAGATTACCGCGACTGTCAAAAAACGCATGACCTCATGAGACAACTGGATAGACTAGATACAAAGCACTGCCGGGGATTCTGCACTTAGCTAACGCCACTTACACCCGAGTCAAAATTATGGAATGTTCTACGCTCTTTAAGTGGGACAGTAACACATCAACAACCATTTAGAGCCTTAGCTTTAGTGAAGGATGTACCGGAAACGACTGCTGCGGACGACTTTTGTCAGCATATTACACGACCAAGTGCAGCCGGGCACACGCCTGAATACATTAAATCTGTTGGGAATATTAAAGCATTGATTACTTTTTCTCTCGATAGACATCATGATGACCTAGATCATTTGTTTTCATTGCAAGAATTAAATAACGCACTTGCAGTGGGCTTACAGAGGACAGCAGCTGGTCCTGATGGGATAACATTAGCAGCATTAAAAAACCTGGGTCCTGTGGCCACATATACTTTGTTGAAGATGCTTAATGATGCATGGACAATAGAGTGCCTTCCATCCTCCTGGAAAGTTGCAAGAGTGGTCCAAATTCTCAAACCCAGAAAAATGCATTTATCCATAGATTCTTTCCGTCCTGTCAGCCTGACTAGCTGTCTTTGTAAACTTATGGATAAGATGATAGACGCTAGACTTCAGTGGTGGGTGGAATGTACGAACGTGCTTCCAAAAAATATGGCAGGCTTTCGTAAACGCCGCTGCACCATGCATGCCATTCTAGACATTGCAACTTATGTAGATCATGAGAGGAGCTGTGGAAGAATCGTCGTTGCAGTATTTCTAGATATAATGCGAGCATTTGACACACCAGCCACGCTCATGTACTACACAGTTTAATTCAGTTGCGAATAGTTCGCAGAACACTAAGATGGATTGCAGAATTCTTAAGAGACAGGAAAATCTTCATTGACACAGCTGATGGTAAAAGTAAAGGGCATGAAGTTAGTAAAGGAGTTCCACAGGGTAGCGTACTAATACTAAGCCCATTGCATTATGGCTGAAATATTCCACATCTTACTTACTAGTTTGAAATATTCCATATATGCAGATTATCTGTGCATTTGGGCATCAGACACGAGCATCAAGCAGTTCAGCAAAAACTTCAAGATGGGCTGACAATAATCAATGACTTTTTTAAGAGCAGAGGCATGTTTCTTTCTCGTGAGAAAACATCTGTACTTCGATTCACAAAAGAATGCCTTAAGAAATTCAAACTTCAGATAGACTCTCAGCGCTTACAACTTGTGCGACAGCACAAATTTTTGGGGGTATTTTAGACAGACGTCTGTCTTGGGCTCCATAGATAAAATTATTAGAGGACAAAGTCAACTTCCTAATCAATATATTACGTCGACTGACTGGAGTGAGATGGGGTAGTTAATGTTCTTCTTTATTGCGTGTGCATTCAGCAATCATTGAACAAAGAATAGCTTACTCTACCCCGGTTTTACTTGGGATATCACGTAACTTAGAGGAGAGAATTCAAAGATTTTTCGATTTTTCGATTGTTGGCCAGAAGCCCTTGTATATGTCTTGGTGTACTGCGAGCGTCGGCCAGTGCTTTACTAATTGCGGAGTCTCATCAACCGACTTTCCATGCTATGAGATTTACGGAAACCTGCTGGCATTATCTTCGGTTGAAAACTCAGCGTGCTAACCATCCCCAATACCGAGCTATTCAGGAGAGATCAGCTACAAGAATACATAAAAATATAGCAGAATTCAAGAGTTTACTGCTTACGCACGAATACTGGCCTCCATGTGCATCCCACCGACCATGGCGACTCTCTACCCCAGATATTAGAACTTCGATTCCAAGATTAAATTGTAAGAATGATATGCCCATAATTGTAATAAAGCAATTAACTTTAACACATTTCTATGCCAATAATGAAGACTATATTCATGTGTACACCGAGGGATCATGTCTGAATCGAAGCTCTACGTGGGCATTTTTTTACCTGCATACCAAGTGAGAAAAGCTTTTAAACTCAGCCATTTCACAACATCGATAACGGCAGAACTCTATGCAATACTCTGTGCTTTACGCTTCATACGTTTACAGCCAGGTCCACTTCGATGGGTAGTTATCAGTGACTCACAGTGCTCATTAGTTTCTTTAAAAGGAATCAGCTTGGGCATCAAAGCTAGTGAGCTCGCATATGAAATACAGAGGACGTACGCTATTTCCAAAGATTTAAACCACATCATAATGTTCTAGTGGTTGCCAAGCCACTGAGGAATCAGAGGAAACGACATAGCTGATCACATTGCACATGCAGCACATCAAGAAAATGATATATCACTGCTACCTTTATTGATGAGCGATGCACAGTGTCTAATAAATAAGCTGAGCTGTCAACTGTCTAAGGAAACCTGGTTCGAAAATGGTGGGCAAAACTCTCTGTTGTGTAACATTGATCCCGGTATAGAATTTAATATTCCGCTAAAGGTTAGCCGATCGGTAGAAACAGTCATCAGTAGGCTTCGACTTGATATAGCCTACACGAAGGCCTTCCTGTATAAAATAAGGAAAGCTGGCAGTCCTACCTGCTCATGTGGAGAAGCTTAAAAAGACGTGCAGCACATTCTTCTGCATTGTAAAAATCATGGCGTACCTCGAAAAAAACTTTTTTAAAAACTCAATTCTTTGAATAAGCAACCTCCATCAATTGCAAAAATCTTGGGTCTATGGCCAAAAGGAAAGCTACAAGCCACTTCAGCATGTGCAGTCGTTCACTTTATGGAGGAATCAGAAATAGCTCGAAAAACCTTAACAAAAAACAAATATACATCACTGTTAACCGGTATGTTTCAAAACAGTATTTTTGTGCTTGACTACGATATTTTTGGGAAAACCTTTTTGAAAACAGTTCAGTATTTAAGTAACAAGATCACCAAAGACATTTTATTGAACTTTCTTGTTTTGTGTGAACACTTGAATTGACGTGATTACTTGTGTTTTTACACTCAGTGTGGTGACGACACATTTCTATGTAGTGTGGACACATTTCTGTGTGGTGTGGGCACTCAGTGTTGAAAAACGTGAGCTCATTGTGGAAGTGTTGTGCTATGTACATATGTATAGCCTTGTGTTTGCTACAAAATGTGTGATGTCAACTTTTGTACAAGAGAAGAGGAGTAGCCGGCGCCACGTATTGGCACCAACCTCTCTTTATTTACATTTAATTAAAAAAAAAAAGGTCTGTCTGACGAAATTAATGATGCATGTATACCTCCAAATGTGTTGCAGCTCATGGAAGCGCTAAAGTTCCTAGATTTTTTTCTGGTCTTTCTTAAGTACCAACAACCATTGAAGCACCATTGACAAATCTGATTGGCTAACCCTCGTCTTTGGCAGCCATGCTCTTCCTCACGCTTTGCCAGCACTTGGGGAAACGAGTACCCCGCTCACTGACCACGAGGCACTGACCAAAGGAGAAAAGCACGTGCGTTTGTTGAAAGATGCATGGCTAATGTACTTGGACATACGTGGCTGTGTAAATTTTCCAAGTGAGGAAGAAAATGGCTGCAGACGCCGGTTGCATGTGACAGAGGGAGGAGGCAGTTGTTGGTACTAAAAAAGAAAAATCTAGGGACTTCAGGCAGCGCATACCAGGTTACTCAAAGAACATGCACACAAAACCACTTGTGTCGTCCCTTTATGTGCGTGTCCTTTGTGTAACCTGATGTGTGCTGCCATAAGCTGTAATGTCTTACCATCTAGCCCGCCAGTACGTTTTATCCAAATGTGTGTTGCTACAGTGACGGGTGCACCAATGCTACCAGTAGGAAGGCTCACATATACAGTCAAATCTCATTATTTCGAACATGCTTAATTCGAACTTCTGGTTAATTCGAACTCACGATAAGGTCTCATCAAAACTATGTGTATTCCAATGGGCAAAAACGCCCTGTAATTCAAACGCCCAACCACTTCCGACGGTTAATTCGAACGTACCGTACTCTGAAACTGCTCTTAGCACCCCGCCCAATTCTGCCGCGGCACCTGCGACACCTCAACGCTACCCACAAAGGAAATGAAAAGGAAAAAAAAGGCTGCTGTGAAATGTTTGCTCTCTCTCAAATGCCGATCTGCGATGCGCCCATGTCACGCTTCTCCCTTTTCCGTCCCTGGCACATAAAGACCCTCCTTCTTCCAATGCCGCGCACTAAAAAAGATGAAAAAAAAAGAGAGCTGTCCCTGGGTCGAATGATTGTGTGGTTGAAGGAAAGGAAAAAGGCACTATCTTCTGCAGCCCTTGCCCCTTGCAGGAGCATGGCTCTGCGCCTTGAGGGAGGGGATGGTCTCCCACGCACCGGTGCCACGCCTCCCCCTTTCACTTCCCTGCATTGTAACTCTTCTCCTTTCAACCACGCCCGGGAAATGAGCAGAAGGAAAAAAATAAAGCTGCCGGGGAGTGTTGGTTTTTTTTCTGAAATTCTCTCTGCATGGAGACGCTCCTCATTTCTCGTCACGAGCTGGCCATACTGCAGCTGCGCAGCAGAGAGCGGGAGGCTTTGCTACGCAGCAGTCGTTATCATCGTCTTTAGAAAGTGTCGGCACTGGACATTTTCGCGTGCAACTTCTCTTGCCAGGAAGTTGCTGAAGCCGAAGTAGAAATGCTTTGCAAGCTGCGTGGGAAATTGATTGACTCGCTGCAAGGCAAGCGTGTGCAGACGTGCATCACCGATTACTTCACATAATAACTTCAATTAATGTCCTGTGATTTGTGAATAAATGTAACCCCCGTATTCATAAACGCTCCTCGACTCGAATTCCATCCTTCACTTGACTGGGTTGAGCACTGCGTCGTTGCTCGACTGAAATTGCCGCTGCGCTTCGCAAGAATCGCTGCAGAATATTGCCGATATGCAGTAACTTGGTTTGCCAAGAGACGGCGCTCCCATCGGCTTTTTCAAGTCGAGGAGAGCTCTTGAGTGAAGGAGCGTTTGTGAATATGGGGGTAAGTCTTCTAAAACTTTCCCTTCATGTGTTAGCTCAATGCACATGCGCCACTGCATGGAGAGCCCTCCGTTTATTTAGCTTTCATTAATTCGAACTTCTTTTAATGCGGACAAATTTTCTGGCCCCTTCGAGTTCGAATTATTGATATTTGATTATAGGTAGTTTGAAAAACTTTGCTGAAGCACAACTTCGTTGTTAGATAATATATTCATTGTAGACAGTGGTGGGTTGATGCTCCTTTTATTAAACCATTCAAAGTTGGAACTGTGAACAGCGGGAACAGTGTAACTATTGCGGAAACATACGTGATAGAGAGGAAGAGGTGCTTATTGTAACCAGACATCTGCACGGCCAAAAACGCTGAAAGCATCGTGCATTCATTCACCATGTCAACAATTTAATGGCAGCAAAGCACTCTTAAGTCAGTCGCCTAGTTGTGCACTACGTGTGGCTGTGAAAATGGTGCATGAATGTAATTTTACTTATGACAGCAAGGCCAATGCACTAGCACTCATTCCTGCAGTTTACGATGTGGCCATGGATTCTTGCTGACCATGCCTTGTTTGAGACACGGTGCATCCAGTGTCGCTATTCGAGAAACGATTCAGGGCAGTGCACAGCAACTACGTTACCCCTTGCTGGTGTGCATACTCAGTAGCATGCCAAGACGACGCATTGTTGCCAAGACGACACAAAGCCAGATCTGAGCACGAGGCACGATAGCTGCTTTGCAGAATGGTGAACATCTGAGGTCTGTTAGAAAAGTATCTGACCTTTGCTGGAAGAAAAAAAAAGCTAGCATAATTTGAGCGTTGGAAATCTAATCGCCCTCAAAGTAGTCCCCTTAGAACTCCACACACTTCTCCCAATCGTGCTGCCATTGTTAGAAGCATTCTGAGAAGGCCTCGGAGTTTAGCTCAGCTGTTGTTGCAGCCGTAATGTCCTCTCTTGTCTAAAATTCTTCTCTTTTCAATGTCCTCTTGAGTTTGGGAAACAGCCAGAAGTCGCAGGGGGCCATCAGAAGAGTAAGGAGCCTGTTGAACTACAGGAGCCTGACTTTTCGCAAAAGATGTCTTAACCAAGTGTGAGAAATGTGCAGGAGCATTGTCGGGATGGATGTGCCAGTTTTCTGCTGACCACAACTCGTGTCTCTTGCGCCACATGGTATCATGTAGGTGACAGAAGACATTCCTGTACTACTCTTCAGTGATTGCTTGACCTTGTGATGCGCACTCGGAGTGTACCACACTGCCGGAGTCAAAAAAGGCCCTCAGCATCACTTTAACATTGCTGCGCACTTGGTGGACCTTCTTTGGCCTTGGTGACATGGAATGCTTCCAGTGTGACGACTGGGATTTGGTTTCCGGGTTTTACACGTACATCCAAGACTCGTCACCAGTGATAATAGTGCTCATAAAGTTAGGGCCACTGCTTGTGAAAACCAGCATGTTCTGTGAGACTTCAACAAGAAGTTTCTTCGCTCCACCATGAGCAGTTCTGGCAAGAATTTCGCCGCAGCTCTCTTTATGGCCAAATCTTCGGTCACAAGGGAATGTGCAGAGAAAGTGCTCATGCCCACCTTTTCCGCAATTTCTCAGATAGTCACACGATGGTCCCGCATCACCACAGCGTTCACTTCAGCATTGATCTGGTCATTTCGGCATGTTGATGGCCGACCAGAGTGTGGCTCGCTCTCCACAGATGTGCGGCCGTCTTTAAACCGGTTGTACTACTCCTTAATCTGTGTGCGGCTCACAGCGTTGTCACCAAAAGCCGTCCTAATCTTCTGAATGGTTTCCACTTGGCTGTCGCCCGGTTTCTGGCAAAATTCGATGCAGTAGAGCTGCTTCAGTCGCTCTGTCATTTTTTTTTGCAATGAAAAACCGACTAGAGCGCTGCGCACGACCTCACTCATATGCTGCGTCCCAGTGACTGACACCATTGGCAGGTGAGAAAAAATTCACGCATGCGCACGAAGGTTCAAGGTCGGCTGATGCAAACGCGCTTGTTTCAAATCCATCAGGTATTCGCAAAAAAATTAATAAATAATAAGGTTGGGTACTTTTCTAACAGACCTTGTATGACATTGTCACTGCTCAGCCCTGACAGTATAAGTTTGGAGTGTTATCATGAAGTGGAGCAAAAATGAGTAATGTGTTTCTATGGCATTATGAACAGGTTGTCATTACTATGTGAGTAACAATGGTATTATAGTTTCTTATTGTATATTCTGTTCAGGTTTAGCATGAGCACTACATTGGTATATGCAAGGCATACAATTTATGCTATTGGAAAGTATTTCAATGTTCACTATAGAAGACTACTAGACAAGGGTTCTTATACAAAATTGAGACCGTTTGTTCTTCCGTAATGAGTATGATGGAAATATTTGCTTTTCATGTGGGATATGTACATGCAATGATGTAACCGTGGTGTTGATGCAGTGCTGGGAGGAGGGCCTGCCACTGTGCAAGGAGCTTGCCAATGTCTACGAGGGCGTGCTGTTCGACTACGAGAAGCTGAGCACCATCCTGGTGAGCTGACATCTCGGTAGCACATGGCTCTTTCTCATCAGGGTGTCTGGCTTTTTGCTGTCACCACACACTTGAGGGACATCTTTATATTAAAGCAAAGATATTTAGATGCCATTCTGGATACCATGGGAGAATTTCTGAGTGAGCAATATTAAATCCGTGTATACTCAAGCTTCGTTTTAACGAAGTGTCATCTTGCAGAAAAATAAGTTTGTTATGTCTTAAAATTCATTATAAAGGTCTATTACCAATACTATATCTATTGCAAGACTGTTGTTCATATTCTTCGTTATAACCGATATTTCATTATATCCTGATTTGTTAGGTCAAGGTTTTAGTGTATATACTCGCATAGTTACCAGGAGGTACCATTAAATTGATGGTAAATAATAATAACAAAGCTTTCAACTCCTTGTGTCTTGTATCATACTGAGTGTGCCAATTCTTGTGACTCCCTTAACGTGCTGTCCTTAAATAAGGGGAATCTGAAAGCTGCTTACAAGGAAATAAGTAAAATATTACTAGAAAAGATCCTATTTTTAATACATGCAAATTGTTTGTATTATGTAAACACTTAATGACACAGTTGTTAGCTAATAAGGGGGTTATTTTTATTCTTTAAGTGAAGTGTGTATGTGGAGTAATAGGAAATGAACTGTGTGTTGTATTAAATTGTAATGCCCATGACAGGCATCAATCAAGTCAATAAGATGCAAACAGTTTCATTAAGCTGAATGGTTTGACTTACCTTTTACTGCTTTATGACTTCCATACAGAGCTTCGACTTTAAATGAACAGCAAAGCTACCAAAGTAAAATTTATATTTATACTGTCATAGAATGGGGCCATTGTATGTACTATATTTTTATCAAGGCCTTGCAGTTTAGCTGCCTGCTTTCTTTTATGATGTTCACTTGGGCTTACTTGAAGCATTTCCACTCCTTTGTTTCGATCAGTGATCACATGTCTCATAATTTGCAAATCATGCAGTGTTGTTTTCCATTGAGATGACTTGTAGCACCTGTGAGCATAGGCATGTGTGTGGCATGTACATGCAGAATTGATGAAATGACAGAGGGTTGCAGAAGTACCCTTTGTGCAGAGGACGCACGCCCAGTTTCTTGAGCACATTCTGAAGGAACTGAGGCCGGAGCCTGAGTACTTTCGTGTTGGATTCTTTGGCCTTGGCTTTCCCTCTTTCTTGCGAGTAAGTATTCTGCTTGAAAAAATGGCAGGTGGTGGCTTTTACCAAGCATAAAAAAGCTGCTTCTGTTGCAGTCGAACCTATGTTTAAGAGACACTGATGTAAGAGACAAACGAGTATAAGAGACGCCAGGGTACCTACATTGAAATAGGGGCTTATGAGAGAACTCATACATGGTAACGGGCTTGTAAGAGACACCTCATATAAAAGACATGAATTGCTCCCCAGTAAATGTAACTTATAAAGGGGTTCAGCTATATTGTGAATAATTGAACAAGTTGCAGCACAGTTAAACTTGGATATAATGAAATTGATGAAGTCTCAGAAAAATTCATTATGAAAAGAATTTTGTTATATGCGAATTAGGTACGAAAGTTCGGAAAATAAATGCGCAAATTGAACATGAGGGTTACTGAAGGAAAGCTAACCCAAAACAATTATTTTATAGCTAACCCAAAACACTTATTTTATAGTAAAAAAACTGTGTTATAATTGTGATAGCAATTATACCTAGATACACTTGGTGGGGTTTTTCCGTCGCCGCGATGTTTCGTAACAAGTCCAAATTGATAAGATTCCCCCGGGCATCGTAACTTTCTCGAGCGGGTAAAAGCGCGCGAGCGCTGCTGAAGCAGAGATCAAATCAGTCGGCCTATTCCTATCACCTGGAAAGTACATAAGATGACTCGACGTGTTGGAACTGCTGTCGAATGCTCAAACAGTAAACCACCCGTCTTGAACGAGCATAAAACAACACGGGGAGGGCGAGGGGAGTCAGTTGAGTAATAATAATGAACTTGGATTTTAAGGGCGGTAGCGATCGCTGGCACACTTGCTCTCTCTGTGAGTATCAGTGCGGTTTCAACGCAAAGTGACTGTGTGAAAAGAGCACTTCTCCATGGAGAGGCCGTATTTGCTCACACGAGCATTTTGTAGGAGTTCCGCGATATCCGATCCAAAAGAGTTTGGCTGCAGCCTTACTTCATATACCATTACAATATCTTGCTATTGCGTTCATCTCACTGCATTCAAGTGCCCTCATGTTGCCAGAACTAATCAACTAATTGCGAAAGCTATCAGCCTGCGAACTCGCTGTGCAAGAGGGAAGCGCGTGACCAGTCGACATCGGAGGAACCGTCATCACCGTGTTCTCGGAGAGTTTCCATCAACACCTCATCTGACATCCCCTCAGTGAGGACAACACGATTGTCCGAAATTACAAAAATTCACAGTTTCGCTGCTAGGGCGAAGCAATTAATGTCATCTCACGTCCCCTCAGTGAGGACGACACGGTTGTCCGAACTTACGAAAAGTGACAGTTCCGCTGCAAGGGCGAAGCAATTAATGGCTGCAATAGCAACAATTTTGAATGTAATGCTAAGAACGGCAAGCAGATCGAAACGTGCAATGCACACGAAAACAACTCACAGGACGAGAGCAAGCTAACAACGTTTACTACTAGACACTTAAGGCGCTGTTTAAACAAAAACGAGGCACGAAATGTAATCACAGGTACTGATATGAATGTGAACTAACAAGTGCCCTAGCTGTTACTTTGCCATGTTTAAAAAGTGCACTCTTTTCGCGAACAGCACCTGTCCAGCGAGCAAAGTAACCTTGTGCTCCCGGCAACTAAACGTAATTGTTCCCGTCAAAGTCGGAGGCACGATTTTCTCCGCCGAAGGATAAGCGGGCGCACAGGTATCTACCTCCCCTCTCCCCTCTATTTGCGTGCAAAGTAGGCGTGGGAGATAAGCAGGTATCGGCGCATCGTGATGAGCTGGGTGCCGAGCACAGGCGTCTTTTTTTTTTTCCTTGAGTTTTCATATTTCATGCGTGCACAACGGTGAATGACGACGGCGGTGGCAATAAACCAGCTGGGACTCTTCGCATAAATGCTATGGTAATGAAAAAAAAGCAAAGCTGGACGTCGTCAGGGGCCACACCATGCACACGCAGTGAAACTATGCACAAGCACACGGCGTCGAAAACGAAGAGCGAACGACATGAACACAGACACGGATACCGCGGAAAACTATTCGGTAAAGCACCCTCCATATGCAGCGCGGCTCCACATATGGGACGCTAACTAAAGCGTGGAACTGACAATGTGCAAAGGTAGTTTTCTCTCTTTCTTTTTTATTTTTGTTTTGAGTGGGCAAGAGAAAGCACCTTGCGCATGCGCTTGCGGCGGCGAGAACGGCAGCAATGCCAGCTCGTGGGGTGCAGGCCAGCCCGCTCGCCTCGCGCTCACCCGCACGCAATAATGAGTGCTTGCTCTCGCCTGGTGCGCTCGTGTGCGCCGCGCCGCTTCGCGCTTTGTCAGCAGCAGGGCAGCCGCGGAAGATGCATGCTCGTAACAAAATGCGGAGCGAAATTCCTAGATTGTCCGTGGGGAAAAATCGTCATGTCAAGGTTGTCTCCCACTGTTACTTTGTTACATTAAGGTCGCAAATACATGTGCTTTTATAGAGCAAGGGCGGGGAATAGAATAACTTCATTATATCGAGGACTTTGTTTTATGGAGTTTCGTTATAAGCAGGTTCAACTGTATTCAGATTTGTTAACCGTTAACAGCAGCATGCAATCGCTAGGCCAACAGTGCAGTCTATGTTGTATACCAGCATCCGGAAACACTGTATAGGAGTGTAGATATGATATTCCAAAAGGCTGGTGCAAGGGCCAGTCATCTTGTTCACAAAACCAGGCACGGTTCTGAGGGGAAATCACATGTAACATTTGTAGGAAGCAACTCGTTGCATGAGAACTCATGAGTTTACCTGCACTCGTTTTATAAGAAGCATTTTAGAACAATTTGCTGTAAACTCGCACACATGTATTATATGTACCAGAGATGACTGGTGGTCAGTAATAGAGTGACTCGGTGGGTACGCAGGTATGGGAGTGTTGGGTGTAGTGATGAAAGGAAAAAACATGTAAACATAAAATTGAATCAACTTAAGCAAGAAAAGTAAACTGAGATTATTGAGATACACTTTCGTCTTACAGTGGACTTAAGGTGCTGATGATGGTCACCTCAATTTCTTTGAATGAACAAAAGCCTATCACTTTGACATCTTTGAAAAAGAAGTGAAGAAGTGGTGTGCAAGATAGCATACCGTATAGGAAAGGGTCTTATCTCACCGGTTGAAGCACCTTTTTGCAAGTGGACAGCTTTCCTAAAGAGATTGTGTAACTCTGGTACTAATGTACCCTCAGTAACATCAATCGCTCACTTTCATAAAACAGGCTTTGTCACTTTGCCCATTGCAATGCTGTTACTGCTACAGATTGTGCTGGTGAGGGCAAACAACATGATTTTGCTTTCAGAACAAGGTGTTTGTGTACCGAGGCCTAGCCTATGAGAAGGTAGGTGCCTTCAGCCAGCGACTGCAGGGGCAGTTTCCTGAGGCTCAGCTGCTGACACACAACGCTCCACTGGATGCTGCCCTGCTTGCTTCCACTGACCAGTGTATGTGGCACTCTCGTATTACTCATGGCTCAGAGCAAGTGGCAGAAATATGCATGATTCAAAAATTTGGCATGTTGTGGCTGAGCATGTGACACCTTGAATGCTCGCTTGTGGAATTTGTAAATGCTGTAAAACTGTACTTCTATGATTAAAACAAACAACAAAAAACATTAGGAAAGAAAGTTGCTATTCAAGGCACCAAAGGAATGTCCCAGGTAAGCGTTGTAATAGTCACCTATTGCAAGAAGTGAGGATCATATGGGCAGTGAAGTTTGGTGAACATACAAGCTTGTCACGCTAAAATTTATGGCCATAGTTTTGAATGTGACATCAAGCAGCTTGTGCCAAGATTAGGTTGTACCGGAAGAGAAAACCAGGGCCCCGCTGGTGTTTTTAAGAAGACTGGCAATATGGCCGAATTGGTTAATGCAAATTTTTAAGAGCCTGCAGTGTGAACCAACAAGTGCCCAAAAGAAGGAGACGCAGTGAAGAAAAGAAGGCAACTCCTACGTTTGCCGTCACAAAAGCCAAAAATAACCCTTTAATGGTATGTGTTAATATGTACCAGTAAATGTGTTCCCGGTAAGTGCAATAATTCGGCAGCATTGTGAAGTAGTAAGCCAAACTGCGGTTGTGCGATGCGTTTTGCAGCCAAAGATTCTCATTCAGGTGTGCAAAAAAATCACTTTCATGTGCTTGTTGTTAGTGTATGCACTTAACGCTAAGCTAGATGATGGCCAGCCATATTCACAACCTAGACATTATATGCAATTTAGGGCACTAAATGTAATACACACACGACACACTGGAAAAAAAGGATGATTATAGTTAATTATGAGAAAGACTTAATTAGAACTTGCATTATTCAAAAACACAAGACTAAACGCACATGCACAATCACTCAACATAGTGCCGCACTCACAACCGCTCTGTTCGCTTGCTTTTCGCAATCTGTGTTGTCGCCCGCTCTCCTGGCATTTCAGTCTCCATTTTTCACGCTTTTTGAACTCCTTTGGCCACAAGTTCGATTATGGGCAGAAACAGAGCACAAACTCACGGGACGAAGAGAAGAGACACAAACAAGCGCTGCTCTCAACTGAAGAATTTATTGAAATATACAAGTTATCTGAACACATAAGATAAAAACGCACAGAACATGCGCAGAGGGGCCGGCGAAGGATCGTGTCGACGTCAACAATTTTGTGCTACGGGTAACTGCGCAGGCGGGGCATATTCCATTCAAACAAACATGCTACTGATTAAGATTTCTTATTTTCCATGTAAAGATATTGATGTTTGGCTGACACATGACTCCCCTTCTTTTTTGATGAAAAATGCTTCCATTAGTTCACTTGTGATCTGATCGCTATGTTTGAAGAGCACTGTCGTTTCATTGAACAAGGGCCTGCATCCACATGTGTGGCAGTGCGAAGGTGAATTCGCGTACGGGCTGGTCTTGAAGGTTCCGGAGTGTTCTTTTAATCGTACATAGAGACAACGCCCTGTTTGCCCAATATAAACCCTTCCGCATGTTAAGGGAATTCCGTACACCACCCCTAGTGTACAGAGTAGTGAGGCGTCCCTGTGTTTAACACCGTATTTATTTTGGCTAGAGCTCTTTTTATCAAGCTTTTTGTTCTTCATTGGGCACAATTTTCCTAGTTTGGTTTTTGCTGAGAATAGAACCTGTACATTGTATCGCGATGCCACATTTTTTAGTCCATGGGCTAATCTATGCTTTTAGGGCATGGTGGCACATTTCTTTGACCTCTCTTGTTTTTCAACACTTCTTTCACCCTTCTTGATCTGACGTATCAGACCTTGGCAAACAGAAGTGATAACGGACGTCGGGAAGCCGGCTACCTGAAGGCGACACACCTGTTTGTAGAAGCTTTGTTCCGCCTGGTGCCAACACGACTTCAAAATCGCAGCCCAGAGCTCAACGTAGCGATGCCCTTCTTCACTAATTTTGAATGACCAGACTTGTAATTAGGCAAAGGTTTCATAGATCTTGGGTTATACGCCCAACAAAGGTGGTGGTTGACAAAAGCCATCTTTATGTCTAGGAACTATAAGGCATGCTGTGAAGGCATTTCGCTAGTGAATTTCAGCCCCATCCCTGTTTCTTGAAAGATCTGCAAAACCTTTTAAACACTCTTGTGCTCCTCATTTTTGGGCACTGTTATTGAGTGATCATTTACGTAACGGGCGACATGAACCACCTTCCCCTCCAAGTTCTTTTCTAGTCTGGAATCAATTTTCCCGAGAAAGATGTCGCTGAGAACTGGGACCACCTTAGACCCAATACAGACCCCCGCTTTTTGAACCATTGTTTTCCCTTCCCAAAGGATGAAGGTCGATTGCAAATAGAACATTAATAGCTCTAGAAAGGTTTCCACTTTCAAACCGCATTCGTTTTGGAAATGTTGCTCGTCGTTGTCCTTCGTAATGCATTCTTTCACACATTTCATTAGCTCCCGCTGTGGAAGGGAATAATATAGATCCACTATGTCTACACTGAATGCCGTGCATCCATCAAACTTAGCACACCGCAATTCTTCAACGATTACTTGCGAGTTCTTTATAATGAATGGATCCTGCACTTATAGTTTTTCCAGTTGCTTCGGCAAAAAAGTTGAAACGATCAATTGCCATGTGCCTCTTTCGGAAACGATGGTGCCAAAAGGCTGCTCCTTATTATGCGTCTTTATCGAAAAGAAAGGTTCAAGTTGTAACCTCTGAGCTTTCGCTACACTTCCAGACAAGCTTTCTAGGTTCATTTCCTGCAAGAGGTTTTTCGCCCTTTCCGTAACTTTTTTCGTCGCATCTTTCACTACCTGGAAGTTTTTCATCAAAGCAACTGAAGCTTTTTCAGAGAACTGTCCGTCAGTCAACAGTACAAAAAACCCTTCCTTATCCGCAGTCATCAACTTCAACATTTTTTTTTCAAAGACTCAACAAGAGATAGTAACGGCATGCTTTTGTTTTTTTTACTGCGCATAATGACATCTGCACATTCAGACACACACCTTGTCCTCTCATTCTCCGTAACATGCTTAGAAACAGTCCTTGCTAGGGCTACCTTTTCAACGGCGCTGAGCCTCGGTTCCACGCAGAACTGCGGTGTTAAACACAGGGATGCCTCACTACTCTGTGCACTAGGGGTGGTGTACAGAATTCCCTTAACATGCGGAAGGGTTTATATCGGGTGTTGTCTCTATGTACGATTAAATAACACTCTGGAACCTTCAAGACCAGCACGTACGCGAACTTACCTTCGCACTGCGACACGTGTGGATGCAGGCCCTTGTTCAATGAAACGACAGTGTTCTTCAAACATAGCGATCAGATCACAAGAGAACTAGTGGAAGCATTCTTCATTAAAAAAGAAGGGGAGTCTTGTGTCATTCATACATCAATATCTTTACATAAAAAAGAAGAAATCTTAATCAGTAGCATGTCTTTTTGAATGGAATATGCCGTGCCAGCGCAGTTACCCGTAGCACAAAATTGTTAATGACGTCGACACAATCCTTCACTGGCCCCTCTGCGCATGTTCTGTGTGTTTTTATCTTAAGTGTTCAGATAACTTGTATATTTCAATAAATTCTTCAGTTGAGAGCAGCGCTTGTTTGTGTCTCTTCTCTTCGTCCCGTGAGTTTGTCCGCTGTTTCTGCCCATAATGTATCACCAACTAGCCCAACTTTCAGTTTTGCTCCACAAGTTCGAGGTGGGCGCGCGCACACACGCACACACACACACACACACACACACACACACACACACACACACACACACACACACACACACACACACACACACACACACACACACACACACACACACACACACACACACACACACACACACACACACACACACACACACACTCACACTCTCTCTCTCTCTTGTGGACACAAAACGTACTCGGAAACCACTCTGACGCACACACACGAAATAGTTCCTCGAAGACGGGGAACGAGACCCCCTCTCTAACAACCAACAAGCAAAGATATTACCGATGGGGAAGAAAAAAAAAGGTAAGAAAACAACAGTCAATGGGTTCCGTGTACACCCGGTCGTCCCGACAGTCATAAACATTCTCATTAATGAAAAAAAAAATAATCATAAAAGAAAATGCATACGCCAGTACACAAATAAGATTGCTTCTTTGTCGAAAAAAATAGAAGAAAAGCAAAAGCAACTGTTTTAGTTTGCACAGTTCACTTGGTAATTCTTGCCACACATTGAAGTTCTCAACAGGGAGCCAACGTAATTACGATGCACTTGCGTAGGGGTTATTCTTGACGCAGTTACGGGCTGAGCATCTTGGTGCCGATTCCCGCCTTTTCCCATTCCCTTGCAATGTTGCGCATAGCCTCCCGTTTCATTGAACTCATGTGGTAGGGCCCAACAGGGACGGAGATACTGCCAGGCATCTCCTGTATGTCCATCGCAAGTATGGGTGTCCATTCAAGTTTGTTAAATCCATCCAATCTGGCATATGTGACCTATGGAAGCTCTCTAAATGTGTGGCTCACAATCAAGTCGACCGATTGGGCCTTGTCCTTTGGCACGACAAGTACCGCGATGTCTTTGCCCACCACACCATCGATCATTAGATGTGCCCTACACTTGGCAATCACGTCAACAGCCTGAACGCCCTGACTACCGAAGCCATACAAATCGGTAGCGTCTTCCAGCATTTCTATTCTGCACTGGACTGCTTTTGATTTCCGCAATAAGCATCCAGAACTGCCTGTGTCTATCGTTCCGACCAACGTTCTGTTGCCGTTCCATTTAAAATGTTTTAGGATGGCACCAGCATCAATAATATCTCGCGAGACTGAGTTGGCCTCATTTCTGTGGCTACTTTCTTCGCGATGTCTCTGAGTATGCGCAGTCTTCCCGCATTTTAGACATTTTTCTACTCGTCTTTCTTTTGGGCTATCCCGTGAAATGTGTCCATATTTGAAGCAATCGTAACATTTGCGCTCATCGTTCTGATTTGTGACAGGTGGCTGCTGGTCCTGCCTGTCGTACCCAAAAGCATCCTGCAGCGACGCTTTGAGTGCAGGTTGCATACGAGGCGCATTGCTCATCGCTGTTCGTTCAAGTGCAGTCTTGAAGCATTCTCGTCGCTCACGGTTGATTTTCTTGAATTCCTGAATATCGTGCAGCAGGTCGTCTTTGCCACATGTAACCTCTCTAGAAGCATAGTGCATAATTCCCGTGATCGCAGACCATTCAGCGCCTGCTCCCTCATGTCGCAGAAGTCCAAGTAGGCTTCCCGGCAAAGGCGCACCTTGGTGTGGAAGTATGCAGCCCTGTTTTCATTTCTCTGGTGCACACATTCCTGCATCCACCTTCAACGCTCTGCCGCCCGAGTCGGGCTATAACAAGCTCACCGAAAAATTCGCTTGAAATCGTCCCACGACGAAAACTCCGCAGACCTGGAGTGGTACCATTCTTTGGCGGCGCTGACCAGATGACTTTTCGCCATTTCAAGCAGAAGTGGCGTTGGCCACTGGGGAAGCGTAGCCGTCTGCCACAGACTCTCTATTCAGTCTGGTGCTGCAGACGCACAATTATCGCCAGCAAAGTCTGAGATGTTTTTTGCTGAAGTCAGGCATTACCTGGAATGCGGCGACGTCCGCCTGGCGTGGAACCCCCAACGATTCTGGCTGCGGGAGACGCCGCAGCAGATCCGCCAACAAGCGGTCTTTCTTAGCAGGGTGTTGGAAAGCTCCCGCTTGGTGAGTTCAGCGCAGTCGTCTCTGTGGCATCGGAGACAAACATCATCGTCACCAGCAAGAAGCGCGGCTTGCCCATCTCGTGACGCTTGCGCCGCGCGGGAGCTCAGGTTCGCCGAAGCTGTGGCTGACCTGGAGTAAACGACGTGCCACCTATGTTCTGTTGAGTCAATGTCGTGCGTTGTGACAGTGGCGACGAGGACAATGAGGACCTCAACCAGTCCTGGACCCGCAGAGCCATGAGCATGGGACGGCCACCAGTGCTTGAGGGAACATGGTCCAACCTTCCGAGTTCACCACGAAGCCTACATCGAAGCGCAAGACATCACGGACATGACAAAGCGACGAGCAGTGTTAGTGGCTTCGCTATAGGACAGTGCGATTCAAGTGGTCCAGAGACGTTTCCATTCGAGGCAAATCAATGCACTTAACTACGACGATGCTGTTAATTACTTTAAGGAGTACTACGCCCCTGAAATCAACAAAATAATGGAAAGTTGTGTTTCTTTAACTCGATCACATCTAGAAGGAGAGGGGGTGCAGGAATTTATTGCTGAAATAAGGCGGCTGGCAGAAAAATGCAATTTTGGGTCATTGCTCGAACGCATGCTACGAAACTGAATCGTGTGTGAAGTCTTAGATAAAGATGTGAGACGACATTTGCTGACTCTCAGGAACCTGACGCTAACGGAAGCAGAGGATTTCAATATTGCAGCTCAGAACGTGACCGCGAATGCTAGAAGCATGCAATCTATCGCTCAGAGTAGCATCCAATTGATGCGTCAGAATAGGCTACGAAAAAGGCAATCGAAGGCCGAAGGCATGACACTTTTCCATAAAAGTGGCAGTGAAGCTCACTCGAACAAGCAGTGCTATCACTTTCGTACGGTCTGCCCCCGATGCGGCAAACGAGGACACGTCACTCGTATGTGCCGAGAACAAACCCAGTGGAAGCCCCGTGCCGCTTACGTCCTGTCAGCTGTAGCTTACGATAGCTTGGAAGATGAAAAGGAATACAATATAGTGGCTCATAAAATGAGTACTGGTCACATGATTAAGCCAATTTTCAAGGAAATTACTTGGATAGGTATGCAGCTTACCATGTTGATCGATATGGGGTCACCTGTTAGCATTATTTTAATGAGCCTGTTCAAGCAGAATCAAAACAGATGGCCGCCTCCAAGCAGCATCACTCTCAAATTGTCCTGTTTTTGGGAAAACTTCCAGTGGTTGAAGAAGTGCACATCAAAGCGACCCGTGAGGGGCACAATGTACCGCGTACCCTGGTTATCGTCGATACATCTTGTATAGATAGGTTTGTACTAGGCTTACTTACTAAGCGCAACCGTGTAGGGATGCGACGTCCTCCACTGCCACTGCGTACGAAGACGCTGCGGCCGGGTTCGTCTATTTCTCCGGCACGGCGCAGAAACCACGCACAAGGCAGGATAACAACAACAATGGGTTTATTAACCCAAGATGCAGCACAGTGCGACACTCACGGGCTTGCAGGCCGTATAGAGTACTCCGCAAGATCGAGCTTGCCTAGGGCGCGACGACTCCCCCACAAGGGCCAAAGTCGAACGCACGAACGAGAGGCCGTCTGCTAAGCAGCTGGTCAACCTTTTGTGGAGGCCTGAGAGCATCTGCTGCGACGAGCGAATCGTCGAGTGCAACATAGCTCGTAGGAGAGGAGGATGTCACGCACGGCCCAAAGGGAAATGACGCTGCGTTGACGTAGGCTCGTGCAGCGCGCCAGCGGAGCGTGCCCGGACATGCCAGCGTGGGAAGGAGCCGACAGTTGACTCACCCAGACCTAGAGGCGCCCTGGCAGCCATCTTGACGGATGCTGGTGCTTATGCGCGCCCGGGCTACGCTGTCGGCGTGCGCGCGGCAGCTGGGAAACGAGGCTCCAGGTAGGAGGGCGCTCTCGATTCCCACATCCCCCCCTCCTAAGAACAAGGCCGCCCTAAAGACGCCGTAATAAAAGCATCCACCGACACCGAAAAAACTGAGGTCCAACTCCGTGCCGTCTACGAGATCGTCGGGCGCCCCAATGTCTTCGTTCGGCGGCGTCTCAGCAGGAGCCTGGGGCCGTAGGAGGGCGGCGGACACCGCAGCAGCGATAGCCGACTTCAATAAAGAGTCCGTGACGAGCACCGCCACGACCGCTTGATCGGAGTCGGTCGACAGAGCAGGTCGAAGGCCCGGTCCAGGCGGCACCGCGGGAGTGGACAGGACCGCAGGGTCACCGCCGGACTTCGCTCAGTGAACTCGCGAATGGAGGTGGGTAGCCTCGTGCACCAGCAGGACACCACAAGCGTCGCAATAGGAGGCCTCAGGAACAGGCGGCATCGAGGCACTTGTTGGCCGGGGCCGGGGGAGCATTCGACGGAGGCGGCATGGACGCCGACAGGCAGGCCCAATAAAGAGAGCCTACTCCGTCAGATTGAAGGTTGCGTGAGCCAATAGGGCGCGCGCTTCCCTTCTCTCGCCGACTATGCAGAAGGTACCCAGTGAGAGAGTGAGCCACCGGAGAAAGGGCTTTTCTCTATCGAGCAGCCGGGAGCACTAGGAACCGTGTGGATATTCCGCGCGCAGCACGTGTAATGGTGTTCCCAGGGAGAAAGCTCACCGGGTAGCCGTTACTGTTGCTGCTGGATGGGCTCTCGCACAGCAGCTATAATCTCCGCTTCCTTACATGGAGGGGATGACGTCCCGCTACATGACGGGGGCGAAAATCAGCCTAAGTGCGTTTTCGCAGGTTGTACCGGTGGCGTAGTTTGGAACCAGCCTTATACAGGTTTCCCTGCGGTTCGGTGACCGCCTCCCCTTCCCCGAAGTTGTTGCTGTGGGCAACGAAAGGTTTGAGGTTGGAGACGTTAACTGGATCGCCGACTGGTCTCTCTTGGGAGTCAGCCAGCTTGTATACCAGGGGCGACACTTTGGTGTGCACTCGGTATGGGCCCAACCACTTGGCCGAAAGGGAGGCCGAGATGCCTTTGGCGGCGTCACTCAAGATGTGATTGCGCCTGAGGACGAGATCGCCGACATCGTAACGGACATCCCGATGCGACCGGTCGTATTGAGCCTTCTGACCAGCTCGCGCTTTTGCCAGGTTGGAACGCGCCAGGTCGAGGGCCGCGTCCATCGTGAGTGCAGTGCCGCCTCGTAGCCAAACGGGCTGATTTTCACGGCGCTTGCCCCGCCGCCGCCCCGTAGGACGCGGTTCATAGGGTTAGGCAGCTCTCTCCCAAAGTTGAGGAAGGCGGGCGTGTACCCTGTCGAGCGATTGACCGTAGACCGCAAGGAGAAGCCTATCTCGTTGAGACAGGCATCCCAATCCCTGTGTTGCTGCGCAAAGGCTGTTAGCAAGGGCTTGAGGTTCCGGTTGATCCGCTCGGTCGGGTTGGCGTGTGGGTGATACGTGGTTGTTTTATGGTGCTTAATGCCAAAGGCAGCACACGCATCCACAAACACCTTGGCCGTGAAATAGGACGCATTGTCCGTGATCAACTCCGCCAGAAAGCCAAAGCTAGTAAAGACCTCGGTCAACTTGTCCCAGATTGTGCGTGCCCTTAACTTCCGAAGAGGAAACAGTTTGACCCACATCGTGAAGTGATCTGCGACAGCCAGGAGAAAAACATGGCCTCTCCGGCTTCTTAGGAAAGGTCCCATAATATCACAGGCCCCGACCTGCCAAGGTTGTTGGCTGTCGATCGGCTGCCTGAGCCCGGGAGGCTTGCCCCCGCGAGGCTTCACGCATTGGCACACGCGGCATGAGGGGGCGTAGTGAAGGGCGTCGCGCTTCATGCCAGGCCAGGTAGCGCAGCGGCACAACTTTTGAAAAGTCTTAAGGCCACTCCCATTTCCGGCCAACCGCGAGTCGTGGAAATAACCTAGTGTGGCTTTCCTTAGACTGTGGGGTATCACCACCTTGAAAGACTCCTGGGGAGCTTCTTCAGATGGGACGTAGCGCAGGAGAACGCCGTCGGCATCAAGCAAGTACGAGTCCAACGTGCCCGCAGCAATACCAGCCTGTTTACGGCACTCGGCGCCGACAGCAATACCAGCTGTCTGTTCGCGCCCAGCGGCTTGACCGCCACGCTCCGCTGGGGAGCTCAGCTCTTTGAGCTCGTCAACTCCTCTCTGCTAAAGATGATACCGGCGGACAGGATAGGGTCTACCAGGTATGCGTCCTCACCCAAGGCTGTCGACTCGAAAGTTACTTCGCCATCAGGGTTCGCACCTTTCGACCTTTTGGAGCCAGAGGGCTCGGGGTCTACTTGATTCGACTGCTCTCGGGACTGGCGGACACAAGTGCCGGACGCCAAAACGGTGCACGCGATAAAGCGTCAGCCACGACGTTCGAACTCCCTTCCCGGTAGCGCACTACAAAGTTGTACCACTGCAAGGTCAACGCCCAGCGCGCGAGGCGGCCCGAAGGCTCCAGCAAGCGCTTAAGCCAGGTGAGTGCCATCAGGTCCGTTTCCACCACGAATGGCACGCCGTCGACATAGCAGTCAAACTTCCGGAGAGCAAAAATTATAGTGAGACATTCCCTTTCTGCGACGCTTTAGTTACGCTAGGCAGCGTTAAGTGACCGGCTCGCAAAGGCGACTGGCCGGAGGACACCGTCGTGCTCCTGAAGCAGTACAGCGCCGAGACCCAGGTCGCTCGCGTCCGCTTGGGCAACGAACTCCCTGTTCAGGTCGGGCAGCTTTAACTCTGCTGTGGCCACTAGAGCTTCAGAAAGCGCCTTGAAGGCTCGCTCTCGTTCTGGCCCCCAGCTCCATCGTGCCGACTTTTTCAAGAGTGCAGTCAAGGGCGCTTGGAAGGCCGTACAGTTTGGGATGAACTGTCGATAGTAGTTCACTATGCCCAAAAAGCGCCTCGGGCCCTAAATGTTTGCCGGCGTCGGGTACTCCACAATGGCACGTACCTTCTCCTCGCACCGCAGAACACGACCGCTCTGAATGGTAAAGCCTAACAGTGAGATGTGAGTCTCGGCTATTTGAGCTTTCTTCGGGTTCAAAGTCAACCCGGCAGCACGCAACCTCCCAAGGACATTCTCCTAGTGGTTAAGGTGTTTTTCGAACGTTCGAGAGAAGATGACGATGTCATCGAGGTACGCCATGTCGTGTTGCCATTTAGTGTCCCCTAGAACGCGGTCTATCAACCTCTGGAACGTAGCTGCAGCTCCAGAACAGCCAAACGGCATGCGGGTAAACTCGTACAAACTTCTGTGAGAGATGAACGCAGTTTTCTCCGTGTCAGCCTGCTCCATCTGAACCTGTAAGTAACCGCGGCTAGCATCCAAGTTGCTGAAGTAGCAAGCACTGCCTAGAGCAGCCACGATCGAGTCAACGTTAGGCATAGGATAAGCATCCTTCTTCATGACCTCGTTCAGCCGGCGGTAGTCCACACAGAGCCGGTGAGAGCCATCTCTTTTGGGGACCATTACCACCGGTGAACCCTAAGGACTGTTTCAGCGTTGGACAACTCCGGTCCCAATCAATTCATCCAGTGCCTGGGCAATTGCTTTCCTCTTTGCCGCACTAACGGGGCGAGGATTGCGCTTCCACTGTTGTGCGTCGCCTGTGTCAATCCGGTGCCTCACCAGAGAGGTGCCACCCGGGCGTTCTGTGAACGTGTCGCTGAAACCTGTCAACAGCGACGAGAGGCGTGCTTTCTCGTGTTTCGACAAGCTGTCCGGCAAAGGGGGCAGCGAGCCATTCGAATTACTGCTTAGCGGGGGGGTCACTGGCATAGCCCAGACCTCGTTCACCGCGGCAGCATTATGCTCAAGGGAAAGCTGTACGCACGGACCGTTTTTCGCCGCGCCGGCCAAAGGACCAGTCTTGTCGTCGGAGGGGGAGACGCGGGCCGCGGGGGCAACGCTTGATCTCCTTTCCTCCTTCCTCCTCGTGGCGTCCGTCGACTTACTGGCAGCCGAGACCACGGGAGGTGCAGCAAAAGGCCGTAGGGCGCTGGAAGGGCCGTCCCTGTAGCCTCTGCTTGCGACGTCAATCACGATACCTGTGCGCGCGAGAAAATCGCGACCGAGAATCACAGGCACGGAAAGACCAGAGAGATGCACAAAGCGCTGTCAGCGTGCGCGATTCTCCCAACGCACAACCAACCGCGCAGTGCCGCACGTGGAGGCGGTACCGCTGGCAAGGTGGAAGGCAGGGTCGCAAGCTCAAATGTGGACAGAGTGGTCGCGCAAATGAGCCCTAACCTCTTCGCCGAACAGCGAGATTGAAGCCCCGCTATCCAGCAACGTCGCAAACTCTCGACCAGCGATCGTAAGGGCGATGAACGGCGTCGGCGTGTCTGGAATGTCATGTCCAGCGCGACACGCCATCGGTCCCAGAGGTTGTGTTAAATTCCCGTGCTCTCTTATTGCTGCAGCCGCCAACAAGGGTGAGCTCACCGACGGCTCACCCCGTTTCCCGACGGGCGAGCTGGCCCTTGTGTCAGTTGGGGCGCGTTGCACTCACACGCGGTGTGACCATGCTCATGGCAACGGAAGCAGACGTCTTTTCCTTCAACAGGGGGTGATTTCGGCGATCCTTTAGAGCTACGAGGTGTCCGTTCGCTAGCCGCAGTAGGGGCTCTGCGATCGGATATCCCCTCGTGCACTGGAGCACTGGGTTTCCATTCTTCTTCACACTGCCGGGCAACGGTGGCCGCCCGGGCGTATGAGTACAAATCCAGAGCGCGGTCCGACACATCGAGCACGTCCCGGTCTCTCGCGGCAAAGGCCGCCTCATGGTTCAGGGAACCTCAGTGTGACGAGTCACGACCAGCCCACGCGCAACTAGGCTCGAGAGACGGGAACGACGGTGGCGGCGGGCGATAGGTTTGCGCCACCAGAATGTCGCCCTAAATACGCTTCGCATTGGATGCCAGCTCGTTTAGGTCACGATAACGGGCGCTCCGAAGGTAAGCGACGAAGGTTGGATGAGCCTGACGTATGGCTCGCTCCACCTTTTCGGCGTCTGATGCCGTAGGATCGGCAAGGAGGTAGAGCTTCTGCAAAGCCCGAACGTACTTGAGAAGAGATTCATCGGGATGCTGTGTGCGAAGCTCTGACTCGCGACGCATGCGGCACTCGTATTCAGGAGGAAGGAAGTCGCTACGGAAGAGCGCCCTAAATTCCTCCATCGAGCAAGATTGGTGGCCGACGAGCCGGTACCACCTCACCGCTTGGGCTGTCAGCGACACGGGCAAAACAGAGCCTAGCATAACGCTGTCGCTCAGCCGCGTAGCCTGCTGATAGCGGTGCAGCGCATTGAGGTACTCTGTGGTACTGATGCGGTCCGAATAACCGCTGTACTCAGGCAGAGGTACCCTTAAGCTACTCGAAACGCTTGGCTGAGGGGACTTGGGGTCTCTCTTTAAAGCACAAAGCTGCGAGCGCGCCGCTTCCAAAAGAATGTTTAGGAGCTGCGCCACAGTTGCGTGCAGCGGTGACTGCTCCGACGCGGGTGCGGCCGTAACAGGTAAGTGCGCCTGTGCCCCAACATGCGCGTCCGACCGAAAAGGGCCAGTACACGGCATGGAGGAGGATAGGGTTTGTGCTCCGACTGGTGCTTGAGGCCTCACGCAACTGGCGAACGGGTTGACAGCGGAGCACGGTGCCCAACGCCCGTCGAAAGCGTCGCCAACGCGAGTCTCAGGCCAGCGAGCGTCGGTGAACGCGGCGACGTTGTCGGTTAAGCGAGCAGGCTCGCGAACAACATCGTCAACCCTTTGCGCTCGCGACCACGACGGGTCAGTTCCCGCCAACACCTGAGTGCCCCCAAGTAGGAAGGACTGGGTGCGGCGATTTGAGCTGTCAACCATGCTGCTGACGGGGAAAGGCCAGCGAGTGGAGACAGCGCCGGGGACGGGCCCGTAAGCGCGTGAGTCTCAAACAGCTGATACAGCCTGTTACTGGCTTGGCTAGGACTGTGGTCCTCGTTCAAGCGACTCACATCACTGTAGGGGGCCCCGAAAAGGGGTCTCTCCTGGTGAACGAAAGCAGAGGGTCGCCGAGAAAGCCGTACCCTGTGCTGTTGCAGCCGTCCGCCTCGAGGGAGATCAAGTCCGTCGCTACAGGATCGAACAGGAACGAGCGCCCCGAAGGGGTCTGCTCTGAAGCCATGCCGAAACCAAGTTGGGCGCCACCCCACGTTGGGCGCTAGTTGTGGGGAGATAGGTTTGCACTAGGCTTACCTACTAAGCGCAACCGTGTAGGGATGCGACGTCCTCCACTGCCGCTGCATGCGAAGATGCTGCGCCCGGGTTCGTCGATTTCTCCAGCACGGTGCAGAAACCACGCACGAGGCAGGATAACAACAACAACGGGTTTATTAACCCAAGATGCAGCACAGTGCGACACTCACGGGCTTGCAGGCCGTATAGGGTACTCCGTAAGACCGAGCTTGCCTAGGGCGCGACGACTCCCGCTCAAGAGCCGAAGTCGAACACACTAACGAGAAGCTGCCTGCTAAGCAGCGCGTCAACTTCTCGTGGAGGCCTGAGAGCATCTGCCACGACGAGCGAATCGTCGGGCGCAACATAGCTCGTAGGAGAGGAGGATGTCACGCGCGGCCCAAAAGGAAATGGCGCTGCGTTGTGACGTAGGCCCGCGCAGTGCGCCAGCGTAGCGTGCCCGGAAATGCCAGCATGGGAAGGAGCCAACAGTTGACTCACTCAGACCAAGAGGCGCCCTGACAGCCATCTTGGCGGATGCCGATGCTTATGCGCGCCCAGGCTTCGCTGTCGGCACGCACGCGGCAGCTGGGGAACGAGGTGCCAGGTAGGAGGGCGCTCTCGATTCCCAGAACCTGGAGCAGCGTTATGCGGAAGGGATACCAGGTATCGTGCGAGACCATCAGGGCAAGCGCATTGTCACAGTGGACTGACTGAGGGAACGGAATGGCGGCATTTTGGCCAAGTGCGACAGCGAGACGTTTCAGTTGACGAGTCGCACGACACTGAGACACTATCGGTTCATCAAGAACTTTCAGGTGAAAGAGCAAGAGATTCACCGATTCTTGCTGCTCAACCTTTGCGGCGCTCAACGCGAAAGCGCCGCGCTCCTGATCCTTTGACTTTTTAAGAAGGGGAGAAGCTATGGCATCAGAGACTAACATCATCATCACCAGCAAGAAGCGTAGCTCGCCCATCTCGTGACTCTCGTGCTGCGCAGGAGCCCAGGTTCGCCGAAGCGCTGGCTGACCTGGAATAAATGACATGCCACCTATGTCCTGTTGAGTCAGTGTCATGCGTTGTAAGTCTACATTACAGTGCCCGCTCTTCTCCAGTGACGATTCGTCCAGCATAGCTGATGTTACGCACTTTGGCAGTTCATCATTCCTCGCACTGGGGTGATCGTAGTCCTCACTAGCGCTTTTGATTCGTTTTAACCCTTCCTAAATTCGGTCCAATCCCAATTCTGAGGATGTTAGCGTATGCATTTAACGCTAAACTAATGATAGCTGCAAATATTCACAACATAGACATTAAATGCAATTTAGGGCACTAAACACACGACACACTGGAATGAAAAGGTAAAAAGGTTGATTATATTTAATTATGAGAAAGACTTGGTTAGAACCTACACTATTCAAACACACTAAGACTAAACACACACGCACAATTGCTCAACATCGCGCCGCACTCCCAACCGCTCTGTTCGCTCGCTTTTCGCACACTGTCTTGTCGCCCGCTCTCCTTGCATTTCAGTCTTCCTTTCTCATGCTTTTCGGACTCCTTCATCCACAAGTTGGAGGCACACACACACATACACACGCTTGTGGACACAAAACGCACTCGGAAACCACTCTGACGCACACACACGAAATGGTTCCTCGAAGACGGAGGAAACAAGGCCCCCTTTCTAACGGCCGACGAGCAAACATATTACCAATGGGGGAAGAAAAGGCAAGAAGAAAACAACACTCAGTGGGTGCCGCGTACATTGTGAAGCACTTTGTGGCTAATGGTCATTGCACGGCAACGACAATTTCTTTGTATTGTAAATCCCCCCTGTGCATTTTCTCTGAACTGCTCGATTGCTCCTCAGCCACTGCCTCGGCTCTCTGTCAAACACACACCGACCTGCAGGTACGCAGGCCACGGTGGTCGTGAAAATCTTCAAATGGCTGTCTAAAATAGTTCCTCTGAAGGAAAGAGATAAAGCTGCGACAATGACATAGATGAAGAATTTCTGGGAACTGACGCCAGTGTGCCCATCATGAATTCGCTGTAATGAAGGACGGTGTCTTAACATGGGTGCCACAAATTATTGCCAAGATTGCAGTGGAGATAATGGGGGATAAGGCAGTGAAACTGGCGAATGAGGCATATTGTCACAGGGCTGTGACGCTTACGAAAGAAAAGATGGCTTGTCTAAAATGAAATTGTTTACTGAGTCAAACTTGTGGCCGGTAAACGGAAGGTCAGATTACAGCGATGTACACTCGCATTGATAGTGGCGAACAGAGCATTGGCCGTCAATTAACTGACAAATGCTGAAGTGCGTCAGCATTTACACATGCGAAGGAATATTCTAGTGCTATCGCTAGCAGCCATGTAGGTTCATGAACAATCTGTAATGTTTGCATTGTGCGCGTAATGCTAACAAGATGATCTACGACAGCCTTAAAAGTTTTTGAACGCTGCAGGTAAAAGTTTTTGAACACTGCAGGTGCGGTATGTGCACAGAAATACTTGCAGTGTAATGGGGCAAAAACAAACTTGAGGAAAAATTGTTGCAACATTGTTGCTAGAGGATTGTTAGAACAAAGGCTTGAGCTAATGCCCTTGCTGGTGCGAAAGCCTTGGAAAGCTTCTTTCATACAGTAAACAATGAGAATGTGAACAAGGGTCTTGAATGTGTGAAGAAGGAGCTGTTCTTGTCAAATGATGAGATGCACCAGGAGAAAGTAACTGTGTTTCGTAATAAATGTTTCGAATATTGTTCTGGATGGGTTATGCTGTTGTCGTTTACCATTTGATAAAGGCAATTTGGCTTCTATGTCTGAATGCTGCTCCTTTGATAGAATTTTCTCAATTGTGCAGACATACAGGTGTGCGGAGTGCGTCCCCTGGCAGAGCCACGTCCAGACCTGGAAGGACGACCCGAGTGTATTCGAGCCTACTTCCGGGTGAATCGTGTCCGCTCGTTCCAGTTTGACCGTCCCGTCTACAGAGATGGACCACCGGACAGGGACAATGAGTTCAAGGTGCGACTTTCTGTTTCTTCCTCTCTTGTGTGGTGTTTCAAGTGCCAGTTCTTTTTTCTTTTTTTTCTCATGCAGCATATCATAGAAATTAAATGTATGAAGGCTTTCTTCATTCAGGAGCTAAAAATATGCCAGCTGTGAAAACAGCAGAACTACACAAAAGCTTTACTGTGTTGTGGAATAAAAAAAGAGCCCTTACACTAATTAACTGGAGCATCAAGGTTAGCCTAGAGGCCAACTAGACATGTACAGGTTTTGCTTTCGAGGGTTTTACTAAACTTTAGATATAGTGTCAGCTTACAGGGACTGCTATCCCTCTTTTCCTCTCTCCAGGACTTGCAGTCTTTGAGGTAAATAATAAAACAATGACTTTCACACCACACATATCTGAAGATCTAACTCTTGAAATGTGTGTTTAGAACTGGGCTTTTGCTGCATAGACGCAGTTTCATAAATCTCAACTCTTCAGATCAGTCACCTTTTTTTGCCCATAATTCAAAGTACTGCAGATTGGGTAGGTTGGTACATGATAATATCGCATTGCGATACCATATCTCAGTTTGAGCATGAAGAGAAGATGCAACAGTGAGGAAGGGAAATAGACACCAGAATAAGTGCTAAAAGGGCTCATTTTAGCGCTCATTCTATTGTCTTTATTTCCCTTCCTCACTGTTGCATCTTCTCTTCATGTTCAAACTGAGCTGCTCCATAGCATTACTATATTACCATAATTCATAGCTAAGGCTGAGGCTAACAGGACATGAGCCGTGCACTACAATAAATTATTTACAGGAAGGGCCATATGGATTTGCAGTCTTTCATGCACTTTTTTATACATGCGCCTATAGGTTGAAGCAAAGTGAAAAGCATGTGGCGCTGACTTTGAAAGGCTTCTGGTGCACACCCTGTGTACATGCTTGCTCAAAGCCATGGAAGGGGTTGAGATGTGTGTGCTGCAGATCTACCCTATCAGCCACGAGTCAGTCTTATTAATAAGCAGGTGTCAACTAAAAAAAAGGTCTGTACGTATTATGGGAGCGGCGGCTGTGAACGCCACTCCCATAATACGTACAGACTACCTACTACCTAGTCAGCACAGGTAGTAACCACGGAGCCGAACCATGAGAGTGAAATAACTAGAAGAATAAGGACGGCGTGGATCACATTCGGCAAGCATTCTAACATCTTAAATGGTAATCTGCAACTTACCCTCAACACAAAGGTGTATAACAGCTGAATCATGCCAGTATTTACCTACGCAGCAGAAACATGGAGGCTTACAAAGAGGGTTCAGTGTAAATTGATGACGATGCAGCAAGTGATGGAAAGGAAAATGATAGGTGTAAGCTTCAAAGACAAGAAGAGAGCATAGTGGGGCCCCGCCGCGGTGGTCTAGTGGCTAAGGTACTCGGCTGCTGATCCGCAGGGCGCGGGTTCGAATGCCGGCTGCGGCGGCTGCATTTCCGATGGAGGCGGAAATGTTGTAGGCCCGTGTGCTCAGATTTGGGTGCACGTTAAAGAACCCCAGGTGGTCTAAATTTCCGGAGCCCTCCACTACGGCGTCTCTCATAATCATATAGTGGTTTTGGGACGTTAAACCCCACATATCAATCAAGAGAGCATAGTGGGTCAGAGAAGAAACAGGGTTTAGGGATATCATAGTTAAAATCAAGAAGAAGAAATAGACTTGGGCCGTGCAGATGGCACATAGGCATGTTAATCGCTGTTCATTAAGGGTAACTGACTGGATTCCCAGACAAGGCAAGTGAGTTAGAGGGAGACAGAAAGTTAGGTGGGCAAATGAGATTAGGAAGTTCACAGGTATAGCGTGGCAATGGAATGCATAAGACCGAGTTGATTGGCAGATCACGGGAGAGGCGTTTGCCCTGCAGTGCACATAGTCAGGCTGGTGACGATGAATGACGGTGATGATGATGGCTGTGAGCACCAATCATATAAAAACAGAACGTTGAACGATAGCGAGCTTGGAAGTTGCGGCTGAGGCTCAGACGGCTAAGGATGTCTCTGTTGTACCTTCGTATGATCTCTAAGTGGTCCCGGACTAACCGCTGCTTGGAACTGCACTATGTTGTGCCACCACTTGCCCACCGCATCTTGTCATTGTGTGCCATAGGCCTCGCTGGCGCTGCCGCACGAAGACCTATACCTAAAGGGCCGGATCATAGCATTATATTGAGAGGCCCACTGGTGTTCTTGGCAAATTTGGCAGCTCTGTGCCATTTGAGTGATGTCATAGTCCAGGCCAATCCACCAAATGTGGCACAGGCCACCATCCTGGGTTTTTTTTTTTTCATGCCAGGATGCCTTTTTCATGCCAGCAGCTGCAGGATCATGGACCGGAGGCTTTGTCCAATCACCCCCCTGGAACCCCGAAGTAGGCGTCTCTGCTCCATGCTCAGCTTAGCGGCCTTGTGGCTGTAGGACTGCTGCTCCAACTCCTCTCGGTATATTGCCTTCGCTACTTGGGACAGGACTGGGTCCCGACTGGTTGCCTGCAACACCACAAACCTGGACGGTACCTCCGGGTACGAATGTTTTAGCATGAACACGTCAGCTCAATCTGGAACAGCAGCAGGCACCTCTGGCAGGGGCAACCAGCTCTCAGCATTAGCAGGTCTCAGGTCTTTTTCCGGATTGTGAATCAACTGGTAGCTGTAGGCCGCCAGATTCGAAGCCCAGCCTATCACTCGAGGAAATGCTTGCACAGCGACCGCCTCGTCAGGTCCCAGTAGCCCCAACAGTAGTTTGTGGTACGTGACTGCCCAGAAATTTTGTCCCCATGTGTACTAATAGAAACTCTGAACTCCAAACATGAGGGCGAGGCCTCTCTTGTTCAGCTGGCTGTAAAGTTGCTCTGCTGCGTGAGGATGTCGGGAAGCAAACGACACAGGGTGTTTCTTGCTATTCTTGTGCCTGGTTAACCTCCCTGCCTTCTCTCTTGTTGTTCATTCCCCATTGTCTCGGTGCGCTAGGACAGCTCCTACACCTGTGGGGATCTGAGGCGCGCCTGCGACCATTTCGCGGGCATTCCGCCGCTCGGCCACACTCTTTTATTTTTTATGCTCTGGTAACGGCGCGTGGCGTTAGATGGCGCCACTTGCGGGCGCGGCACGTGTTCCGTGCGCGCAGAGCGAGCTCTCTCCTTTCTGGTCGGTGCCGGGTAAGCACGTGTTTTCCTTCGTCCGCGTCCCCTTTGGGAATCGCCGGACTGTAGCCTGCCTGGGGTTGCCTTTGGCACCTCGGCAGGTGTGTTTACTTAAGTGCTAGCTTTGGTACTGTACTCTAAGCTCACAGCGGTGCCTAGTGCTTGAAGTCGTCGTACCACACCGAGCCGCACATGCCGTAGGCCTACGCGTACGAGGTTTGCCCTAACACTCGCGACCAGGCCCATCAGCCATCGTGAGAGTGCACAGCATAGCCGCGAGGGACCTTTTCCCTACCGGCGTGTCAAAGCTCCCCATTGCCCCTTATTGTGAACGTCCGCGTGCGGGTGCCTTTGCTCCCCGCGTCCCGGGAGCGGACGTTGTATTGTTATTCGGGGTGCCGCCAGAGGCAATAAAGTGTTGTGTATTTTTTCTTAGAACACTGTCTGTTTTGCTGCGCCGCACTAGACGCCTTATTAGTTGAGTGCGCGTGGAGCGGTGCGCTACACGCGAGTATGTGACGGAGTCGCAGCCCTGTGGCTTGCTAAGCATGAACCCGCGGTGATCATCCGCTACGGTGAGTAGCGGGGTCACCATACACCTTGTGGTGATGCATTTACGATAAAGTCGACAGCATTGGCTGGATCGAAGTGTACCAGCACTGGAGCCTTGTTGATTAGCTCCTTATTGTGCTGGAAGGCCACATTCTGCTCCTTCTTCCACTCCAAATGCTGACCATCTCGAAGCAAAATATGCAGTGGCTGTAGATGTGCCAACAGGCTCGGCAAGAACATCCTCTAGAA
Source organism: Rhipicephalus microplus (assembly GCF_043290135.1). Taxonomy (NCBI): domain Eukaryota; kingdom Metazoa; phylum Arthropoda; class Arachnida; order Ixodida; family Ixodidae; genus Rhipicephalus; species Rhipicephalus microplus. Next base: position 157,538,739 of record NC_134704.1, read on the forward strand.
TTTGATGAGACCAAGGTAGCTCTGAAGCTTTTTTCTGTTTCAGGGCTTCGGCGTCATCAAAACAACTTAAACTTTGTGATAGGCTGTGGTTGGGTTGGCCTGGAAGATGACGTGTCCGAGGTGACAGTACCAGCATTATGAAATTGTGTCAGGATGTCGCGCAGATTCTGTGTATGGTTTCCATTGTCGATACTAGTAACAAGGATCCATCTCCCTCTGAAATATTGCTGGTGCGAGGCCATGCCAAATGGTTAACATATGTATTGGAAGAGTTCCACAGTTGTCAGTATCTTTACATCCTTTCATAAGGCTTCCTGGAGCCGTAGCTGCTGGCGAGCGTAGCTGAGTTCGAGCTCTGTTAACTACTGTCTACCTGACAATACTGATCAGAGATTCGAGGCAGTGGGTACTTTTCGACGGTAGCAATGGTGTTGATTGTAACCTTTAAATCCCCGCAGATTACAAGATTTCCGCCTTTTTTTGGGCAATGAGAACGATGGGAGCAGTCCACTTGGCTGTCTTGACTTGCACAAAGATGCTTTCTCTCCAACTATTTCAGCTTCTATATGACTCTGTTCTTCAGGGCGAATGGCAATGGGCAAGGCTTGTAAAAAAATGGCCCCGTATCGGCATGTTTCACTGCAGATGTTGTTGAAAGACGATAATCTTGCGTCTGGAGGGAGTGAACAAAACGTTTATTTCTTGGCAACAAGCACTGGGGCACTAGTCCAAGGGCTGGTGCTATGTCTTATAAGGCGTTGCTCCAAAAGGTCATTTACACAGTCTTCAATGATCTTCTGCTTTTCTTGCATTTGCTGGACGCAGCTTGCATTTTCTCCAGTGTCAATGCAGTGCTGAGTGAGGGTGGTAAATACAGGATTGGTAGTAAACAAATGAGAGAAGTCATCAAGCACCTTATTCATGGTTGGTATGCCTTCAGCTGTAATAGTGCTTCCAATGCCAGGAACCAGAAGCACTTCTTCAAATAGGCCCTGAAAGCAATAATAAGATTCACTATTTTCTATCGCGAGTGCGGCGGTTATATCCTTGTCACGCTTAGCAAATGGCACAATGCAGTGCGGATCTGTTCCAATAATCCACCCCGATAACGCCCCATGTAGGCACATGCTTGTTGCAGTCAAAAAGTCTCTGCCAAGCACTATGTCCCAACACAAACCTGGTACACACAAAAAGCGTTGGGTGCCGTCGCTTGAGGACCAATGTATCTTGCACATTAAGGATGTGCTTGACTGTGACCAACCTGTGGCCAGTCGAAGAGCTCTTGCTTGTATTCTAGGTTTGGCGCCCATCTCCTTCGCTACCCTTGCCGCTGGCATACCAAGCAAACTCACACTTGACCCTGTATCTAGTAGGGCCAGGAATGTAGTCCACCCAACCCGCACCTCCAGGAGAGGCTCCTTGTTGCCGGCCACAGCTGCTACCCGGAGCGCTGTCTCGTAGGTGTTCGCCGGAGTAGCACCTACCATCTCCCGTTTCCCAGGCACTACGAGCCGATATGCCCGATTATGTGGCACTGATAGCAGCGGGGTGGGCCATTGTGCCGACCCGTAGGGCACTCGCAGCCCACGTGGCCTATGCCTCTGCAGCTATGGCACGTAATTTCACCGCCGTCGTGCAGTTGGTATCGCTGGAATGCTGGAACGGCGCCGCAGCCAGTACTCCGAGCTTCGCTCCTGACAGGCCACTCAGGCCAGCCGCATTCACAGCAGGCCGGAAGGCAAGGTCCCATCGCAACTTGATCGGTTGGAGGTGGCGGTGGTTTGTGCTGGAATCATCTCCAGTAATGCTCCATGAGGCCGTCAGCAGCCTTTGTCAGCTTCGCGAGATTTGCGAACTGCTTGCCTTCCACCAAATCCTGGAGTTGCGGATACATCTGTCGCAACACACGGTTGACTTTTTCTGCGTCCGACACTTTGCCGCCGATCCTGTCATAAAATTCCACTATCGTGTAGATGAGCTTCTTTAAAATTTATTCAGGGTGCTGGTTGCTGCAGAGCTTCAGCTCCTGCCTTGGGCGCCGCTTCGCATCGATAGACGAAAATTTCCCAACGAACGCCGCCTTGAAGTCCTCCCTGGCCGCAAACGATTTGATGAAGCGCAGCCACAGCTTTGCGCTCCCCTCCAGCGCAGTGGGGCAGTGGGCACCATATGCGTAAGCCTTTTTTCGGCGGCGACACCAGTCACCAAGCAGAAGGTCTCAAGACGGTCCAGGAATTATTCGGGTGATTGGGTGTCGCCGAATTCAGCGAACCGGGGGGGGGGGGGGGGGTGCGGCTGGCTTCCCGAGGCCTGGGGAGCACAGTCGATTGCCGACTGAATCGTCGCCGCCGCCGCTGCTGTCATGGCGCCTGCAGACATGGGCTCTGCCATCATAAGCCTTTGTCTGACGACAGCCGCGATATGGTGGCGCCGTTTGTCTGTCCAAGTAACTACTGCAGTAGCTCTTCTAGCACATTCACGCTGTCCATTCTAGTTGCCATGTCGATCCCGGATGGTCCCCCACTTGTCACGCATGTCGATACACTCAACGACAGGAAACCATGCTCACACAACCATTTATTCTCCGTGCCACATCCCGACTACCCCCGTCCTGCTTTGCTCCTTCCCGCGCGCACCTTCACTGTTCACGTGACATTCGTGCACCACCTCGTTCCTCGACCGTCAACTACACACAGCCCCAGAGATCCGCACACAACCCCACTCGCGCGCCACCTCGTTCCTCGACCGTCAACTATATTCATCTCCCCGGCACTCACTCTCCTTCTCACAGTGTCAACTGTCCCGTTCACTTCAGAAGCGTGGCTTTCTCGTCACATTGAGGCACCACAGCGGATGCACTCTGCTGTAATGGGTAGCAACCTTGCACGCAGCTCCTGGATAAATCGGGCGAGTAGCATTTCCAGTTCGGGGTGCACTGTAGTCTGTCCACGAAATGAAGTTTTTTTTATTTATGCAAGATGTAATGCGCTGCTGTTGGCTCCTCCACTATCGGACGCTTTTCTCCGATGCACGGAATTCCCGTTGTGCCGCCAGGTTGCCGTGCGTGTGGGCATACTCAATAACGTTTTCCTCTAAGCGTATCATAAACTGCAGTCGAGTACCACTCATTTCTGAAAAAAATAGAAAAAAGAGAACAGCACACTGACAAAGATAATCGAAGCAAAATGGTGCTGCTGGTACACTGTATGCCTTGCCTTGCCCACCGGCGCCGCTACTGATGCTCACGATTGCAATAGAGACTTTCGACTTCAGCTGCCCATTGTTGTGAGACTTCCACATTTTTTTCTGCCAAAGACCAGTATATGAGATGACAATCGACTTCTCATCGCATTTAAAAACATTCACTCTATATACCGGTTTTAGAGTACTCACCAAAGCTCATAACGCAGCGTCCAACTGCCCGAGGCTTTCTTCTTCCCGGCAGCTCGGGTTGTTGAAGCGTAATTGCTCCATTAACGTGAACAACACCGGACAAAGTGAGAGCGCAGAGTATTGAGCAACTTGCTCAGTGTCTTGGTATGTGGTGTAGCCAGCTTTAGGAGGTCGTGTGGGAGACTGAAGACGGGTTTTGCAGCTAGCCAAAAAAACGCCCTGCTGTTTCTTTTCAGGCGTGTTGTTTGCACGGAAAAGCACATGGGCTTGCTCTTCATAGATTGGCGAAGTAGTCGCATCGCTCTCGAACGGCTGAAGACTTTCATACAGCGACATGGCGGTAGATACGTAGAGTGTTTTGTTTTGCCACTTTCAGTGGCGTGTGCCAACTCATTGACTGCGCTCGTACCCAGTGTCACGATCTTTCCCAGGACCGCGGGCGAGGGGAGGCTGAAGCACCCGTGCTCTAGTAAGAACGTCCCAACAACATGGCGATGTAAACAACTGACTGTTAGCTGTGCTCATCATTATTTATTCTTGGCTCGAGCCGAAGGTTGCATGCTGAACCATATGAGGCAGTGAAACACTTCTAGAAGGGGCACCACATGCTTGCACCATAAACTTCACCTTCTCCTCATTGACCGTTGCAGGGGGAGGGGTATTATAGGCTTCCGGCGTCGCTAGCGTTCATGGAGGACAACGAGAAAGATCGCCGAGCTCGCACACGTCTTACGCTTGCCCGCCACTAGGGGGCGAGCGTGGAGTAACTGTTTTTGGTTATCTGCCTCTGTGTGCTCTTTGAGGACCCCAGCTGCTCGCAGACACTGAGCCCACAGTATGTTTCTCTCGTGTCAACCATAGCGTCATTAGAGAATCTGTGCTAATGTATATCTTATCTATCTTGTGTCCTGCTTATTCGTCACGGTGGTCTAGTGGTTACAGTCTACGACTGCTGGCTCGAAGGTTTTAGGATCAAATCCTGGCTGCAGAAGCAGCATTTTGATCAAGGTGAAATGCCCGGGCACCACGTACTTTGACTTAGGTAGACATTACAAACTGCCGAGGGGTCGAAATTTAAAATTTTCGGAGCCTTCTACTGTGGCGTCCTTCATGGTAATATCATCATTTGGGGACATAAAACCCTAAGAACCATTATTATTATTTTGGCAGAAACTGCTTTGCTTAGCCAAGCAGTTTCTCCCAAGAATGCGCAAGCGCAAGTCTTCCTATCCTACTGCCAGCTCTGGCACATCTGCAATGTAAATGTGGGTGGCATGCAGGGTCTATGGCTTGAGCGGACAACATTGGAGACTGCGTCTGCTCTGCCGGGGCTGCTCCCTTGGGCCGAGGTGGTGGACCAACAGGCAGACTGGGTGCCCCCTCTGGTGCATGCGTGCGAAGCAGTTGAGGCTATGAGCAATGAGCTTCGCCGTCTTGTGGCAGTACACTCTCGGGAGCCCCACCGGCCTCTAGCGCCACTGAGCATGCGCCTAGCTGGTGCCATTGAAGCAGCCGTCAACGGGGGCCTGGCCAAGTACCATCAGGCGAGTCCTTCGTGGGTCTTTGCTGGGCTTGTGCAAATATCACTTTGTTGGTTTGAAACAAAGTGGACGTGAATCATATTTCGCATAGAAATATTTTGAATGGTAGCAGAATTTGAATTCTTGAAAGATTCAATCTATAGGCTGTAAAGTAAGCTAAATTGAAAATTTTGATGTCGAAAACAAGAGGTAGTGTGCAAGGTGCATCTTAATATCGGTTGATTGAATGTATAAAATAAAGTGGATTGACAGTGGGCAGGTGATCATAAAAGAAGCACTTATTTGGATCCCCATGGTAAAGGCGAGTATCTTTATCTAATCTGTGATGAGTATTTGCTGCTGTAGACTGAGGGTCATGCCTGAATGAGTAATGTCTTGTTTTTCAGACATTACTCACATGAGAAACTCGAGATAGTTGACACTGAAACCATGCTGTTGCTGTGAACTGCATTAGAACAAGACAGCACGACGTAGCAGTGTTGTGTAGTTAAATGCAAGGTGCCTGCAATATGCAGCGATGGGTATATCAGAATGTGTGAAGAATGATCATTAGATGATGTAGAAGCATCAACCATTAAATAGTTTTGTGTTTGTGCCCCTTCTATAAAGCAAATAATATATGTAACTAAGTAAACAAGTTTTTGTTGGTGTCCTTGCATCATGAAAAACATAATCGATCTAACCATTAAATTTGCTTTTTCATGATGCCTGAATATTCAGTCATTTGTGGGGCCTTGTTGATGTAGGAGAAATAACTCGGTGACTGTATTGATGGCATCTCGACAAAATTTGAACCCCTTGGTCAAAACCCTATCGCTATCACTCTGCTGTGCAGGCCTTCCTCAGTGGAGGTGATGCGTCAAGTGAAGGGCAAGCACGGCTGCGGTCATTGCTGCTGGAGCAGGTGAGTTGTTTGGTGAGTGGACTGTTGGAAATCACCTCTGCTTTGTGGACTAATATTTTTCGTCAGTATTTGTGTAGACAGTAAACATGTTCTCATATGCTTTGATTTGGCATCCTTGGAGGTAACAACATATAGCATTTGTGGATGAAGCTTGCACCTGCAGCTCCCGCAACTTGAACATACAGCTTTTATTTTCTCGTACAAACACATTCAAATTTATTTTTTTTCACGTACTGTAGAGCTCTGAAATTCCCCACTAAGTAGGATTCGCTCACTAGTATAGAAAGATTTCATTGATGTCGCTACTAACCAATTCGAACATATGTGTTGTTTTCTCGCTTATTGCTCTACTGTACAGTCGCGCCCGCTTATAACGAACCTGAGCGTGACGCGGCATCCGTTTGCTGTATCCCGAAACTTATAACAAATGAAACACAGCTTTTAAAAAAGGTTGCGCATGAAAACACAAACTTTTTATGCCCCCAAAAGTCCGTGATGCACGTGTTTGAATAGCAGAAGCGATAAGGAAGGTCTCGAGTTCATTTAAAACGGCAGGGCGCTCGTTCGCCATGGCCCGTGGCATAAGCTGCATGAGGCACTGACTCCAAAGTTTCGTCGTTCTCGCAATCCGATTCCTCCAAATCGCTCTCGTCAAATACTTCATTCACGATGCCCTAATCCGTCCACGATTTCGCAGTGTCGGCATCATCATCGGCCGTAACTAAATCATCGCAACAGATGTCCCACCCGCTCTCCCAGGTCGGAGTCGACGACGTGCTTTACAAATCGTCGCCGCAGTGGTCCTGTTCGGAAGCTTCATGCTCGCCATCGGGCCCGACGTCGACGAAGTCAGCCTCGCGAAAACAGTTTCGCGCCGCCCACGAAATATTCACCATGTCCACAGCTGCATACCGGGATGCCCGAAGCGGCGAGTTGGCTGCCAGGTGGTCAACAGCTATAAGCAAGCACTCCGCAACACGGCACTTAACGCGCGCATTACGCTCAAGCCAAGCGGTCACGCTTTCAGCGTTTTGTTGAGCGGCAGAAAAAAGCGTGCTAGTCCTCCCGTCGGCCATCATGACCGAACACGCACACCAAGAGGGAGCAAGACGCGCACACGCGACACACATGCCAGAACGCGTGGAACAGCTCTGTGCTCGTTTCCAGTCAGAAAACGAAACTAATTCGAGCCAGCGCGGCGGGCGTCGCGGAGCGGTGGAGACGGGCGAAGGGGTTGTGATTAAGAGAGGAGAGGAGACTGCGAGAAAAGTGCAAGGAGTTGCGATAAAGAGAGGGGAGGATGCGGCGGGAGGGCGACCTTGAAAACCAAAACACACGGGGAGGAGGCAGGTTGGGTAGCTTGCTTGGGCTGGCCCTACGTCATCTCCTGACGTTGATCTTCGATGACTGTGCAGCTCTGACCCACTGGACCTGCCCTACGCCACCTTATGACGCTCACAAGAGCTCTCGCAAGTGGTGCCCCATCCTCGGACTCCTGTGACCGTGTTTCCATCTTTCCTATCTCTCCTATCCCATCGATATGTCCTCGCTCGCTGGCCTAGCACATCTCTCTTTCTATATACCTTTACTTCTATCTTTTTAATCCCTCCTCACCCCCATTCCTTGTGAGCTACTGTTGAGGTGTCCCTCCATGAAGCAGACAGTTACGGGGCTCACTCTTTCTTTTCCCTCTCTTAAAATCACTTAGTAGTAGTTGAAAGGTCCACGAAACTCGCACGTAGAAAAACTTGGAAAGAGTGCATGGCCGCCTGAATCGGTTCGGTGCGCACGGCGGTGTTCGAAGAATCGGCGGCCGTGATCAAAAATCGTTTTGTTGTGCCAGCGGACTTGCATGGACTTGTGAACTTTGATATTTCGTGATTCATTCCACGCGAATGAACAGCCGTTTTCGCGCTTCCGCACGCGCACGGAAGGCATGCTGAGCCGAGTGCAAATTGAGCGAGAGCAAGTCCTAAACACGAAACGAATCGCAAATTATCAGAGTCAGTGGTTTAGTGTACGCGCGTGCACTAGACGCAGGCTATCAGATACAGTTGGTGGCCGACGATGTTGGAAAATGGTCTGGTCACTCCAGACCGGCGACGTCGACAGTACCAGCGATCAAAAACGGGGTAGGAGGCCGACCGGTTTTCGTAAGATCGAAGATCGGTGGCAGTGTGAAAACACGGGCCTCGTCTGGCGATGCGGAATGCTCAGAGTAGCGGTGGGGGGGGGGCAAAGGACGAAGGGGTGCGTAACAAAAGCGGTCAGGAAGAGCAGCAACTAGAGGGGCGGCAGGGTCGACGTTTAACAATAAGAATGTATGGGCAACTCGTCGATGCCTGATCAATGGTCGGAATTTATTTCCTGGGAGGTCGGCAGACTGCTGACTCCGTTCGCTGTAACCGATCAGCGGCGCTCGGAGACGTTCGTTGTAAGTGCGATTTTGTGCCATTGAATCAATGTATATTTTCATGGTCACGTGGATATTGTTCGTTTTAAGCGAAAGTTCGTTTTAAGTGGGGCCGTTATATGTGGGCTCGACTGTATTTCAGTTTTATATTGTTGTTTTTTTGCCCTGTTGCTTTCGTCCTGTATTACTGATCCACTCCTGCTATAGCCCTGTACTTGAACTGCAGTATAATCAAATAAATAAATAAATAGATAAATTTGATTTCACAGACACTTGTCGAGCACTCTAAGCAGATGTTGGTTTTGGGTAGATTTTAAACATAGAAAACAGTAAACAGATGTACAATATTTTATTCTCAAAGCTCTTTGATTGTAGGTACATATTTCGATTTTCTGTGATGGCTTCATTATTGTTAATCATATAGTGTAAACATTTAGAGCAGTGCAGTGTCCACGTCTCATTATGTGACATATCTGTCACTTATCTGGAGTCTGTAAACGTTCAATGATTGTGATATCTATGAAGATGGATTGTTTATTGCTTCTTGCTCTTGTGGGCAAATCGAGTTTCAGCTGTATTAGCCTAGCAAAGAAATGAGCCCTTCGGCCCATTTCCTTTAGTTTTGTGCATGTGTGTTGCATTTGTTCTGGGAGATCTGCTCCTTGTGCGAGCTCCATTCGTGCGGTGTCCCTTGTCAGGTGCATGTGCTGGAAGGTGGCCTCTCCCTGCATGGGCGGCTGGCTCCATCAGACTTGGGACCTCTGCAGAAGCGGCTCGTCGAGCGCTTGGGTCAGCTTCAGCAAGCTGTGCGTGGTGCATCTGCGCATGGGTGCGTATCGTATACTTTTTTTCCTTTTTTCTTTCTTTGTCTTAACCTGCAGCAAGCTAACTGCCGTAAGGCACCTTATCGAGCTCATAATTTTTGCTGTGATGCTCTTAAAGTAGGGACATACAGTAAATGTTTTACAATAAAATCTTCAACAGTGAAGCTGTTAGTCGAGTCGTTCATGCCCGGTATTCATCGAAAATCTTAGATTGGTTGTGGGAGTTAGCCACAGGAGGCGGGTAAATCCCACTACTGATAGGTGCCACTCCTCACACTGCTCCAACTGCACATTACTACCCCAACTCACCACTATGCCCGCTTCATTCTACTTCTTTCACGTCGCTGCACTTCACCAGCCTTGCCGTTTCATCAGTGTTCACCAAGTGAACGTGGTTAAATTTTTGTTTTATTTTTAAGAGATGGCAGAAGTAGAAGCAGATGCAATGTTGCAGAACGATAGTATGTTGAAGTGTGATTGTTTGTTGTGAAGCGAGGAATATTTAGGAGGTGAGACTCCACTATTTGAGGCAACGAGATAATGTTACTCTGCCAGAGCGCCGAAACATGCTAAGAGCATATGGTGGTGAACAAAAAACACGGGGCTGCTTTGGTTGTAGAGGGATCCAGTAATGTATGTTGCTCTGGTCCATTGTTGAGTGACAGTTGTCTCTTTCAGCTCCCCACGACCAGGTTCCGCTTGTAGCAGCAGTAGATCATCAACATCATCAAGTGGACTTCTGCCTCCAACACATGTGAGTGTCAAGAAAAATTGGTTTCATTTCGTGTGGTGGGGTTATGTGAGCTTACCTAACAATGACTCAATCGCTGCGTGCATTCTTCCATCAAACATGCTGTCTTGCACTTGATTCTAGCAACATAGTCATCCACTTGCCAGCACTTATCGACATATCTCGCATTCACTGACACTGGGAGTCACTTTGATACCTATGCCTGCTCGATGTCACCATGAACTTTTTTTTGTTCATGCCACTTAATGATTATGTTCAGTCTACAATATAGTGGACGAGAAAGTGCGCTTTCTTGTAGCTCCACTAGCAGAGCATCGAACATGTAATTCGAAGGTTGTGAGTTAGGATTCCCTCCACACAAAAAAGTGATTTTTCATCTAGAATGATTTTTTCAATTTGAGAGACTATCATTACTTTAGTACGGCTAAAAAACCGTAAATAATGTCCCTCTTCCTTGCCTTGGCTAAGTTATCCGTTGGCTTTTTTAGTTGCAGTATGGTAGAGTGTGACAGCTGCTCCCCAGACAGGCGGCGGATAATGTCCGACATTGGGAGCAAGCATTTTTAGGTCTTAATTGCTGTGACTGCTAGGGCTAAAGACACACTGCTATCTTTCACAGGATGAGTCGTGGGATGGAGCAACCAGTAGCAGCTCTTCCAGCACACTGGCCGACCAGCAGCAGGTACGTAAAACTCTGGTAAAAGTTGAGTAAGAAGATGAGCCCACACTTTTGTGCAAACCGAGATTTTACAAATTACTAGCTGAAGTGTAGCTACATTTTGAAAATATTTAAGAAATACAGGTTATATTGATACAAGTCATCAGATGCTCCATCACAAAATTCGTAGCAGGCTCTGGCAGGAGTCTCATTTTATTGTCTCGGTCTTTTTTTGTGCCAGCAGTGCAACTTTACTTTCTTGACACTGCGTATAAGCATGGCTCATTATACTGAAATTTGGGGTGTGCAAATGTTTGAAATTACAAATATGAGCTGAAGATTTTCATTATTAGAAGCATATTAGATTGAAGAAATGCATATCCAGATTTTTGTAATTATTCGGCCATGGTTGAGTATGCAGTTAGTGAGGCAGATAGCCAGACAAATTAAAATGTTCAGACAGCTAGTGGCTTATGAATGCTACACATTGTTGTTTTCAAAGTGATATATTTCTAATAAGACATACCCATAAAGTTACATCGTACTCCGCCATGTTGTGACTGGGGGACTTTGTCAGGACCTAGAGCCATCCAAGTCTCAGGGGGAAGACAAGCAGAGGAGCTGAAGCTGGTTACAGAAACTTTTTTGATACTATTTTACATGTGGGAGGTAGCGTGATCTCAACAAGAAGGAAGAAAACTTCTTGGAGCGTCTTGCGACGTGTTTGATGCCCTGGTCTTCTTAACATTCCCTGCAAGGAAAAACAGTTAAAACCAGGACAGTTAAATGAAATTGTCGTCTTCATTTTCGCCCCCGAAGAGGGAAAGCCAAACACCACCTTTTTTCTTAGCCAGGAAAGAGGGAAGAGGCACGCGTAGTTTGTCTCACAGCGAGGGAGAAACACACACAGTACACAACAAAACTAGCACAGTGCGATGACGGGGAGTCTAACGTGCAGAGATGACTCATCGTGGAGGCATCGCTGCCGGGCAGGCCACGGTGTGCTGATAATAAAGATTTTAAATGCGTCGTGGAAAGTGATAAACACCCCCGAAGATGATTACCTAGCGCTTGGTTCACTGTCTGTTGCATTTTGAGGACCCAAGATAGGGGACCACTCTTTTTAGGCAGCCCAGACAGCAAATAGTTTCTTCTAGGTAATCTGTCAGTCGTGCATGTCCAAAGGGTTTCTGGCGAGGCGAGCCGATGGCACTAAAGAGTTTGCAGTACCACTGCTGTGCTGTCGCTGATTCTGGACACCTCAGGAAGTGCTGCAAACCCAGAGCAAGCCAGGATAGATATAGCCAAAATCATTCCATGCATCCAAGCGGCACCAAGACATGGTGCCGATCACAACAGCTGTTACTGTGGACTGCTGTTCAGTACTTATTTATCCAGTAAAACCTCAATCATAAAAATCTTGTTGGGTAACGAAACATATTCGTATCATTCGAATTTTGTATCTACAGAAAACGCGAAAAATCAGCAACAAAGGAAAGCTGTTGTGCATATTAAGTTATTCCATCTCGGCGCCGCAGCAGTCTCATGAACAGGTCTGAATGATTCCTAGTAAAGTTTCTAGACCGCAGCGATCATGGTTGTGCTTGTAAATATATGGCATGTGTGCAGACCGAGATGCATTGCGACCCGCGACAGCTAGCAGCACCTTTGTAGTACACTTTACGTGTGACTTTGAAGTGCTGCAGGAAAAGGGACATAAAGACTGCTTTGCTCAGAATAGATGAAGACCAGAAAATGTTAGAATTGCTGTCCTTTGTTGTTGTTTTCTTATCACAACGATGGGGGGTGGGATGTTTTCTGCTAGTTTAATGGCCGTGCCCACACTGGGGGGGGGGGGGCATTTTCTTAAAATTTGATTCTCCCATGCAAATTAGACTTGGCAAATGTGGGCGTCTCCAACAACCGTGCAGGTTGAATTTACGAGGCCTAGCTTCTTCTTTTAAGACTGTGCCTTTCCTCTTTCGATCGTCATCCAGCTTTCATAGGGAGCGTGATTTGGAGAGCGTTGCAGGCAGACGTAAGCACATTACAGTATTATCAGTGCATCTGAAAAAAAAAAAAAGGGCGAAGCCAACATGATTTGCTATCTCAACATGAAGGCACGCAAGAGCATTTGGGCTTCCAAGGTTTCCAGGTATATGATATTTACTCGCATAATCTACACACTTGCATAATAGGCGCACTTTGAACTTGGCCGTATTCAGAAACAACTCTACCCCCCAGCGGTACAGTTGGAACATGGTCCCCATGCCCTGAAGAAAAAAAAAAGGCAAATCGATGAACAAATGAAAAAATTCGAAGTACAACGACCTAACCAACGTGTTTGTTGAAACAAAACTTGCAAAAAAAAAAAGCGTTCATGATCGAAAAAACAAAAAAAAAATTAAACTGCTGTTGCATTAGTTACTGATACCCCCCCAAATTGCCGCGCTCCTTGGAGGTCACGTTTGCAATGCCGGGGGCTCGATCGCCATCACCATCATTAGAGAAAAAGAAAGAAATGCCATTTTGCAAATGGTGTGCGTATGTTGTGGTCGTGTATTCAACTTTTGTTCCAGCACGGGGAAGTATGCCAGCTACACAACTGGATTTAAACTGAAGGCAGTGCAGTACGGGCTGGAGCATGACAACCGAGCTGCAAGTAGCCGTTTCGATGTTGGAGATACTAGTTATCGGTACTGGAGGGATCACGAAGACAAACTTAAGGCGACGATGAAGATACAACGGGCTTTCCGCGGTGCCAAGACCGGCGGGTACCCGAACGTCAAAGAGCAACTAGTCCGTTATATAAGGGAGCTACGACAAGACGGCTGTGCTGTCTCATTGGATATTGTGCAGACTGAGGTGCGTAAAATAGCCCGAGCACAGCGCATCGAAGCAAAAGCGCTCAAAGCCAGCTCCGGATGGACAACTTGTTTCATGCGGCGCCATGGCCTCGCAATGCGAAGGCGGACCACCTTGTGCCAGCGCTTGGCCGCAGCATATGAGGCCAAAGAGGTGGACTTGCACCGTTTCGTTATAAAGCTCCGACAGCAGAAAGACTTCATTTTGTGCAAGATCGGCAACGCTGATCAGATCCCCCTTTGCTTTGATATGCCGGGGAACACTACAGTGGAGGAGAAAGGTGCACGGAGCGTCATTGTCAGAACGTCTGGCACTGATAAACAACGATACACCGTAATGCTGCCGGTGACAGCGGATGGGCGCAAGCTACCGCCTTACATATTTTTAAACGTAAGACGCTCCCAAAGAAAAATTTCCCTCAAGGCACCTATGTCAGAGTCGAAAAAAAATGCTGGATAAGTGCGGAACTCATGGGGTATTGGGTGAAAACAGTCTGGGGTCGGCGGCCCGGTGGTCTGTTGTTGCCGTCCATGCACGTCCTGGACAGTTTTCGTGGGCACCTAGTAGACCGCGTACGAGATGAGCTAAAAAAGCTGGGCACAGGTCTGGCAGTGATTTCGGGCAGCCTCACATCGATACTGCAGCCCTTGTACGTGTCCTTGAATAAGCCTTTCAAGGACAATTTTCGAAGGCTGTACATCACCTGGATGGCTGGAGAACAACATCAGCTGACTCCAGGTGGTAAGATTAGGAGGCCACCTGTGGAAATGCCGTGCGGGTGGATCTCGGAAACGTGACAGGCGATCTCTGATGACATTGTCAGGAAAAGCTTCAGGAATACGGGTATCTCGAACGCACTGGATGCAAGTGAGGACGACATGTTGTGGGGTGCGGATAGTTTTGACACCGAAGACGAATCCTCCTTCGGCGAGAATGAATTTGTGCTCTCCGACTCGGTCTCGGAATACAAAAAAGTAGAAACACCTACGACATTTGTGCAAATAAATTTCACTTGTGTGTGTGTGTGTGTGTGTGCAGTTGATGGCTCTTGCTTGTTCATTGAAAGGTATGTTTGTTTTATGCTGAATTAATTGGTAAACAATCAAGTCGCCATTTATTTGACAAGTGTGCAGACTTAAAAATTTTTGGAAATTTTACCCCAGGTAATTGGCGCACCCCTAACTACTTCAAGCTGGATTTTCTGAAAAAAAAAAGAAGTGCGCCTATTATGCAAGTGAATACCGTAATCTTGGAAGACACCATGCCAGTTTGTCAATTCTGCCAAACTGGCAGCGCAGTCCAAATATCCGTGCATGAGCTATTGCTGCTGATCGCGATTGCAGTATTTTCCGTGGTAGCGCGGGCAGCAACCGTTCAAACCTGCACTTCAGCGTAAGTTCTTATAAAATTTCTTGGGCTGAAAAACGATTCGCAACAACAGTACTTTGTTACATCGCCGGATAATCGGCCTTGCCCGGGAACGCAGAAAAATTCGTAGCACTTGCCAGTCCTTTGAGCCACGATTGTGCCACCGAGGTTCTATTGCAAGTGTGTTCCCAGCAATAGGCTATACAAACACCGCATGCATGACCTTTGTCTAAATCCTTTGGCATCGTTGGTGCAGATTTCATTGAATCGTCAGTGTACCTGAAGAGTAAGTTGACCAAAAAATCCTACATCGCACTGTTCACTTGTGCAGTGGTATATGTTTTGGGCTCAGCGGCAGACAGTCTCTCCTTCAGTGATATGCTGTGGCAATGCTCTGTGCGTTGAACATATTCCACGCGAACTTTGTATGTGCATGTCACCTAAACCTAGCAGACGGCAAAATAGGCACCGTTGCCTTTAACAGCATTTTTGTTTCTTGAAAATGCGCCTGCAGCAATTTATAGGCTGGGAGTGTTAAAAACAGTGAACACAGTGCACTCTAGGAGAAGAGAAAAACGAGGAATGGCACGTGGCACAAGGAGCTGGGTTCTTTTTTTGCTGAAGTAAACAGCAGAATTCAGATGCACTGCCGATCTTGCCAGGCGTATTTGTCCTTGAAACCCGGTTCATCTACGAGTGAAGTCTTTGGATTTTACAACCATTGCACTCTATCTCAGCATGTTCGGCATGCCGGGGCAACAAGGTTTTTTTTCTACCAAGTTTTATTACACAGGTGTCTTATATAGCTTATGTTGTATGCAGAATAGTAACTGTTGAAAGTGTAACCTAATGTTGGAAATGAAAATGGGAGTGTGTGAGCAGGAGGAAACTGCAGAAGTGAGAAGGTATTTCACCTCCATCTGTGTGTTTACCTGGTGAACACCTCCAGCAGTCATTTTTTCTGCAAAACTTGCAATTTGTGCATCACCAAGAGGATCTTAAAGGTTCTGCAGCCTACTGGCATGCAGTTTCATTATTTGTTGCAATTGTTCTATAACAGTAATGAAAGCTAATCTCACTTCTTGTTTTGGAACTCTTTAAACAGACAAACAAAACGATTTTTCACGTATTATTAAAGTACACTTTCACATTCCTGAAAACACTACCTTTACTGTGACACGAGGCTTGGTAAGCGAGAAAACGGGCCAAAAATAAATGCACGTGGAGTCGCCACCTTGAGGTTCCCGCAGCAAACGTTGTGACGTAAGAAATATTGAAGGCATTTACTGCATCCTACATAGCTTTCACTTTGTAACAGTGAAGTACGTTGTCATCTGTGGGTGCCATAAACCTAGCATGCGAAGTTTCGGAAAATTTCGTTGAGCCAATGCCTGCAAATGCCAAAAATGCGTTTTTAAGTTCCTTACATCATGTATGTTGATCTTGGGCGCGAAATTTAAAGACTAGGCTTCAAACTTCATTTTATCTGCTAATAATCAACCTATGATAGTGAAACATAGATCATTAGAGTCCTTAGAGTGCTATTTATCAATCTAAATGAAGTCATTGTTTCTCTTCAGTGTTTCTTCAACTACACAGAGGAACTGAAGAATAGGATAGGGTTAGGTGGAGCCACGTAATCAAGAAATTTTCTGGCATAAAATAGATAAATTGCACAGATCAGGATGGAGATGACTGGGAGAGGTCTTAGTTCGGCACTGGACACAAGATAGACTGATGAAGATGATGATGGCAACATATTGGATAATTGATTAGACAGTCAAGGACAGTTTGTTGCCTTACTAGTAGTTTATTCATATTTGAAGATTTCAATACTCATGCACGCTTGATTGAGGCTAAACATAATGCTCTTTGCTCATGATGATATAAAAAGTTAGATTCTTCATTACCCTTAGACTTTTGTTAGATTGAAGTTTGTTATAGTGATGTTTAAGTACATCCATTGTACTATAATTTAACTTTGCAGTTGTCACTTATTTCAAGCTTAGCTCTGTGCACTTAGGGAAGAGTTAGTTTACATTGTAAACAATACGTGTAGGTGCACATAACTAGAGTGAGCTTACAACACATCTCATTGTGCACCCATGCACTGCCATTCTCATACAGCTGGAAGGATCCACAGCTGATGGCACGCCACCACCACTTCCACCACGAGGTAAGCACGTATTTTCATCATGCTAAGGGTTGGCATTTTTTGTAGTCTTTTCCTGGAATCTTTTTCAGCCATCAGTAGTAATCACATGTCACGTCCAGGGTTTTCCTTGTACACAGCTCAACAGATAGGCAATAAAATGCTTTGTGCTTGAAGGCTGCTGATATTTAAACACAAGAAGTCCTTGTTAACACTGAAACACACCAATCGGGACCTTTAGAGGGTGCTTTGAAAGCCTGGTGCAGTGCCATTTGCGTTGTGGCGGGCACGAAACGTTGAGAGTCTTAGCAGACAGCAGCGCTTCATCGCTTTGATAGCTATTGTGGCACCAAGCTCCCATGCCCGGCCCGTTGGGCTTCTGGCAAGATTGAAAGATATCCTAAAGGGACATTCTTTACCACCACAAATGGGAAAACCTGCACGAAAGTGGCCAACTTTTCCACATTAGTGAGCGCCTTGCTGTCCATCATCAGTACTGATGGCTAAATGCGTGCATCAGGTGTGCGTAATGCTAGATACTTACTTCATAACTGTCCAGGCAAGCTGTTATTCTTTCAGACTTTGAATATTATTGGTGCGTGCCCACTACCTGCATACTTGCAAAATACTCGGAGCATTTATAAACTGATGGCTCCACGGCCACTCGCCGTGAAACTTCATTGTAAGTGGCCGGGCGGCGTGCTCGTTTATTGTGGCTTCGTGCCACAGAGGTTTTCAGCCACCGAGTCTCGTAAAGTGCTTTGCTTGAAATTGTCATGGCACCATCATTGCTCATCATGATTGTAGTCTTTACTTCACCGCTTGTACAGCTCATGCTAAGAGCTTGAGGCGAAGACGAGAAAGAGAACGTGCTACGATTGCGTCCAGAGAGGACGTCGCAGCCCCGTTTCATTTTTCGCTTCACCTTGTAAAGTGGCAGCGATGACGGCATGGTCTCTCTCATTCACTAAAGCCACTTGCCTTGTTTGCGTTACTTTCTGAAACAAACACTGACATGAACATCGGTTGCTACAGCATTCACAAAGTTTCGTTTTTACCCTTTAGTTCTGCTACTCTGTGCCCTGTGTCATTTTTTCTGAACGTGCGAATTGCTTACCAATCAACAAAAAGAAAAAAAAAAAAACTTCAGAATGAAGCATTGCGAAGGATGAAATTCACCTTATTACGTCCGATTGTTCTTTCCTTTAGGGCTACCCCACTGGGTTTCAGCCACGGAGCGTTTGTGAGGCCATATGCGATTTACTAAGCGAGACGAAACGAATTGAATGCAAAGGTTATCTATATCAAGCATTTTCTTCAACAATAGTCTTATTTTTCTGTGAATGAAGCTAACTACTTATTTAAAAAACGATCTATTGCTGAACATTCTGAGATTATAAACAAATTTATTTATATAACAAGGCACCACCCATTTCGTGCCCCACGGTAGGTTGTGCCAGTTTATAAAGGTCAACCAACCAACATCTTGGCTTGATCATAACAAGTCTGCATAGTGCTGCTGGGTGGCCAGTTGTGTTTATGATAATATGCTACATAACTCAGTTTGCTCCTTAGGTGACGGTACCATCAACCCAGCAAAGCATTATTTGACCTTGCATTGCATTCATCAAAACTGCGAAGGGTAGATGGCAAGTAAATAATTATTAAGGTTCATTAAAATGTTCCACCAGCTTTGAGCTGACTTATACCGGCGTCACAAGGACACTTTTGAAGGGCCATCATGTTGACGGCTGTCACGCTGCTACACGGCAGTTTTCAATGGTCGTTCATTAGTTAAGGTATTTCTCGCTAAAGATGGGTGGTGCTAGAAATATTTGTTTTTCGTTTTTGTGTCTTCGTAAGGAAAATAATTATATACACTTAAAAGCACACATCTGTCTGCTATTTTTGTGTGAAGATTACAATAAAGTGTTTCTACATACTTAATAATGCATGTTTGGCTTTTAGGTTTTAAGCAGCAAAACTGGCAATGTTGTCTGTGCATGAGCAGGTGTGGCTGCCGTTTTTTTGTGGTTGTATTTGTGCAGTGTGTGGTTTGTGTTTACACGTTTCGGAGGCCGCTGCAACTTGTTTTGCAAGCTACTCTCGTCATGAGCAACCAAGAAGCATAATTTCGAGATGAGAAGGCTGCGATGGTTTTTTACATGGTTGCGATCATGCAGATTGATGCTGGATTTAAAACGGCAAAGAAGGAAGCCGATGCCATTAAAGAAAAGCTGCAGCTGGTAAAAAATTTGATGACAACCATGGATGCGGTGATCAAATGCAGCGTAGACAGAGAAAGCTTGTCTTTCTCTTGCCAATTGCGTTAGTCGGAAGAGACCATGTCACTGCATGGCGAGAGGTTTTTCAAACGGGCGTTCAGCGTTACCAGGCGGTCCTCCCACAAGTCAATGACGAACACTGCTTCTCACTAACCCCAGAGCTGATGTGGTGCTCGCGCAGCTTTTTTCTTTATTGTCGGTAAAGCGTTATTCATTTTGCACAAAACGTGCAAAAGGAGTAACTTCACAAACACACTTAAGAAGCGGGGCACAACTTAACAATGCTGCGCGCAATATGGCGTCAGAAACAGACTGGGAATAATGAGCAGGGGGAGCCAGCATGTTGCTGTTGTCGAGAGTATGAGCTGTTCCTACATTCCAAATGGCACAAACACTTTATTGAATAATTTATAATAACGCCCATGCATGCTACTTTTAAAACCTAATGGTGCAACTTTTCTTTGTCTTATCAGGGGTTCGAGCACACTGAGAATGAGAGAACGTGTTTGCGCTGTTTCTGCTTCCATCGCTCAATAGCCATCGAAGTTTCAATGATGGTGTTGAGTGCTCCGTTCACTCTATAGACAATTGACTCGATGGCCTTCGAAATCGCCCGTGTGACTTCTCGTCCTTGTTACTTGAGTCGATCGACCATCAGTTCAAAAGCGTACAAAACGCCTGTGTGACACCGATATTAAAATGCCTTGTGTAGGTTTCTTTTCTAACAAGCTCTATGGCAGCAGGAACATCACACTAGATCATTGCACTTGCACAGGTGGTGTCTCAGACCAATTCGAGCATGCAGCGGCAGAATGCGAGACACCAGAGGCAGCCAGAACCAAATACGTTTTACGTCGCTCAGCCCTGATTCACTTATTTCGTTGCCCGATAAAGCAGGGATAAGACGAGAAACTTCAAAACGTCATTCCTGCAGGACACGATGTGTACCTGTTGGTACAATCGACTACGCAGCAGGTCATGATTCTGATAAACTACGTGCTAGCAGGCGTTGGGAGAGCATTTGGCTCTGCTCGGGTTCTCAACTGTCTGCTCTGACAGCTGCGCAGCGGCATGCCAGTCGCAGTGCATGGAGTGTGCAGCACCTAACTATGCACTGATTTTCCCATATAAACTTGTGTCTGCTGATTTGTTTCGCTACAACCAACAAACCAAATGAATTCTGTGCCACGGATTTTGCCTAATAAACCAGCTTCAATGATTTCAGTTGTTTCGCTTCAACCAACAAACCAAGTGAATGCTGTGCCACAGATTTTGCCTAATAAACCAGCTTCAATGATTTCAGTTTCTTTTAATCCAAGTGGAATAACTTCTGGCTCTCTCGCACGAGCATGAGATAGCACCTGTTGGCTTAACCAAGGAGCATTCCGAAATTATGAGGAGCATAGTGCCTGGCATGGTGGCAGAGTAGATGCTCCTCTGTTTTCTTGTGTGCGTGTGCCTTTACACTGTGAAATGCTGTCTTGTGTAAACCAGTGTGTCTTCATTGCAACGAAGTACCTGCTGCTCTAGCCGCATGGCAGATAGTTGTTAGTGTGAAACATTTTACCTTCGTATTTCACATTGGCACTGTACTGGGATGTGCTGCACAGGTGTTTTTCATGAGTGTCCGCGCATTGAGCTTTATTCATGCTCACTTCTATTCAGACATTGCATGAGTCTGTCATGAATGTTGTTTAGCCTACATGGTTCCATCGAGTTGCTTTCTCTGTGCAAGCAATGTGAATGTGAAACAATTCTGCACAATGAAGGCTAAACTGAACAGTGGCATGTAATTTTTCAGCTGTTACCAATTTAAGACAAGCACTGCGTTTGAAATGGAAATGCACTATGCATGTTGCCGAGCAGATAGTTGAAGATGCTTATAGGAGTGTTGGTGATGAATTGTACTACAGTTGAATCTCGCTACAACGAAACTGACGGGGCACTGAAAAAATTTCGTTGAAGCGAAAATTTCGTTGTCGTGAAGTCGAAAAAATATACCTGATCTGAGCTAGCAAAACAAAAGAAGGTTTATTCTCAAAAGTAAAAAAATATCCACTACTTCCTATTCTTTCACAGCAGCGTCACACTGTGATTCTCACCCACACATAGCGAGGCCATGGTGAGAAGCATGCTGAAACAATGCCTAAAACCGCCTTGGTGAGCGAACCAAACAGTTGCATTAACTTGTTAACACCAGAAGCTGTTCATCGTCAAAAGTATCTGACAAAGCCGAGATGGAGGCAGCGTATCGTGGAGCGGCGACTTTTTCATTATTCTATGCCATTCTTATCATCCATAACTCGTGGCTAGCTGATTTTGTTGATAATGCAGACAAACAGCCGCTCTGATTAGTTACCACACTGGCCAAGCATTAAAATAATGATAAGCATTGAATCGGAAAAGGCATTGTTTTGTGGTTGCGCCGAGCAGCTGCGTGAAAGAAACCATCAACTGAGCGACTTAACTTCAGCTTCGGGTCATCTGCGGCTCAAAAGCAGCAGTTGCAAAAGCAGGGCAGTCTCACTGTCATCACTATTGAGCAATGGGGGCACCCATGCTTGCTGAACAGCGGCGGTTTCTGGTGGTGCCAACGCATGTTTTAGACTTCATTGGCGCGTTTTCAGGCTCTGAAAATGCATCAAAATGTTAAAGATTGGGTTTACTGCATAGAAATAAGTATCTGAGCTTGGCATTGCATTGTAAAATTTCGTTGAAGCGGGACGATCAAAGAAAAAGTGTTCATTGTGGCAACAATATTTATTCATTGACTCCTATGGACTGCTGACGGGGAATCGTGAATTTTTCGTTGTAGCAGAAATTTCGCTGAAGTGGCATTCGATGTAGCGGAGTTCAATTGTACTGCTCTTCTCAATAAATGCAAGCCTGTCTGCATGCATTTCCACTGCATATCCGAATAGATATTTCTGCATTCGTACCAACTTTCTATTGTTTAGCAGTATTTAGTGCTGGAAAGGTTGCAGGTTTTTTGTAACACAAGTGCCACAAGCCAAACTGCCGGTTCGGGGGTGCAATTAACTTTTACTCATCGAAAAAATCGCAGCTTTTCCACAAAGATGAAAATTACGAGAAGAATGGCGAGCAGATCAAAACGCGCCACGTGTTTCTCACGCACAATTGACGCACAAAACGTACTCACAGATACAGATGAACACGAATAAGCGTCTCAGTTATTACTTCGCTGTGTCTGAGAAGGCCACCGTTTTCACAAACAGGGACTGTGCAGCAAGTGCAGTGACGTTTGTGGGCCCGGTAACTACAACAAAATCCTTCCGGTGAAAGCCCAAGACATACAATTCTCCCCAGCGCGAAATAAGCAGCCGCACGCATTGTGTCCAGGCCCCCCCTCTTCGCAGGGCAAAGTGCGCGTGATAGATGATAGTGCATGCCGCCGCGTTGCGACAATCTACCAATGCTGAAGTTCCTCTGCACGCTCATTGCGCCATCTTGCTGGTGATGTTTAAAACACGACCGTTCCTACAAGATGGCCATCACCAGCGGTAAGTGGTAGATATAAATAGCTTGCTTTTGAAAGTTGAAGGAGGTGCTTCTTCGTGACCCAGTGGCTAATGCCTCGTTCTCACAAGCAAGAGGTTGCATGTTCGATTCCATGCGCGAGAGTCTTTTTTTGGATTGTTTTTCTTTTTTGCATCTTTATATATATGAATACGTATACATATACGGTGAATGATGGTTGCGTCGACGGCGATGCCAGTGGCAAAATCCAGTCGAGAGTGTCCGTATAATTGCTATTGCAATAAAATTATTGTGGATGTGCAGCAAATGGTAGGCACACCATGAGCAACTGCAATGTAGCAGGGTGGTGTGGCTCTCATTACCACTGTGTTTCAAACAGACCTGTACAGATTACAAGAAAATGTGAGCAGCTTCGGTCGCAGTTAGGTCTGTGAAAAAGATATGTGGCTGCAGACATCAATTAATGCTCAAAAAAGTTACTAATTATTGCAGGGGCCTTGAGCTTATCTCTGGCAGCTGGGGCAGCAAAGTGAAAAGGTGGGTAGTTATAGCTGTAAATTGTCAGAAAACGTTACCATTTTAAAAAAGCTTTTTGCATATCTCATATGCAGGTCATTTTGAAAGAGAAGGATATCGATGTCCATGTAACCTGTCGAAGCTGATCTTCGAAACAAAATCTGGACACTGATTCTGAAATATTGTTTTTGTTTCACAACCATATTTCAGCACATGGTGATTACATGAGGTGCCTAACGACAACAGTACTTTAGACCAGCCATCTCTGTGTAGCCCACAAACATAATTGTTGGTAAACTAAAGTAATGTGGGCAAAGACAGTCATGTCTGGACTGCGTGCTTGAGTTCCCTGAATTATCAGAAGCAGCTAATTACATTTAATGTAGTTTTCTGCCAGGTTTATTTGTTGAGCATTTCTTTGTCTACCGTCACCAGAAGTCTCAGTTAAAAGCCTCAGTTAAAAGCCTCAGTTAAAATGGCTTGCACATGAAATATTGCCTAGATTGCCTTGCAGCGGATACACCAGACACCTCATGCCTAGTAATCAAATGTCTTACCTAGTACTACGCTATGGGGGTGTCTTCAACATTTGCCATGTGGTGCAGTTATATAAATTTCTGGAACAAAGTGGACAACATTGAAGTACTTGTTTATTGAAAATCTGGTCTAGTAGTTAAAAAACATAAAGTTTAGGAGAACTAGAAAAGGTAGGTTTATTGGCAGGTGAATGCTGTGCAATAGGAATGAAAAATAAACGGATCTTTATGTTTGCCCACACGTTTTCTTCAAGACAAATCACATTAGGGCTAAGGCTGACTTCAGGGATAAGTAAGCTGTACGATTCTAACAACCTTTGAGTGTCTTCAATGCTGTTCACTGTGTGCTTACAGGAGGTTTTGAGGGCCCTCAATTCGGAACAGTTAGGGATAAGAGTTGATGGAAAGTACCTCAGCAACCTGTGATATTGACCCGTGTCTGCGTGTGAATGACAACGATGATGTGGGGATTTAGCGCACACCAGGTAGTGGGCCTCTGGCTTGACTCGAGAACAAAGAAGACAATCTTGCGGCTCAGCTGTTGAGAACACGCTGCTTTCGCTGCCTCAAGGCGTACTTGTGCTTTGTTCGCGTTGTACTGCGACAATATGCTGATGACATTTCGCTGATGAGTTACTCAGCAGATGAATTGCAACTCATGATAACTGAATGGGACAAGAAAATCATAACTGAATTGCACAAGAAAATCAAAAGAGTAGGCCTGAAATTTAATATGCGTAAAACCAGAGTAACAGTCTCGGGAGAGAATAGCACTTTGCAATAGGTGGCGATACACTGAAAATTGTGAAAGGGGCGCTAAAGTAAAAAAAAGTTCACGTCGGAGTGAAAGCTCAACGTATGACATCTAAAACGACAATATTATCAACAACAGTGCCCTACCTATCGAGAAGTTAAGGTAAATGTACAAGAACACATGCACTGCAGTAGGACATTCTCAATATGATCCTGATGACATCAGACGGACCGCCTACAATTAATCACTAGTGATCGATCTAGCTGCACTAAATAAAAAACCTTGCATCAAGAGATGCAATTTTATTGCATCAAGAGATGCAATAAAATGCTGCTTGTTTGTTTCTGTTTGATTCATAAAAAAAAAAAAAAGAACCGCCGAACGTTACTATGGGGAATGTTGCGAGGGGTTCGAAATTCAGTTTTCTCGTAGTTGCATGGGACAGGTAGTGCCATCTAGCGCAGTGCAGTTGACCCAAAAGCGTCTGCAATCTTGGCACCAATGACGGCAAATTGTTCAATGATCGTTGTTGCTGTGGTGGCTCTCGCTGCTTTTTGTCTGTTGCTGCTTGTGCAGTAAAGCCGGGGAACGTTGTGCACGACAACAGTGACGGGAGTTGGTCCGGTTGGTCCGCTCATTGAGGCGGGTAATCTCAAGTACGTAGCCCGATGCGGACCATTAAAATGTGATTTTATTTTAAAATAGGCCCTTCCTTGGCACAAAAGTAACAATATGAGGTTTCTGGACCACTATTTCAGCAATCAATGTTGATTTAATAGTTGCCTTTAGTGTACCTTTAAAGAATACGACTACCTGGGACAGGTAGTAATGCTGAACTATGTTGTAGGCCCGTGTGCTCAAATTTGGGTGCACGTTAGCCCCAGGTGGTCGAAACTTCCGGAGCCCTCCACTACGGCGTCTCTCATAATCATATGGTGGTTTGGGGCGTTAAGCCCCACATATCAATCAATGCTGAACTTTGAGAGTTAACTGGGTGGAGCGCATTCGGCATGCATTCTCAAATCACGAATAGTAGTCTACCACCATCGCTCAAGAGCAAGGTATATTACAGCTGCATCTTACTGATGCTTACCTGCGGAGCAAAAACCTGAAGGCTTTTAAGATGGACTTGACTTAAATTGAGGACGATGCAGTGAGCAATGGAAAGGAAAATGATAGGTATGACTTTAAATACTGGAAGAGAGAAGAGCAAATCTGAGAACAAGCTGGGGTTAAAAATATCGTAGTCGAAATCAAAAACCGAAATGGACAGTGGCAGGGCACGTACTGCATAAACAGGATAATTGCTGGTGATTAAGAGTAATTGACTGGATTCCAAAAGAAAGCAAATGTAGGAGGGGAAGCCAAAAAATTGGGTGCACAGATAAGAAATTTGTGGGTATGACGTGGCAGCAGCTAGCACAGGATCAGGGTGATTGGCAGAACATGGAAGAAATCTTTGTTCTTAAGTCATGGTGATGATGATGATGATGATGATGATGATGATGAGTGTCTTGAAGAAAATGCAAAGAACAAAGTCACGCAAGCATGGTGTAGAACATAGTTTTATTTCATCGATTCAGAGCTTTGAGAATGTGAGATGTTCAATTTTTTTTTTTGCTAGCTGTAGTGAGAATCTTTTGAAGTGGGTCAAGAATCAAGATTGATCAGGCAATAGTGGTGAAAAAAAGAATAGATACAAAAGAGTATGAGTACTACAATACATTCATAAGCTTTCAACTGACTTGAGCAATGTTGGCAAGAATGGCGGCCAAAAGTATCAACATGCCATCCATTGACAAGCACCTGCTGCAGTGTGCATGCACCTCCCGTAGAATCGTTGGCCCTTCATGTAGTTTGCTCTGACACTGTTACGGCGCTCATCGCCAAAACAAAAATTGGGTGTTGCTTTCTTTGCTCTATGAAATTTGTGCAGTTTTTTTTTTGTTTTGTAGTGGCTGCGACAGAGGCATTTCTAGCACCGAGCTCGCATTATTATATATGCCGGTTGATAAGCATAACCATGCACAGCTAGCATCGCAAAATCTGATGAAGTGAAGCACACAAATATGTTTTCTCAGCTCAGCTTGCCTTTGTTGGGTTAGTTCAAGTTGAACCTAATTGAGCCTAGTTAAGTCAGTGTAAGTGTAGCCGAATCTAATCAAGCCTAATTGAGCATGGTATTACCTAATAAAGCATGGCTTAAGTTTAATTGAGCCTCAGTTGAGCTTGCTGTTTTTATGTTAAGCGTAGTATAGCTTCGATGTGCCCAGATGAGTCTGCAAAAGTGCACATACAGCCAAATCTAATTAAGCATAGTTGATCATGCTATCATTTAATTTAGCCATGCAAAATTAGCCTGAATAAGGCCAACTCTATCACAGCCTATTAATTTAAGTGGACTTCCCCATGAGTTTAGAGAAATCAAACCCAGGAAGATATTAATTACCCCTCACAGACTTTATACTATATAGGCTCTTTTATGACTAATTTTGTCAGTTAAGACATACTAATTATAGCTGATTAATTCATGGTATAACCAATCAAACACCCAAGATACTGGAGTATCATGTGACATAAATGGGCTAATAATGCAAAGCTGAAGTAACTAGGCAGCACCAAGGTAAACATGTATAAATCTAAACATGGTTAATCATGGCATCATTAAACTAATCTGATTTAATGAGGTGTAGTTAAGAACTTTGCATTAGATGCAATTAAATTTATTGAAGTCAAATTTCTGAGCTGAGAATCTAAGCCGAGGAAGATAATAATTACTGCTGACTGTCTAGTCTCATTAAGCAAAAGAAATCTAAGTAGCCTTAAAGCTAATTATAATTATTGCCTAATAACTTGCACAACATTGAAGTTCACCCCAGATGCTCGAGCTTGATGTCACAGAATTATGCAAATTATACCTCGCTACGCCTCATTGAGATATCTGTTGCTATGTAGGTCGGTCGCTCTTCAGAGTAAGTGTGTTTAGTGCAGAGTAATTATTCACACAAACTTACACTGCAAAAAAGCAGCCTGTGAAATTCTAGTTTTGTTTTGTCTGCAGATGCGCAACAAATTATTTAGTTTATGAGAATGGGAAACCTGGCAAATTATGCGCCATCAAGAAACAGCAATGATGGCCCGAGGATGCCCCTTCACCTTTAGCGCCGTGCAGCTTGCATTGACACAGGCAAACTGAACTGAGGAAACTTAATTTTGTGTGCTTGGCTTCATCAGCTTTTGCGATGCTCGCGACACTAAGTTGTGCAAGTCAACCGGTATACATAACGACACTGAATCCCGCCCTTTCGTAGCCGCTAGGTTAAAAGAAAAAAAAACAGCACAAATTCGATGAAGCAAAGTTGCTCCCACCTGTTGCGTTGGCTATGAGTGCCGTAACCGCGTCAGAGCAAACGGCATGAGGAGCTGACCAATACGACAGGACTCACATGCGCACCACAGCAGGCGTTTCATCGTTCGATGGTGCGTCGATGCTTACGGCCATGCGATCTTGTGATCTGTACACTTTTTTTCACGCCTGTGCATGCCAAGAACACAGCATAACTGCGCATTAATTGTGCCGCATATACGCATTAACCACCAGCTACAAATTTGCAGCTCCTGACATGTGTCATCATTGGCAATAAAGGAACAAATCATTGCCACAGCAAATATTGCCTTAGCCCTGCCGCGGTGGTCTAGTGGCTAAGGTACTCGGCTGCTGACCCGCAGGGCGCGGGTTCAAATCCTGGCTGCGGCGGCTGCATTTCCCATGGAGGCGGAAATGTTGTAGGTTCGTGTGCTCAGATTTGGGTGCACGTTAAGGAACCCCAGGTGGTCTAAATTACCGGAGCCCTCCACTACGGCGTCTCTCATAATCATATGGTGGTTTTGGGACGTTAAACCCCACATATCAATCGAAGCAAATATTGCCTTATGTGCCCACCACATACTAATTTCTTTTTTTTTTCTTTAAAGTTGAGAGATTCTGGCGCTTGGACGACCGTCCGATAGCGCGTGGTGGTAACGACAATGCCAAGGAGCATGTCGAAACTACTGTGGCGTCCGGGATGCGCACTGACTGACATAGCTACAGAACTGACATAGTAATCGACTATCCATAATAAGTGTGTACTGTGGTTTGCTACTAAGTGAAAACAGCTCTTTTTGAAACTTGGTACGGTTGCAGCAAGCCGATCATCAACTGGCTGATTGCGTGGAGGGCTTTGCCTACTTGGCTTACGCCGTGACTTTCGATTTGCTTGCTGTAGAATGTGCCCACTCCTCTTCAGATCGTGCATAGTTGTGGCGAGTGGCTTGCTAGCTTAAGACAGCAATGTTGAGCTTTCTGCAAGTGATGTGCCCTTCTCGGTGCTCTAGCAGGCCTGGCAGTGGAGGAAGGCACATTTGGGTCGTCACTTAAAGGGCCACTCACCAGGTTTGACAATTTTGAGCTGACAAGCGCAATGCGTAGACGAGGCGTTCATGATCACATCTGCCAAATTTTGCAACGCTACGGGCCGCGGAAATGGGTCAAAATTTTAGATGAAAGCTGCTCCCCCTCCCTTCTGCCGGCGCACGCGTAGGGAATGAGGGCATGACGTAGGCGTAGGAATGGCCCTACGTACACGGCAATGCAGTGATGTTGGTCCTCTATGTAGACGAGTCTGCTCTGACGTTATCAACAGTATACCACGTGACATGGCAAAAAGTATTTAACACAACATGCGTAGTTTATGTATTTGTTGCTTTAAGAGATGAATAAAACTTGAAATAAATAGTGAGACGCAATAAAAAATTGTGAACGTTTTTTTTTACATTTTTTCCCGTGAAATGCTATGAGATGCGGGGCTAATAGCAAGCGTTTCTTATGCATTCGGGTTCCCGCGGTCAGCGCATAGAGCAGACGACCGCCGTGGAACGCTCCTACGCGTTCGCGCACTCATTGTGCTCATCTACTTTACCGCGTCTAAGCCAGCGTTTTCAAACAGTCTCGCGAAAACAGGCAGAAGACCACAAACTAACGCTGGTCAACAAAGCAACGCTGCTCGCATGCTCGGGGGCTGGGCTTGTTAGGCACGTCATGCGCACGTCACCTCTTGATCGGATTCCGAAGAGGGTGGGGAAGAGATTTGGCTTGCTAAGAATACGCTGAGGAGGGGCAAGGGTATCGAACTCGCCTCCTCTCACCCTCGTTTCGTGCCGCTTCAAAAAACCTGTTTTCTCCGCTCGTAATGAACCGATTCGAAAAATTTTTCTGGCAAAACGTTCCTCATCGGGCACCCAAGAACTTTCACTGTCTAACTAAAATTCAGTAAGGGGCCTGGTGAGTGGCCCTTTAACGAAAGCGTGCTACAGCGCTACACTAGCTATACCATACACGTGCGTTTAGCCTGATTGCAGCAATACAGCGAGGTTTCTCAGTGCCCGTGGCGAGCAAATGCTCAATTCTGCGACAGCAAGCTGCTTTCATTTCTAAATGTAGTGGGCGCTTGAACATGGCCCCATGAAACGCGGCGGCAGCGATCGCCAGCCCAGGGTGTTCATAAAGCCACCTATTAAAAACGTGCAGCAGGCCTAACGTGACACTATGCCCTACGTGTGCCTGAGCAGATAGCTAAAGGTAATTACTTTTATAAGGCTTTTTGTGGACGATAAGTTGTACTGGCGCGCTGATCGGTGCTCCCCACCTCATCTTCATTCTGTGCTGCTGATTACCCACAAGGTCACCACCAGAACTGCGCTAAAGTCTGAATAATTGAATGGCCAATCCACACTCATCATAATGAAGGCAAACTGTTTGCGACACATCTTTTCTGTGGGGGCGAAAATGCTGTAGGCCCGTGTGCTCAGATTTGGGTGCACACTAAAGAATCGCAGGTGGTCAAAACTTCCGGAACCCTCCACTACGGCCTGCCTCATAATCATTTGGTGGTTTTGGGATGTTACACCCCACATATTAATTGTTTGCGGCACATAGTGGCGCCGGCAACTTCAGTGTATCTTCTTAGTGTATCGCCGTGAGACCACGGTTACACATTTGTTCATATTTATTAAGAAAACGCGGGTTTTATTTTTTTACATGTGAGACGACGTCATCACAGTGAAAAGTTTGACTCATGACACTTGGTATGCATACAAAAGTGTGCATAATATATTGTACACTGGAACTCATTGACAAAAATCTGTATATTCAGGGATCGCAAGGAATGTACAATGATATTTTTACTAGCAGCATACAAAGAATCTGGTCTCTTCATGAAACTGTTTTTAACACGAAAGTATTTTATGCTGCGGTCCACCAAGAGTTCAGTGAGGCATTTCTGTCATGGAATCGGCATTAAAAAAATAGACCCACTAAAATAAGGAAATTTACGCCAATGAGAGTAGAACCCGGACCTCTCAGTCCTCGACAACAGATATCGGGTGTGCTACCCACTGGGCGACGGCCACATACTCTGGTGGCGTTACAAACATGCCTTTTATATCTAGCTCTTTCATCTTGCACTGCTCTTAGTAAAAGGAAGTTATACATCACGAGCATGACATCCACAATTAACCTCTTTAACGCGTAGTTTGTACGCGCTCTTCCTGCTCGGCACGTTTTCAATAGAAGTGGAATTTCGTTGACGCCATGACACACCGCCAGGTGGAGGCTGTAGCCCAACTGCCTACAAGCGTCGGCTTTGCTCATATCGTCCATCCATAACAAACATGGCTTTGCCTGGCTGTAGTTCCACATTCTCCTTTAACTACCATACATTCAACCCATGAAAAATCCCGGCTGGCAAACAGAGAAAACGCAATAGGTGTTGCGTTTCAAGTGAGTCCGTGTAAGGTGAACGAACAAATGACCACCAGTGTAGCTCGGTTGGTAGAGCATCTCGTGCGTTATACGAAGGTCACATGTTTGGTTATCTAGTGGCAAGTTAGGTTTTAGTCCATTTTTCCTTACTCACATGTGCATAACAATTACTGCTCATACCATCCTCTATACTCTCTATGGCATCGTCATGTGTTTGTTCCCCATTGCCAAAGAACAGTATATACAGTACATTTTCATTGAACAGAACCTGAAGGGACTGGGAAAATATGTTACCCTTTAACAAGAGTTCAGTGTACTGAGAGGCTGATAAGGTAACGGCATTCAAGTACGGAACCAATAATATCTGAGTCAACTTTTTCATTTAAGCAGCAGTTCTGTTTAACTGATTTCTGTCTACTGAGAGTCCACTGTACTAGCACGTTTAGCAAAATGTGCAAGTATTAACAAGCTGATTGCAAAGCTCTGTTTGGGCTGCATATGCCGGTTCTCCCAGCTAACTCAGGCCAAGCTTTAAAAAATGCTTTCTGGAAAAGTTGTACCTGTTGTGTGTTGTTGGTAGAGCATTGGAACTGTTATTCGAAGGTCACAAGTTCAGTCCCTGCCCAGTGCAAGTTATCATTTCGTCCACTTTTCTTCACATTTACAATACATTTAGTTTTAATAACATCCCCCATACATTCCTTGTTTGATTGTCTGTTTTATCAATTAATATTCTTTCTAACAAAGAAAACAAGTCCTTAAATGTACACTTCTTCATGTTAGTGGTAGTCACATGTACATAAAACCTGTATTTTGGTTCATTACCAAGTATTAATTATAAATTTCAACTAGCCAATTTTTTTTGCAATTCTGTCTTGGATTGGCAAAATCTTATCTTGACGTGGTATGTCAACTCAGTTAATCCCAGAATTAAGCATTTATTTTGGGCTGAAATCCGCCTGCTTTTTTTTCTTTTTTTCTTAAAAAAAAAAAACAAGCTCAAAAGGCATGCCATATGTAAAATTGGCGTGCTTGTGTGCAGGTACCAAGATGCTTGCAGGTGTTGTTCGTTGATACACGACTTCATGGTTGTTAATTGCTATTCAGAGCATCACGATCTTTGATAGACAAAAAATGAAAACATGCTGGTTTATTATTAGAGTTTAAAGGCCTGTACAATGCAGCGATGTGTGCAGACATGCCGTGTCTTTCGAAAAACCTGAAGCCCTGTACAAAGTGTCGGCGAACACATGTGCAGTTGTGTGTTAACCAAAAAAGTCACAGCTTTGCTGCAAAGACAAAGCAATGAACTCGATAACAACAAATTGGAAGGTCACGCGAAGAATTGCAAGCAGAGTGAAACGTGTGCCACGTTCCTCATGAACAAATAATGCTCGAAACGTACTCACAGGTGCAGATGAACATGAATAAGCATCTCAGTTGTTACTTTGCTGTGTCTTAAAAGCACGCCATTTTCGCAAACAGAGAGTGTGCAATGAGTGCAGTAACCTTTGTGCACCCGGCAACTACAGTGGAATTGTTCCTGTGAAAGCCCAAGGCTTGCACTTGTCCCCACCGCGAGATCAGCGAGCGCACACATGAGCGTCCTCTCTCCGCAGGGTAAAGTCATGTAGGAAACACCGGTCCATCACTGTGTGCTCTGCGCCTCCGCAGGTTTCTCTCCTGCACAATGCCGCAGTGAGTGCCAGCGTCAACGTCGTTGCCAGTGTAAGCGGTAGCGCCCACTGCTTCGGGTCTATATACATGGTTCCTTGTGTCGGTGCTGCGAGGTGAGAAAGGGAGAGCATACGCACATGCGTAGTAAGGGTCGTCACACCGCACAACAGATTGATCTTGACTCTAACCTGCTTTACATCTAAAACAGCATAGATGTGATGAAGTATTTGTCTCTTAACCCGCTCAAAACTTACTGCAGGGCCTCCACCTTCAGAGCAGCATGCCACCCGACCAACGTCTGCAAACCGCAGTTCTCTCAAACCTGGAGATTCTCTTCAGTCTTGCAAGAATACGGATCCTGTTAAAGAAGAGGTAGCTGACAGAAACAACATCTCTTCCATGGGCAGCTGTCCCACACATGTAGATGTGTAGATGTGTAGTCTACATAATTTTTTTATTTGTCGCTGTGTGTGGCATGTTGGACGGTGATACTGAGCTGTTTTATGTATGTTAAAACCTCATAAGAGATTGAGCCAGACCTCGTTATAATGAAGCAGCATCAAGACCATAAAGTAGATCAATGTATTCAATAACATAAGAGTAGAGATGAAAAGCGGCTTCCATAAAGCAGCCATCTGACAGTCCGGCTCGCGCATGATATCGAGATACAAGAACCTGTTATTCTAGGTCAGTGGTTCTCAAAGGGGGATCTTCGACGCCATTTCTAAGATGCGTGAAGCCATCACCCGCTTTTCTTTTCACATCTTTTTTGTTCTTTTACATATGCAAATCTGATTAAAAGTGACTGTGCCACGTATCGATGAACTGTCCAAAATGAAGGGGCACGCTTGTTGGATGTTTTTGGTAGCAAGAAAAGGCACCTGTTTCACGCTCCAGTTGTGTTCATTTACCTATGCACCCCCCCCCCCCCCCCGCCCTCCAAAGGGTCCCCCATTACTTCAACCAGCCCACAAGGGGTCCCCGACACATCCATGGCTGAAAACTACTGTTCTAGGCTTTGAACACACTGTAAAGAAGACAATCCTTGGCTGCCTTTTTGTGGCATCTCGAACTGCAGTTTGTACTGCGGCACAGCCAGTCAAATGCACTTTTATTGTGCTGTATGACCGAAGTTTCCACAACTCTCTGATGCTGTTGAAAAGGTGGGTGTAAATTGCCTTTCAGTAGTCAGTTTTCATTTTAGGCAAACTTGCGAGTTTGCAGCCTTGTGTGAACCAAGTATACTAGTTCTGCGTTACAGCTGATATATAGGGGGCTTTTGAGTTTAGGGCTTCATTATGAAAAGAATGCCACGTAAATGAAACATGAGCAACGGATCTTCATATATAGTTCATAATAAACAATAGTTCACTATGTTGCTGTTCGTTATAACGAGGTTTGACTACTGCTTTTGTCAAAGCTGTAGTGAAGAAACAGTTAACATAGAGACTAGATCAGGTAGTCCTGTCATTTCATGACTACTTTTCATCTTCATTCTATGTGATATGGTTGTAATGAATCTATAGTGAAGCAGCTGCCCCCATGGTAGCTTAGTATGTAAAATGTCATGCTGCAAAGCTCGAGGGCATAGCTCTTATTGCCGACCACAGTGTCAACATTTCAGTTAAGGTGAAATGCAAAATACACTGGTTTGTTTATATTGAAATACATCCCAAAGGGGCCCCGAAATGGGTTTTTAAAGTTTTGCCAGTGTTTAGGCTTCGACATCATAAAATTAATTGCACCATAAAATGAGCGAAATACCTTGTATCAAGGCAGCCACGAGCTATTAAATGAAGCCCTCCTTCTCAGTATGGCTTTTCCTCCTTAACTTCACAGCCGTTGCTGGGGACGGCAGCGCACTCAAGAGGTTTGGGCTACGCTACTATCTTTGTGGCCCCCACAATCAACTGTGACACTTTGACGGCTAGCTTTTGGGCAGCGAAAATGAAGCAGGTCGCAGAGCAGTTGAGATCTGGTCCAGCAGGTGCTGCAACACTTCTAGCCGCTCCTATTTTATTCCCCTCTATGAGGACAACCAGCAAATGACGAGTAGTATGCAGACAAGAAAAAAAAAAAAGAATTTGATAATGACCACCCCTACGCATAAACTTGCGCACTGTTGTTATACTTTCAGGGGTGAGGTTACACCACAGGCATGAGGATTCTAGCATTGATTGATAGGGTATCGAGAGCTCTAAGCTAACAGTAGCAACGAGTTGAAGTGACTTCGCTCAACAGTTGCCTTGCATGCCTTACACAATGTTGCAAACTTGCAAGTCACCAGTCACTAGATATGCAGCACATAACGTAGCTAGAGTAATAGTTGCAATGTGGGCTTGTTGGTGATGTATTTGAAAGAATTTTCGTTGTGCGAGGCGAAATACGGAAACAGAAAGGGATAGACTGACAGGACAGAGCAGTTCTTCCAACAGAATTCAGCAATTGTGGATAGGGTTGGGAATAGTTAGGGCACTTCAAGATGTGTGAGAAAACAAACCTCCAGATAAACACTGTTGTGCAGCTCGCATCAACACAAAGCACGCTTACACAGGCACATGATGCTTGCTGTCTGTCGAAGTTTTAGTGATGTAGACTGGACATATCCAATGATATCAGTAGCTGATGCTCCATATAATAGAACAATGTTCCGTAGAATCGAAATGGGAAGTTGAAAACTCGTTCTGCTGTACTGCTGCGATCCGCAACAATTCCGTAGTATTGAACACCTTCAGGTAAATTACAGACTTTGTGCAGGCAACCTAAATTGGTCTGCGAATAATTCTTTGTACTTGCTTTGCAGGCTCGATGTATATGCAGAAGATTGTCAAAGTGAAAATCCTTACCGAGGTGCTTAAATTAATTTAGGAGTTCCCAACTGTGTCGTGCCTCATGTTCATATTGTTATGGTATTTAAAACACCCACCAGCAATTAATATTGTCATATTACCAAGGAGCACGATTTGCAGTGCTCCAAAGTTTCTAATTTTAATCAAATCAGACATATCAGTATGCAAGTGTATGTGTGGTTCACTATAACTGGTAATCTTCTTTATGTGATGAAATGAAAATGGCTCTGAACGCATTGCTGTGCAAAGCATTCAGAGTCGATGCTGGTCTTGGCAAGGCATTTACATTCACTGATGCTGCTACGTTAAGCGTCAGTTACTGTTCAAGGACTAAGAAAGAGTAGACTGTTCTTTTGCTTTGTTTTGCCTCTACCCGCTATGAGTTATTGTCTAGCCTTTGCTGAATGATTTAGGCTCGTTTACTTTATAAATATAGTGGTAGATAAATATAATAAATATACAATGTTACAGACTATCCTGATCGATATTTTGACAAAGAAACATCAAAAGCACTATAAAGGGACACTAAAAGCAAATGGAAATTTGTGCCAAAGTGGATTCTCTATGTATGACACCATCTAAAATGGCAATATTATCTACAGCAGTGCCCTACTTACCAAAAAGTCAAGCTTAATGTACCAGACCACGGGCCCCGTAAGTTGGATAGTTTGGAAATGATCCCGACGAGGTCGAAGCATCCCACTACAATTAATCACTAGTAATCAAACTAGCTGCAATAATAATAATAATAAAAGAATCCTGTGTGCATCAAGAGGCGTAATAAAATGCTGCTTGTCCGTTTCTGTTTGAGTATAGAAAAAAGAACCACCTGGCGTTACTATGGGGAACGATGCAAGTGCTTCAAAATTTTTTCGCCTTCTCAGGCTGAATAGATGGTGCCATCTAGCGGGGCTTAATTGAACCCAGGAAAAGATGCCGCGTGCCCGCCATCTTAGAGGCTATGGCAGAAAATTGTTCAATGGCCGTTGTTCCTGTTGTGGCTCTCGCTACTTTTGCTGTTCTGCCACTAGTGTCTGTGATCGTGCAGTAAAGGCGGGCGATATTAGGCACAACAACAATGGCATGAAATGGACTGATATCAGGTGGGTGATTTGAAATGTGCTACCACGATGCGGACCTCTAAAACGTGATTTTATTTCAAAATAGGCACTTTCTTGGCACATACCGTGACACTAAACTAGGACTATGAGGTGCCTGGACCGCTATTTCACCAATCAACACCGACCTAATGTTTGCCTTTGGTGTCCCTTTAAGGAGGACCAAAATGGTAGTTTTGTCAGGTGGACTTTTTTGAATGCTGTGTGCTTATTTGGTGGAAGCAAAGCTGTGTTTTTAGCAGAGAGGATGAAGGATGTTTTTTGTTTCTGATTTTTTTACCACCCAAGTGGAGTGTCGTAGTCTGTGTGATCTGAGGAATTTTGAAATATTTCAGCATGTTGGAGTTTTTTTTCTTTTAAAGTTCTTTGAACTGGCTAGGCATGTTTATCAATAGGACACTGTTAACTTCATTCTGGAGCATATGACACCTTAACGTAATGGAGTCACGAGGAGCCAGCTTGAAAACTTGAGTTGCACTTTCTTTTTGTCTATTTAATAGCTGAGTGAAAACGAAGGCCCAGTGATTGTGCGACTCCAGAAGATTATGCTTTTGTTAATCACTGTAGGAAAAAAAAGTGTCATTTGTGTTAATGAAATTGTAACCTTTTTTTCTTACGTTAAAGTTTTACAGCTCAGTGGCAAAGCTATGTAATGTCTCCCTCAACGTGACTGCTATGTTAAAGGACAAGAAAAAACTGCATGAAGTATACCTCTACTTAGTGTACATTGGAGAAAACTCTATAGATGTGATGGATGTTGATGGATGTAAGTTAAATTACCTCCACGTGTAAGGGGGTTTTGCATTTTTAATAGGAAGTGGGGTGTGACAGGATCACTGCATAGGGTGTTTTTTCGTTCTAATATTTAACGATCTTTTGGTTAAATCATCAGGAAAAAAAAGTGCATAGGGGTGTGTGCAGTGTTATGACAGTATAACAAAATGACTTGACACGCACATGCACACACAAAAAAGTATGTCACTACAGCTGTTGCTGCAGGTAATTATGCCAATAATACAGTTCATGCAAAAAGGGAAGCAGGACAATACAATTGCTGCAGCAAGTAACCATGCCATACAATTGGCAAAAAAAAACTTGTGTTTGCAATAAATGTAATTTCATGCTAATATAAGTAGCATCGACAAAAGTGGTGAAGCTAAGCTACATTGGCTGTCACTATGCATTACATGTTGTCTGCTTTGCTTAGCTGCTGTAGCTAAGCCTGGTTTTGTTATCTTGGAAAAAGCTATAAGCATCTCAGATTTTTTTACAGTAAGACAGCAGGTACTTAGGCTTAGCATGTGTGGTATTGCTAAGTAAAGATGCACTGTGCAGCATTCTCATGCTTCTTATAACCTCTTGCTTATCAAACTGTGGCAGTGATATTTTTTATATGTTTACTTCTGCAAAAGCAAGTTTGATTGTTTAGATGCTAGTATCATGACAATTTCACAGCACTGCTGGCTGTTATTGTTACTGTGATGTATTTTAATCAAATGTGCAACTTGCAACAAATATAGTCCTCCTTCTAGATTAAGGTTTTTATCGAAATCTCATCACAGACAAGGAGGAGGCTGTGATCTTTCCGTCCACTAATGCACTCTCGTAGAAAAGATGTTGGTTTATGAGATGTCGCAATGGTGCATGTATTTAAACCAAAGACACAAATGCAGCTGGCCTGTCTATAGGGTACGATATGAATTTGATATAAGCACAAGTGTGGCTATGATGACATCGATGAAGGCATTTCTAATTTTTGTTGTGAATGGATTTCGGCCTATGTGCTACATGTCCGCTTTTTCTTATTGCAGTATTAAATTGTTATTTCTACCTTCTGAATTTGTTGTCTGCTTGCTGGTTCCTTTCCCCATGGTCACTTTCTGACATGTGTGCCATCTATGTTGCTGCTGCAATGGTAGTGTACTTGTAAAAATCTGCCAAAGTAGAGCTCCTTGTGCCGGGTATAGTATCCCACTTTGTGCCGGCATGATTGCAATAATGGTAGGGTGGTAGAAAAAAGGCAAAAATTGTTATACCTATATTGAGGAGCAGTTAAACAAAGAATATATTGCCACGTTCCATTTCCCAAGTTTTTGTTATCGTCCGAAAACACCACACGACAAACCGCGCCTGCAGCTTTCGAGAAGGTTCCGGACTGTAGTAGATCATTTCGATAAGATCACGCCCACTGTGCGAACGGTAGAGATTGTTCTGGAACCTACGCCACCGCCAGCGATAACGCTAGAACAATCGACAGCAAGAGTATAAATGCCGACGTGCTTCGCCGCTTGTCAGTTGTTGATCGAAGGCCGACGCTCCGTTCGCCGCTATCAGTCCGAGACTGATATCTGTGCAAGACTGCTGCTGTAATTGGACTTTCCGTTTACCGGGCACAGGTTCGCCCAAATAAACAGTTAAATCCCAACACGAAGTCTCCTGTCTTCGGCCACGTCACGACCCCGTGACATCTGGTGGAGGTGCTGCTTCGTTCATGTACCGGACGCCCCCGTGAAGCCGTGAACCCAGCCCACGTCGCAGAGAAGACACCGACGCCAACCAAGAGCAGCGAACAAGCCGCCGAAAGCAAGGTCTCCCACCGGAGTACGGGCTTCTACAAGACAAGGCGCGGAAGACCAAGGCCATGACCTCGACTGCAGTGACAATGACAACCGGAGCGTCCCAGCCCGCGATCGTCATTCATCAACCCAGGGAACCACTAACGTTCCATGGGTCATCGTTTGAAGACCCGGAAACCTGGCTAGAAACATACGTCCGTGTGGCCGCCCTCAACCACTGGGACAGCGAAGAAAAGCTCCGTCGTGTGTACTTCTACCTGGAAGACACCGCAAGGACCTGGCTAGAGAATCGGGAGTCCACGCTCCGAACGTGGGATGTCTTCTGCGGCGCATTTCTGCAAACGTTCGCGAGCGTCGCTCGCAAAGAGAGGGCCGCTGCTCTGCTAGAGACCCTGGTTCAGCTACTAAATGTAAAGGTTGGAATTTTCACAGAGGAGATGACCCGCCTATTCCGTCACACTGACCCAGACATGCCTGAGGAGAAGAAAGTTTGTTTCCTCACGCGAGGGGTCAAACAGGAGCTCTTCGCGGGACTAATGAGGAATCCACCGAACATTGTCCATGAATTTGTATCCGAGGCGACCACCATCGAAAAAACCCTGGATATGCGCACCAGACAGTATAATCGCCGCCTGACTCCAGAATGCGCTGCTGCTCAAGCCAGTGACTCCGAAGACCTGCGTGAAACGATCCGAGCGATCGTGTGGGAAGAGCTGCGCAAACTGTTGCCTTCGGCGCAGCCTCAAGTGCATTCGATCGCCGACATTGTGCGAGAAGAAGTTCGGCAATCGCTTCGAATTCCCCAAACACCGCTGCCCGAGCCAGAAACTATGAGCTACGCCGCTGCAGTGCGCCACAACGCTCCTCCCCGTCCACGCCAAAATGCCGCCCCGTCGCACTTCCGTCGCCAGACGCCACCACCCCTACCGACGTCCTACGGTTCCCTTACGGGCCAGCGCAGTGCGCCGAGGAAAACGGACGTTTGGCGTGCACCTGACAACCACCCGCTCTGCTACCACTGCGGCGAGGCCGGGCATACATACCGCCGTTGCCAGTACCGACAGATGGG
Source organism: Rhipicephalus microplus (assembly GCF_043290135.1). Taxonomy (NCBI): domain Eukaryota; kingdom Metazoa; phylum Arthropoda; class Arachnida; order Ixodida; family Ixodidae; genus Rhipicephalus; species Rhipicephalus microplus. The sequence continues at coordinate 157,579,288 of NC_134704.1, forward strand.
ACTGCGTGCCTTCGCCGTCGATGCACCACGTCCGCAGCCAGGGGAACGGCCTTGTGACATCGCCGACTACCTGACAGGAACTCAATGGACACCACGAAGTCCTTCCCGTTCGCCGTCGCCCAGCCGCCGCATGTCACCGCACCCCCGGCAGTACTCCGGCCCAACGCGGGGCCAATCTCCTAGCGCGTATCCGGGAAACTAAGGGCAGCAACCGGTGGAGGTGCGGTTGCTGCGCGACGAACTACCGAAGATCCTTCTCCGATGACGACGCCGCGACGGAGCTTTTCGAACACAACGCCAACCAGGCAAAGCCCTGACGGCGAAAGCTCACTTACTGAAGGTGGCCTGACGACGGAACATGGAAGCAGCGGAACAAGCCGACGCAGCCGTGCCCCGACGCCACGCCCTAACTGTAATGCGAGACGGCGAACTAGCGACCTCGACGTTCTTATCGACGGCCACAGTGTGACCGCTCTCGTCGATACTGGAGCCGACTATTCTGTCATCAGTGGGTCGTTCGCCGCGAAGTTAAAGAAAGTTAGGACAGCTTGGAAAGGCCCTGAAATCCGCACAGCCGGAGGTCATCTCGTAACGCCTGCAGGAATCTGCACAGCGAGAGTCACCATTAACGGCCGTATTTATCCTACAGACTTCGTAGTCGTACAACGTTGCTCGAAAGATGTCATCCTTGGCATGGACTTTTTATGCCTCCATGGTGCTGTCATCGATTGATTTGTGGGGTTTAACGTCCCAAAACCACCATATGATTATGAGAGACGCCGTAGTGGAGGGCTCCGGAACTTTTGACCACCTGGGGTTCTTTAACGTGCACCCAAATCTGAGCACACGGGCCTCGACATTTCCGCCTCCATCAGAAATGCAGCCGCCGCAGCCGGGATTTGAACCCGCGACCTGCGGGTCAGCAGCCGAGTACCTTAGCCACTAGACCACCGCGGCGGGTCATGGTGCTGTCATCAACCTAAAAAAAAAAACAAAGTCGATAACGTTATCCACAGAAGAAGCACTACCGCCGTGCACGCCGTCAGGACACCATGCCTTGAATGTGCTGGAAGAACAAGTCACCATTCCGCCTAGCTCAAGCGTCATTATTTCAGTTGGTGCCCCTAAATCACCTAACTTGGAAGCCGTCGTTGCATCTCTTGGTCACCCGCAATATTTGCGTCGCAAGAGGAATTGCAGAACTGCGGGGAGGCAAAGCAACGGTTATGCTCACAAATTTCAGCAATGAATACAAACATGTGAACAAAGGAACGACGGTCGCATACATCGAAGAAATCGTGGAAGCCACCAGTGCTTTCACCCTCACCGATTCTGCGGAACCAGCTCAGAAAAACCAAGCCCCTCCCTCAGCTTTCGACGTCAGTCCCAGCCTTCCGAACCATAAGCAAGAACTGCTCAAGAACCTGCTGCTGCAATACGGAGATTGCTTTTCATCGTCATCAAGAATTCGGCAAACGCCAATCGCGAAACACTGCATCATAACCGAGGAAAATGCCAGACCACTCCGTCAAAGTCTGTACAGTGTAGCTTTCCGGCCGTGGTGTGGTTGCTCATCAAGAGCGCGTACTCAACTCCTTTCGTTAGGAACTGTGTCTGCCTCCGTACGTAGGTGACGATAGTTCTGGCGATGAAGATGCTAGTAGAAGATGCTAGAAGAATGATAGTTCTGGCGATGAAGATGCGTAACTGTCTCCAGGGCTGCCGTCCGGGCCTTCACCTCGGGGGTGGTCTTCGGGTAGGTCGCCGCTATCCTCAGTTCGAGGGGTGTGATATGTTTTCACACAATTGCCAGGTTTCTGGCCCACAGAAGCTCTGGGTTCATTCGTCTGTTTTTAAAGTCAGCGAACATGTCCATAACCGTGTGCGAGAAATCAAGTGCCGCCGTGGTCTGGGCTGGTTCGTGAAGAGCTTCAGGGTTCCACTAGGCACCATTCCGCTCTTACTAGAACGCAGTCGTCGAGTCCGGATGCTGTGGGCAGGTTCTTTTCCGTCTCGTGGCACGTTTAGTCACATAGCTAAAGGTGTAACTAAATCAAGGATGCCCTAGTTCGGAAGCTGGGTGGGGAGGGGAGTTGTAATGTTTTGGCAGATCCGAGCCAGTTGTCGTCCCATGTCGTCCCAGAACCGCAACCAAGAGGCGGACGCTGTGGCCCGTGATCTCATCACGTGCCGGACTGCGACAGCCCGTCTTCCCGAAGATGAAGAATACCTCGATCGGCGGCATACAGAGAGGCCAGGAGAGCCTTTCCGCCCCCGCATCGTGAACTGTCACGTGCGGAAGCAGTGAAGGTCCGACAATGGCAAACAGAATGCGTGCTAACGCCAGCATTGGCCCTTCACGTATGCCCCGACATGTTTGTCGACGCAAAGTGTAGCGTGTGCGAGCGTGAACAAGCCATCCTCCGCCGCATCATGTGGGGCGGGTGTAACAATGTTGTTTACAATGGGAACGGGCAGTGCCAGGACGCCACGTATCCCGAACAGGTGGGAGCATGGATACGCTCCGAAGACTCAACGATGCAACGATGGGCCATCCAGCGGCTTGAGGAGGCCCTGGCAATGTAGAGAAGAAAGGGAGCCGATGCCCCGGACAATGGAAGCGGAGGAGCCGGAGTATCCAAAGCCTAGCCGGAGCACAACGTCCTTAGATCTAGGCCCTGGGACTATAGAACTCTATTAAAAAAAAAGCGGCGCACAAAAAAAAGCGGCGCACAAAAAAGACGGAGACAAAGAAGAGAACCACACACAGCGCTGCACTCACAACTGAAAGTTTAATCCGAGCAACAAGAATTTAAAAAGTAATAGCCGCGCATGACAAGTGAGGTACAACGAGATTAAGTGATACGCTCATCAATAAAAGTGAACTCTTTTTTGTGCAATGTAACCGAGGTCTGGCTTACGCAAGCATCACGTGACTTGTTAATATGATAGGCTTCAGACACCTCACGGGTGAATTGATTGTGGTGCTTAAAAATAATAACAGTGTTAGACAGAAGAGGTGTGCACCCACACGTGGCACAATGCGAAGCTAAATGGGAAGGCGTGCCGTTATGCAAAGAGAGATAGTGCTCCCGCCACCTTTTATTGATACAGCGGCCCGTCTGTCCCACATAATGAAGGCCACAAGATAAAAGAATGTGGTACACCACCCCCACAGCACAAGGCACATACTTATATCTATGGTTTACGGCACATTTCTTTACATCTGGCTTGTCCTTCTTGTCTAGCTGATTGGACACCGAAGCACATATCTTTCCCAATTTATTGGGTGCCCTAAAAACCACATCAACTCCGTAGCGGGAACCAACATTTTTTAACCCATGTGCCAGTTTATGCATATAAGGAATTACTGCGAACTTCATTTTTTTTTCCCGATTGATTTTCCTAGCTGCACGCCCTTTTTTTGGACGTGCAGCTAGGAAAATCAATTGGGAAAAAAAATGAAGTTCGCAGTAATTCCTTATATGCATAAACTGGCACATGGATTAAAAAATGTTGGTTCCCGCTACGGAGTTGATGTGGTTTTTAGGGCACCCAATAAATTGGGAAAGATATGTGCTTTGGTGTCCAATCAGCTAGACAAGAAGGACAAGCCAGATGTAAAGAAATGTGCCGTAAACCATAGATATAAGTATGTGCCTTGTGCTGTGGGGGTGGTGTACGGCATTCTTTTATCTTGTGGCCTTCATTATGTGGGACAGACGGGCCGCTGTATCAATAAAAGGTTGCGGGAGCACTATCTCTCTTTGCATAACGGCACGCCTTCCCATTTAGCTTCGCATTGTGCCACGTGTGGGTGCACACCTCTTCTGTCTAACACTGCTATTATTTTTAAGCACCACGATCAATTCACCCGTGAGGTGTCTGAAGCCTATCATATTAACAAGTCACGTGATGCTTGCGTAAGCCAGACCTCGGTTACATTGCACAAAAAAGAGTTCACTTTTATTGATGAGCGTATCACTTAATCTCGTTGTACCTCACTTGTCATGCGCGGCTATTACTTTTTAAATTCTTGTTGCTCGGATTAAACTTTCAGTTGTGAGTGCAGCGCTGTGTGTGGTTCTCTTCTTTGTCTCCGTCTTTTTTGTGCGCCGCTTTTCTTTGAATATGAATACGCACCAACTCGCCCAACTTTCTATTCTGTTACAATATAGAACTCTATTAGCCATAGTCTTTAGATAGGGAGTACCCGCGACCTGCGTGGCTGGTGACTTCCCGCACGCCGGATGCGTAAATAAATGTTGTTTCTCTCTCTGGCAGAGCCGAGTATTACGTAGCGGAAATTTCACCACTGAACATGACTGGGAGAAGGCACTTAGAAGGGTCGTGAAACGAAATTGATGCTGTCTGGTTGTAATTTCCCGGCTTCGGTAAGGATTAGACATGCCGATTTTGAAATATTTCTGTGCAATAAACAGTCTATAATTAATTACGCCCCTTTGATATTGCAGTTTCTGTGTTTGCCCCGCCGCGGTGGTCTAGTGGCTAAGGTACTCGGCTGCTGACCCGCAGGGCGCGGGTTCGAATCCCGGCTGCGGCGGCTGCATTTCCGATGGAGGCGGAAATGTTGTAGGCCCGTGAGCTCAGATTTTGGTGCACGTTAAAGAACCCCAGGTGGTCTAAATTTCCGGAGCCCTCCACTACGGCGTCTCTCATAATCATATAGTGGTTTTGGGACGTTAAACCCCACATATCATCGGTTTCTGTGAAACGTCATGGTAAGAGAAGTTGTAAACTTATGACATATCCTTCGATTCAATGCGACAAATTTCTAGGAACCTAGGCAATGAAAAATAACCCAGCAATTTTAGATGCGAAACACAGCAGAGTTGAATCCAGTGTGCGGCATGACCACCCCCACTGCGTATGCGCGTTCCCACCCCTTTTCTCCTCCGCTACGCTGCCCCTGTCTTTCCCGAGTCGCCGGCGAAGTCAACGAAACGCTTCCTCAGCAGCGCGGTGTCGACACCTGCTCTGCGTATGCGCATCGACCCCCCTCCATTCTTTTACTCTTCCCATAGAAACGTGTTCCATGTTTCCGTGAGACAGGCTGCGTCTGCTTTGTTGGTAGACATTGATTGTCTGTCTTGCGGCATTGCACGTTTCGGTGAGACGAAGTGCATCTGCTTTGGTTAGCGCGTGATCACGTTCAATGTCTCTATCGTGTGCGTTGAGGGACCGGCTCTTTAGCAGTGCTCATAGGCACCGGCAGCGTTCACGAGAGCGGTCGCTGGCATCGTTAGTCACGTAGAGGTGGTGGATGGTGGCGCACCTGCCTAAGGCGACGTAGACGAGTTTCTGTGGGTGCTGTTCACAATGTCTCTGCTGCTTCACATCCACGTATGGTTCCCTTTAGCGGGAGGTGGTGTAAGTTTTTTATCTCCTTGGTCCCGCTTTCAAATACACTAGGGCTCCGTCACGTGTTGCCTTCGCTCGTATGGTGCATTGTTCCGATGTTTTTCTTACTGGTTGCATTAAGTTGTGTTTTGTATGCCATAGCTTCAAGCACAACGAGCCGCCTTACTCACTGCACTCCTCCGCTAGAGTCTGCCCGTGGCTACACGGAGGGACTTCCTCTTCCCTGCACGGCTTATGTCGTATTCGGTGCGGTGTTTGCGAGCGCTCTGTAGCGCTCTGACAAGCGGCTGCGCCTTCGGTTGGTAGAATTCGAGTGCTCGGACTACTTTCAGTTGGTTCTTTTGGAGCTTCAGCCTCTGACGAAGAGCGCTTTCGACCGCTCTGACTTCGAAGTTAGAGCGTGGCGTGATCTGACCGGAAGGACGGTTGACTTGGCTCAAATTGAGTTGGCAAATCACGTGTTGGCTGGCAGGTGAACCAGGTGAACAGCGTCAACAGCATGAGCGCGCATTTTGAAAGGGGACATCACAGGGTGCATGACACTTTGTGCACGTGAGTTGTGATAATGGCGTTCTTGAGTGTGTGTGGCGAGTTCACATCTATGGGGTTATCAATGCGCCTTATCAAAATAAAGGCGATTGCCACATGCGAGACCTTAGCCACAGAGCCACCGAGGAGGAGGTCCTGGAACGTTCAAACCGCAAACTATTTTTATCGACTATTTACCGCTTGTGACTGGGCATCTCGGGAGGAACTCGTGGTGGTGCGCGCTCTCATCTCTTACGGCTACTTTGCGCCGCGGAGAGGAGAGAGGCGGACGCTCACTCACGTGCTCTATTCTCGCGGTGGGGAGAATCGTACGCCTTGTGCTTTCATTGCAACGATTCTGTTGTAGTTGGCGGGCGCACAAAAGTCACTGAACTCGCTGCACAGTCTCCGTTTGCGAAAAAAGGTGCGCTTTTCAGACGCAGCGAAGCAACAACTGAGACACTTATTTGCGTAAGCAACGTGGCGCACGCTTTGATCTTCTTGACATTATTCGCGTGACGTTTCAATTTGTTGCTATCATATTCATTGCTTGGGTTTTGCGGCAAAGCTGCGACTCTTTTTGTGTTGAAACGTTTTGCTTGGCGATATCATCCTTTGTCACCTTTTGTGCAGCCTCTGTCAGCAGAGTACTCGACAAGTACTGCTCACTGGGCGAGTTGGTGCATGATAAAATGATATTGCTTCAGCGCAGCTCAGTTCATAAGCGTGAAGAAAAGATACTATAAAGTCAAGAAGGAAAAAAAAAAACAGACGACAGTCTGAGCGCTAACTTTCAAGTTTTGTTTATTGCGTACCCTTAGAACACATTATATAGCTCATTCCACGTGACGCCACACACATGACAAAACCACACACGTGTGGCACAGCACACTATCAAGAAAACGTAGGTGTGATCTGATTACAAATGGTAAATTCTATACTAATGCTTCACAGTACGCGCTTCGGAAAATTTAGGTCTTTTTGAGATAAGGTCACAGACGGCATACTCACACACAGCTTCGCACATTTTGCGATAGCGTTCGCATCAATGATTTCCCTCGTCAACTGGTTACGATTGCTGCCCAAGATGACACACTGATCAAAGAATGGAGTGCATCCACATGTCTTACAATGCACAGCCAGGATACCACTAGAAGGAAGCTTGTTTTTTACATCACAAGAGTGCTCGCGCAAGCGGTCATTAACATACCTACCAGTTTGCCCAATGTAAACCGTGCCACACGACAGCAGAAACATGTACAGAACAGCTAGGGCGCATTCAACAAACTTAGAGACATGCTTCTTCCACAGGTTGGTTGCGCCTCCTTCTTGGGGTTTGTAAGCTTACATAGACGACTTAGTTTGTCTGGAGCGGAGAACACCACGCGGACATTTCCTCTCTGGGCTATTTTTTTTTCAAATGGTGTGAAATCTGATGTACATACGGAATCACGCTGGCTTTCTCGGCATCGGGCTCACCATTGGTCTGCGGTCGTCCCCGCATACGTGGACCATTCAACAGGCACTCAGCTACCGACAGCTGCACCAACACTGGGCAGCCTGCCAAGGATAATCGCTTGCTTTTTCTTGCAAAACTAGCGGTCATACATAGTGTGATGGCATGAATTCAACAGGGCATTTCGAAAACATAACCTGGCAATCGGTCATTTTATTAGCTTTGAATGGGCCAAATTGTACTCCAAGAGAGGCTTCTTCGACCGCGGTTCATAGCACCAGCAAGTGTGTTCAAACGAACTAGAGACGAAGGTCAGGAAAGCGGATTGTGCCTTCTTGTGGTATTTCATACGTCACTTCAAGTGATACAAGACACTCCTTAATTATTTGCAGAACTTCTGCAGCCTGCAGCTCAATCTCAACTGAAGAGCACCCAATAAAGAACAAGAAATCGTCCACATACCGAAGAACCTTTTGCACTTTCGTCTCAGCGAGCTTATCAGACAGCAAAACATCAAGACGGGCGACAAAAGATCCCTCAGTATGGGTGCAATGAATGCTCCTATGCATACCTCAGTTTTCTGTAGATAAACAGCGTCGTCCCATTTGATAAAAGTGGACATGCGATAAAAATGTAAAAGCTATAAAAAACCCCTACTAGATATCAAGGCGTTATTCCGGAATCTTATGGCACCATATTCATCAATGGACTGTAACATTACTTTGAGCAAGTCTTTATGAGGAATTGAGTAAAAAAGATCTTTGATGTCAAAGGAAAATGCTTGGTAACCTTTGTCAGCGTTAGTTTAAAAAAAATGTTTATTTCATCCGAGTTACTCTGGAAGAGGTCTTTTACGGACAAATGCTTAAGCTTGACTTGTAAAAACAGTGCTACTAGCTTCTGCCAGGAGTCGTATTCGGACACAATAACCCTTAGAGGAACGTCAACATTACGGGTTTTTGCACTGAATGTAACCAACAGGTGGTTCCTTTTTCTGTTTGATACTGACTTCTCTAATTTGCCAGGGTGGAAGTTCTTGCATAGCTTAATTAATAGCGGAGGACTTTACCTTGCTTAGTGACACGTCATCGCACCGCTTGAAGACTGTGGCAATGACATTGCTGGCTTTTTCACAAACACCCCCATAGGAAGCACACAGAAGCCCCCTTCCTTTTCAGCTGGTAGCACATATAGAGAGTTGTCCATCAGGTTGTCAGTGATGCGGTTAACCGAGAGTTTTGTACGTGCCACCTTAGAGCGGGCAATTACGTCAACACCCTCAGAAATAAGACGTGGAACTGCTTCCTTTGTCGCATACTCAAAAAGGGCTCAACTTTCTGGAGCGCATGCTGTGAAGCAATAATATACAATTGATAATTTGTAATCAGATCACAAATACGTTTCCTTGATAGTGTGCTGTGGCACACGTGTGTGGTTTTATCATGTGTGTGGCGTCACGTGGAATCAGCTGTATAATATTGTAAGGGTACGCAATAAACAAATGTTGGAAGTTAGCGCTCACACTGTCGCTTGTTTTTTTCCTTTCTTGACTGTACAGTATCTTTCATTCACGCTCAAACCGAGCTGTGCTAAAGCCATATCAATATATCATTTCAGTATAGTACTGTCGACGCAGGTCAAGAGTATGTTGGCCCTGCACTGTGCAGTGGCCTGGCGAAATTTCAAAAGAGTTCAGCACATTCGCACGGACTATATTGCCATCATTAAATGCGAGCACAGCATCAGGAGGGCTCATTTTAGCGTTTGGTGTTCGAGGAAAACGTTTTCTTTTCTTTTCTTGCGCGCTCCCACGCAAAAATTCAACGACACGTTAGGATTTTGAGTTTTTCCATAGATGCGTTTAGCAAGTAATTCTGGAGGAGCTAATTCCAAATAATTTGGTTTAACAGCGAAAATAAGAGATGCTGGAAGGTGTTATTTATCAATGAATGATTCACCATTCAACCAGGCTTTGTTGAATTTACAAGTTTCAGCTTTCCTTCGAGCAATGGCCGTGGCATAAATTGGTGTACTTTCTTGCCATGTGAAAATATATGTACCGGACAGCTTTTCGCATGCCCTCCAAGCTGTCTCTAATTATTTTAATGACCAAACAATAATAGCTTTGTTAATTGCCTATGATCACACCACTAAGGCGTGCCTGGAAATACATAGATGTCTCGGTAGAAAGCTTCATGCCTCTGCTGTATTCTGTTTTCACCGTTCTGGGTCCATTTTATTCTGAACGTGCCAAGTATACTCCAGCTTAAAAACTGTAACCTCTTCATATGGCTATGATGCTTGAACTGCAAGGAATCCCTTGATACGTAAGAAAGGGCATGGCAGGCCGCCGGACAATTTTTGAAGAATGTAATGCTTAAAGACAAAAATTGCACTGTGACGAAAAAAGGATTGATTCTGGTTCAGAAAATGCTGGATATTTAGAATAACACAAAAAGAAAAGAAAAAAAAAGTTTTTTTTTTGACATTAGTGCTTACCATGTTCCCTTAAGGTGGTTTTTCGCTTCCTTGGGGTTACTGGAATGAAAAACTGGCTATAGAAACCACCCGCCACGTTTTCAGTCATGGACGCCATTTCTTCTTCTCTCTTCCCCACATCTTTAATACCCTCTCCTAATTTCCCTTCAGGTGCTTAGCCATGCATGCAAATAAGACTGCATAAGTTGCATTTTTTTTCTTTTCTCCCGAGGTTGTGTTTTACAGCGTGTTTTGCGTTGCTCAGTCCTCGCTTTGCCTACTGTGTGCATTGCCAGACAGTTCATTCATTCATTTCATTTTATTATACTGTCAGCGCTATTTGGGCTATAACAGGGGTGGAAAAAAACCAATATACATAGAGAAAAATAGGTTCTCCCTATACAACTTCTATTATACATGACAATGAATGACAAGAAATAGCCAAAGCACTCTGCTCTTGAGGACATAGAATAAGCAAAATATAAACTATGCGTCTTTATACACGACATCCTTTAGGCCCTTCAAGAAAGAAGGTACACATTCTGATAAGACAGTGAAATTCGGCAGCCTGTTCCACTCACTGATCGCCCGCGGAAAGAAACTGAACTTAAAACAATCGTTGTGTGATCTGGGAGGGGGGATGTACATGTTATGCCGGTGCCTTGACGTTTCCCCAGTTTTTATGTACATATACTTCGATTTGTCTATTTTTACTTGTTCTTTACTGATTAAAAAGGGTAATTTAAGTCTTTCATACTCTGTCGTTCGTTCTAGTGGTTCAAGGTGAGCCAGCTTGCAAAGCTGAGTTGGGGAGTGGCAGCGCTGGTATTCGGTAAATATGTCACGCAGTTTATTTACGTACAGACCTACTGGAAGGCCGAGCAACGCCAGAAGAGTGAGGAACGCCAACAGGCCGAAAATACAAAACAAACGCAAGCTCGGGTCGCGCGTGCACCAACGCTGTTGCTTGCCGTTTCATGCTGCTTCGTCGTCGTTCGCATAGTTCCCTACATTGGCCCCCTGTGAATAGCGTAGCCAACCTGGCGACTTAAGGCGTAGTCACTATAGCGGGGTCGTAATACGGCTTCAGGCAACTCACATGCACTATTTCTCGGCCACGACGGCGTAAGTCATGAGACTGTGTCAATGATTCAACCTCATAATTGACGGGTGACGTACGGGCGAGAATGCGGTAGGGCCCGTGGTATCGTGCCAGTAATTTCGACGAAAGGCCAGGAGTGCTCGGTGGAACCCAGAGCCAAACGAGAGCACCAGTCGTGAAAGTAGAGAGATGTCGGTCGGTGTCAAGCCGTAGCTTCTGGTGGCCTTGGTCCTCGGTTGTCAGAGAACGGGCCAATCATCTGCAATCTTCTGCGTACCTGGCAACATCAGAAATTGCAGTGTACTCAGAGGAGTCGGGCGTGTATGGGAGGATAGTGTCCAGCGTGCACGATGGTTCGCGTCCATACAACAAAAAGAAAGGGGAGAACCCTGTCGTCGCATGCGTAGCGGTGTTATACGCATACGTGACGAATGGAAGGACAGTGTGCCAATTAGTCTGGTCTGAAGGTGCGTACATCGTCAACATATCACCGAGAGTGCGACTAAATCGTTCTGTGAGGCCATTCGTCTGCGGGTGATATGCTGTCGTCAGGCGATGAACCAAGTTGCACTGAGCGAGCAACGCTTGAATGGCGTCGGACAAGAAAACACGCCCCCGGTCGCTCAAACGTTCGCGGGGAGCACCATGGCGAAGAACAAAGTTGCGCAAGATGAAAAACGCAACTTCCCTCGCGGTTGCTGCGGGTAGTACTGCTGTCTCCGCGTAACGCGTGAGGTGGTCCATGCCGACAATTATCCACCTATTTCCAGAAGACGACGTGGGAAGTGGTCCGTATAAGTCGATACCGACGCGGTCAAACGGACGCGCTGGACAAGGCAGAGGCTGAAGTGTACCGGCAGGGCGTTGAGGTGAGGCTTTACGTCGCTGGCATGCAGTACAAGCACGTACGTACTTGCGGACAAATGTGTACATGCCGCGCCAGTAGTACCGCTGACGTAGACGGTTGTACGTTTTGAGAGCGCCAGCGTGAGCGCTTTGCGGGTCGTTGTGGAAAGCAGTACAGATTTCCGAGCGCATGTGGTTGGGTATCACTAACAGCCACTTCCCACCTTCAGACATTTAATTCTGCCGATAGAGTAGGTCGTCTCGAATAGCGAAATGTGTGGCTTGACGGCGGATAGTTCTTGACACTAAATTAGCTAACGGATCAGTCAGAAAGGCGAGGAGTTGGGAAATCCACACATCTTTGCGTTGTTCCGAGCCATGTTTGTGAAGTCGATTGGTGTTATGACAGCTGAAGAAGGTGACGAGGAGGCTGGGTCAGCCGGTAGTGGCGAGCGGGATAACGCATCAGCGTCGGAGTGCTTGCGGCCGGATCGGTATACAACACGAATGTCGTATTCCTGTAGGCGAAGCGCCCAACGACCAAGGCGCCCCGACGGGTCTTTGAGCGATGATAGCCAGCGTAGAGCGTGGTGGTCCGTAACGACTTCGAAAGGGCGGCCATAAAGGTATGGGCGGAACTTTGTCAAAGCCAAGACAATTGCGAGGCACTCTTTCTCCGTGACGGAATAATTACACTCGGCTTTCTTGAGGGTTCGACTCGCGGAAGCGACCACGTATTCTTGGTACCCTGGTTTTCGTTGAGCCAATACAGCACCAAGACCGACACCACTGGTGTCGGTGTGGACCTCCGTAGGCGCATCAGGGTCAAAATGACGTAGTATTGGAGGTGATAATAGTTAACCGCCGAAGCGCGGTGAAGGATTCGTCGCACTCTTTTGACCAAGCAGAAATGCCTTTGGAAGTTGTCAACAGGTTGGTAAGAGGCGCAATGATGGAAGAGAAGTTGCGCACAAATCGACGAAAGTATGAGCACAGGCCGATAAAACTTCGAAGCGTCTTGATGGAATTGGGCTTCGGATAGTCGGCCATGGCGCGGAGTTTCGCCGGATCCGGGAGAACACCCTCTTTGCAGACGACGTGACCCAGTATAGTGAGCTGACGTGCGGCAAAATGGCACTTCTTGATGTTACGTTGAAGGCCAGCAGAGGTGAGACACGTGAGAATAGCACGAAGAGGAACAAGGTGAGTGGAAAAGTCGCGAGAAAAAACGACGATATCGTCTACGTAGCAAAGGCACGTGTTCCACTTGTATCCGCGAAGGATGGTGTCCATCATCCGTTCGAAGGTAGCTGGGGCGTTGCACAGTCCAAATGGCATGACGTTAAACTCATACAGCCCATCAGGTGTTACAAATGCAGTCTTCGATCGGTCAGAATCAGCCATTGGAACTTGCCAATATCCTGAGCGTAAATCTAAAGAGGAGAAATATTCTGCCCCTTGCAAGCAATCGAGAGCGTCGTCGATGCGTGGCAACGGGTACACATCCTTTCGAGTTATCTTATTGAGCCGGCGGTAGTCGACACAGAATCGGATATACCCATCCTTTTTGCGCACAAGTACAACAGGGGACGACCAAGGACTCTGCGATGGCTGGATGACACCACGCTTGAGCATATCGTCGACTTGTTCGTTGATAATACGGCGCTCTTCCGCTAAAACTTGATATGGTCATTGGCGTAAGGGAGCATGAGTACCGGTGTCAATGTGGTGCGTGATGTTCGCTGTGCGACCCAAAGATGGTTGAGTGCAATCGAAGGCAGAACGGAACTCTCGAAGAAGGGACAAGAGTTCTTTGTGTCGGCGATAGCTCAGCGGCAACAGAGGGCTGGAATGAGTCTGGCGCGGGCAGTGTGGCCACAGGTGGCGTCATAGCATTGAGCTGGAGGTGAGGTGCGTGTTCGGCGAACTCTAGAGGGCGCAAGAGGTCAACGTCTTGTATGTTACCCAAATATTTTCCGTGAAGTAAGGTAACTGGCGACGATAGCGAGTTCGTGACAAGCATGGCGGTAGCACCGGATTCCATGGTGAGTACGGCAAAGGGCAGGTGTAGGCTACGGCGGCGGGTAAATACGTCAGACGGAGTGAACAAAACAGTTCCGGCAGGAGCGGCCGTACAGGTCAGGGCTACAAGGGCGGATGTTCTCGGTGCTATTTCCGTGTCTGCAACAACGACAAGTTTGTAAGCTTCAGGAAGAGAATCCACCAAACAAGAGGTTGGCAGCGGTGTAAGGGCAACTTCTGCACGTGAGCAATCTATGATGGCCCGATGACGCGAAAGAAAGTCCCATCCAAGAATGAATTCGTGGGAGCAGGATGCCAGCACAAAAAATTCAATGGCATAAAGTTCACCTTGGATAATGACACGTACAGTGCACACAGCTGTAGGTTCTATGCACTGCGAGTTGGCCGTGTGGAGCATCAGGCCCGAAAGAGGCGTCGTCACCTTTTTCAACTTGCGGCATAAGGTCTCACAGATTATGGAAACGGCGGCCCCTGTGTCGATAAGCGCTTGTGCGGCAGTCCCCTCAACATTGACGTCAATAACGTTTTGCGGCGAGAAAGATGGAGGCCTTAAGCAGTTCGAATTGTATGCAGCTGTTGCCTCCGGAGCTGCAGCGACCATTTTCCCTTTTTCGTAGCAGGTCGGCGACGCATAGGTGACAGGGAGCGTCGTCGTGGCGATGGTGACCGATGGTTTGCGTAGGGTCGAGGACCGTTAGTGGTGTACCTTGATGGCGTCCTAGACGACGACGCCATTGGCCTGCCCACGGTGCCGACTGGAGGGGGATCTCGGCGACAGTGGCGGGTGACGTGTCCAGCGATACCACAGGCGAAACAGATGGGCCTATTATCCGGCGTCCTCCAAGCGTCTGAGCGACGGTAAAATGGAGCTGAAGATCTCGCGTAGGGATACGGCGCCGCAATTGGGGTTGTAGGCACGGCATAGGGTGGCGTGGCAGGTTGAGCATATGGCATACGCTGTTGCGTAGGCCGAGCAGCGATGGCGGCGTACGTGAGAGGCGTTGTGACTGGTGGTTGCTGATGCACCGGCGGAAGGGCTTCAGCGACTTGGGTCCGAATGACGTGTTGGAGGTCCGGTGCCAAAGCTTGTGTGGGCTCATGTGTCAGTGGCAGCAGTGACACCTGGCGCGCTACCTCTTCGCGGACGAAGTCCTTGATTGTCGAAAGCAGCGGCTGCTGATCGGTAGGATGGACACCTAGGTGCAAGCTTGCGAGCGTGTCTGGCGTCGTGAGGGCTTGACGAGCAATTGCGCGCTGCCTACGCAATTCATCGAAGGTTTGACAGAGGGAAACGAGGACAGCAATGGTGGGGGGATTTCTCGCGAGCAACATCTGAAAGGCGCCGTCGTCAATGCCTTTCAATATGTGCCTAATTTTTTTTTCCTCAGGCATGGTAGAGTTGTTGCGGTTGCATAGATGCAACACATCTTCAATGTAGCCCGTGTAGGTCTCGCCTGGTTGCTGCGCACGGTGACGTAAACGGTGCTCGGTTTGAAGCTTGCGTGCCACAGGTCGTCCAAAGACGTCCGTAATAGCCGCCTTGAATGCAGACCACGTAGTAATGTCAGCTGCGTGGTTATTAAACCACAGTTGCGCGGTGTCCCCAAGGTAGAATGTGACGTAGCCCAGCTTACTTGGGTCGTGTCATTTGTTACCTGCGCCGACTTTGTCGTACCTCGCCAACCAATCTTCGACGTCCGACTCAGTGGAGCCCGTGAAGATAGGAGGGTCTCGTTGAGGATACACGGCACCGCAAGTGACATGGACGGTCGAAGGTCCCACCTGGAGAGGCGTCTTGGTGGCCATGTTCGTGTCACGTAGAGGGGGAAGCTTACGGGAGCGAAGTTCCAGGTTTGTACGGGAGTCCACACACCTCCACCAGATGTCACGCAGTTTATTTGCGTACAGTCCGACTGGAAGGCCGAGGAACGCCAGAAGAGCGAGGAACGCCAACAGGCCGAAAATACAAAACAAACGCAAGCTCGGGTCGCGCGTGCACCAACGCTGTGGCTTGCCGTTTCATGCTGCTTCGTCGTCGTTCGCATAGTTCCCTACAAATATGAAACATGACGCCAATCTCTGTATTCTATCTAGCTTAGTGCGATTACTTGTTGTGTACGGATCCCATAACACCTTTGCGTACTCCATAATTGGCCGTACGAGAGCCTTGTAAGCGAAGCATTTGATTTCCGGGCTAGCATGGTGCAGATTTCGCCGAAGTCTCCACAATGCTTTTTTAGCCTTAGCACAAACGGAGTCTACCTGCAAATTCCATCGTAGATCGGAAGTTATTAATAAACCCAAATATTTGTGTTGTTCTACTCTGCCAAGCTCATGATCGTTTATAGAGTACGTCGTATTTAGAATGCGTTTTTTTCCTAGTTACGGTCATCGTTACTGTTTTTGTGGCATTTAGATCCATCTGCCAAATGGTGCACCAGTTTTGTATTTTTTGGAGGTTTAGATTTAGTTCTGATTGATCGGTAGGAGACCTGACTGTTTTAAACATTACGCAATCGTCTGCAAAAAACCTTATGGGGACCATAATATCTTTAGGTAAATCGTTGACAAAAATCAACAGTAGTTGGCCCAAGACACTGCCTTGGGGAACTCCAGAAATAACATTGGCAAGGGCAGATTTTTCTGTGCTGACTTGAACATACTGCTTGCGATTGGAGAAATAGGAGGAAAACCACTGCGTTAGGTTTGGGTTTTTAAAGATAGTGTTTATTTTTAACAACAGTTTAGCATGGGACACCTTATCAAAAGCTTTTCCAAAATCTAAGAGTATCATGTCAACCTGACCCTGCGAGTTAATTTCAGAGGAGAGATCATGAACAAGTTCAACAAGCTGAGTAATAGTAGATAGGCCTTTTCGAAATCCATGTTGCTGTGAGCATATTAGGTTGTGAACATCTACATAAGCCAAAAGATGCTTGGAGACATTATGCTCGAGAATCTTTGAACAAGTGCTTGCGAGCGAGATGAACGGAAATTTTTGCAGTCGTTAGTATTACCACCTTTGTGTATCGGTATGATCTTACGAACCTTCCATGCAGTGGGAAAGCAACCACTACTTACGGAGGGCTGGAAAATAATTGTCAAGTACTTCGAGACCCAAACTGCGTACCCATATAAAAATTCATTTGGTATTCCGTCAGGTCCTGCACTTTTCTTTCTGTCGATTTTATGGAGCAGGTTCAATACTCCTTGTTCCCTAATCAATATTCCTTCTATGGCAAGTGTGTCAGAAGACTCATTAAAAGTCGGTACTTGTCTGTCATTGTGGGTAAATACTGACGAAAAAAAAGGCATTAAAACTTTCAGCACGTGATTGTGAGTTTTCTTTATCTGCATCAAGATGGGTTTTTGTGTTTGGGTTCACGTATCTCCAGAATTTTTCGGGTGATTCGTGCAAGAACTTTTTTAGTTTAACATTATAAAAATTATCTTTGCAATTTTTAACTAGACGTCTCAATTACTGGCTCATAGTGTGAATGGTTTCCTTCCCTTCAGGGCAAGAATTCTTTGAGTGAGCTTTCCATTTTCGTTTCAGTTGCCTTTTGGCATGGATCACGTCACGCGTTATCCAAGAATTTTTTTTTGCTATCTTTTTTTGTCGTGTTGGAATATAGAATTGAATGCATTCAGTGACCACCTGCGAGAAATAATCCCACAGTCTATTTGTACATGCATTAGAATTTTGCAGGAGAACAAAAGTATCGAAAGAGTTTTCAAGTTTTTCTAAAACAGAGAAGTCATCAGCAGCTGCGAAGTTCAGAACTGTATTTTTGTAGTCCTTGTGCAACCTAGCAGACGCCATATCCAAGGAAAACATAACCATCTGATGATCTGATATGCCCTCAATTACATCACATGTTTTAACATTCTCCTCCAGGAGTGATGATACAAATACAAGGTCGAGAATAGAGGATACAGCCTTAAAAACACGTGTGTAGCTAGACACAATTTGGCATAGGTTGAAACAAAAGGCAATGTCCAAAAGATGTTCACAATGAGCTACTTCGTTTCCTATAATATCATGCGAATCCCATTGAATGCCTGGTAAGTTGAAATCACCAATCAAAATTATTTTGTCGTCCTGGTGCATATTAGAATCCATAAAACATCTTAAGTCGGTCAGAGTCGTAGCAGGAGAACAGGGGGGTCTGTACATAACTCCAATGTACACAGGGTGATCATTTAATCGAATCTTTACCCATACGGCTTCAATATCACCAGCATCTGGCAAAGTTTGATACTTTATGTCTCTTTTAATCATAAGTGCTACCCCGCCTCCTCTCTTGCCTCGGTCCTTCCTTATTAAGACGTAACCTGGCGGTGTGACTTCCACATCATGTACATCACTGTGCAACCATGTCTCGGTGATTGCCAATATGTCAGGATCATGTTCCGAGGTTACACTTTCCATTAGGTGACCTTTGTTCAGCACGCTGCGAGCATTTAAGTTGATGATCTTAAAATCGGCCTGTTTTTGTCTTTCAGGTCATCGGTGGTTGGGTTTAGCAGATGATTTGCACTTGATCTTCTCCTTGGCATCATCACTTCAGGTGTACAAAACATTGTTGATGAGAACTTTGTAATAAACCAGTCTAACTTTCGCTCCTTTCTTTCTTTCTTCTAGACTTGAGACCCACACGTTTCTCCGTATCTCAGTTACACGTTTTGAGTAGTCCTCACTAATGTTAATATGAGTGCCTTTTAGCTTGAAACAATTTTCCAGTATCTTTACTTTGTCTCGGTAGTCTGCCACTCTAAGGATTACAGGGCGGTCTTTGCCAGGAAATTTCTTTCCCAGTCCATGTAATCTTTCTATAGAATTCAGTTTCTGGTTGAGAATGGTGCCAAATATATCGTCATTTATTTTTTTTAGTAAGTCATCATCATTCTCAGGGCCTTCTTCTTTTATGTCTCTAATATTAAGGTTGTTTCGTCTCGAGCGGTTTTCTAGGTCATCAACCCTACTGCATAGAGCACTCAATTCTGTATGGCTCCTATTGACTGAATTCTCAAGCTTTAGCAGCCTACCATCCACTTTATCTATGCACTCTAACTTTTTCTCAATTGTTAATAATCTGTTTTGAACTTGAATCATAGCAGACTCAGATGAGGCCTGTTGCTCTTGCATTTGCGAAATTTTAGACGAGATAGTTTTTTGCGTTTCTAGCAGTTCATAAACACTGCATGCGTAATAGGTTCAGGGTTTTGCTCGACATCTCCCGACAGTGAAAGCAACTGACCCGCTAGCGCAAAACAGTCACTTATGCAGTTTAGAATGGTGTGTGGACACGGCAACACTATTAAGCAAGGATCACCACTACGGAAACCATATTTTCAGTCACCAACCTGCCCGAGTAGGGGTACGTTAGGTGACATCGCCGCGGCTTGGTTGCCGTGTCCACTGCCGCTTGAAGCAATTGGCGTCCCTTTTATAGCCGCTTGCGTGGCGCTGGCGGGCTGAACTGGTGACGTCATCATGCCACGTAGGTGTGCGCAATAAAGATGATGCTTGGGCTGCAGGCGCGGCGCCACTGGCGTATCAAGGATATCACCAGCAACGATACCCGTGCCGAGCTTGAACGGTGCATCAAAGGTGTGACGCAGATCAAGCTGGTCCGTGCAAAACGCTGATGAGCCGGTCGACGAAAAAAGGCATCCCGTCAAAACCTGCACGAGTAGCGGTACGTTAGGTGACATAGTCGCGGCTTGGTTGCCGTGTCCACTCAACAGTGCCACACAACTTATCAAAGTGGGAACGAAAGCGTTTGTGACGGCTTTATGGCGCCGTAATCGATTCGGCATAATGCTACCTCAATCAACTCTGGCTCAACTATGGTGGCTAACTACCATTATTCAGTGAACATCTCTGCGTTGCCTTATTTTGTTCGCGACAGAGACATTTCATTGGCTTACTTAATGACGTCAGCTGTACATTTGACGAGAATGGGAGCAGGAAATAGAAGTTATGCTTTTATAGCGATTAAATTAACTCAGATGATGAAACGAGTCGAAGTATAGTATTGAATGGACGGCCAGGATACTGAATACACACGTAATATAGTTGAATATTTTCGAAAACGTTTCACAACCTCTTTAAAGGCTACGAGCTCAGTCCAGCTTTTGGCAGTCCAGGAGACTTGCGAACGGGCCGAGGGTCATCGTCTTCCAGTACTGGCATGGCCATGGCCATGAACTGAGGTGGGCCCCCCTCAATCGGGGTTTTCCAGGACTGACTCGCAGGTTTCCGCCTTCTGGTAGGAACTTTTGAAATTGTAAGAACTGCCAAGCAGCTTGTTTAGTATTAAAGTACTGGAGACATTACTTGACGCTTGATGATCCGGCAGGTTGCCCAGTAAATGATTTTACGTATAAAAAGAGATAAAAATCAGCTGCTAGCGCCTCCACCACCATCACGGCGGTACTGAACGGCATTTATTGCTTAACTTTCAAGCCAGAAAAATGAAACCACTTGTTTCCACGCTCAGCGGCAAATGACTTCACTGCTCTGCCACAAATTGACTAGCACACATCAAGGTCTCGTTCGCTTAATCATCGGCATGGCAGCTGCGAAACTAATACGGCTACACAAAACGTTGTTCTGTTTTGGCGTGCACTTCGGAGGAAAGCGTTCCAGGAAATTAATTGATGTGATGAGACGTGAGTCTCAAGCTTATAAAGTAGCCTAGCTTGTATTGCGATACAATGCCCTATGGTGGCCATTTTAACCTCCTCAGACCTAAGGTGGCGATTGAAGTGAATTATTTAAAACTGTTTATTTTGCTTTTAACGTTGAAGAAAACGGAGAAAGTGTTTTATTTCGGACAAA
This sequence comes from Rhipicephalus microplus, assembly GCF_043290135.1. Classification (NCBI taxonomy): domain Eukaryota; kingdom Metazoa; phylum Arthropoda; class Arachnida; order Ixodida; family Ixodidae; genus Rhipicephalus; species Rhipicephalus microplus. Next base: position 157,599,970 of record NC_134704.1, read on the forward strand.
CAATGAAAATTACTGTGAAAATTTATTTTACCATTTAAGCAACTCACATTGCATCGCGCAATGCATCACAAACTCACATTGCATAACAAAAAAATCACAGCATATCCACGAAGTGAATGATGACGAGTGGGCGAAGCTCCGGAGGTAAACCTGGTAAACCATGAATCCTCCGTACATTTTGTCTACTCAATTTTATTGCAACGCTCCCCCTAGCGTACGTCGCCGCACTATATCGAACGATGACACGCGCCATATGTGGCATCATTCCTATTTTATAACACCTCGCATCTTTCATAATCAACTACACGTACCGTCGTCTAGTTTATAACATCTTGCATCTTTTGGATGGACGGATGGACGGACAGACGGACGGATGAATGGACGGACGGACGGACGGACGGACGGACGGATGGATGGATGGATGGATGGATGGATGGATGGATGGATGGATGGATGGACGGACGGATGGACGGATGGACGGATGGATATGGCTGTACCCTTTAGATCGGGCGGTGGCTAGCGTAATACTTAATGCCGTCAGCTACAAGTACCGCCATCTAGTGAACACTGCAAGAACTGAACGAGAGGTGGCTACATACAGGGGACGCACAGCCCACGCCTTAAGGAGCTTCGCTCCTAATACCCGACATGCAAGAAATTCAAGCTCGAGATTCAGAATTGACTACGCTTGCTAAAAGCGTGGAACGCAATTGATGTCACAGCGACTGAAGAAGTTATACGTGCGCCAGATATATAGACACCACGTTGTTGCTGCACGACCTGGGCGAAGCTGTGCTGCTTGTCTCCTCTCATTTTTAGGGGGGGGGGATACTTCAGTCCTGCTTTCGCAGATGTCGGACGAAAATACGACTGGACTAGGTGGAAGAGGGAGCATGCAGGCACGCCAGCGCAACCAAAAAACGCGCAATTATTTACAATGACCCCGCACAATATCAACTCCATTGCATAGTTTCGAAGATAGAACGTGCCTAGGACATGTAATGTCCAACCTGATATTCGGCCTTGGAAATATGTACACCGAATTCGACTCCCGACAATAAAAGCTAGCGGGGTTTAGATAACAATTAGCTTGGCCCGTCTATGCCCAAGCTATGTTAAAGGGTTCTCGAGGCGGTCTTAGTTTGACAGATTTAAGTTGGCACACGTACAATAAAAGCAATCCAAAAATGGAATTGAATGGACATGTCGAAGCACACTCTCCCCATGAAATGTTTTCTCCCCTCACCCTCATTTCCCAGTCTTAACCTTTGCTATACTATACTTCACATGGACATGTTGTGATTTGCCTTTACGTGTTCCTAAACATCAAAACCGTTCCTTTTTACTTTGTTAGGGAAAGCAATTTTCGCTGACGGCTCACGTCAGCCCGGGAGTATTCATCCTTTCGGCTCTGGCTGTGTCGAGCGACACCACGACACTACCTTTCCCCGAAAACCACGCAAGAAACTTCAAAGGGGGCTGGACCCTTATAGTTGTACGCGGTAGCGAAATCCGGCCCATAGTGCATCCTACAACCGCAAAGTGCATACTGTTTTGTTACATACACACACACACACACACACACACACACACACACACACACACACACACACACACACACACACACACACACACACACACACACACACACACACAGTAGATTGTACCAGCGCGCGCGAATGGAACACACAGGTTTTTGATCCGAAGGAAGAGTCGCATGGCCTCCAAGACTCACGCCGCGCGCTTGTCATCTTGGAGGTTATAAAGAGTCTCACAATGCCTCACAGATAGCAGCACATTATCAAGCGTTTGCTGTTTGCTTGATCAACGCCTCGGAAAAGGCATAATATGTTTGCTGCTAGATGGACATAGTTGTCCATTTTTACAGCTGTTTGAAACTACTTGTGTGTTTTTAGCGGCGATGGCTGCACTATCCTGGCCTTTTTCGACATAGTTTGAAGCCTCCAAAATGCGCCTACAACTGAACTGGCTAACCTCCCTGTCCTTCCTCTTTCATTCCTCCTCCTCCGCACAAAAGAGTTGTCCAAGCAGAATGAAGCTTCCAAAGTCCAGAGTTGAAAGCGTTAAAATATTGCGACAACGTTCTTCAATGAACGCGACAAAAAAAGAAAAAAAAAGAACCTATAGTGGATTGTGCAGCCACTGGGCCTTTCTACTGAATTCTGTAGCACAAGGGTCGGCAACCTGTGGCCCGCGCGATGGTTTTATGTGGACCCCCGGGTCGACTTTAGATCGATTGATTGATTAAAACGTTATTTTTGTCCTGAGAAGACGCATGGGAGACCCCACGCCATCCGGCTAATCCCACGTTGGGACCGTCAAGTCGAGCTTGGCGGCCCGTTCACGGGCACTCTGGACGGCCAGGGTTTGATCCTTAAGTTCGGAGCTGCGTATGAGCGCAGCCCACCTGTCCCCAATGAGGGCGGGGCCGATGGCTTCACATTCCCACAAAATATGATTGAATGTTGCTAACAGTCCACAAGCGGGGAATCCGCACTTGAATACCGTTCAGGGTAGATGGCATGAAGAACCGCAGGGCTAGGATATGCACTGGCTTATAATAGTCTAAGGGTGACTGCCTGCGTTCTGCACAAGACAGGGTGTGGGAGAGGGAATGCTCTCTTGACAGCTAGAAGTGCTTCGTTATTTCGTTGAACGTAAGTAAGGGTTCCCAGTGAGGCAGATGGACTGTGGAGGCGGTGCGGTCAGTGAGTCCTCGCGCGGCCTCGTGTGCGCCCTCGTTCGGGTTAGAGGTAGAGCCCCCAATCGACCCTAGGTAAGCTGGAAACCAAGCGAGAGAATGGGGCGCGATACTCTTGACGCTTTGGAGAATGCGGAGGGCCTGAGGGGCTGCCATCCCGGTTTCGTAGGCTTTGATAGCCGCCTTGGAGTCGCTGTTTATCGACTCTCTGCGACTATCTAGCATAGTCAGCGCGATTGCAGCCTGTTCGACCATCACGGGTTTCGATGTGCATACCGTGGCGCAGCAAGTCAGCTTGGAATTTGAGTCAACGATGGAAACAGTGAATGCCTCAAGTTAAACATATGGCGCAGCATCCACAAAGCTTGCATCAGTGGGGTTGCTACGGACGTGCTCGAGCAGGGCTCTACCCTTGGTCCTACGCCGACTGACATTGTGCGCAGAATGCATATTGCGGGGAATGGGTGCGATGCACAGTTGAGACCTGATATTTCTGGGAATTTACATAGAATTGGTGCACTGGTCAATAGAGTTGAGGCCCAAATCGTTGAGTATCTTGCGGCCCGATTTGGTTCTGGAAAGCCTGAGCAGCTGTGAGCGCTCTTGCGCCTCGATTATCTCTTCGAGTGTATTGTGAACACCGAGCTTGAAAAGGCTTTCAGTGCGAGTGCTGACAGGCTAGCCGAGCGCGAGCTTGAAGACCTTTCTTATGAGGGAATTGAGCTTACTTCTCTCTGCAGTATGCCAATTATGCATGGCCACCGAGTACGAAAGCTGGCAGAGCACAAACGCATGTATGATGTGGATGAGATTGTCTTCCTTGATTCCCCGGTGTCTGTTCGTGATCCTCCGGATGAGGCCGAGAGCACTTTCCGTCTTGATAGTGATCTGTCTGAGTGCAGCTCTGTTAGCGCTGTTGGACTCGATATACATTCCCAATATTCGGAGCAAATCCACTCTGGGCACTGGGGACCCGTCACCAGTGAAAAGCCGTATTTCACTTTGAGACGCAGGTTTCCCGTCACGGTGGCCGCCGCGTCGGGGTATTTTCTTGTAGAGCAGAAGTTCAGATTTCGATGAGGAGCACCTGAGACCGGTGGAACAGAGGAAACGTTCGGTAACGTTGATTGCGCACTGCATGGCTTCCTCAACTTGACCATCGCTCTCGCCGGTGCACCAGATGGCTATATCAACTTTAAATAGGCCGTCTCTCCCTGTGCCAGTGCGAATCTGAATCTCGATATTGTAGATTTTACCTCAAATGAAGTTTTAACGCGAGAGTTTTAGAGAGCCCGTGTCGCAGAAATTCCGCCGTTGGCGTTGGCACCGTTGGTTGTGAGTGAAAAATCGTCCTTGAGCGAAAAACCGAGACAGAAGCAAATAAAATAAGCAATGAAATTTTCGGTCTCCTAGAGAGGTCGAACCCGGGCCGTTCGCGTGGCAAGCAGGTATCTTACCACAAAGCAATAATATCACTTGCAGTTGTTTTGAAAAAAAAAACCACATAGATGTCATGTAGAGGAAGGGTTCTCCTTAACGCATATTGTTCGACAGGTGTGACGACGAAAACAAGCCCATTCGGCGATTTGTAGGCGCATTTGGGAGGTTACAAACTACGTCGAAGAAAGCTGGAATAGTGCTGCCATCGCCGCTAAAAAACACACAAGAACTTTCAAACAGCTTTGAAAACGGACAACTATGTTCATCTAGCGCAAGACATATTGTAACGACGCGAGATTGACGAGCACACAAAGCGCCTCAAACAAATACGATTTATCGATTGCAGGAAACAGACTGCAACGACTTCTTCGTCTTTTTCCCTTGGCCAAGGACACTCGCGCTGCTTCGTTGTCCGCACCACTGGCACATACGCGCGGCATTATTCCCCCTTTGAAAAAACATCGTCCCGATGTTAAACGTTCGAGAAGCAAGGCGAAACCAAAACTACACAGTTAGTCACTGAAAATAAGACTTCATACGAAGCACGTGGACAATTTCTGGTGAATGTCTGCGCCGCTTTGAACACTGCACGCCGTCCGGAACAACGTCGTAGTTGACGTCACTAATGCGTCGCAGAACCTTGTAGGGTCCGAAGTATCTTCGCAACAGCTTTTCGGAGAGCCCACGCTGACGAACAGGTGTCTAGACCCATACTTTGTCGTCCACGTTGTATATGACGGGTCTGTTCCGGAGGTTGTTGTGTTTGGCATCGTCATCTTGTTGTTTGGTGATTTGCAACCTGGCAAGTTGTCTGGCTTCTTCTGCTAGCTGGGTAAACTCTTCGGCGTCTGTCTCATTGCCATCATTTTCGTGAGGGAGCATTGCGTCTAACATTGTTGTAACCTCGCGTCCGTAAAGGAGACTAAATGGTGTCTTCCGAGTGGTCTCTTGACGAGCCGTGTTGTACGCGAACGTGACGTAGGGCAAAATGATGTCCCACTTCTTGTGCTCTACATCTACGTACATGCTTATCATGTCAGCCAGGGTCTTGTTAAGGCGTTCGGTGAGCCCTTTGTTCTGGGGATGATATGCCGTTGTCTTCCTGTGAGCTGTACCACTTAGTCGGGAAATGGTGTTCAAAAGCTCGGCCATGAACGCAGTACCTCTGTCGGTGATGACTATTGCGGGAGCACCGTGTCTTAATACGATGGCTTCGATGAAAAATTGCGACGCTTCAGCTGTCGTTGGCCGTGGCAGAGCGCCTGTCTCCGCGTATTGGGTTAGGTAATCCGTGGCGACGATTATCCACCTGTTTCCAGTGGCAGACTTAGGGAAGGGGCCCAGAAAATCCATGCCGATTTGTGCAAACGGTGTCGCCGGCACTCGGACAGGCTGCAGCAGGCCAGCTGGTTTGATGGATGGTGGCTTGCGGCGCTGGCAATCTAGACATGCCTGCACGTAAGTTTTGACAACTTCGGCAAGTCTTGGCCAGTAAAAGTTCTGCCTTATCCTCGCCAATGTTCTTGCGTAACCCAAGTGACCAGCGGTAGGTTCGTCGTGACAGGCTTGCAGTACCTCACGGCGAAGCGAAGAAGGAACTACAAGAAAGTAGCTGCTGCAGGTGGGTGAAAAGTTTCTCTTATAAAGAACGTCATTCCGTAAGCAGTACGACGGCAGCCCTCTCGCAAATAACTTCGGAACGCTATTCGTTCGCCCTTGTAGGTAGCAGCTCAGCATCGCCACGCTGCTGTTGAGAAAAGGCGGCAGTGTCCACAATTCCGAGAAAGGCCGTGTCGTGATCGTCGTTGTCCGGTGATGCCGTCTCAACAGGAGACCGAGAAAGACAGTCGACATCGGTGTGTCGTTTTCCCGACTTGTAGGCAACAGTGAAGTCAAATTCTTGGAGCTGAAGACTCCATCGTGCAAGGCGGGCAGACGGATCTTTCAAGTTGACTAACCAACAGAGAGAGTGGTGATCGCTGATAACAGTGAATGGGTGGCCATACAAATAAGGACGAAACTTCAGGACTGCCCATACCATTGCAAGACATTCTTTTTCCGTCGTAGTGTAATTAGCTTCAGCTCGGGACAGCGTCCTTCTGGCGTAGGCAATCACGTTTTCGTTGTTGTCCTTCGACTGTACGAGCACTGCTCCAAGACCCACATTACTAGCGTCTGTATGAAGTATTGTCGGCGCGTCTTCATCGAAGTGGGCCAGCACGGGGGGTGTTTGCATTCGCTGACGAAGCTCGTGAAATGCCTGCTGTTGGTCTTCGCCCCATCTTAAGGGGGTATCTTCCCTAGTAAGCTGTGTCAATGGCCATGCGATGCGCGAAAAATTAGCGATAAACCTCCGGTATTAGGCACAGAGTCCCCAAAAACATCGCACTGATTTCTTGTTTGATGGCATCGGGAAGTTTGCCACGGGAACAATTTTATCCGGGTCGGGTCGGATCCCTTGGCTGCTCACGACGTGACCGAGGAATGGAAGTTCGTGGAAGCCGAAGTGGCACTTTTTTGGTTTTACAGTAAGACCGGCCTAGCGCATTGCTACAAAAACTGCTTCGAGCCTTCGTAAGTGTTTCTCGAAAGTCGCCAAAAAGACAATCACGTCGTCGAGGTACACCAAGCAGGTTTGCCACTTAAGTCCCGACAGAACCGTGTCCATGAGATGCTGGAATGTTGCTGGCGCCGAACACAAACCGAAAGGAAGAACCTGAAATTCACAAAGTCCGTCGGGCGTAACAAAGGCGGTCTTCTCACGATCTCTCTCATCCACTTCAATTTGCCAGTAGCCGCTTTTTAAGTCCATAGACGAAAAGTAGCGTGCGTTTCGTAGTCTATTCAATAAATCATCAACACGCGGCAGAGGGTAGACGTCCTTCTTTGTGATCTAATTAAGCTTACGGTAGTCGAAGCAGAAACGCAAGCTACCGTCCTTCTTTTTGACGAGTACTACAGGTGATGCCCAAGGACTGTTAGATGGCCGAATAACACCGACTTCTAGAATCGTTTTCACCTGTTTTTGAATTGCCTCACGCTCCTTTGGGGCGACTCGATAAGGATCTTGCCGGATTGGTCTGGCGTCGGAATCCGTGATGATGCGGTGTTTAGTCAGTGCCGCTTGACCAACTCTTGATGTGGATGAGAAGCAGCCGTGGAACTTGTTGAGCAGCGTGAGAAGGCGGTCTCGCTCAATGGGAGATAACATTGGACCAACGTCGACAGGTGTCGGTGTAGTGATAGTAGACGCTGCTTCTTCCTCCACTAAATGACAATCTTCTGTTTGCGAGAGTTCGTCAAATTAGGCGATAGCCGTGCCTATGTGTCGGCGTTCTCTGCTGAAATTTGTCAATAGCAGTTCAGCGCATGCGTCAATAACAGTGATGACAGCCCTGGTAACAGAAATGCCGCTAGTGAATGCGAGCTCCTTGATGTGTTCAGCGATGCCAGTACCGTTTTGTAATTTGTCACAGTGCACGGATACAAGGGAACAACTTCGTGGCGGCAGTATGACGTCGTCATCGGCAATACGGAAGCGAGGTGGCTGGTGTTCCTCATCTGTAGCAGTCTCCGAGCTTACAGTGAACGTTACGCTTCTGTCACGGATGTCAATCACAGCCCCGTATTTGCGCAAGAAATCCATTCCCAATATGAGCTGTTTACAGCACTCGTGGAGAATGACGAGGGTGGCGACAAAGGTGGAACCAGCGATGAAGAGTCGGGCCGTGCACTTTCCAACCGGTGTCATCAACTGACCTCCTGCAGTTCTTATATTGGGTCCCTGCCATGGCATTTTCACCTTCCTTAGTCTTTCGGCTAGCTATAGGCTTATTATAGAAAAGTAGGAGCCAGTGTCCACAAGAGCCGTCACTTGGTGGCCGTCAATGTGAACGACGAGGTCAGCGCTGATAACGTCGGTTACGTCGGCAGTTGTCTCATTCGTCGAATTAGTCGTTGCTGTCGTCTTCTTCAGTAACGGTGGCTTCGAGCTGTCATTTGTCTGCAATGGGGGCTGTTTGGAATTTCGATTATTGGCAAGCCCACCCCCCGAGGTCGCTGCGTCTAGTTTCCCCGTCGTGGACTAGGGGACCTGCCCCTGGTGACGTCGGCAAAACTGCGATGATTAGGTGAACTGGGCCGTGCAGGAGATGAACAACGTGATCTGGGCATTACTGGATTCTGCGGCGGTGTGTTCACAGGGGCGTAGTTGTACATGCGTCGATCGTCGTACGCAATGTAATCAGGGTAGTGAGGAAATCTCGAGTACTGAGCGTCGCGATAACGGCAAACTCTGTAGACGTGCCCAGCTTCGCCACAATGAAAGCATACCGGTCAACGGTCAGCGGTACGCCACAAATCGGTTTTCCGACGCTGGTAGGTAAGTGGAGACTCACTATTGGGCCACGTTGTGGGGCATGTTGGCTATACGGCATTCGTCTTGTCGGAGGAATCGGTGAGGTTGCGAAAATGGTCGTTGCTGACAGTGGCTGTGTTTGCAGGGTGTGTGGTGGTCCAGTCATTGGATTCTGCTGTGCTGAAGGCGCGACGACGGGGCGTCGGACTGCATCAGCATAAGTGAAATGTCGTCGCACACCATTAGAGCCGGATGACGAGAGAGCCTGGTGGACTTCATCTCGGACATCAGCGACAAAAGACAATGCCGGCGTCGGTTCAGTTGCTGGAATTAAACCAAGCTGCCGAAGCTCCTCCCTCAAAATTTCCCGGTTGACTTCCCGCAGAGGCCTGTCGTTGTTACAGAGGCTCGCCGCAGTCGTAACAGGGCTACTCGCTCGAACGTTGACCGGGTTCTGCTGGCGGTACCGTTGCTGTAGGGCCCGTTCAATAGCTGTGGCTTCTTTCGTAAACTCAGCTACTGTTGTTGGTGGATTTCTCACAAGCCCAGCAAACAGTTGCTCCTTCACGCCTCGCATTAGATACCGCAGCTTCCTGTCTTCCAGCATCTCGGGATCCGCCCTGCCGAAAAGACGGGTCATGTCCTCGGCGAACATAGCGACGCTCTCGTTTGGTTTTTGAATTTGAGCTTCCAAGAGACGTTGCGCATTCTCCTTTCTGTCAAGACTACTAAAGGTGTCGATCAGCTGGTTGCGGAAGTCGTCCCACGTAGCCATGCTTCTTTCCCTCTTGATGTACCACGTCTGGGCGTTGTCTTTCAGAAGTACACATTCGCGAGCTTGTCTTCTGGGGTGGCCACTGGTTGTACTTCGCGCAGCGTTTGAACTGGTCCAGCCAGTCTTGTGCATCTTCATAGGTCTCACCATGAAAGCAGTCAGGAATCATGGGATTCTGAAGTGTCATGTGCGATGTAGCTGCAGTGGCCATGGTGGTTGAAGGAGGCAAGCGATTGCTGGCAGTTTTGGAAAGGAATTGAGCTCAGGAGCTAGGCCTCGCATATGGCGGCTGGAACGGCGGACTGGTGTGTCGACGGGTGGTAGTGATTCCGGGCTTGAATGTCGGGTCCGCGAAGGGGTGCCAAGCATGAAGACGTACCCCGCACCTCCACCAGTGTGACGACGCAAGATTGACGAGCACACAAAGCGCCTCAAACAAATACGATTTATCGATCGCAGGAAACAGACTGCAACGACTTCTTCGTCTTTTTCCTTTGGCCAAGGACACTCGCGCTGCTTCGTTGTCCTCACCACTGGCACATACGCGCGGCAATATCATGCCTTTCCAGAGACGCTGATCAAGCTAGCATAGAGAGAGAGAGAGAGAGAGATAATAAAACATTTATTTGCGACCGAGGAAGGAGTGTCGGTGAGTGGGCTCCTTAGTCTGGGATCCCATTGGCACGGGCCGCTGTCCTCGCTCGTCTCACGAGGGCCTCTTGGGTCTTCGTATCCGAGCTGGACAGAGCTGCCTCCCACCCTACAGTGTTGTGCTGTGCTCTGGGTTGTAGAGGGAAATTGTGTGGGCATTCCCATACCATGTGGTACAGGATGGTTGTTTTAGTGACTCAAAACCTGCCCTGTGGTGCGTATGTGTCAGGATTTATCTTGGACCTGCAGTATGTATAAATTGGGGTAAGACCAGGCCTGCAGGTGACGCCACGCTACCTGAGATTTTTTACTGAGCTTTGGCCCCGGGTCGGAAGTTTCCGTCTTTTGAGTCTATGATGTTCTAGAATATCTGTGTAAGTTAGGAACGGGTCCATACGCATAGCCGAGGGTGATTGCGATATGCCGGGGTTGGAGGTCTGGAAGAGTGATTCTCGGGCCAAAGCATGGGCGAGCTCATTGCCTCTAACTCCGCAGTGGCTGGGTATCCATATCAGCTGTTTCCATTCGCCCTCTCGAGCGTGAGGAGAAGAGTTGCGTAAGAAGTTGTGCAATGGTGCCAGTGTAGCCTTTACAAAATTTCGGTAGGCTGCTTTTTAGTCTGTTAGAACGAAAGTGGACCTTCGGTTTCGTAGGGTGAGGGCGATCCCTGCTTCTTCCATACTAGTTGTGTCTGTGTCCTGGGCTGATATACAATCAGCCTGCTTTCTACAATGAATGACGCTTGCTGTATATTTGCCGTTCACTAGTGCAGCTGCATCGACAAAGAAGGCGCCCTCAGTATCTGAGTAGTTGTCGTCAACTTTTGCTCGTGCCCGACGTCGATGTTCGTGGAAGTGAGGATGCATGTTGCGTGGAAGTGGTTTGATGATGAATTCCTGCCTCCATTCATGTGGGATACGTTGTAGTACCCTTCTCTCAATGGGGGCATCGATGCAAAGTTCTGATAGTCTTTTTTATCTGGTTTTAGTGATGACGCGGCGCATTATTTCATTCTCGTGGTGTGGGTGGAATAGTTCTGATACGGTATTGTAGAGCCCGATTTGAAGCAGACGTTCCGTGAGGGTCTACGGGGGAAGGTTCAGAGCCTTCTTGAGAGTCACACGTACGACTCTGTCAACTTTGTGCTCGTCTGCTTTTTAGACGCTCATGTAAGGAAAGCTATAGGTTATGCGACTGATAACAAATGCCTGAATGAGTCGCATTATGCCGTGTTCTTTCATCCTTCGTCGTCGGTTCGCCACCCGACTAATCATGCGAGAGACTTGAAGGCAAGACGTTTTTAGTTTATGTAAAGCAAATGAGTTGTTGCCCCGATTATTGAAGTGGGCCCTCAGAATTCGTATGGTTTCAACCTATTCAATTTGCGTTCTATTGTTTTGTACGTCGAGGGATGTATTGTCAGATGCTTTATTTCTATATACTAGGATTTCTGATTTGGTGGGGGAGCACTTTAGACCACTCTTGCGTCCTATCTTTTCTACGATTGAGGCGGTTTGTTGGAAGGCTTCTTCTATCTGACCCAGCTTACCAGACCGGCTCCAGATTGTGACGTCATCAGCATATATGACGTGCCTCCGGGAGGCGCATGAGGGCGATATTGAAGAAGAGCAGGGAAAGGACAGTCCTTTGACGAGTATCGAAATCACCCATTGATGATGGGTTGAGATTTAAGGTCCCCTATGTGGATAGTGACTCTGTCTGTAAGGAAGTCCCGAAGCTAGCAGCAAACGTTAGATAATGTGCTGCCGTCTGTGAGGAATTGTGAGACTCCTTATTGCCTCTTCACAGCCGCCTGGGTCTGGTGCGGACACACGCCACGCGCGCAGCAGCCGACGCCAACGGGGTCCTCAGCTTGGGATCCCCACCTGCTCGTTGTGGGTGCCGTCCTCTTATGAGGTGGTCGCTGCATACCCCCTGTTTTTTTAATTAAATGTTTTTACCACCACCTACCGCCCGATCTAGGAGGCCATGGCCGTTCAGATGGCAAGTGCACAGCGTGTATTTTGGAGGCCATGCGACTTTTGATTTAGATAAAAAAAATTGTATGTACGATTCGCGCGCGCGCGTGTCTGTGTGTGTGTCTGTGTGCCATCTGATAGATATCGTGAAAAACGGGTCTCGACTACAGGAGAGCGCCGTTCCAGCGAAGGGAAGTGGCCACATTGCACAGTCACTGCATTACTATAGATACGTCACGCTTGTGGGCGCGCGCGCGTGTGGTGTGCGTGTGTGTGTACCAAAACATATTAATAAGTATGCACTTAGCGGTTAAAGGGCGCACTGGAGCCGGATTTCGCTATCGCATTCAACTGTTAAAGGTGAAGCTTAAGGGTCCCCCAATTTCTTGCTTCTAATTTACGTTTATATATTGTGTGTTTGTAAACATTGCAACATGCGAGCCGGAAATTAACGTTCCCCTTTCAGTCTGCCTACATTGTTGTCATTCGAATTCGTCGAATTTTTATTCCTTGCTTTGCCAGTCCCCCCCCCCCCCCCCCCTCCCGCTTTCCATAGGTCCTGTGGCACTCGCCATGCTGGCTGCATGTAACTCGGATCTTCACTTCAAAGGGTTACCGACCACTGTTGTAGCAAATTTATTAGTCGAATTCATTTATCTGTCTGCTCGAGAACTCGCAAAGCTGGTGACAGACGAAAGTTTTGTACCCCAAAGTGGACTTTATCTAAAAATGAATTCTTTTAATAAGTGTTAGATGTAAAGGATGTGCGTAATCTTGAATTACCGATTTTACCACGTGTCGTACGCTAAATTGTCAGTAATATAGTCGACTGCCTACTGTCTTTCTTTTTCTGGTAAATTAGGGCCGACATCACAAAGTTGCGCGATGTCGCCGGACATGTCACAGCTGCCGAAATAATCGCGCGCCAAACGTTGAATCTACCGCCCTCGTTAGGAACTCGGCAAGCACGTGGTTTGCAGCAACAGCAGCTGTGGCAGGGTTCTTTACCTTGTCGTTAGTAATCCTATAGAGCTTAGTCATTCACCACCGTCAGTCGCCCGTAACAGAAGAACAAAAGTGCCATCTACTTTATATTAAACATCAGCAAATAATGAAATAAAGTGACGTATAAGTGCGGACTGCCGACAGCAGAAAACTGCACGGCTGAGGTCCTATTGCTGCCATTGCTCTGCAACAGCTACGTCTGGAGTGGCTGGTACGACCGCATCGTTCGGAAATTGAGGTGAGCTACTGTTAAGTTATTACACAACGAAGCAATTTTGCCAATAAATGCGAGATGTGCTATTCTCGCATATTATGCTCAAAAACCAAGATGTGATTCTGGGCAACGCCAATATGCAGTACTCTCGAGTATTTTTTTTTACTTTCACTGTTTGCTCAACTTCCACCTATATGTCGAAGTAGTGCTCGTGTGCTTGCATTGCGAGTCGTCGGAATGCTTCCGCCTTGTGTCCCGTGCGTGTCCTCTTGCCTCGGCGGAGACGACAGTGAAATTGCACATGGAGTCTCCGTATATTTGCTATCTCAATAAAATTTAAAATACGTTAAACTGTTTAAACTTGTTAAAATACGTTAACTAAACTACCTTAAATTCAAGTGCGCCTGAGTGATTTAGTAGTCATGGCATATTGATGCACTTTCTGCATATTTCGAATGGTTTCACACTTCCACAGAAATCTATTGTGCTCATTTCTGGTTTGTTTAAATTTGATTCGTGTATTCTCTTTTTTACATTACACCGTAAGTGCCTTCCTCATGGTATGTTGCGTACTAATACTAAAAGCGTGAGATTGGCGCAGAATCATGATTTTACGGCTTTAGGCTTTCTCTCTGCAACACGAACTATGATAAAATGGGATCATCATTTTCTGCGCTTAAAATTTTGAACATTGCACTCGAAGATCACGTATTTTGTGCAGCGTGTACTGAACAAGAACGCACACCCTAAATTGCAATAAGAGTTCAATTCACACCGTCTGAAAATTAATAAATCAAAACGTAAAAAACGCCACCGCATTCTAAATTTATTTATTGTGGGACTTTCACAAATGTCATAAAAGTGCGTTTGCTCTGCTTTTTATACATGTGATTTCTTTTGAGCACTAGCTATGAATTGAAACTCGAAAGGTGCGTATAAGCTGTCCCACGCAATGGTTCATTGTAGAGATAAGTATACAAGAAACGCCATGCGCGGGTGCTATAACGTAGCCGTGAGTGAAACGTATGGTGACAACGCGATGTCAGTTACCAAGTAAGTGCATTCAACCCACCGCTCAGACAGACTGGAAACACAAATTTACTCGCGAGACAGACGTGCGCTCTATCTATTGATCGTCAAATGCAGCAAGCATATCATTTTCCACATTTGAGGGCGCTGACCTCAGTCCAAGCAAGTCGAGGCTGTGCGTTGGAGCGTCCGAGTTAAACATGCTGACGGCCTCGGTTTTGCCTTTGGTTGTATACACCGAGAAAATGGACACGCATGTATCACCGTTTGTAGTACATGTTAAGGAAAGGACGAGCCGCCGTGCCCATGGCGAAGCCGACCCGTCGACCTCTTCTTTATTGCCAACTCACTCCTCTAATCCCCGATGATGATAATGTCGCTCCTCGTCCTCTACTCATTTTGCAACAGTACATACAAACAAAAGGCAGCCGTCAACAGGACTTTTTAGGATACGTAATAGAGAGACAGAGAGAGAAGGAAAAATTCAGAAAGGTGGGGAGGTTAACTAGACTAAGTCCAGTTTGCTACCCCACACTGGGGAGAGGGGAGTGAGGGAGAAAAATAGAGAGAGGAGGAGGAGGGGCTACAAATTGCACATAACACACACACACACACCACACACACAACTCAGGTTTCACAGGTGGTTGCACAGTGACGTTGCCCTCAAGAATTGCAGAAGGGATCGTGTGGCTTTATGGGCTGAAGTACGTGAAGGTCACGCTCCCAAGATCTCCAAAGTAAAGGGTCGATCATCCAGCCTTTTTAAGGCACACTGGAGAGTCCGGCAATATTCTTCAAAGTCTGGACATTAGCACAGGACATGTTTCAGTGTTTTTACAGAATGACAGTTGTCACAGTTGCGAGAGTCAGCCATACGAATGCGAAGACTTAATGAATTGGTGAAGGCAACGCCGACCCACAACCGATACAGCATTGTAGCGTCCCGGCGCGAAGTCTTTGATGACAGCTTCATTTGAAGTAATGAAGCGAGGTTCTGTGGGCGTCGAGTGGAGTTTAGTGGAAGATTCCAATGCATAAGTGGGGCATTATGTGCGATGCGGTGAAGTCCTTATGCGGCATCAACCCTTGACAGGGGTGTGAACAGCGTGGGTGCTCCGTGGTGGGCACAACGGGCAGCGCTGTCGGCGAGGTGGTTACCACCAATCCCACAGGAACCAGGCACCTATAGAAAGATTATCTCATGTCCTTTGTTAGTGGCGCAATGATAGATTTCACTGATTTAGATGGAACAGATCTAAGAACCAGAAGCATGAGATGGATGAAGAATGCAACTGTAAAGGCGAAAATCGCCGTGACCACCAGAAAAAGCGAGCACTCTGATGTAGTAAGATATATTGCTCGCGTATGTAGTTCATTGTTTTGGCATCATGTGCACGCCCAAATTTAACGCTTTTAGGCGTTAGAGAACTTACGTCGGAGTGCTTTCTTCGAACTCGATGTCACGCGACGCTCGCTTGCATTTAAATTGCGAGTCCCAGCATGCCGAAATAAACTGAAACATATTTGGCATTGTACCCACAGTGCGCTTTGATGAGCTTGCTACATTTCTGAAGCGACGTTGGATCGGTGTTAGAAGCTTGCCAGGTCCTTGATTATCAGAGAACCGCGCCTCAACACCAATGACAGAGGAGGGCATAAGCGCGTTCGCTTCTCAAGTAACCACAGATATCTGCTGGCTGTTCATTCTGAATACAAATGTCCGGCCGTATGGATATCCAACACAGATAGCCAATGGATGTACTGTGAAAATCCATGTTTCGTGTGGCTGTTTTCTGGACGTCCGGACTGGATGTCTGAACGGACATTAAGTTTTGAACGTTGACTGGCTGTGCATATAAGGACATGCCAAGGATATGTGCATCTGCTCATAAATTATTGTAAAACTAGAATGTATTGAAAACATATATATATGGCAGAATCCCGGGTGACGATCTTGTAAAATTTCAATAAAAAGGCTACTGTAAAATTCATTCAAACTTTGGCACACGCATTTGAGCCCTGGACGCCATATAATTTTGTTTCCGTAGGCAAAACAATCTGGTTGATTCAATATGTGTATCTTATGCCGTAAAAGAAAGAATGTATTTAGTGTTATAATTATCACATGTGAACTGATGAAAATCCGGATCAGGCGCGTCATAGCAGTCGTCATGTAGGCAAACTTTCATGCGCCAGTCTCGACACTTTTATACAAGCGGTGCACAGCGCAGTTGCTCAGATTCGTCGAACGTACACGTCATGTTCCTCTAGATGTGTTCCTCTAGATGTGTTGGGAGGAAACGCGCGCCATTATGCCTACTGTTCGGAAAACCTGCTTGACCAGCGGCGTGCACTGAGGGAAGGAGCACGGAAAAAGAGAGTGTTTGTGTCGCATCGTACGTATGTATGCTGAGTGTCTTTTCTTTCTTCTAACCACCACCACCACCACGTGGTAGTGGTGGTGGCGTTTTCCGCATCGCCGCCTGGCCAGAGTCTGACGTCTATGGCAATTAGCCAGCGCTCGGCCAGATCGCGAGCAGCATTGCTCTTGCAAAATCTTCAAAAGGAGTGTGTGGGCCTTTATACGTGAGCAGTCGGTACGCGGAAATCTAACGAGAGGGAGGGCACGAAGGGGCATGCTACATTTTCCTGGTCGTCCACGGCGCCGGCGACTGTACACATCAGGCCGTAATGGGATCTTGTCGGCAACATCAGGCGCAACGTTGTTGATACAACCAGTGTCACTTCGTAGGAAGCAAGAAGCACGAGATAATCAGTATGCTATAGCGAAAAAAAAAAAGGCAACACGTGAGTGGATTATTGCCGCAGTTGTGACATGCGCTCCGAACTGCGCTGCAGCCTTACGCATGGAGCGCTGGGCTTAAATATTGCAGTTCTGTTCCCAATGTCGTAGCATATTCTGAATTATGATCAAATGTACAATGATGTGTAAAAATTCAAGTGGTATATTAGCTTGGTCATAAGTTCATAAGCAGCATAAGTGCTGCTTGAGCGTCGCAGAGGCTTGTTTATAGACCTGTGGGATGATTCGAAGCGCCCCAAGGCTTGGTGAAGAGGTGCTGCTCCACCGGACATTCATCGCGGCGATAAGAAATACGAGCCGGAGAAAGGGCTGGGCACCTTCGTGTAGAAAAGTTCCGCTTATAGGGCGTGGTAGCGGACTTATTCCCAGACGGGCATCAAAAGATAGCGAATAACTTTGCACATGTTGTGCTCCTGTTGATGCAGTGACTGCGTTTTGCTAGCGAAATAACCCTTCTCCGTAACATTACGAATCGTTGCAATCAGATTAATTCCTTCACCCTTGTGACGAACCTTGCAGTTTCTTATAGGAGTTTTTTACCATTTTTGTTGCTTGCTACTGGTTTCATTCTCTATCAGTACAGTATCATCTACAATCAATTCTCAAGCTGCTATCCTGTTTGTGGATGTAATTGCCCAACACTACAAGAATGCTGAACGCCATGTGTTGTGGATTACACGTGGAACAGGTGAGAGAGTGCGCCGAGGCACCTGCTCGCTGCGACAATTCTAGATAAGCGAAAGAGCCCCTAATCTCTGCAGTTTAGGATGAGGCATGTACGAAGACATACCGCTCAAGCAGTTGTAACGTATACCACAGCTTCAAGGTTATGCTGATTTCATCCAAGAAAGTCATAATTTATATTGATCTAGCATCAAGTAAAAATGCCATATTTCGGTACAATATCAGCGTGGTAATCGCTCATCGACTTGAAAGCAGATTTTGAAAAGGTAGACAAAATTTTTATAGCAAAAAAGAAAATGAGTTATGAGAAAAGAAAGCACGAGGCACGTCAGTGCCGTTCTCGAAAATGGTGAAAAAACATGAATTCTCGTGATAGTAGGCAGACCTGCAATCAGGAGTGTATGAAAATGTCTACACAGCGCATGTGCTTTGGGAAGTAGTTGAGCGAGAAGAATGCACACACACACACACACACACACACACACACACACACACACACACACACACACACACACACACACACACACACACACACACACACACGCACGCACGCACACGCACACACACACACGCACAAGCACGCACACACACACACACACACACACACACACACACACACACACATATATATATATATATATATATATATATATATATATATATATATATATATATATATATATATATATATATATATATATATATGTATACACACATATATATATATTGTTATGGCGTTTATTAGCCGGCATACAGCGAGTATACAAAATGGCGACAGTAACGGCCAAGCACGGACTCTCCGCGCGAGCGGCGTTCTTTTTGGGTAGACGCACTAGAAAGCACTTGAGAGATCGACCCATTTCAGTGTTCGGCGGCTTCTCTACAATTACCCCGGGGTCAAAGAGGGAGCCGCCTGGCGACCTAACAGCTTCTCACTACGAGCGGGTCATAGCAAGCCTTCAGGCGCTCCACGTTGACTATGTCGCGCCCACGACGGCGCATGTCCGAAGATGGTTCAATTGGCTCGATAAGATAGTTGACTGGAGTTGTGCGCTTGATCACACGGTAGGGGCCTTCATATTTCGGGAGTAGTTTGGAAGAAAGGCCAGCTACAGAGGTCGGGATTGAGAGCCATACAACGGAACCGGGAAGGAACGTGGGCTCAGCAGTGGGGGAGCCATCACAAATACTCTTCTGAAGTGGTTCTTAAGAGAAAGGAAGAGAAAAGTGAGCCCCGTTATTGTCTGCTTCAGTGAGCGACACCGCCACAGAGCTCACAAAGGGATGGGGGTAAGGAGGAATAAAAGGGTAGAAGTAAAGGTATAGGAAAGAGGAAGAAGAAGCAACAACAAACTGAGGGAATAGGAGAGACAGGAAAGATGGAAGAACGGTCACTGGAATCCGAGGACGGGGTACAATTGCGAGAGATGTTGTCGGCGTCTGTAGATGGCGTAGAGCAGGACCAGTAAATTAGAGCTGCGCTGTCGTCGAAGGTCGTCGGCGACAAGAGATGACGTAGGGCGAGCCCAGTCGGCCAGCGATACGATGACGCCGAAGGTCGCGAGCGCGCGGAGCGCGCGGGCGCACAACCGGTCGGCACGAAATGCCGGGAGCGTCTCCAAATACTCTTCTGCCGCTCTTGCTCATGCGTCGTAAACGTCTTGGCAAGCTCGCGACACTCTTCAGCAAGCCTGGCGGTCTCGGAAATAGGTGTACACTCAGATGAATCCGGCGTGTACGGAAGTATCGTGTCGATGGTGTGTGACGGGTGCCTTCCGTGCAGCAAGAAGAAAGGTGAAAAACCGGTCGTGCTCTGAGGGGCGGTGTTGTAGGCGTAGGTGACGAATGGCAGTATAGTATCCCTATTCGTGTGGTTGGCGGCGACGTACATCGAGAGCATGTCGCCGAGGGTGCGGTTAAAGCGTTCGGTCAGACCATTCGTCTGCGGGTGGTAAGCAGTAGTTTTGCGGTGGACAGAATGGCACTCAGTGAGAATGGCGTCGACGACTTCTGAAGGCAAGACACGGCCTCGATCGCTGAGAAGCTCCTGGGGTGGACCGTGGTGCAGTATGAATCGATGCAGTAGGAAGGACGCAACATCACGCGCAGTAGCCGCAGGGAGAGCGGCGGTTTCGGCGTATCGCGTTAAATGATCTACGGCGACGATGGCCCAGCGGTTGCCAGTGGACGTCAGAGGAAGTGGTCCATACAAATCAGTACCTATGCGCCCAAACGGACGTTCTGGGCAAGAAAATGGTTGCAGACCGGCCGGTGACATGTGTGCGGACGGTTTGCGGCGTTGGCGAACGAGACAGGAGCGAACGAACTGCTGGACATAGCGGTACATCCCGCGCCAGAACTAGCGTTGTCTAATCCGATGGGAGGTTTTTAATACCCCAGAGTGCGCGCATTGTGGATCAGAATGGAAGGATTCACATATCTCCGACCGCAGACTTCGGGGTATCACGAGTAGCCACTGCCGGCCATCGGCGTCGTAATTGCGTCGGTGTAGGAGGCCGTCACGAATGGCGAAATGGTGAGCTCGACGACGCAAGGCACACGTGGATGGCGTTGCGGACAGATCAGAGAGCAAGTCGATAAGTTGGGCGATCCAATTATCCTTTCGCTGTTCGGTAGCGATGATGTCAACATCAATGGCAGAAACAGCAACCGAGGATACTGAGCAGAGCACGTCAGCATCAGGCAGAGGGGAGCGCGAGAGGGCGTCGGCGTCAGCATGCTGGCTTCCGTTGCGGTAGAGCACGCGGATGTCGTAGTCTTGTAAGCGAAGAGCCCAACGGGCGAAGCGGCCTGAGGGATCCTTCAATGATGAGAGCCAGCATAGTGCATGATGGTCGGTGACGACATTGAATGGGCGTCCATACAATATATATATATATATATATATATATATATATATATATATATATATATATATATATATATATATATATATATATATATATATATATATATATATATAGTGGGAGTAATAATTCAATGGGCCAGTTAGTCTTCGTGAAGGTATGGGATATATCACAACGGGAGCGTTGTCAACAAGGATAAATATATTTATTTCCCAACAGTTTCGGGAGGGGACCTCCCTTCATCAGGGGATGAGTTATCCCCTGATGAACTCATCCCCTGATGAAGGGAGGTCCCCTCCCGAAACTGTTGGGAAATAAATATATTTATCCTTGTTGACAACGCTCCCGTTGTGATATATCCCATACCTTATATATATATATATATATATATATATATATATATATATATATATATATATATATATATATATATATATATATATATATATATATATCGGAAAGAAGTGTATACGTAAGGGCCTGTTTTTCAGGGGTTCGATACAATATTAACATCTAACAGACAATAATAATAAGAAATATGTAGGAGAAGTTATTAGACCCAGTTGTAATGTAAATGTGAAGAAAGAAAAGTGGGTGAAAAGATAACTTGCCGTGAGCAGGAACCGAACCTGTGACCTTCGAATAACGCGTTCGATGCTCTACTACTGAGATACCACGGCGGCTATCCCCCCAGCCACTTTATTGGGTTTATATGCGAATTCAAACGCGGGAGTGTCAGTCAGCGCCACTTGTAGCCATGGCGGCGAGTGTGGCACACTCTATTGAGTTTGTTTGGCGTCACGTAGCAAGTGAACTTTTTACGAGCTGGCAGCTGACCAATAGTCCCTCGTATACAAGCTAACGGCGCCACATCTGCCAGTACGAGACCCTCGTTAATGAATAAGGAAAACAAGTGTATACTTAAGGGCTCAATTTTCGTTCGTGTTTTCACAATATTAATGATATCCAACAGACAATAATGCCAAGGAAGGTATAGGGGAAGTTATTAGACCCAATATGAATCTATATGTCAAGAATATATATATATATATATATATATATATATATATATATGTATATATATATATATATATATATATATATATATATATATATATATATATATTGCCACCTGATATGCTTGGGTGAGATCTGGGAGTGGAAGAAGACAAAGATGATCTGTCTGAGCTGCTGCTTGGCTAGTCGATTCAACGAACCCAATAAACCAAGTTTGTCTTAAGAAACGTGACAAGACTGGTGGAGGTGCTGGGTACAACGTCTCATGATCCACCCGATGCCCAAGACCCCGTCCAGCAGCCGGAACACAAGCCCTGCACCCGTGGACACTCCTGTTCACAGAGTAAGCCGCCGCCAACGAGGCCTACCACCTGAGACACCAACCACTGACGCAGCGGCTATGACTTCGATATAAGATACCGTGCAAGCTCCGACACCTTCCACGCCGATCTACTGCACCGTCCAGAACCCGCTCATGCCTAGCCCCTTTCATGGAGAGCAGCATGAAGATGTTGACGACTGGCTGAGTGAGTTCGAACGTGTCGCAGCGATAAATTACTGGGATGATGCCGCGAAGCTCCGGAACGTGTACACTTGCCTGAAGGATGGTGCCAAGACGTGGTTTTTGAACAGGGATGATGTTCTGACATCTTGGCGCGAGTTCCAGCGTCGCCTTCTGGAGACCTACAGGAGTCCCGACCGCCGCGAACGAGCGGAGCGTGCGCTACAATCACGCATCCAGATGCCAAACGAGACCGTCTCGATGTACGTTGAGGACATGACACGGCTTTTCAAGCGAGTGGATCCTGCTATGGCAGAAGAAAAAAAGTTGCGCCACCTCATGCGTGGTGTGAAGGAACAACTTTTTGCCGGTTTGGTGCGTAGTCCCCCTAAGAGTGTTGCTGAGTTCCTTACTGAAGCGGCAACAATGGAGCAAGTACTGCACCAACGGTCTGCCCTGTTTGACCGTCAAGTGAATGCTGCCTCAACCCCCGAAATTTTCGCCACCCCTGGGAGCAAGAGCCCCGAATGGATTCGCGAGATCATCCGATCTGTCGTCCGGGAATAAATGAAAAAGATGTACGGGACAAGACCAATCGGTGTTGGTTCTATCACCAGTGTCATCCGTGACGAGGTCCAACAGGTGTTGCACGCCCATCGTTTTCCGCTGATGTCGGTTGATCCGGAAACGGCTCCTGTGTCTACTGACAGTCGCCGTCGTACGTACGCGGAAGCCTTGCGATCTGCCACGCCTCGTTCTGGTCAAGGAGTCCCGACCCAGCCAGTGCCGCACGTCCCGATCCAGACAGTGCCGCACGTTCCGCTTCAGACAGTTCCATACGTCCCGATCCAGACAATGATGCCGTCAGTCGCGATTTAGTCGGCGCACGCTGGTTTGGACATCGATGGTCGCCGTGCACCGACGCGCAAGTCTGATCTCTGGCGTACGCCGGACAGACGACCCCTCTGCTATCATTGCGGTGAGGCTGGTCACATTTACCGCGAATGCCCATACCGGCAACTTGGCCTGCGTGGATTTTCCGTCAATTCACCTCGTCCCCAAATTGGTCAAAGGCCGAGGGACATCGAAGAATATCTCACGCAACAGCGTGCACCCTTTACACGACGTCAATCACGGTCACCATCTCCGAGGAGACCCGCAGCCACTGGGTCACGTTTTGATGTGACGGAACGGGAACGCTCTCCAAGCCCCCGTCGGGAAAACTGAAGGCAGCGGCCTTCGGGGGCATGCAAGGTCGCTGGGACTCAAAGTGCAGAAGACCTCCCATCGACGCTTGCACGCAACACGGAAGACATTCAACCAGAGAATAATCGCAGTACCGAAGAAACGCCGAAATCCACATCTGAACCCAGTGACCGCGTGTCACTTGACATACCTGTGCTGATTGACGGTTTTCAGGTCAATGCATTGATAGACACTGGTGCAGACTATTCGATTATCAGCGGGAGGCTAGCAAAAGATCTCAGGAAAGTGATTACGCCGTGGAATGAAACGCGAATTCGAACTGCTGGAGAACACGTTGTAACACCACTGGGTCGCTGTACGGCAAAGTTAAAATTCGTGCGTCAACGTTTGTGCTCAGCTGCCTTGTTCTGCGCGACTGTTCACGTCAGCTGATTATCGGCATGGACTTCCTTCGGGAATACGGTGTGATCATAAATCTCCGTGAACGCATCGTGACCTTCTTGACTCAAGGCGCAACAGATCGAGACGCTGATAACTGCCGTAGACCTGCGCTGCGTGTTGCTGACGACAGTGTGACGCTGCCGCCCCGAGCGACTGTTCCCATAGAAGTCATTTGTGAAGACCCCCGGGACGGTGATGTGGTGGCTTAAAGCAACCTATCACTTCTGCTACTCCAAGGTTTATGTGCTGCCCGAAGTGTTGTGCGTGTCCGTAACGGACAGTCACAAATACTAGTTACGAACTTCAACTACGAGCACCGGCATCTTTTCCACGGAACCACCGTAGCCTATGGAGACCCTGTTGCCGACGTCACGGAGTGCTTCGCGTCCGAGGAAACGCATGAGGATGAAGAATTTCTAGACCACATCGACATTAATTCGACACTGTCAGACAAGAGAAAGGCTGCACTTCATGACCTTTTAAAGGAGTTTCGGTCTTGCTTCGCCTCTTCTTCCAAAGTCCATCAAACACACCTCGCCAAGCATCGAATTATTACCGACGATGACGTCCGCTCCATCCGGCAGCAGCCTTATCGCGTTTCTTCCAAAGAACGTGCGGCTATTCAGACACAAGTGAAAGATATGCTCGATGACAGGATTATTCAACCATCCAGCAGCCCTTGGTCCTCGCCAGTTGTTCTAGTGAAGAAAAAAGACGGAACGCTGCGATGTTGTATTGACTACAGGAAGCTTAATAGCGTCACGAAAAAAGACGTTTACGTGCTTCCACGGATCGACGACTCTCTCGACAGATTACGACGCGCGAAGTATTTTTCGTCCATCGATCTAAAGAGTGGCTATTGGCAAATTGAAGTGGATGAACGAGACCGAGAAAAAACTGCGTTTGTGACTACAGACGGACTTTACGAATTCCGTGTTCTTCCCTTCGGCCTCTGTTCTGCCCCAGCTACTTTTAAGAGGATGATGGACACAGTTTTCGCTGGCTTGAAGTGGCAAAGCTGCCTTGTCTACCTCGATGATGTGGTCATCTTTTCCGAGAGCTTCGAAGAACATCTGAAGCGTCTGAGAAAGGTTCTGGACGCCATTCGCACAGCTAAACTCACGCTGAAACCCCAAAAATGCCATTTCGGCTACGAAGAGCTGAAATTTCTGGGGCATGTCATTAGTGCGGATGGAGTGCGACCTGATCCAGACAAAACTGCTGCTGTCGCTGTCTTCCCTGTTCCATCAGATAAAAGAGCAGTACGCCGTTTCCTCGGCTTGTGCGCGTATTATCGCCGATTTATCGCCAACTTCTCGAAGATAGCTGAACCTCTTACGTGACTCACTCGGGATGACGTGCCTTTTACTTGGAGCGCAGAACAAGATGCAGCGTTCACAGAGCTACGGCGGAGAATGCAAACAGCCCCTGTTCTTGCCCATTTTGATGAGGACGCTGCTACAGAAATTCATACAGATGCCAGCAACGTCGGACTTGGCGCTGTCCTTGTACAACGACACGGTGGCGTTGAACATGTAATAGCTTACGCCAGTCGTACTCTTTCTCGAGCCGAGACCAACTATTCTACATCGGAAAAAGAATGCCTCGCAGTCGTGTGGGCGACGACCAAGTTTCGGCCTTATCTCTACGGTCGTGCCTTCAAAGTGGTGACGGACCACCACTCGCTCTGCTGGCTGGCAAATCTCAGAGATCCATCCGGCCGTCTCGCTCGGTGGAGTTTGAGTTTGCAGGAGTTCGATATTACGATTGTGTACAGGTCAGGGCGCAAACATGAAGATGCCGACGCGCTTTCTCGAGCGCCTGTGGGGCACGCTGTCAGGGGCTCCGAGGATGAAGATGCCTTTCTCGGAGCAGTCAGCGATTCCGAATTTATGTCAAAACAGCGGGCAGACGACGAATTACGCCCAGCTATTGATTCCCTGGAAGGCCGGAACTCTCAGGTCCCTCGACACATTGCTCGCGAACTGTCCTCTTTTTGTCTAAGAAGAGGCACTCTTTCCAAGAAAAACGCCCGTGGTAGCGACAAACCCTTCCTACTCGTTGTTCCTACCGAAATGCGGGACGAGATCCTCCTTGCGTGCCACGACGAGCCGACGTCAGGACATTTGGGCTATTCGCGAACTCTCGCCAGAGTACGCCAACAGTATTACTGGCCGCGACTATCAACAAGTGTACATCGATACGTGAAAGGCTGCCGTGAGTGCCAGCGTCGCAAGACTCCGCCTGTGAGACCCGCAGGCCTGCTCCAGCCGATCGCACCACTACAGACACCGTTTGACCTCGTGGGAATGGACCTTCTTGGACCCTTCCCTTTGTCGTCCTCTGGAAACAAATGGATTATAGTTGCGACAGATTATCTCACTCGGTATGCTGAAACAAAAGCGTTACCCCGTGGCACATCCTCTGAAGTCGCGCAGTTCTTCGTGCACCAAATCGTCCTACGGCATGGTGCCCCGTCATGCGTGATTACGGACAGAGGGACGTCATTTACAGCACGAATGATGGAGGACATTTTTAAATTGAGCTGCACAAGTCATCGAAAAACGACGGCTTATCACCCGCAATCGAATGGACTGACAGAGAGGCTTAACAAGACCATAGCGGACATGCTGTCAATGTACGTTGACGAACGTAACACAAAACCTGGGACGAAATTCTTCCATACATCACGTTTGCATACAATACGGCAACGCAAGAAACAACGCGATTTCCGCCTTTCCGACTCGTTTACGGACGCAACGTGCGAACCATGCTTGATGCTATGCTTCCGTGTGACCAAAGCAATGAAATCGCTCCAGACGCTAAGGAATGCACTCAATACGCCGAAGAAGCTCGTCAGCTAGCTCGCATAAACACCAGTCGCCAACAAGATGAAGACGCACGACGTTACAACCTCCGCCATCGAAACGTCACCTACCACCCTGGGGACCGAGTGTGGGTATGGACCCCTGTCCGGCGACCAGGCTTATCCGAAAAACTCCTAAGCCGTTATTTTGAACCGTACAAGGTTCTTAGACGTGTCACCGATCTTACCTACGAGGTATTTCCGGACGGCGCGGCGTCTTCTCGTCGACAGCTTCGGCCCGAAACCGTGCATGTCGTTAAACTGAAGCCCTACTTCACACAGTAGCCCTTGTGGTTCACTTATTGCGACATGCCGTGACATTGTGCTGCTGCTGCTGCTGTTCGTGTTCTCCCGTGTTTTTATGCTTTTTGTTTTTGCGCTTGGCGCAAGCATTGGCGAAATTTCCTCATTTGCGCTGCGAGTACTGGCACTCTCCCTCTTTTGGTTCTCTGTATCTGCGTGTGTATGCCTTCATTTTTTTTTCGTTACGAGCATCGAGTCGATGCTTTCAAAGGGGGGACTAATGCCACCTGATATGCTTGGGTGAGATCTGGGAGTGGAAGAAGACAAAGATGATCTGTCTGAGCTGCTGCTTGGCTAGTCGACTCAACGAACCCAATAAACCAAGTTTGTCTTAAGAAACGTGACAATATATGGAATCTAACAAATAATAATACCAAGGAAAGTATAGGGGAGTTTATTAGACCGAATTGTAAGGCAAATGTAAAAAAAGAAAAGTGAGTGAAAAAATGACTTGCCGTGGGCAGAACCTGCCCACGGCAAGTTATCTTTTCACCCACGTAATTTTTGCGGTGCAGGTGTATCGCAGCAATTATTGCACGTTTTTCACTTGCCTCCACGTATACCGGCCATATTCGCATCAGTCGTGTATTTCTGTAACGATTCTATGTTGCAGTGTTTATAAGCTTGGAGCTGGACTTCAGTGCTAACCGAAACAGGAAATTGGTCATGCCACGAAGTTGAAACGTAAATGAGCTCTCTCGAATGTTTCGCAAGGTTTCCCAGCAGGGGCGGAAAAAAAATTGTCGTTCGATTCCGTCAAACTGGGTAAATAAATGTCTGGCCTACGACCTTCTCTATAAACTTACGACCTGCTCATCGGCACCACCCATATGGAGGCGTGTGGGCCCGAAAATGGGCACCTAAAGACCGGAGATACCACGAGGTGCCGCCACGAGTTACCCTCCTAGCAGACGATGCGCTGCCGTAGTGGTGCACTCGTGTGTGCGCGTTTCTGCAATTTTTTATCATAATTATAACGCGCAGATCGAGCAACCCACAGATTTAACGAATCGAAGCAACATTCTAGCGTCAAGAAGCACCATGGGGGTTGGCTCTGGGATGTTAATTCATTACAGGAGCTCAATCTGCGTGAGCGCTTTTGTGACCTGGTATAAGCGCAGGCGAAAGTGAGCAATATGCGACACAACACCCGTTTGTTTTGCGCAGTGTACGCCCTCCTAACCGCTGTCTAGAAGGTGTTGAAATAATTCGTCCATGGGCTAGACTTCGATCTCTTAACGAGTTGCAATCTGTAATCAGTGTTTCTGCGACGCAAATAAAGACGCATATGGTAGTAACAACGCATACGATGACCCATATAAGTTTTCATGCCCTGCGTATTGTCATTCAATGATACTGTTCACGGATAACAATAGAAAGCAGTAGTTAAGCTATCATCGTCTGGCGAAAGTCTAACCATCGTTGGAAGCACTCGATAAAACCAGCGGATTACCGCAACGTTGTTACAGTGATTTCTCGCACCTGTAGCAGTTCGTTGAAACACTGTTCGAGCGCCGCTGGCTTTTCCGTGTATGTCTCATCCGCGATGTCACCAAGCTTTTATCACTGGAGCAGCAAAATGCAGCGCATTTGGGGACAACAGCTTTTTGGCGCTCTATTTCTGTGAAGGGAATAAGGTTTTCTAGAAATGCGAGTATCAGTCTAAACCATGCGTTCTAACTGACTAAATCACTTTGAATTGTCTCTGTTCTATTCCACGAACTTTAAGCACTGACGCTGTTGAATCTAAGTGACGGAAAATTCGTGAAACGGTATCCCAGTTGACCGCCGGCCGCTCGACTTACAGAATGGAATGCAGCAGTTACACCATTATGTGAATGGTGCTGTACCTGTCGTACCCTAATGCTCCCGAGTCGTGAACAAATATCCTGATGAACGTTATTCTTTAAACGGCACAAAAACGAGTCGACGTACGCACGCACCAAGCAGAAAAGCGCTTTGGTGGCTGCAGTGATGAGGGTGAGTTCTGGTGCCATGGCGTGCTGCGGCACTTTTGAGAACTAAAAAAATAAACAAACAAAAGCAAACCTGGCGACATGGGGAGCGGTGGCATAAGCAGGTCGAAAGTTTATAGAGGAGGGTGTCGTCTGGCCATGCTTATCCTTCTACTTACTTCAGGTAACAGTTAGAAATGTTCCGAAGCTCAAATGAAGAAACTTCAACCATCCCAACTCACTGGGTCGAGAGCGGTCTTACTCAGTGCCCAGCCAAGTGAGCATTACGCCTATCGTGCCGGCCGCGTCGGTGTATATGTTACCAACGCTTCCTGACACGTGTACTCACAATTTTAAAGGGTGAGAATAACTGTAAAAGTATAGTTTAGAAACCCATGAACCTAAATCAACTATTTTGCCTTGTGTCGATGTCCGCACAAGAATCGCTGACAATTGATGCGTCGCGCTTTCAGCCACGCAGGCTGTCGCCAATAGCTGCTGGTCGCACTTAGCCGGTACTTCTCTGACTGATGTGCAAGAACACGCAATTTCCTGTGGGTAATCTGGTGCGCCTTCGTGAATTGACTCTATGGCATACGTTTTAAGCGGATCGCATTTGTATTTTTGGGTGTTTTTTTAGCTGTTGGTATTGATAAAACTACAAATCTGTACAATGCTGCAATACACTGCCAGCGGAGGCCAGAAAAACAGATGTCGCTCTCGATATCGCCACTCCGGAAATCCATGTCTAGCAATGATTGACCTTCTACTTACTTCAGGTACTGTGTAAGTAACAGAAATGTTGCGAAGCTCAAATGCAAAAACTTCAAGCATCGCATCGAGAGCGGCCTTACCCAGTGCCTCGTCCCAGCGAGCGCTAGGCCTATCATGTCGGCCGCGTCGGTGTACATGCTACCGGCGCGTTTTGCTTTAAGTAAGCACAATTCTAAAGTGTAAGAATGACTGTAAAGTACAGTTTAGACATCACATACCCTAAATAAACAATTTTTCAGCGTGTGCGGTGCCCGCAATAGGAGTGCCGACGATCGATGTGTCGTGCTTTCAGCAATGCAGGCTGTCACCGAAAGCTACCCTCCGAGCGCATTAGGCAGTACTTTTCTGACTCGTATGTAAGAACACGCAATTTTGAGTTCATAATTTGGTACGGCTTAATGAACTAACACACTGGCATACGTTTTCAGTGGATTGCATTAGTATTTTCTTCAGCGGTTTTTAGTTGCAGGTATTGGTATAACTGCAAATATGTACACTGTCATGCCGGATGTATACTGATATATCGTCGCTTACGCGAGAAAAATACATAATATTAAATCGTGTGCACGCATGTGTACCGAACAAGTCATTTTAAATCATCCGTAAATGTTGACCAGCAGCAAGTGCGAGAACTGACTATCATATATATATATATATATATATATATATATATATATATATATATATATATATATATATATATATATATATATATATATATATATATATATATTATCAGCAACAGCTGATTATCTGTGGCTGCTCCTCCAGTCACTTAGAAGTTTTTCAGAGTTAAGATGTAAATTCTTCGAAAAACTTTGCGCTCTTGCCAATATCCGCACGTCCTTCAGTGGTGCCCGGAAGCCGTTCACCACTGTCTAAACAAGACGCAATTGTTATTTGGAAAGGAATATCGCATCAATATTCACTGTGTGACGTTTAGGCTTGAAGTTGAAAGGCGTGTTTTAATGATTATTAGCCATTTTTCAACCAAACCACCATGTTCTGGCGTGGCTTAGTTTGTAGAGTAGTCGGACTGGAATCCGAAGGTGAGAAGTTGAAATCCTGTCGTCGGGTGTTTTATTTTGTTATTTTCAATGAGAATGTGCACAATAGTGCTTCTTTTACTTCTATATTTAATAATTGATGGCGAATGCGCACCCCTCGTTTTAACCCCGTGAAGCCATTTCGCGCAGAGTACTCAGTGCTGGTACCGGGACGCAGCCGCTCCATCGTCCCAGTACCAGTGTCATACTGGGTCCATAATCAGGCATCGCGCTGGACGCTGGTACCCAGTGGCGTTGGTTTTTTAAATAGGCACCTGGTAATGCAGTTTACGAGATCTGATGGTAGCACCAGAACACACAGCCTAGCGAGTAGGTGTAGCAAAACCGAGTCTTCCAATGCATAGCCTTGCGAGTAGAGGCAGCAAAACCGGACTTGATCGTGCATATTATTTTCTTTTTTTTTAGTTGTGAGCAGGGGTTCACGGCTGATAATGTAAGCGCCCAGGAAGCCCTCTTTGAAAACATGCCAAAAACGGCACTGCAATTCAGCGTGTTAATGTGTTCAGCGAGAGTTTCATTTTCTTGGTATCCCTGGCGGTCGGTACCAACAATGCTGAGGCGGCCCAAAAAGCTTCGTCGTGCCCTCTGGTCATCTGTCGGGTGCCTAAAGGGAATGTAGCACAAGAGGCTAGTAAATTATCTATGATGGAGAGGAAGTTTTGACGCTGCAGTAAAGCTAGTGCGTGTGCACAAGAAAGAATGCTTTCTTCTTAATAATCTCGACCAAGAAAACCCACGGAGAGTGAGTAACAGAAAAACGAGCGACAAAAAGAAAAGAGCGGGTAGGGAGGAAATGCAAGGTAACCAGTCGTCCACCTAGGCATGTACGACAAAAAAAAAAAAATAAAAATATCTGACGCTTTCTCTGCGTAACTTCTCACACTGTTTTAACAACAGGCCGACGAAACCAATGTGAGCCATTTTATGGCAGGAATTCTCAAAGAACACGCACATTCGAGAAAGAAAATTTCATTGGATAACAGTGAACTAAAACACGGACGCTTCCTGGCAGTAAAAAAGAACGTTAAGATTCATTTTAGAAAGAAATTTTGAAGAATGGCATTGCCAATGGTTGAACCACAGTAAAGCTCAATGCAAAAAAAAAAAAGACTAGTAGCCTGGCCGAAGACAGCGGTTCATGCTACAATTATCTTGCATCACGGTTTCTCTATAAACACGGCGATAACTTCGGCGACACTGACTTGTATCGGGTGATTGGAAATTAGGGCCAGACAATCAAGCCGCTCTTTAGCCACCCGGTTTCGCAAGTACCTTTTCCCTCTTTTCAGTGTCGAGAATATGCGTTCTGCAGCAGCCGTACTCACTGGGAGCGTTGCCAATACCTTGACGAGAGGGTGAATGATCGGGAAGAGGGCTTTGTCGCATTCAGCTACAGCGTCCGTCGCAAATCCGGGAAACACGTCCACGTACATAATGGCTTGCTCATTAGTTTTCTAGATTTCCCATTCAAATTTTAGTGTAGACAAATCAGGTGCTGTCATATTTCAAAGGTAAAAATTGAAAGCCGGCTGCACAGATTCAAACTTGCCTTTAGAGGAGCGCTTTGGCAATACAGATTGGAAATTTTGCAGTGTTTTGCGATGGTTGGCATGGTGCCTTTTGAGGAAAGCTTTCCGGTCCTGCTTGTACGGAATAAACAAGGGTCGCCTGTAGTACGCTTCCGCAGAACTACAATCGTAGTTTGAGCGGTATCTTCATTCCCCTACTGCCCATTCAATCTCGCACTTCACTCCGAACTTCGCCGCTCTGTCTTGACATGGAGAAAGTTTGTGGAACTGCCTCTGCAGTAGTTCCCATCTTCTCCAGGTTAGTCAGCACCAAGTCAACTAGCTTCAAGGCGACGCTCATTTCTCTATATGGGATATGCAGATGCACAGACAAGTGGTGTGTGAGGCCCAGGAATATCTAACTATAGCGGTGAGGCATATGAGAAAGTCGGGTGAACGGGTTCGCTGATAGAGGCAAAAAGTAATGGACAATGTTGCTTTGTCACGGAAGGTGCCCATGAACTTTTCACGGCAGTGAACTGTCTCGGAAAGCGCTGGTCCAAACAATGCAACTGAACCATGACTTCCCACCCACCTTGTTTCACAGTATCGGCGTAGCCGGTCGAATGACATTGTAGACGCTTCTAGACATTTTTTCAAGACAGCTGTAGTTTTGGGTGACACCCGAAAGAAAGTGCCTACTTAACTAATTGTGCCAAAGGCCCATCGAATATCTTGGACAGCTAAGGTGTCACATAAAGGTTCTGGAAGTGCGACAGGCAACGCGTGTACATGCCATTGGAAAGTCGTTTCGGATGAGCGCCTAAAACCCTGAAAGTGAATGATATTCTTTTCTCACCTTTCACCCTGTCGGACTCTCATCATCACCGTCGGGTTGTCGAGCTATCCGAGTGGTGGGAGTAAAGGATACCGGGTACCTGAGGCTTGTCCGACGGCTGGCTATATAAGCGGAGGGCGGTTGTACATTACTCTCTTCCCCCTCTCTTCTTCCTCCCTTTCTCCTTCTCTATCCTCATGAGATGTCAAAGAACTTCCGTTCGTCCTGCACAATTAAATTTCCTCACTACAAAGAATGGGTCTGGTGATGGGGGCCACCTACTAGTCGAGACCACCCGGAACCGGTTCCGACAAACTGGAGGCATTGGTGTGATTCTCCTAACCCCGGAGCCCCATCACCGTGCAAGATCGGAAGAACTCGATAAATTGAAGTAGTACCATCTGATTCTACAAAATCTCTGAGAAGGATGTGGCCATTTCCCCACAGATTCAGCTGTGCTACTCATACACGTATTATGCAGAAGCTTCTCTGGCTTCCCGGCCCTAGCTCTATCACGTGGCTACGGAGGCACGGAGGGACACTCAGTGAAGCATCACTTAGTGAACTCTGTTGCTCAAGAGATAGCGTGGTTCGCTCGACCAGAGGATACATGTTTGATGATGTAGTGCGGTCAGTCGGACTGTTGAAAAGTATGTAGAGCCTTCATCATCATCATCAGTCGCGGTCACCACTTGTTAGTATCAGCGCTGCGCCTCTCGTGCTGCTTGTGCTCGTAGCTCGAGGCTCGTCCTAGAACAGAACGAGTCCTCGCGTCCGGCGGCTGTACGGACGCATGTAGCCGCCGCCGCCGCTCTGCTTTGGCTATGAATAATAAAGTGGCGAGATTCATCACGTCTCTCTGCCTCTCGCTACAAGTCAAGACCAGGACGTGGTTCAGGTCGTTAATGCTGCATTCGAACAGTAAGCCACAAAGTGCGTTTCTTCGCGTCCTCGCCCGACAACACTTCAGGGATGCTCGCCAGCCACGCGTCCTGTTCGACCTGCACGGACCACGACCCCACTGACATGTCAGCCTCTAAGGCGCCTCTTCATCGCCACACGCCCGGAAGTTCATCGCCGTCGACGTGGTCCAACCAACCCAAATTTTCACCGACTTTGCCATTTCGTTTATCTTCGCAGCAGGAACAACCATCGTCCTCGAAGTGTGCCACAGCAGAGCTTTGCGCCACCAACCGTCTATGGCCGATCGTGCTCAATGCTTGGCAATGACGAAAAATTTGGAGGACCACTTGCCTGTCCCGCAACAGGCAGAGCAGGCCACATACGCCTTTCCATGCATGCAGGCAGACAGCCCGTCTGCCACCCCACACGTGTTCTCTCCTCCACCTGTTAATTCTGCGACTACAGGGGGCACGCCTTCCAGTCTTTACAACATGGCTTGTCATCACACCATGATTGGTCGCGTCACATATATTTCCAGTAAAAGACTCGCAGCTCTTCTTCGCTTTACATGGCAGACAATAGAGCAGCCACAAACAGTAATATGCCGCCGCCAGCTTCATTACCGACATCATCGCCATGATACCTGCGTCGCCTGCCCATCCTGGCGACGTTCACACCAACGTTTGGCTAAACCCGCTGTCTTAGATGAACTACATCTACGCAGCGCGGAATTTCTCCCAAACATCTACCCAAGTGTGCACAAGAACTGCCGCCATCACGACAGCCTGTCTCTACACAAGTTTTGTTGCGCCCCACTATGGAACTTCACAGCCTACTGCCCATTTGCACCTTGTTAGTTGCATTCGCTACAGCAAACAGACTGCCTTAGTCATGACCCTAGATGGCTGCATCATTTCCAGAGCTGCCTGCCGGAGACACACTGGTTCCCGATGGTTCATCCACGTTGATGACCTGGACTGTTTACGGAACCTTTAGTCTCGCGTGTAGTTCTTTATTCTGGGTTTAATTTCTCCGGGGGGGGGGGTATATGTCGCGCCTTCAGCCGCATCAGTCATCATAATCACCTGTTAAGTCACCCTTTTGCGCTGCTCGTGCTCGGACCTCGAGGCGCGCGATAGAGCTGAATGAGTCTTCGCGCCTGGTGTTATGGACGCATGCAGCTGCCACCACCGCTCTGCTTTGGCTCTTAAGAATGAAGTGGCGAGATTTATCACGTCTATCTGCTTCTCGTAAGTTTTGAAGAAGGTCGTTGAGGACACGTGTGATCAGCTCCTACTGTGAAGGAGAGCGAATCATCGGTGCTGCTGTCTAGGTGGAGTGAATCGCCAAGTCGGTCAATATGATGAGAACTTCGCGCAGACCTGCGTTAAAAACTCGAGTATGAGGGTGTGATTGTGGTGAACATCGAACTTTTTTTCGTAATAAATGTTACGTGTAAATCACTGGTAGTTCTTTTTGAAGTCAACGATAGCCATATTGCTGTGTCTGTAAGTAATAAATGCAGAAAGGTCGAGTGAAGTTACTTACACGGTGGTCGAACCGAGCACCAATACCACAGAGCAAAAACTTGAGTACAAGAAGCGATGCATTAACTCGCACAATGTCGAAGCGGCTTGTCTGCCCAACACTCGGCGGCCACCCATCGCTTCCATCGCTCTTTCTCATAAGGCCTTGCAGTAAATTAGTGAAGCCGTTATGTTGTGATCGAGTTTTATTGCAGGTGTTGTGCACTCCACCCCTGAGCAATTATTATTATTAGACATCCCTAGAAGATTCAGCCACCGCATTAACGAGGAAAGCTTCTATATTCTAACTGAAATGAAAACGCGAACAACGTGGTACCCACGTAAAATGCCGTAAATGCCTCGTTTGCTTACTTTACCGAGAGTGATGAGTCAGTTCGCTGACTATGGCATTTCCATCGGCGCGCAATAGACAAATAACCAGAGTGGCATAAACACACATTCAACAGGTAGGTGTCCCAACTGTACAAATTGTTTACACTGTTTATTCTTTCCGCCAAGCGGGAGCCTGCCCAAATACCAAAGGCAGCGGCATTAAATGGAGGAGCTTCTTTTCTTCTGCCATGTCAGGGTCAGCTCGAGGAAAGAGGCTCATCATGTCTTCGACGTACGTCACGACGTTCTCATTCGGCATTTAGAAGCGCGACTGAATCGCTGGCTCGGCTCGTTCATGGCGATCGGATTGGTCCAACTTTACAGCAACTGGCGGCGAAAGACGCTCCACGAGAAAAAGGGCTCACGGTTCTCCTTCCAAGTACGAGCGCCATCCTCCAGGCTGAAATACACGTTCCTCATCTTGTCGACGTCGGGTCAACCATTGTAATCGGAGACTCGTTCGAACAAAGCCAATCATTCCTAGACACCCTCAAAGACGGAACCGTGCAACACTTTCGGTACATGTCGCTTCCGAAGAGTATGAGGCGTGGCTGCAGCGCCTTGCCCAGCGTTCGGTGGTGTCACCAACGTCATCTCAGGAAGAGTTCTTGTTCAGGAGGTAGTACTTGGAGTCTTCGGTTTGCGCGGTGAACCGGTGTAGTCACTGCAGTACAGGGCTACCTGTAGGCATTTGTAACATCGGTTGGGAATTACCCACCACCTCCACCATGCAGTGTCACGTGCTTCGAGAGGTCTTCAACTCGCAATAACCGAGCCGGCGGGAAGACGCTTGGTTGGATCTTGTCTGACGACGTGTCTCACAAAAGAACGCCTTCCACGCCTTCAAGCTTGCCCGTGCGAAACGTGCTGGGGTGTTTTTGGCTGAGGATTGAGTGATTTTAACTTTGCAGTCTTAGTGTTCGAGTCTCTAGTTTTATTCTGAGTCTAACCCTATCTCTAGTGCTCATGTCGACTACTTCTCCTAGCCAGGCGCGATCCGCCTGGTCAGCGTCCCTGCTGTCTAATGAATTGCCGCTAGACTCCTTTTTCCGCAGTGGTATCGACAGCGTTCCCGTGGCACTCGTGGGTACAAATGGAGGCTTAATCAGACTTACGAACCCTCAGGCGGTCAAAAAAAAAAAGTTAAAGTCACGTCGAACCATTTTCACACCATCGCAGATGTGCGATGATTTGGGCGAGGAGGTATCACGTGTAGGTCGTCGGATGAGACCTGCATGTAGGATCTGCTCAAATGCGCCTTGTTTGCCGTTACCCCGGTGAGTGCGTTCATTCCGCCTCACCTTGCATGTACCAAAAACCTTGTACGGGGAGTCGACTCCAAGCTGAGTCCAGCTGAGACGCTAGACAGGCTCTCTGGAGCAGGCGTAATTTCGATTTACCGATGTAATTGCCTAGTCTACAAAGAGAGGGTACCAACCGAATCTGTCATCGCGACATTTGTGGGCACAACGTGTCCCTCAGAAATAAAATTATGACCATTGATCTTTCGAGTAGAGCTCCTCACTTCTCGTCCGATTCAGTGCAAAAACTGCTGGAGATTCGGCCACAGTGCGGGAGGATGTAAATCTAACGTTCATTGTAGCATTTGCGGAGAGAGCCATCTTTCAAGCAAGTGTACTGCAACAGCGGAAAAGTGTTGTCTCTGGGGGGGGGGGAGGGGGGGTTACTGCGCCGACCACTCTGACCGTTCCGCTCGTTCCCAGGCGGTTCAAATCCTGGAAGTTATTGACCGCCGCCGCTGTTCTCGAAGGGAAGCCATTGACATAGTTAGAAACAGAGCTTTTAGATACTCTGACATTACAGCGCGGTACACTTCCAGTAAAAACTCAAATCTATCACAGGCTATTGAAACTGCTGTGGGAAAGACAGTGAGTAAGGTTAATATTCGTTAGGGAACGCATGGATACCTCCAGAATGGAAACTTGACCAAGTTATATTGTTGCTCAAAAATGAAAGTGGGGCATACATGTTGGATAACATAGAGCCAATCACACTGACATCAAATTTAGTAAAATTGGTTGAGAGAATCATCAATATACAAATTAATGAACTTATTACCGTGAGGTGAATTCTAAGCCCCTGTCAAATGGCGTTCAGGGCTGGTTGTTCACTTTGTGATGTCCACGTTGATTTAGAAAGTCGGCTTCAATTAGCTCGGCTACATAAAAATATGCAGCTTTAGTTACCTTAGACATCGCTAAAGCATATGATTTCGTAGAGCACTGTATTTTTATAGGTCCATTAGATTACCTTGATTTCCCATCATACATAGTCGCGTGAATTCACAATTTTCTTGCGGACAGTAAATTTTATTGCTATAAAGATGGGTTTTATTATCTACTCATACACAAACGAGGGGAGGGCCGGAAAGCTCAGTGGCTCCGCGGTGCTATTTAATTTACTGATTAGCACCATTCCACGTAAACAGAACTTAGCAACTTATGTTTATGAAGACGATGTCGCATTTTAGCAATGGCAGATAATGTTGATACCTTATATGAACGGCTGCACAGTTACCTTCATATATTGGAGAGCTGGCTCGATGGCAACTGCTTTCTACTTATTCCGAGTAAATTTGCCCTCCTTGTTTTCCCGCTGCAATACCCCGTACACATCTCCCTGTCTTACCATCATGTGGATATACCACAGGTGGAATCTGCTAAATACCTTGGAGTAATTTATTACAGATCGCTTAACTGGCGACCTGATATCAAATATATCGCCAGAAAAGGTAAGCGGGCCATTGCCATATTACGTAGGCTAAGCAACTACCGCATATATGTGAGAAGAGACACTCTGGTAATGATATATCGCATGTACGTTCGTCGTATTATGGAATTTGGTTGTGTACTTTTCTCTGGAGTTCCAGCTTACAAGTTGTGGGCTCTAGTTCTTCTGAAAAGATAAGCTTTGCGCTTATGCATTGACCTGCCTAAAACAGTTGCTAACAATGTGTTGTATCTCAAATCGAGGGTCCCTCCTCTTTCCTGTAGAATTCGCCTTCTGACTGTTCAGACATTACAAATTTATGAGTCACCATCACGACATTCAGAAACAGCCTTTATTTCTACCCTGGAATAATTTTTATGTGCTTGATGGTTGCAATTTCTCACCCCACAAAGTATATTTCTACAAAACTTACTGCAGCCTCTAAACGTAGGTATATGCGAAATCTTGCTGAGTCGTGATAATTCATACCCTGTGGAAAATAAATATGACGATATTTTTTTAATAACGCCAAATTACTTCACCATAATATTTTGAATGGTTTACTACAAGATCACCTGCACAGTAATAGAACAAACATTATTATTGCTACAGATGCATCACAATGTGACGAAAAGTCAGGGGTTGGTATTTTCAGGCTGATTTTAGATTGCATTGATTCCCTTCGACTACCCGATTTCATACTCGTTTTTGTCACTGAGTTCCTTGCAGTATAGTGTTCACCTTGCACAAGTTAGATACATCAATTACATCAGTTTTCACAATAACAGATTCCATATCTTTCTGTGCGGCACTTTTTGTTGGTGCTGATAATCAAGCAACATAGGTGTACCGTGCACTAGTGCCTGCGCATTTTAGAAAAGTTCGATTAGTTTAAGTGCCTGGGCATAAAGGCTTATTTATAAATGAAATAGCCGATTCCTTAGCTACGTCGTCAATTAGCGAACCGATTCTACCGCACTGTCCATCATCCGCTTATGCGACTGCTGCTCGATTCCGCAGACGTACGCTTATGCAAGTCGTTAGAGGTACAGCACTAACAAACTCCATAGAATATCGCCATTTATTTTATCCCTGGCGAAGAGACTTTTGCCACACTCGTAAACAGGAAGTAGCTACCACAAGGCTTCGTTGCCGGGTACAAAGTCTAAATTTTTATAAAGACAAGTCTGCTCAGGCACCCTCGCCACTCAGCGCGTTATGTGATGAACTTGAAACAATAGATAATTTCTCTTTGACCTGCAGGTGGTATAGCACATTACTAAAAACCTTTTTTTCTTTTTTTCCTTATTTGTGCCCATCATTTTGTCTTTTGGAGCTTCCACTTCTGGGTTCTCTATTGCGAGAGTATGCGCGGCCATCCGGGACTATATTGACGAAACTAATAGGCTGACTAAATAATCTGTTTCATTATCCTAACGTGTCTACAAAACTATATACGTATAAAATGCAGATTATTGCTCTATTCTACAAATAACTTTGTTTGTTTATTTAAATAATTGTATGCGTCAGATCAAGCACCACACAATCGTAGGTTATCGGTAATCCTTTTAATATATCTCCATTATTCTAAATCTGAACAATAATTTTTAAAACCACTTGATTCGGGGCTGATCCCCCATAGTGGATATGCGCCACGGTTAATAGGTGAACACGAAGAAGGCGCACACAAAACTGGCCGTCTCAATAACAACACCACCTAGCCAGAGCGTGCGCTGCCCCGGAACATCTTCTTTCATTCTAGCGTGCAACCATGGCCCGCACTCGCCGTAACTATGCTCGGCGACAACTTTCTGTGGCAGCACAGCGAAGGCTACGAAGCCAGAGCACGCCCTGTTTTACCACGCTTCTGCGTGTAGTCCACGAACGCTAACCTTTGTATATTGCGTAGCCTAATAAAAAATATAAAAAATATGTTATTAGGTTATAGATTGTTCGCGTTCTTATAAAAAAACTTCCCTTGTGCAGGCTTTTTGTTATTTTCTGTTTCTAGTTTTCTCGTGCCATTTCACTTTTTCCCTGTCCCGGTAAACGACAATGGCGTCGGTCGTTTGCAGCGGGTTGACATCGAAGCTTGCGAGCGAGCATGAGTGCGTGTTCGTTATAGGCGATCACTATTCATCGAGCAGAGAGAAACGAAGACAGTGCTACGCCGTGAAATATTTTGTTTCCCGCATATTCAATCACCGAGAATTTCTGTGCGAGTGCTACTCTCAGCGAAAGTGAGATTGTAATCGCTATAGCCGCCTTGAAAGTGACAACGGAGGCCTGCCAGTTTTCAGCTACA
This sequence comes from Rhipicephalus microplus, assembly GCF_043290135.1. Taxonomy (NCBI): domain Eukaryota; kingdom Metazoa; phylum Arthropoda; class Arachnida; order Ixodida; family Ixodidae; genus Rhipicephalus; species Rhipicephalus microplus. Next base: position 157,640,851 of record NC_134704.1, read on the forward strand.
CGAGCTGCTTGGAAGAAAAACTGTGATTGGAAATTGTACGTGAAAACAATGACCTTTTTTTCTAAATTACGTTGCATATGTGGTTGGTGTTTCGGCTGGCTTATATTGTTTATACGATAACGCTGAAGATCGCGCACCGTAACACCGCTTCCGCAGGCATCTACGAAGGGAGTCGTTCCTTGCGTAGGTAACAGACGCGTTCACGTAGATTACTATGTGGATGGTGCAAAAACGGCGTTATTGGTCGAGTAAAGACAACGTTTCACCCGCTTGCCGCTTGGATTTGCGAACGTCAGACTCCCGCTCATGACCGATCGGTTCCAAGATTTCTGCTTCCCATTGTTGCCTTCGCGTCCCCTAAAAGAAAGTACTTGAGGTGCTGATGAAAGCAAAGTACGATGCCGACCAAGAATGCGCTGAAATTTAGGAAATGGTTTCTTGACTTTGCGTTATTCCTATCGCCCAGTACCTGCTCAGCCCTACCATTTTTTTCTGAATTAAATCTGAACGCTTCAAAGACGCTTTGTGTTCTTTCCCTTAAAAAACAAACATTTTATTTATTTTCTCCCAAAGAATTGTGAGATTTATTGCATGGTGGTCGTGCAAAAAAGTGCATGTTGTATGCGCTTGCGAAACCGAAACCGAAATCGCACGAAATGGACTACTTGGCGTAGTAGCACATGTGCGGAAGCTCCGCCCACGTAGCTTTGGCTGTGCTGCCACAGAAAGTTGTCGTTGAGTACAGATTTGATTGATTGATATGTGGGGTTTAACGTCCCGAAACCACCATTTGATTATGAGAGACGCCGTAGTGGAGGGCTCCGGAAATTTCGACCACCTGGGGTTCTTTAACGTGCACCCAAATCTGAACACACGGGCCTACAAAATTTCCGCCTCCATCGGAAATGCAGCCGCCGCAGCCGGGATCCGAACCCGCGACCTGCGGGTCAGCAGCCCAGTACCTTAGCCACTAGACCACCGCGGCGGGGCGTCGCCGAGTACAGTGGCCAAGTGGCAGTATTACTTTGAACAAACACGGCCTGTAAATAAGTCTTCTTTGGTAGCGTATACTGCGTAGACTGTGTACGAGAAATAACGGGTTAACAAAAGATTGCTTGGCATGTAAAACAGCGCAAAAACAGAGACGAAGATTGAAGATGAGACGATAAGACGTTCTTCAGTACTTGTCGCTATTTTCGCACTGTTTTTGCATCCGAGGCATAAAACACCAACTAGCCCAACTTTTGCTTCCAGTACATATCGTAAGAAGTTGATACTGTTAAGGCGTTAATGAAATGACAGTGCCGCCCTTCATAGACTCTTCCAAGGTTTACAAACACAGCCCCTTGATGACTTCCGGTTTCGTCCGCCGAGGTGCTTTAATAACACTGGTGGACCCCAAGAGCTTTCGAAAATAGCCCGGTGAGTTTCCTACAGTTTCCTCTCCTTATTAAGCAAAATATATTCAAATAAATGTTCTTTTTCTCTACGGAAAAAATGTGAAACATTTCCTAGCACTTTACGCGCGTTTCTTTTATGTGAAAAACGAAAGAAAGACTTTCTTTACGCCTGAAAATACATTGAAAACGTGCTTCCAGTTTCGATGTTAGGAGCTGGTAAATGAGGGGACCGGAAGTGTTTCTTTAAGGTAAAACGTTTGTAACCTTGAAATCATCTATAGACCCATTCCATGTTTTAAGCACAGGTAGGCCGACGTCGACATTATGGTTAAAATTAGAGCGACGTCCGCACGTAACTTCCGCCTTAAGCGTTGAGGGCTGTTATGTGCGCCATCAAAACGACATTGTTAGACGCCTTAAGCGTTGTGAAAGCAATAAGCGCTGAGGGCTGCGATGTGCGCCAACAAACCAATGTAAGTTGTGAGACGCTACTCACATCCAACCGTGACGCAGCTCGTCGGGGTACTGTTTTTTTACATGCGGAGCATGTTATACTAGGGGCTAGTCATGCGCCGTCACCGTCCGCAGCCTCCCCTCCTCCTCCGTCAGCCATCTGTGCATTCTTTCTCCTCTCAACACAGCGCGCGCTGCGCTCGCTTCTCCCCTCCACGCGCCGCGCGACCTTTAGTTTTACGTGTGCCCGCTGTATGCTAACGCGCGCATACGCAGGCCGGGGCCGGCGCTCGCTATAAATAACCGAGTGTCAGGGCATGCCGCCCTTAGTCGGTTGGTTTGTGCGGTCGCTCCACGTCCGATGTCGCAGGTGAAAATGTATGCCGATGTACCTAGCGCCCATCCTAATGCGTGCCGCCGTGGAGAAGTACGTCGACGAAGCTGTGGAAGAATACTTGAAACAATGACCGCAACGACGACCCTTCGTGATAGTTGGCGACTTCAACCTCGACGTCATCAAAGACGATTGGGTGGTCGACTACACGGAGTCGCGGCACTCGCTGAAACGAGCAACGCACGACGGCAAACATCATCCGACCATGGTTTGCGGGACGTGAATCGACCACGTCTTTGCAAATTTCGACCTTCGACCGCTGCAAACAGACCCACTCACCCTTCACTTTACGGACCATAAGGCCATCTTGCTCAAGGCACCCAAAGCGTCTCATCAATAAACATAGTCTTTCGCAGCATACGTGCGTGCGTGTTCACTCGTGTTCACTCATAACACACACGCATGCCGCAAATTACAAACCACATTTATCGCAGTTCAACATATATGCTCCGCATGCTAACCAGTGTTCCCGCTCGGGAAACTTCGGCCATTTTTTCTCGTTGCTTGACTGAAAACAAACACCACATGCACCAATGAAAACGCAGCAGAAACGACAGTAGGCAGAGCGTCTTTTGCCTACCAAAACAGCGCCACCGCATTTTCGTGACGCAAGTCCGGTGGAATTTGTCTATAGTTGGCGTGCGTTGTTCATACCATTATGCCCCATAAAGAAATAAAGCATTCACTCGTTGCGCAATTCATATCTAATGTTTGGCGAGATTCTAGGCTTTTGCCACACAATATTACATACAATAAGGATGCTACTTTCACTTATGACACTCATGAATAGTTTGTTTTCGAAGCAGCTGCAAGCAGTGATGTTGCATTGTGGCAGAATACCTGCTTGCCACTATTGCGGCCTGTGTTCGATTCCCACTCAGACCGATTTTTTATTATTTTGTTTTTATCTTTCTCGATGTATAAACCCTAAACCATATGTTCATTTTTAGTTCGCAACCCGATTCCGACACCGGCATTTCTGTGAAACGAGAGCTTTAACACTCTTGCATTAGAAAGAGAAGAAATTGAGATACGGGCAGGGAGGTCAACCATGCAAAATTGTACCACCGTGTTTGCTCCCTACACTAAAGGGAGGGGGAACGGAGAAGAAAGATGAGAAGAAAAGCGAAGGGAGAATTACACGTGCGTAAAAAAAAGCGGGGATGCTGTAGCTTATTAAAGGCTTCTACGACGCAAAAAGTTCAGTAAGGCCTTGACTGATCTTCTGTGTGAAGACAGATGGTGTTGACATTGGAGCACTGACTGTTCTGACAAGGGTCTGCGTCAAGGCGGGCTTATGCAGTAGCTAGCGTCAATCTGTGAGCGCTGTGGCGAGGGCTGTGACAAAAAACATGCTCTATTGTTTTATCTCGGCCGCAATGTTCGAAAACAGCACCAACCTCTATGCCGATTCGGAATGAGTGAGTGAGTGAAACAACTTTATTGAATCTACTATAGACGCAAGTTAACTCTGCACCACCTGGCTAGGCCCACTGGGGGGCGGTTAGGTTAGGTTTACATGACCGCCTGTCTTAGGATGGTGCCAGCCTTTGACCTACTGCATGCCGCCAACGCTCCTGTGCCCGCCAGAACACAATGTTCCAGACTACAATAGCGTGCAATAGTGCAACATTGTGGCCCGAACTGCGTGTACGCCTGGCTCCACTTCATCCTAGAGAACACGGCCCGGCGTCGGCGTCAACACAAAGCAGTAGATGCGTCAAGTGTAAAATGTGTCCATCGATGGCTTCCAGCGTGGGTGTCAACACGAAACTATGGCGCCTAGAATATATTATAGGCACTATAACGAAACACTAGATGTGTCAAGCGTGAACTGTGTCCGTCGGTGGCGTCCAGCGATGGCGTCAACACGAAAAAGAAGGTGCGTCAAGCGTGAAATGCAACAGTCGGTGTCGTCCAGTCTCGGCGTCAACAGGAAGAAGTAGAGGCGTCAAGCGTGAAATGTAAACGTCGGTGTCGTCCAACGTCAGCGTCAACACGAAGCATTACACACGTCAGTCTCAGGTAGCACACAAAAAATTGGCAGCATATCCACGGAGTGAATGATGGAGAGTGAGGTGAAGCATTCGTCCGTTCATTCGTTCTTGCTTCCGTCCGTCCATGCGTCCGTCTGTGTGACCATCCATGCGTCCATCCACCCGTCCGCGCGTGCGTCTGTTCGTGCGTCCGTCCCTGCGGACGTCCATGCATCCGCCCCTGCGTCTGTTCATACGTCCATCCATGCATCTGTCTGTGTGTCCGTTCGTCCAATACTCCAAGTACGTACCACCATCTCGCATCTTTTCATCATATATTCCCCATATAGAAGCACCGCCATCCAGCGGACATTCCAAGGACTAAACGAGAGGTGGCACACGCACACTTTCTTATGGCTTACGCTTCGGGTCTACTTCCTACCTTTAACCATCTCGAGTTCGTGGTATATACTAGTTCATTGTATTCATGGCACTGCGGCTCAACGCTCGCTAAACCTTTCTAAAACTCAGGAGGTTACACCCAGCGAGTATAACGTAGCAACCGTTTCTTGTCAGATAGTGCTCAATGTACATGCCAATGGCTGCTAATGTGGATCGCAGTGTGCGCGTTAACTAAAAGCCAATGCTCATGTCTCTCATTCCCCATTAGCAGCCACTGGCACGCATATTGAGCACTATTTTTTATTGTTCAACAACGCACAGAAGAAATCTCTCACCAGCACCACCTTGGAAGTCAAAATGTTATACTTGTTACACACTACAACGGCTTCGAGGGACGAACGGGTGTCGCTATAAGGAGCTTCGCCCCTAAAAAATTACAGCATATCCGCGAGGTGAGTGACCATGAGTGGGGCGAAGCGGATGGACTTACGGATGAATGCACAGGCGGTTACGTTTAAAACTTGATGTATGTAAAGTGTTGACGCCGACGCTGGACGACGCCACCAATAGATACGTTTCGAGCTTTGCAGGCAACGTGTAGACGCTGATGCTGGACGTCCCCGATGGTTAGATTTTGCACTTGATGCCAAAACAGTAGTGTTGACGCCGACGCTGGACGACGCCACCGACAATTACATTTCACGCTACATGCATGTAATACTTCATGTTGACGCCGACGCGTGACGCCATGAACATATCACGCCTGATGAATCGAAGGATTTTAATTACAAAGAAGTTAGCCTGAAAAGGGGCCTTTGAAAATACACTCCAAGTCACTGATAATCTTACATATTACGAATAGTTTGGGGGCGGGGGTGGAAATTGTACTACTGGCCCTAAAATGGCGGTGCACAAAAATTTAGGCTAAATTTGGCAGAAGCTGGCAACAGCGTGCGCGATTGCCCGCTAATTTCGGCTGAGTTTTTTAGGGCACTTTTTGAGATGTCTCCACCATATAATAAAGTAGTCGTACAGGCTCCCTAAACCTGACCACCCTCGCACGGGTTCTCTGGACGGCTAGGATTTGAAAGGTGAGGTCCTGAGCCTTAATCAGCTTCTTCGTTTCTTGATGGTGGAAAGGGAGACCGGTAAAAGCACAGCCCCACAGGACATGCTCCAGATCCACATAACTACCATACAAGGGGCAATCCGGGCTTGAGCAGCGTTCGGGGTACATCGTTTCTGAAAGAGACACCAAGCCACAGTTGGCAAAACACCGTCTCTCGTGCTAAAATGCCCTATATAATACGCGTGTTGACGTGAACATTGAGCAGAAGAAACTAAGATATGCCTAAATGTCTTGTTATATTAAGGCGTGGTTTGAACCAAGTGATGTATAATAAGTATAACTGTTTCTGTGTGTTTTTTTTCAAATAGAACTGGCGTCATTAGTATTGAGACTCTTGGCTGCTGACATTTATTTTTTCACTACCGCGGCCATGGATCCTTTTCCAAGTATGGCGGTATGGGTCAGTGGTTAATTCTATGTGCCCCCCGTCTCACCCAATTGCGACACTGGCGAACCATTTGTTCTCCTCTCCTCTCCTTTGCGTATTAACGAAAATATAGGAGTTCTCATGATAAATAGCCATCCGAATTTTTTACTGTGGAGCTTGGTCATGCAGGTAACCTTAAAAATTCGTGGGTTCTCTCACGGATAGGCAAACGCAGCACATTGTATTCGCTTTGGAACTAGCGCAAAACAAGTGTACGTAAGCAGGAATGATTGTGAAAGGTCGCTTATGAAAACAAAAAAAAAACACTCTAACCAATGAGATGTGAAGTCTGACATCTTTTGTGGCAGCTGTCATTTTCGTATTTCATATTGTTTAATACAGACAATGAAAATAACGAAACATTCATTTATCCTGTCTCAGCTGACAAATACGCAGGAATGCCTGAGAGAGCGTCATTCCCCTTTCTATACATGTGCGTGCGTCACTCATGCAACAGGTGATCGCGTAAGTTTAGGAAAGAAATCTATATGAATAATAAAAAATGCCCCCACCTCCCCGAGAGAATTGTGAGGAAATGCGAATGCGTTGGGTAGCGTCCGTAATAGCACATCGCACGTGGGAACCCAACGTTAGAAGAATAACGCGTTGATAACTCGATGGTTTCAGGCTGTGAAAAGGCAGTACAAACTCTACAAACACGTTTCAAACGCACTGCATTAAGACGGTGGCAAGTCACGTTCAAGCAAGGAGATGGGGGCTCCGGTTGCTTGGGCCGAGGATAAGCGCGCACGCCTGCAGCTGTTGCTGACAGCTGCCGACGCCGAAGCATGACGTGGTGGAAGCTCCGGTTGCTAGGGACGCGCGCGCCCACAGCTGTTGCTATGGGAGAGGGCGGTGGAAAGATTCCGACGGATGCCCGACATAGCCCGAGTAAGAAATGCATTCGCATTTAAAAACGACTACACCAAGAGGTTTTCAAATTGGGCTTAATGGAGAAGCATTTAGAGGAAGAGTGAAACGCACAAAAGACGGGACACAAAAAGGAACAACGAAATACAGATGAAGCGCCAACGCGCAACAGTTTATTAGCAAAAAATGTGACCTTATTTACACCAACGGCAAACACTAGTTTCGTATTTTGAAGCAATTCAAACACGAAACGAACGTGTTCTCGCAAAGGGATTTGCAAGTTTTTGGCTGATAAAAAATAAATAGATGGCATGCTGATGCATTTGTTTTTTTAAAGCTCAGATATTGTGAGATTGAACCATTAGGTTTGTTTCGCTTCTGTTTTTTGAATTTACAGCGGAACATTGAAATTCAGGTTTGCAACCACATATTTCGTGGTGGGTGGCCTGCCAGACCCTTCTTTATGTGAGAAACAAAACAGGTAGAATTCACTTGATAATCACATTGAGCATCGCATACCACGACATCGTATTTCAAAGCCACCCTGGCGGACAAGTGGCTACAGCACTCGACTTCTGACCCGAAGATTGCGGGATCAAAACCAAGCCGTGGCGGCCGCACTAAAAAAAAGTTTTACCCATTAAAGAGCTCCAGGTGGTCAAACTTTTCCTTAGCTCTCCATACAGCATCCCTCAATCAATTCGTGGATTTGGCACGGTAAACAAACAAAAAATACTATTAAACATCTTATGTTACCATTCGAGCATTGTACTCTTATATTGGGGAAGAGAGAGAGAAAGAGCGTGAGCACATGCTACTTTTCACATTACATCTCCCATCCCCCATTACTCCCTCTGGAGAAAGACAGCGTGAACACATGCTATTTTTAACATGACAGCCCTCATCACTCATTATTCTCTTGTGACAGAGGGTGTGAGTGAGCACATACTATTTTCACATTACAGCCCCCATCACTCACTATTTTCTGGCGAAAGAGAAAGAGTGCAGTGTTTCTATTTCGAAGGGAGAAGTAGAGACCAAGAATGAACATGCTATTTTTTACATAACCGCCCCCATCACTCTCCCTCTTCCACATATTCAGGGCGCGATGTTCGAATGGTGAAGTGTGGTGTATAATAATAATATTTTGGTTTAACGTGCCTAGTCCACAATTTTATCGTAGGATGCATTAGTCCAGGGCTCCGGAAAGTTCGACAACCTGGTGTTTTTCAAACACTTTTTGAAAGATGCGTCCGCCGCAGCTGCGAATTGATCCCGTGACGTCCGGGTCAGAAGTCGAGTGCCATGGTGGGTTTTAAATACGATGTCGTAGTATGCGTTGCTCAACGTTATTATCAAATAGATTCTAGCGTGCTCAGAGCTCCTGAAATAACATAAAAAGGGTGCACAGTTAATCTTATTTAGCATTCATAACTTTTGCATCACAGGTACTGTGTTTAAAACGGGGATGACATTTGAATGTCTTCGATTCCGTTCTTTCAGAGCAAACGTTCATTGTGCAAGAGACAGGGACGAAGCCACGCCTTTTTAGAAGTCCACCGAAATGGTTCGAGCTCTGGAAGGTGCCCTGTTCGGGTTCCTGGTGCTCTCCAATCTCTTCCTCGGTCTATACTTCTCCTTCCGAAAAAGGGACAACGCTACGGACAGTTCCGCGGTGAGAAGCGAGGTGTTTCTTGCGAGTCGAATGCTGAAGACACTGCCTCTCGCTGCGTCTTCTGTGGCGTCACTCTTCTCTTCAACGGGACTCGTGGGCTTTCCTGCCCACTTCTACGCCTACGGCTGGCACCTTCTCTGGGCATACCTGATGACTCTGGTGATGATCCCTCTGGCTACACACGTCTTTGTGCCAGTTCTGTACAATCTGCGCATCACATCTATATTTGAGGCGAGTACTGAAAAAAGATCTCTTGTGCAACCAGTGGTGTAAATCATGAGATGTGAGGGGTCGGGGGAAGGAGGTGTGCAAGAACTTCCTGTGTTCCGGCCGGGGGGGGACACCCTGTGCAAGTGTTGTTCACCCTCGAGATACATATTTCCAATGTCCCATTTGAATTTCTTGGCCGTCAAGAACAACACACTTTCCGTAAAACTAACTTTCAAATCTGAAGCACTTTCATTGAACAGAAACCAAGGCAGTACGCACAATGGGCGATACGTTTATGCGCTAGCACAAAAAATTGGCAGATCCCACGTACAGTAGGAGTTGATGATATGTAAAGCATGAAAGGAAGGTTGATATGTCCCTTTGAAATCAGAACAATGTTACGACGTGGAGGTAAATGATGCCGTACATGATTTACGTGTCATGATTATCTTGTTTTGGTGCGTCCTTTGCCTTCGTCATCCATTCACGTCACGTGATACCAAATTTAGTATATGCGGAGCTAGCGAAACGGCCGTGAGCACGCTATAAGCGTGGTATGTTGTCATTTTCTTAAATGACACGCTTGTCAGCATTATCAAGTTTGCACCAGTCCAATGCCTCCTAGAAAAATTATGCCTGGAACGTGAGCCGCAAAGGCGCCGCCCTACCCTCGAATTTTTACGGTGGTGAACGGAGGTGAACGCCTTTGGCGGCCACCCCTTGCGAACGCAGCAATGCTCTCACAGGTGCCTTCGAGCAGCTGTGATGTCAAGTGACAGAGCAGTGAGCTTATGTCACGTGACTGAGCGGTATGGAGGTGAGTGGTTCCACGCGGCGGACGGGCGCAACTCGCGGCAGGAGGCATGACCTCCAAGATTTTGCGCTGGCATGAAGCTCCTCGTTGGAACGAGAGCGACGTTCCAGGCATAGTTTTTCTAGGAGGCGTTGACCAGTCATATACTTTCGTCATCCATAGACGCCACGTAACACCAAAGTTGCTATATGTGTAGTTTGCAAAACGGCTGCGAGCGCATCATGAAGGGCCCATTATACTATGTAACGTTGACGCGCGTGCAAACTGGGCACAGCGACCCTACGTTAGCAAAACGCGTGCACTCTATAGTCTGACGCTAAACGCGACCAGCGTCCGTCGGCGCGGCCCGACGGCAACCAGCGCGGGATACGACATCCTGCGTTTTGCGCCAATTCCTTACCCAGACAACACTGCAGTGCCTCTCTCTTTTCGTGACGGTGGTACGCCGGACGCACAGAAACGCGCATGCGTCACACAATGCAGCACGGACCGGTGCCGGGCGTGGCACTGCCGGCGTGATGCGACCAAGTGAACGCTGGCGAGCACGTGCACCGTGTCACGTCGAAATGTATTGGCGCCTTGACTGTGGTATGTAGTCATGTTCTCATATGGCACGCATCTCATAATTATTTTGTTTGCACCGGTCACGCTTCTACGTCATCTATTGACGTCAGGTAATACAAAATTTGGCGTGTGTAAAGCTAGCGAAACGGCCGCGAGCGCATCATCAGTGTGGCATGTACTCATGTTGTTACGTGACATGCATGTCATGATTATTTTATTTGGATGTTTCATTTACCTATGTCGTCCGTTTGCGTCGCGTAATACCAAGTTTGGAACACGTGGAGCTAGCGAAACGACCGCAAACGCATCATGAGCGTAGCATGTAAGCATGTTGTTACATGACACGCATTTCATGTTTATCATGTTTGCACCAATATCATACCTTCGTCTTCCATTGACGTCCCGTAATACGAAATGTGGTATAAGTGAAGCTAGCGAAACGGCCTCCAGCGCATCATGAGCGTGGAATGTAGTCATGTTGGTACATGACACGCATCTTATGATTATCATGTTTGCACCAGTCACCTTCGTCATCCATGCACGTACCGTAGTACCAAATATGGTATTTATGACGCTAGCGAAACGGCCGGTACCGCATCATGAGCGTGGCATGTAGTAATATTGTTACATGACACACATGTCATAATTTTGATGTTAGAGTTGGTCGCTTGTGTTCGCCAAGCAATCATGCCATACCATACCAGTTTTGCAACATGCCATGTCAACGAAACCACTGCAAGAGCTGCATGAGCGTGAAATGTGAATCATGACATACATGTCATGATTTTCGTATTCTGACTTGTCAAATATGTTCTTCATATAGTCATGTTATGCCATACCAAGTTTGGTATCGATAACATTATCGAAACGGCCAGGAGAGCCAAAAGTCGTAGGCGGCTAGATAACTAGATATATAGATAGACAGACAGATAGATAGATAGATAGATAGATAGATAGATAGATAGATAGATAGATAGATACGCTCAAAATTGCCGAAGTTCGCTAAAACATGCTTCGCATTTAAAAGTGATACCGTTTTTTTTAAGCGAAAGATTTCTTAGCGAATATCGGCAACTCCATTTCGGGGACGCCATTCCATTTCGCTGGAGGAGTGCACTAAAGCCGTATGCTCGAAATAAGCACAATAGAAGAAATGATCTTTAAAAAAAGTGTTCCTTCAACGTAGGCGTCTTAGCCTTCTACTAATAAACCCAAATTGCTTACTATAGAAGCAAAGATATTGTTACGGGGTTAGTGACTTCCGTACAAGATGCATTTACAGAGGTAACCCTTACAAAAATCCTATATATGGACTTATATAAAAATCCCCATATATGGCTACATCAGGAATTGGGCATATCTGGCCCATATACGGAATCCCCATATATGGGCCGTATATAAACTGATATGTTCAAATCCTGATATAGCCATATATAGGCCTTATATCCCGATATATGGGTGCTGCTGTATATGGCCATATGTTGCTATATATAGAGGCATCCATATAAAGTCTTATATGGATGCTTTCATATATGGCCTTATATGGATACCTTTATATAAAGCCATTCAAATGATTCATCTATATTAGTTCAGCCTGTGTCACCGGCAAAAAATATAGCTGCTCAAATCATTCTTCAGCTAGAAATATACCTGTTTGTTGAAAGGTCTGCATGCAGTCACTGTCATCTCCAAAACAAAGGCAGTACATACCCCAGAACATTCTTGTTCAATTAAGTTATCCTCAATATATCTCAAGTTATTCTCAACAACAATTTGCTAAAATGTAACTTGGCATCATATTTAAAGTTTGTGGTGGGCACATGTCACTGTTAGTCCACTTTTCCTGAAGAGATACATTCTTTGTGCTTAAATTTATTGCTTACTTATTGACACTTTTTTATTTATCTATTTATTTAATTACCCACAGCACCAATTGGCATTACATTGGGGGAGCATTTACGAAAAGTAGAATACAAAAAATACATAGTCAGCCAAACAAATAATCAAAGTCACCTGAATCACAATCTGCAAGAGAAATTCATATATAAATCGGAACATGTTCTAACATATAAATCGGAACAATTCTAACATGAAATAAAACAAATATTTGGGAGTGTAGAGGCAATGCTAGAAGGCAGCTGGTTCCATCTTGTAATTTTTTTTTGGTAACAAATCATTTTGAAACACGTCAGTCTTGCATGCGATTATTCTAATCTTGAACCTATGGTCATCACGGTCTGAGACATAGTACGGTGCAAGTAAATATTCCGCTTTATCGATTCCGACTTGACAAAAATAAATAGCATAAAAGAACCCAATTTGAGTTTCGTAAAGATATCTTTCACAGTGTGTTATGTTTAAAACTTTTCTCGTGTGTCAATGGAGCGTCCATAGTCAGTCAAAACGAAATATGACTTGCTATTGACCGTATGAACTGCGTGTGCATTGAATAACTTAAATGAGTTGATAATCAACTTTTAAGAAGTTCGGTCGAAAGTGATTGGTATGCAAGCTTGTTATGTACAAGTATTGTGACTAATGACCTATAGAACGACTGCTAAAACTGGTGTCTATAGGTCTCTGTGCGCGTGGGAACGGAGGCATTTAACAATATTTCTTTCCAACGGGACACTAAAAATGTACTTTGTAAACGTAATCCGCTTTCCATTTTGCCAATAATGCATCATTAACGTAACAGTTGTAATGAGCTCATTCTGCAGAAATTCCGGTGTAGGCATCGGTGGCTCTCCATGAAAAATCGTCTTGTCAATGATCGAAAATTGAGAGAATGCAAATAAAACAAATATTATAAATTTTCGGGTTTGAGTGATGATCGAAATCATGCAGGCAATTTGCATGGCATGCAAGTGCTCTACAACACAGCTATGCATCTGCTTGAAAATAAAGCATGAATAACTTCCTCTTGTTGTAAATGCAAGGAAAATAACCGTCATGCTTAATAAATACATGTATCCTGCATGCAGGTTTCACAACACCTTTAATATCGCAGCTATATTGCATGATACAAGCGTGCATTGTCATCAAGCATCACAACACGTTATTACCAACGTGACTTCGCGGTCTAAAGACAGCCAACCATTACAAAAGGCACACTGGTTACTGCACGTATTTCTTCACGACTGCGTAGTGGGTGCATAAAGTTCTAAAACATTTTACACACATTATATTGAGAAGCACGTTCTGCTGGGCGAGTTGGTACTTCATCTTAACTATAGTTGCGCGAAAAAATTTGAAGTGCGAGAGGAAGACACCTGGACACAGCGCACACTAACAACTGAAACTTTATTGAAGAAAACAGACATATGTATGCGGTTACGACAACACGTGAGGTGGAAAAAAATGATTAGATGAGCAGACATCTGATCATTTTCTTTCACAGTGTGGACATCGTGTGGTGGACGGCACTGCGCTGTAGTGTGGGAAGTATTATTTAGAATTTATTTATATAATTGTAGATCACAAAGCTTCTTTCAAGGAATTAACAACCATTCTTTAACCAATCATCATATTGTAGAGTGTGGCTGCGCGCCCTTGTTTGGAATACGTTAGTTAAAGCTAAATTCAGTGGCACGGTATGGCGCGGGAAATTGGAGAGGCGTATTTCATAAACAAAGCTGGGGATTCATGTGTCACGTAACTCTCACTTATGTTGCTTGCTACTGAGGTAGCTTTCCTGGAAGCGCATCATTTATACAATCTGTCTGCTCATCTAATCCTTTTCTTTCACCGCACGTGTTCTCGTAACCGCATATATACGTATGTCTGTTTTCTCCAGCAATGTTTCAGTTGTCAGTGGGTGCTGCGTCTAGGTGTCCTCCTTTTGTATTTCAATTTTTTGGCGCAACTCAGTAATTACATAATATTTCTTGTTCTTTAAACTATGTTACCCCTTTTTTACACAAAATGCAGCCATGTGCGAAACCTTCATTGAGACACTTTCAACCTTCTCAATTACACAGTACTATTCCACAATTAAATTTGTTCAAGTAGCATCATGCAATAAAGAGTACACACTAAGTGATTGAATTACGCACAAGAAACAGGATCGATACTGCTGTCACGTTCAACTGTGAAAAACGGAGCTTAACGGTCCCCCAGTTTTTTCACAGATTGCAAGCCCTAATGCATCATACCAGTTTATTTGTCGGCTTGCGTAAAACTATCTACAGTGCTCACGGATTAAAACGCGACACCACATTATTTTGTGTAACTATGTATGCGGGTATGCGCAGTTCCTCAAGGTAACCACGCGATTTTGCGACATCAGTAACGATAATGTCGCCTGTGATATACGCATTGCAGTCAAATTTACACTTATATCACCCTGGTTGTAGATGGCGCAAACTAAATTACGGGCTATTCTTAAGTTTTTCCATTTGGATCCGTGACATAGCACCCTGCTTTGAAGAATCAAACTAGCAACAAAATTTTAACTGCGTGTCCTTATCAAAACACACGTAACTATAAAAACAAGTAGAACGTAGACGAAGAAAGATAAATTCAAACGCAAGAATAATTCAAACGTGGGCTCATAAATCTCATGACACCCTTGGAGTTTGAGATATGCAACTCTTTTTTATTTTTAATTGCGCAAGTTGTAATTTATCCTTGGTTTTTCCTCAAGCGTTAAAATGAGAAAAATAAGACACAAGTATATTTACATCAATATATCTATAAAAAGTACAATGGCACAAAACCAACACTTTCCTGGCGTAGATTTTTTGATTAAATAGTGCACTGTCTGGATCAAGTGAAAAAAAAAGAAAGTGTTGTCGTATCGCTTAAACAAAACAGCCTAATGACGTAACCACAATTAGCATAAAGTTATTTACTCAGCAAGCATGCAATGTGGTATGTTTTCGAGTTATCATAATATTTATGAACAACGTGCGAAGGTAATGAAAATGATGAACTTACCTTAACATTTAACCGAGACTTGTCTTTCAAGGAGCCTGTTAATCCTGATAACCTATTCACACCTTAAAGCCACCACGTGCATTCGTACTGCTTTAGGAAGAAGTTTTGAAGCAACGCTTGCCCGCAAGCGTGGGTATCCATTTTCTTCTGGCACGAAAAGTTGACGATCGCCAATCCAGCAGCGTACAGACGCACACGCACACAAAAACACTTCCACGTCCGTCCACAATTTCGCCACGTACAGCGAAGTAGATTCCTGAGAGTTGCGCGATTATCTTGTGTAAATTGGAGCAGCAGTTGAACACGAAATAAGAGCAAAAGGAATGAAAATTAACAAACTCGATCAGCACGGCACCCATGACTCCGGCGAGCAAAAATAAAAAAAACAACAATGACGCGGACGGATACAGTGCACGCAGGCTTGACAATGAATATTGCAATGGATACTACATTACTCCTTGAGATCAATGATTTACGCACTTTTCACTAGAACTAAATTTTCCTGAGCTTATTGGTGAACGACGTTTCATTTTTTAACTATTATTGACGCAATGTTATTACCATACGACTCAATGTTTGTGCAAACTATTTTCTTCGTCGTTACTTGAAATGGGCCGCGGCACTCTCTTTCCTGCTGTGTCGACTGTCGACAGACTGTTGTATGCCACGTACGGCAGGGCTACATGGTGCCTACGCGCCACGCTTCTTCGACCAACTTTCTCCGAAGTGTCCACTCATCCGACGGGCGCCCTTTTTTGTATTTTTTTTACTGTGCGCACCCCTTGCAACCAATGCAGTCAGGCGAGTTTTTTCGAACAATGGACTTCAACTTCCTCCCGCGGGCCCAGAAAGCTGCACGTGCAAGACCTTTGAGACAGGCATTCCGGTGAGCTGAAATCGCTGCTTCGTGTACGCTGGCTACGAAGACGCGTTTCAGCGGAATTTTCATCTTATTTCGCAAGCATTTAAATAATAATAATAATATTCAATCAACCAATAATGAATCAATCATTTTTTAACCTACCCAAGAACAACCATAGGGTCTTTCATGCTGGCGCGCGCGAAAAGAAAACAAAAAGAAACAATACATTACAGACTGTCCACAGAAATGCAAAAAATAGCAAAAACGAGCAGTCGAAAATAAATCAACGCACAATGGAAACAACAAATAAAAGAGTAGATATTCATGGAATGGGACTGAAAAATAATGTAGAATATACATAACCGTGGCGAAGGCTTCCTGAAAGACGGAAAAGGGAAGAATCTGTGCATGTGCAAAGCTACGTTAGGACAGGGCAGCCCTCACTGACAAAAAAAATGACTGTAGATTATGAAAAACATAACGAACTGAGAAAGTTGACGTTAGATAGACTCAGTATTCTGTAAAGGATAGAGTATTGAAAGAAGCTGGCAGGTACATGCAACGGTCGATTCTCTCTCGATAACTTACGCGGAGTTTCAAAATTATTACAACCGAAAAGGGCAGAATATCTCACCCTGAACTAGCTTGTAAAGAAATAACAGCTCAGCGCGATTTTGCCGGCCGTTAACTGATGGCAAATATAATATTCTAGCAGTGTTGAAAGGATTCTAGTGAAACGATGGGGGTAAATACTTATGAAATTTTTCTGGACTCACTCAATGGCGCTACTGCTGGATTTAGCAAGGCCATTCCAAATCAAATATGCATATGTACTCAAGTTGACCACGACATATCGCGGTGTACAATTTGTAGAAGGCTGTAAAAGAACCGGATTCTCGCGAGATGTTGAGCCAACAGGAAGAGAATGAAGGCCTCGCATGGCAGCACATTTAATGCAAGTAGAAACAATTCAGCATGCTATCAAAAAGAACACCAAGATAACTGATCTCAAAAAACTTACATAACGACGCAGTATGACAGCATATGGATTTGCTGTTGGGCGTTTTGAAAAATACAGCAACAACAACAACAACAACAACAATAATAATAATATTAATAATAATAATAATAATAATAATAATAATAATAATAATAATAATAATAATAATAATAATAATAATAATAATAATAATAATAATAATACACTCATATCATTCTGACATGGCCGAAAATATCTAGCCACATTGAATGAAATGCCAGTGTCCGGGTGCCCATGAATCTCTATACGTGAGTGTGCACTTGCGCAGTTTGGTGGGTATGTACCGGCATACATATCTTATAAGTAAGTGCACTACCGTGTTGGTGTTGAAAGGATATGTTCGCAAGCAGTTTGAATCGTTACGCGCCTGCACAACAAGGGGCTGTTTACATAATGTAGAGTTTGGCTTAGGTATCACGCCAGCCCGCAAAAAATGTGTCATACTAATGGTATTGACAAGGCAATGTTTAGGCTAATCCTGATGATGGCACGTGCGCTTTAGTGACCTAGACTAAGTAATGACACACCGACACAAAATAGAAGTTTTGTGAATTCGGCAGCCTACGTTAAATGCTGCTATAAAGCTTCAGCATTTCATTACATGGTCCATTAAATATGTATCACGTGTGAGTCAGTTGCACCTTTCTTAACGTACATGTCTATAACGTGAGATTTATTTGACGCTTGCAAACATTACACTATATTATTTGTTCACTTGTGCAATCATAAAATTTTCGATAAATTTACTATGTGCACAGCCAGGAACATTATACGTAGCCAAAGGAAACGCAAGATGTATTTTTGCAATAAATTAGTACAACTTCCATCTTGAATGTTCTCATAATAGTGCCTGCAAGTTGCATTCACGTAAGTTCTTTTTGTTTTTGAAAATGCTCCCTTAAACATTGCACTGCGCATGCAATTATAGTAAATGGCTGCTGAAAGCAATCGCAGATGAGGGGTCAACAGGATTAAGAGAAATCTTGTTATATGAAGGGAGCATATAGCCATCAAAACTTTCAAATAATCAGAAATTTTGTCCACCGATGTGGAAGCTGAAAGTGCATTGAAATTACTATTTCTTGCTGCCACTTTAAACAATGCATTAATGTGAACAATATAAGTTGCATGCATTTTGTCTTTACATAATACTATATAGGATTGCTCTATAATAATAGCGAGGCTCGGAAGCTTCAATACGTTTTGTGACTTGACACGATTACTTCCTCGTAAAACATGCCTGCTCTTGTATACATTATTTACGTCGTATTAATTGCAACTTATTGTTTCAAACCTAAATGCTATGAAAAATGTACGAGTTAAATTACACGAATGCATGCATATATGCATTCAACTGAGTTGCAACTATCACGTACACAAAGCTGACCTGAAATTTCGGTTTTTTTGCATGGCGGAAACAACATATATATTTAATACTCCTATTGTTATGAAAAACAAGCAGGTCAGCTTTGTGTACAAAATGTTATATATTACAATTCGCATAGTGTGATCACGTTGCTAAATATATACGTGGTTCATCTTAAATAAGAGAGCACTTCCACATATAAGGATCCACTTGATATGTTATATATGGTGTGGCCGTGCCTTATTTGGCCAGATTTGACTCCTTATATGGGCCAACCGCGTCATATATGGCCGTATATAACCCCATACATGAACCGACTCCGCCAGATATACATCCATATATGCTTATATGTGGCCACATATGCGGCCATATATGCTTATATATGGCCAGATATAACTTATATATGGGCCATGTATGGCGTTTCCGTAAGGGAAACCACAGACAGGAGTCGCAATGGCTGATTGCCACACTCGCGCGCCTGTCAGCTGCTTCTGCCTTTCGTCTTCCGTTACTTCATCTCTGTAAGAGGATCCCCGGGCTACGTTGTAGCACCGTCTTGGTACGAGTCAGGAGAAGTGCTAGAGAAGTATGCTTTGATGCACTGAACATGGACAATGTCAACAAGTGATGAACTTGGTGACGTATTGGAGTGCAGTGGCGCTATCTCGTAGTTCACGTGGCTAACTTGACGTAAGACTAAGTAGGGTCCTGCGTATCAAGAGAAGAGTTTTTCGGTGAGACCTACATGGTGACACGGTGTCCAGAGGAGCACGTCGTCACCTGGGGAAAACGTTATATTACAATGCCGTCGGTCGTAGCGGGCTGTTTGCATATCCTGTGACCTGGCGAGACAACTCGGCGAGCCATGTGAGGCCGGTCAATGGGTTCGAGAGCATACACGGAAGTAGATGGCATCACAGGGAAGGTGGTTTCAAATGGCAACATAGGGTCGCGACCACACAAACGATTAAAAGGTGAAAATCCCGTGGTGTCATGCCAAGGAAAATTATATGCGAAAGTTGCATAGGCCAACATGTTGTCCCAGTCTCGGTGATCTTGGAAGACGTACATTGAAAGCATCTCTGTGAGCGTGTGTTTGAGACGTTCAGTTAGGCCATTAGTTTTTGGATGGTTGCCGGTAGATAGCTTGTGAGCTGTGGCACATGATCGAAGGAGGTCGTCGACAACTCTGGACACGAAAGAGCGGCCGTGGTCCGTAAGCAGCTGTCGCGGTGCACCGTGGTGTAAGATGGCGTCATGAAGAAGAAAATCCGCTACGTCAGTGGCACAAATGGCACATGGCTTTTGTTAGTGCGTAGTGAGTCACATAATCTGTGGCGACGACGATCCGTTTATTTCCTAGTGTCGTCGTCGAAAAAAGGCCAAAAAGGTGGAGTCCCACGCGATGAAATGGTTCAGAGAGAACTTCAATTGGGTGAAGATATCCAGCTGGCAGCAAAGAATGTCTTTTCCGGCACGGGCAGAGGTTGCAAGTGACAACATATCGACGCACGCTACGGTACAGTCCACGCCAGAAGAACCAACGTCGCACGCAGTCGTATGTGCGGGAAAGGCCAAGGTGTCTCGCCTTTGGTGCGGCGTGAAGTTGTTCAAGTATGGCATGTCGTAGATGACGAGAAATGACAAGCAGAAGCTCAGGGTCTTCAATGCTGACGTCGCGGCAGTGGAGGATGCCGTGATGCAGAACGAACATACGGGATTCAGCGAAACAGCTATCAGACTGGATGGTGTCGATGATAGTGCACACTGACTAATCCTGTCGTTGTTGGAGTGCATATCGCTGATGTCAGTAAACGCCATTACGCTGCTCTCCAGGTCAGGCGCAACGGGATAAGGAGGATCCACCAGATGACGGGAAAGGAGGGCTAAACAGTATCGCGATACAAGAGTATCGCGATAGTATTTCAGACATACTTTTCAGTATCTGTATTGCTGTATCGAGATACTTTTCAAAATTGTGTTTCTATCTTAGTAATGAAATACTTTTACGATGTATTGCCGGTATCGCTATACTATCCAGAACATGGATATCTCGTTACTTTTTTTTGTCGGAAATGAACTGAGATGTTCTTGCAATGGTAAAAAAAAAATTCTACTCTGACCTTGTCAGTCTAAGGCGAGATATGCACCCACCATTTCTACATGTCTGGTTAGGGTGAAACTGACTCTTACCTTCTTGAAAGCGAGCTAGTCGCTTTCTACGCATATCCCATTGTGCACCTTCAGGCAGAACTAGAATATGTTTGATTGATTGCCTGTTTGAGCTTGCCAACAGTTGTTATACCGCCATTTTGAAATCCAGCTGTGATATTTTCATTGTGAGCAGGATTGTATACTGCAGAATGGGCGCCAAGCAACAGCGCCGTTTTTAAAATGTATTCCCTCATGCAAATTTAGCGAGCAGTGCTTTTTATTTGTCTTGCTTTTTCCTCAGTTTTTTCCGGGCACCCATTAAAAAAATCGGAGCTTATTGTGCAAGCTACAAACCACCTAAACAACTCGGTGAGTGGTGCTATGCACCATCAACAACACTTCCTTTTTCAAAACATGTATGGAAGATGCCAGCGTGGCCACACGGCAATTGGAGGGAAGTCTTTTGGCGTTTCCATTTGCAATCTTTGTTTCGTTCATTCTGCTTTCTGCTTTTTCTGCTTCTAAGAAACACTAAACCTTCAACTTGAATGGAAGCAAGCGCTCGTCTTCATTGTTTATGTTCCACTCCTGCTTCGCGCTAGGCCACTTTAGCAAAACTGGAAACCAGCTAGCCTGAACTGCTAGTCTACTTTGTAGAATGTCGTTGAAGTAAGTGGTGTCATTACAGCAGCAGCAAAGAATTTAGGATCCTTCCTTTTTTTTAGTCTGACACACATGGTGACCGTTGTGTTCGTCCAGTGTTGGCCGTAGCGTGTTACAAGTAACGGCGTTAGCGGTAGTACATTGCTTTTTTGAGCAACTCAGAAGCGCACTGGTAACAATTTCGAAGCTGTAACACGTAACGTACTTACGGTAAGGTGGCGGTCCCACTCCGGTGGCACCCACTCCGCATTTTAGTCATTGTTTGCTGATGCACTATGCTTACTGCGCTCACCCTATCGATGTGAACTGTATCCGTTTTAACACAAATTTCTGCTCCTGTGCAGCGGTAGAGTGACAAAGTGACGTTTCCGGTTCACGAGTTTTTTGTTTAGGCCAAACCGAAGATGTCTAGATGACTGCGTATTTGATAAGCTACTGCTGCTTATGTGCAATTGACGCGCCAAACGTTTGCACAAAACAGATTTGTGTTAAATGAAAGCATACCATTTTTTCGAATCGTTTGTTTATGGATCGAGTGCTTCGCTTGAAATCGGCTACTTCTAGCATAGCTAATACTGTTGCCGCCAAGTATCCCGATTTCGGTGCACAATGAGTGTGACTCTTGCTCTCACACAACATAGTTCTTTATGGCAACTGATATCTGTAAACATGCCGTTATCAACAATTATGTACCGTATAAGCCTCTTTTGTAATACCTTAGTGGCACTCAGAGTACGGTGATAAATAATGAATAAATTTATTTGCAGGTTTCATTGCACTCCGGACTTTAAATATTATGCTGTACATAGCTAATATGTGTACGGAGTATATTCATCCCCACCTAGAAAAAAGTATTTCAGTATCTGTATTGCTATATCTGTATTCCGGAATACTTTTTTCATCTTTTTCCAAATGTATCCCTGAAATATCCCGTTACGTCAATTACAAATGTATCTCAGTACCTGCATTTGAGGCTTCCGAACCGGGTATTTTGATATCTGTATTCAAGATTACTTTTTTGGTCATCTCTGCCCAACCCTGCGAGAAAGACAGTTTGCGTCATTGTGCAAACGGCCAGACTTGTAGCTTACGCTAAACGAAACTTCCTAGAGCCTCAGAGCCCAGTGACCCAGATGTCCAGTCAAGTCCTTCAAAGATGTCAGCTATCAGAGAGTGTGATGGTCTGTAACGACGGAGAATATGCAACAATATAAATATGGGCGGACCTTGGCGACAGCCCAGACTAAAGCCAAACACTATCTCCCGGTGATGGAATAATTCCTCTCTGGGGGAGAAAGCAAACGACTGGCGTAAGCTATCACGCACTGTCTACCGTGGTGCCGTTGAGCGAGAACTGCGCCGATACCGTGGCCATTGGCGTCAGTGCGAACATCCGTGGCAGCAGGATTAAAGCGGGCAAGTATGAGGGGCGTTGGTAAGTTGCCGATGAGAGCGGTGAAGGTTTGAGCCTGCTCGGGGCCCCGTGAGAATGTAGTATCCTTCTCAAATCTGTGAGTGGCGTGGTAACGTCGGCGAAGTTTTTCACAAAACGACGACAGTGCAAACTTAAGTCGATGAAGCTCCGGACGTCAGATGTAGAACGGGGCACCAGAAAGCTACAGACAGCACGGATCTTTTCGGGATCTGATCGGATGCCATCGGCGTTTACACGATGGCCCAGAACGGCAATCTGAAGGCGGCCAAATTGACAATTCTTGGAATTCACTTGTAGCCGAGGTGTTCTGAAAACTGCGAGAATTGCAGTGAGACGGGTCAGGTGACTATCAAAAGTAGATGAAAAGACTATAACATCGTCTTGGTAACAGAGACAAGTAGACCACGATAGCCGCGCAGGAGAGAGTCGCGCAGGAGGAGAATGTCGCAGGGGCGTTACATAGTCCAAAAGGCATGGCCTTAAATTGGTGTAACCATCCGATGTAATGAAGGCCGTCTTCTCGCGGTCCATTTCATCGACAGAATTCTGCCAGTAGCCGGACCGAAAATCAATAGACGAGAAGTATGTAGCGCCGTGCAGGCAGTCCAACGTGTCATCGATGCGTAGTATACGTCTTTTGGCGTGATCTTGTTGAGGTGGCTATAGTCAACGCAGAAGCGCCAGGTACCATCTTTCTTCTTCACAATGATGACAGGGGAGGCCCAAGGACTATTTGATGGTTTTATGACACCTTTGTTGAGCATTTTGTGAACTTCCGTTTGGATAACTGCGTTCAGTGTGGGAGACACGATAGGGGCTTCGGCGAATAGGACTGGTGTCACCAGTGTTTATACGGTACTTAAGGGTGGATGTTTACCCTAGAGGTCTGTTGTCAAAAAAAAATGTCGGTATATGACGCGAGAAGGTGACGGATGGCGTTGGCTTGCGCAGGGTTGTGGTCGAGTGATTTCATTTTCGAGAAACGGTCCGGCTGAGAACAAGTGCTGTTAGCTACAGCAGACTGAAGTAAATCAATCTCGATGGTAAGAGCCGCTATTTCGAATTCGTTATCATTAGATATATTGACCTAGAAACTGCCATTGTAGAGTACCAAGTACTCTCAATCGTTAACAACTTTTTCTAAACACATGCCCCGAGGAATCACTTGAGGACACAAGCTGGAATTGAGAAGTGGGAGCGAAGTGCCATTGTCAGTGACAGTCACAAGCGTATGGGGAATGACGATGTTGCGGCTCAAAAGGAGGTCGGCGAGAGAAAGGAGGACATATTGACCATCGGAACCTGTGGCTGTGCGGTCGAAACGGCGTAAGTGGCTGCCTGAGGTGACAGCCGCACATCCTAAAGAGAGAACCGGCGTGGTGGGGCAGTGTGGGGTTCAGCGACAATCTGAGGAAGCTCTAGCTGGAGGACACCGGTAGCACAATCGATAAGAGCAGAATAATTCGACAAGAAGTTCAGCCTAGGATAACGTCATAAGGTCACCGGTCAATCCCGGCTAAAATGACAGAAGTAGTGTGGTCGTTTGACAGTGCACAGACCGAGAACCGTCGGCGTGCCGCCATCGGCCACATGGAGCACTTGTGCAGCCGCTGGTGTCAGAACTTTATTTAAACGTAAGCGTAGGCTAGAACTCATAACCGAAATGTTCAGCCGGTGTCGACAAGTGCTTTTACAGGTACGCCGTCTACTTCAACGTCTATTATACTTCGTCTTGTGGGAACGGAGAGAGGATTTGCTGCGGAAGTCGTCAATGCAGCACCATCTCCGGGGGCTGCATTTCTCAGTTTTCCGAGACACTGCGGCCGGAAGCCATGGGGGATCAGAAGCGCTGTGGCTGCGACGAATGAGACGATGAGCGACGTGTTTGCGGCGAATGAGACATGGTGTCCCCGTGGTGAAGGCAAGCGGCTGTACCAAGTGTTCCCAAAATGCTCAACGGCATTGAACTCACGGGCAGGCGAAAATAGTGTGAATGGTACCGTCGAAACGGGTCATATTGGTCGTTGAACGAGGTGCCGAGGACCAAATGTTGCGGCACTAACGAGCAATATGCCCAATGCGGTGGCAGTTGAAATATATAGGGCGGCCATCTGCAGTTCGGCACTCAGCCGTGTGTCGAGTACGCGGAGAAAACCGTCGGACAAAGGAGGACATAGCGAAAGGGCGTTCGCTGACTCTGGGCGCGGTGACATGGCACGCGGAATGCACGCCGATGTTTTCAAGCTCCTGGCGCATGATGGCTGGAACAAGAGAAACAGTAACAGGAGTGGCATCGATGCTACGCGAATAGAACGCTGAGGGTGCCATTGCTTCCAGTTCGCGACGAACATTGCGTGTCAGGTCTCCCGGCGGCGATGGACGTTGTGGTGCGGACTGGTCCTCGCAAGCCGATGTTGCAGCGGTGTTTGGAAGTCGGGTGAATGCTTGAAGAATGCGGCGACTTTTCACTTGATCGAACTGATAACACTCTTCGATGATCGCGTCCACGATGGAACAGCCCTTGAACATCAGGAAATTGAACGCGTTGTCGGCAATCCCTATCAGGACATCATGCCCGACCTTGTCACTTTCTGTCATATCGCTTTCGGCAGAAGGCCAGCACGTCTTGAATGTATGCGAGGTATACGATTCCGTGGGGGATCGGGCACGGCAGGCCAATGCCTCTTTGACGGCGATCTTACGACTGGTGGTTTTGCCAAACAC
Source organism: Rhipicephalus microplus (assembly GCF_043290135.1). Lineage (NCBI taxonomy): Eukaryota > Metazoa > Arthropoda > Arachnida > Ixodida > Ixodidae > Rhipicephalus > Rhipicephalus microplus. The sequence goes on from NC_134704.1 coordinate 157,666,346, forward strand.
CCCTCGCATCTTTTCTTTGCATTGGTCTAAGCTTGTGAGTTCTTCGTTGTTTTCACGCCACACATTGACCGTGCCTCTCAAGTAAAACAGCACATTATTCAACGGAAGTGCGGGATCCCATCTGTTCGGCACACTCACTCGTTCGAACATGGCCAACCAATCGTCAACGGCAACGTCATCAGTCCCGTAGAAAGTACCGGGACCCTTAAGATGCGTGAAAACGTATGGTTGCGACGCCGAGTTCGTCGGAGAAGCCGACGCTGATGCGGAGGGCTCAGCATTGGCCATAACTGGAAAAGCGATGCGACGTCCGCTGCTGAGCTCCGTTTTCTGATGGTTACCCAGCACCTCCACCAATATGTTACGGGGTTGGTGATTTGAGTACAAGATGCATTTACAGAGGAAAACCACAGGCAAGAGTCACCATGTCTGATTGGCACACTCGTGTGCCTGTCAGCTGCTTCTGCTCTTCGTCTTCCTTTACTTCATCTCCGTAACAATGTATTTCCAGCATAGATGAGATTTGACTTACACCTTAAAACTGCGTTTTTTCAAGTTCCATTTTAGGGAAACTTCTTGAGTTTGGACATCATGTTTTTGGTACCTCTCAGTGCTTGATCAGGATGAAATTTCGCCCACATATTCTTTATCGTGTAAAGGGTGCAAGTATTGCCTAAAACGTGATATTTACAGTATATATTACAAGCCTAAGAAATTAGTATGGGCTGGGGATTCTAAGAACTTTCTCATTACAATTTTTCTTGTCCAGTAAAACGTCTTATACACGATTTATTGTAGTTGTTTGTGTTTAACAGTTAATGTGGAGCAATGTGAGGCCCTGACGGCTCAGTACCATAAAAACTTAGGGGCATAAAGTTAGTCCGAAATGTACACTTTATCATGGAACAAAACGAAGACTGTGTGACTTACTACAAAACTAATAATACAAGCCTACACACACAGCAAAATTTTCGTTGTTCTAGAATATGCATTCATTAATTTTTTTGTTTCGAATCGCATCTTCGTTTAAAAGCCCTCTAAACAACCAAGAGGCCGAAATTCAGTTGTGGTGGGCAAGTTGTGCACGAACGTACAGCGAACATGAAGGCGTGAAAGTTTTCGAAACGGTGCTGAAATAGCGGAGTTTGGCACGCTTAAATATAGAAACGCGGTGATTGGTCCTTTTGCTCTTTCCTTCTCTACCTTATGTCGGTATCATATCCGAAAGCAGCTTTGCCTTCTCGCCCCGCGCCTATCCCACCTTCACGTGGCATATGTCATCGCTAACGCGCTGCTCTAATGATTATTCTGCTCTAATGAATTAATGGCTGCCACGACTCCGTCGACTCCGTAAACTGCGTGCTTGTTGGCTAACCACTGCTGCCATGCCAGTCCGTGCTCATACGTATCATGGTGGTAATACTAAAGCAAGCGCACGTAGGGAACACTATAAACAACAACAAGCAGTGCGGACAGCTGCTTGCAGGCTAACCGAAAGTCGCAAGTTTTCGCTCGGCCACTCACAGCCTATTTCTGCTACGCGTCATGGATTCAACTCCTCTAGGTCATATGGAGGCTAAAAATACCCGTAGAGGAGGAAGGATTGTTTCTTGGAATTAGTGGCGTGCCGGCGGCTCTAGCGCTGGCACGTGTGGAATCGTTGATCTTTATACGGCATTCTGCACACGATGCGCGTGTATACTTGAAATATTACGAGAACTTCTTTTAGAAGAATTTGCCAAAGAAGCTTATTGCTTCACAAATGGACAGCCGCAAATTTTTCATTAGAATCCGTCGAGTGTGAGCGGAGTTCCAAAGAAACAACACCAATCGCTTTGAATATGCTGCAAACCTTTAAGAGTGTTTGATTGTTCTTTTTTTGGTATATAGACTTCGTGATAAAGATGAAAGGACATTGAAATACGGATCTTTTTCTCGATTCCGCAGTACATTCGCATGCGCTTCAACGGCCACATTTCCCTGACAGCGTGCTGCGTCTACATTTTTCTCACGGTAAGAATTTTTTAACATAAAAAACGACTGAAATCATCTTCGTTTGTACGTAGCAAATAAAACATGGCCGGATAATAAATTTCAAAAGGGACTTGACAGTGCTCGTGTAAAAATACAACTCTAAACCTCTACACTCGCTAGGAAAAAGTTTTATTTTGGTTGCATGAAGATGTGTAAAAATTGTCATAGCCATGCTCTAGGACGCTGCTCATTGATATCGCGGGGCAGCGGGCATGTTTTTTTTTATTGGGATAGCCATTATGTGGACAATCTCGGCTGATTTCTGCCGTCACCATCATGTCCCCGATATGTATATGCACTTATATATGTAAGAAAGGAATAACGAAAAATAAATTAGTAGAAACCATTTCGAAGCAGGGCATATCGGGAATTCAAACCAGCGAACCCCCGTTCCACAGCTCGCTGCAATAACCTACACAGACACTCGCCACGCTTTTATTTTTCTGTTAGATTGCATCAAATACAAATTTGGTTTACGTATGCACACAGCATACTCAAGGCCGCTTAGAGAAATGTACAATGGGCATTACAAAACTAATTCCATACAACACTGTGTTTAAAACAATGTTTGAGCAGCACACTTCTTGAACCCTGTGTACCAGTCCGGCTGAAAGTGCAGTTGTTAATAAAAGTTTTTTAGCTGCACAGTCGTTTGTACAAAATGTGATCGTGAAGACACCATTAGTTGCGCATGCCTGTCTAACATGCAAGCTTTCCATAAAGTATAATTATTCATTAACAAGAGCATGGCAAATGGCATATCATTGCATTTGGGTAGTACAAGATAACGCATGCTATGTACGTGGTTATTACAACGACAAGTTATTTATGTATACCGTGTACCACTCGCGAAACGGAGATTTCAGATTGAGTATATTTTTATCGCCAACATTTTTACATTTTTCTTTCAAATTGAAAACTGCCCTTTAAACGCACAAGAAAAAGTGGCTTCCTTTGCACCCCTCAATATGGAGAAGCAAAAAAAGAGAACATGTGGCACACTAGGCGTCAGACGCCACCGCGTGGCAGGAGACGCAGAGGGGTGTTGCGACTCCGGGTCCCGCGGGTCTCATTCGGGTAGCGGGCCCCCGTCGTGGGACCCATCATCCAACAAGTCAGATGAGGTGCTCGCATAGGACGACAACAATTTATTCACATGGTCAGTAACTGAGAATTCGAAAGGAGGTGATCAAGTGATCAAGTAAGAGCTCGCTATAGAACTGAACAGGAACTAGAACTCAAGAGCTGAAGGTACACAAAGGTCTTCCGCTTATGTGGCGCCGCGTTGCCAACCCTGGGTGCATTGTCCGCTGCTTCAGCCAATACGGCGCTTCATGGTCTAGGTGCTCCACCCACGAAGGACAGGAAGGACACCACACAATGCACGTGGAGAGGGAACAGTCTAAATGATGCCCACATACGGTCACAAGCTCACTGCACCAATGTTTTGCCCACGTCACCGAGATAATGCGCACGTCCAATGATCCTAGATGATCTTAGTTTCCAAGAACTCTTCTGACAAGTAGGGTGAGGTTCGAAAGACCGGCTGCCGTTACACGTACCAAACTTGCCTCTCCATTTAGCCGATGCTATGAAGAGAGGGGAAAACAGGAGTGGTCGACGAATCCATCGTCCTTTGCTACAACCGGTTTGGGTTTTAGCTTTCAGCCCCAACTGCAAATATTGCGCTCGTTTCGGTCTCTCCAAACCCACAGTGACCTCGAAAGCGGCCCAGTTGCCTCCTTTGTTTGCCTGGAAAGCTTTGAATGGAGTCGAGTTCACAATGACCTTTCCTAGCTCGTGCGTTATATAAGCGTCGAATCGGTCCAGGGACCCTTGTTCACGTTTTGCTGAGAAGGAATAAGCCCTTCTTGACTACACATCCTTGCTTGAACTGTGTCAAAATATTATCATCCAGCTCACAAACGCCGAAAGAACTTCAATAATGATGACGTTAAGAACAGCGGTCATTCCACCTGCCGCAGTTTAAAGCGCCCGTGTTCTCAGATTTGGGTGCAGGTTAAAGAACCACAGGTGGTCAAAATTTCCGGAGCCCTCCACTGCGGCGTCTCTCATAATCATATTGCGGTTTTGGGATGTTAAGCTCCACATATAAATCATCAATTAGTGAAAAAACTGTGATTTCTTTTTTTCTTGGAGGTACAAACGCTGACATTTTATTGCGAAGACTTTCGTTATGACAGGTGACTTCAATTGGTTATGCAGTTAAGGTTAATTCCCCAAGCCTATGAATTAAAATGTAGAACTGAAATGGATAGTTGACCAGCGAGGCGCATTGTGGTGACGGTGTGTAGGCTGGACGACGGAGCGAAATCAAACTGATTTAAAAAAAAAATTGTAGATCAATGTACACTGTCCGAAGTTTAGAAGATTCGCGATGCTTATTGAGAGCTGTGGTACTCATAGTTTCCTAAATATACACTCGAGAGGACCCTGGCGCTAGTGTCTATGGGAGCTGCTACGCACGGCGCTACAGTGAACATGGGAATGATGTACATGGATTCGTCTAATCTTCGTACTTCTGGTTCCATGTGTGTTCTTTAGGCTTGAAACTGTTATCCCACGAAACAAAATTGAGCAAATGTTCAGTGGTTGCATATCACCACATTATAATTTTTGACTTACCATTTGAAATCGGGTCACGAAGTTCAAAAAGGCTCACTCTTTCTTTCGAAACAAAACCGAAACACAGCGATAAACTAAGCCACAAGTGCAATTCGCCATCCACAAGTACAAAGACTAGGCAAATCCACGTACTACCCATCATTCTCATGGTCGCTGAATGGTCGCTGCGCCAGAGTCACCTCTATTTAATTTTATGAAGCCATATGATGGTACTCATGCCGGAGGAGCAGTGACGTCATTCAGTGCACAGCTGGCGTGCCGCATAAGGCCTAGAAGCTTTTAAAGTGGTCACGTGAGCTCGCTCGCTAGTCCGTTGGTTCGTCCGTACATCTGTCAGCCCGTCTGCCCATCCATTCATCTGGCCGTCTGTCTGTCCATCCGTAGCCAACCTATATCCTGGTAAGGTCGGGATAAACCACTGCTATATTAGACGCGAAGCTCTTTAGAGCGACACCCGTTCGTCCCTCATCGTAGTACGTAACTTGTCTTACGCTTTGACCTGCAAGGTGGTGCCGGTGGGAGATTTCTCCTGTGCGTTGCTGAACAATAAAAAATTTGCGTGCGCGTGAACTAAAAGCCGACTTCTCCTGTCTCTCATTCCCAATTAGCAGTCATTGGCATGCACATTGAGCATTATCTGACAAGAAAGGGCTTCTAGGTTATACTCGCTGGGTATAACCTCCTTTGTTTTAGAAATGTTTAGCGAGCGTTGGACCACAGTGCCATGAATACTGTGAATGAGTATATGCCATGAAATTGAGGTGGTTAAAGTTGGGAAGTAGACACGAAGCTCAAGCCGTAAGAAAGTGTGCGTGTGCCACCTTTCGTTTAGTCCTTGGAATGTCCGCTCGATGGTGGTGCTTCTATATGCGTAATATATGATGAAAAGATGCGAGATGGTGGTACTTGGTGTTGACTAGATGAACGAACGGACTCACAGACAGATGCATGGACAGACGCACGTATGGCAGCACGAACGGATGGACGCATGGACGCACGCAGGGACGAACACACGGATGGACGTGCGGACGGTCACACAGACAGACGCATGGACGGACGGAAGCAAGAACAAATAGACGGACGGATGTTTCGTCCCACTCTCCATCATTGAACCAGTGGATATTATGCCATTTTTTTTCAACATAGTAGGAAATCATTGCTTACAACTGTTTCTGTAGCACACGTAATTCAATAGCATTCACATGAAAGTGAACTGCTAGTTTAGTTATCTGGCAGCACTTCAATAGTCATTAACCAAGCAGACTGGAATGAATGACGTTCATAGGAATAGGTCTTACTGCGTTTTTTTTCATGTTTGAAACAGCCTGGTTAGCGTTGCTCAGTTTTCGCATGCTCCCGTATATGTTTTTTTTATGTGTAAGATCTTCGAACAGCTAAGCTTCCCCAAATCAATACTTTGTGCACAATTAAAAAAAAACAAACAAAAACAACAAGAACTGTACAGTGAACTTCTCTTTTATGACTGTGTAGCTCACATTTTTTTTCTGAACGAGTGCAAATAAGCGTTTATAATGGCTTAGACATTTAGTTTCTTTGTAGCTAACTCTTGGATATGCTTCTTTTGCAGCAAACTGTGGGCGCTGTCTCAATTTTCGCAGCCTCGCTCACTCTGGTCACAGGTAAATCTGTTCCAAAAGATGATTTTTTTTTAAAGACGCCCGTGCCTTATCAAACTGGTATTTTTCTGCGAAACTGCGTGTTAGGGGCATATATAGGCAAGATTTTTGTCGTTCATATTAGTAAGTAAATAATTTTAAACTATTTGAAGGATAGATTACGAAGGCCTGACAGACATCTTTAAAATGACAGCCTTTCAAAATAGCCGGGTTTTGTCGTTGGTGCTGTTAGCAGCACATGGCGCACAGTAATTGAAGAGGTTCACTTGGATTAACAGAAAGCAAATGACGAAGAAAACCTGTAATAAGAGTATTTTATTTCCTGTTTTTATTATAAACCCGTATGCGTGATGAGTCATCTGAGGCTTTCGCAATAAAACTTCTCGAGTTTACGGCTTAGGCTTGCTTGTGCTGAGTAGTTAGCACAATATGGTCGCTCGCATAGAGAAGCTCTGTGCAAATTCAACACTTGGTGTTGAAGCGGAATGACATCATAAGCGATGTGGCTATAAAATCAGTTTCTTCGACACCGAAATGTGTAGTATCGTACAGTGATTGTGTTTGCTCCTGCACAAGCCGACGGGCTTTTGCCTGTCTCTAGTGTAAAACCTTACTACGATGTGAAGTAAACGTGGCTTGAGTAGCATGCCTTCTTGCTCACACAAGCAGTGGCATCTGATGACACAGTTGAAATTTTCGAACTTAGCGCGTCGTTATAGCTTTCGATAGTTTCAGAGCTAACTGTGTAATTCGGAGGTGTTTTACTTGTGCGTGAGATCGGACAGGGTGCTACTCTGCTGTCTAACATGTAGCCCTCCAAAGATAGTATGCGCTTTCTCTTTTGAAAGGCAAGAGAGGGCTAACTAACTTACTTTGTTGTATGGTAAATACTAATTCTACCGGCTACTATACTATGGCTAAAACAGTATGTAAGGTTTGTAAATTGAAAAATTACTTATTACTTCAGCAAATATCCCATTCTTATTATACAGATGCGAACAGTACAGATGCGCATGTTGACATTTAACAGAATATTATTCAAGCGAGTATGGATCCTCGAGAAGAAAAAGTCTGAGGCTATAAATAAGTGCTTTTTTTATACGGCATGTGAAAATATTTTTTTTTCTTTTTAAACAGACCAGAGTTACCTGGTACCCACGTCAAGTGCAAAATCGTGAGTCACAAGATAGTGAATATACTTGTGAATTGAAATCGGGATTTTGAGAAGGTAATCTGGCACGTTAATAGTATCAGGTGTAAAATGATAATAACTAAAAAAACTCTTTTTGGGCTTGTTGGTACGCCTTCTCTGTTCTGACCCGATTTTTCTTCCTTGATGGCACGAGCCTTTTAGTATTTCAGTATAGAATGATTGTTTCGCTCCGTATATCATAAAGGTAGACAATAAAGCAGATCATTGAATGCAAAAGCACTCTGTGAAGTTTTTGGTGACATGACCAGGTGGAAGCACGGCCAACGCTTTACAGCAGTTGTAATTGATGAGGAAAGGAATTCAAAAGGGGATTTGCCGCAAGCACCGCAAAAGTCAAGACTGTGGAAAATACAGCGATTTCCTTAGCAGCATCACAGACAGAAGACGTAAACGTACTATTTTAGCGTCTTTCCAGAACGAGGATAGATGCGTACGAGAGGACCGTACAGATTGATCGCAGGAAGAGATTTCATGATATTGTCACGTGAATAAAATCAGTGCAAGTAACAGTGTAGCTAACAGCTGAACAGCTTCGATTGAGCAGCGTGAGCTTATCGTCGTCTTTCTGCCGACTAAATCCTTCGACACGCTCTTGGAAATATGATACTAGCCACGCAACAGCCAGAAACCCACTATATGCTCGTGTCATTACTCCCTCTCTCGAAAAGAACCGACTCGACGCTTTCAGATGTATGAAGGCAAGAGCAAGTCTTCGGCGTGAGTAATATGGCTTCATCCTATAGCCACGTGGATGATGTCTGGCTGCCCTCCATGACGGGAGGACCACACGCTGGGCTCTGCGATAGCTTCGTAGTGTACATAACTGAGGCGCTGAAGAACCCGGTAAGGGCCAAAATAACGACGTAAGAGTTTCTCAGAGCGGCCGCGTTGACGTACGGTACTACAAAGCCACACTTTATCTCCGGGATGGTAGGTTCATTCTCTGTGGCGAAGGTTGCACCTATGAGCATCGTGTTGTTGCTGAGAGCGAATGCGGAAGTGAGCTAGTTGTCGAGCTTCTTTCGCGCGCTGTGCATATTGGTAAGCATTTTTAGAGGTGATCGTAAAGGCATCAGGTAAAAGCATGGCGTCTAACATCGTAGTAACTTCGCGGCAGTGAAGCAGGCGAAAAGTGTAAAGCCTGTAGTTTCTTGCATAGTGGTGTTATATGCGAAAGTTACGAAAGCGAGGACACTGTCCCAGTTACTATGGTCCACGTCGACATACATGGAAACCATGTCTGTGATGGTCTTATTGAGCCGTTTTGTTAATCTGTTAGCTTGTGGATGGTAAGCTGTCGTTCGGTGATGTACGGTGCCGCTGAGTGTCATCACTTCTTCTAGCAGTTGTGCAATGCAGGCCGTGCCTCTGTCGGTTAGAACCACGGCCGGTGCACCATGGCGAAAGACGACAGCATGAATGAAGAAATACACGACATCACTTGCCGTACCGCGTGGGAGTGCTCGTGTTTCACAGTAATGGGTTAAATAGTCAGTCGCAATTATTATCCAGCGAATGCCCGCTGAAGATTTTGAAATGGACCTAGCAGGTTCATGCCAACTTCTTGAAACGGTTCTCGGGGTGGCTCCACAGGGTGTAAAAGACCAGCAAATTTCATGGGCGGAGTTTTGCGACGCTGACAGTCTCGGCAGGTTTTGACGTAGTGCTTGGCCGTACGGGACAGTTTGGGCCAGTAGTACGTGTGGCGGATACGTGCCCGAGTACGCGTGAACCCTAAATACCCGTAAGATGGTTCGTCATGGCACGCCTTAAGGATGCACGCCTTAAAGATGGTACGGCAGTAGGCTGGTTCGAGCGTTGGAATTAAAGCACCGCTTGTACAGGACGTTGTCACGAAGGAAAATTTATGAAATCGTGCGCCTGAATGTTCGTGGCGGCTGTTCAAGCTTTTCCTCGAGAAAGTCGATGATCGGGCGAAGTTCTGTGGTATTGCGCTGTTTCTGAGCCAAGTTGGACGCTGTGGCAGCCATGAGAAAATTTTCATCGTCAGTGTGGTCAGGAGGAATCGACTCGACTGGGGCACGTGATAGGCAGTCAGCATCGGTGTGCTTTCGTCCTGACTTGTAAACCACCGTAACGTAAAATTCTCGTAAGCGAAGACTCCATCGAGCTAGGCGGCCTGAGGGGTCTTTGAAGCCTGCAAGCCAGCACAACGAATGGTGGTCGGTGACTACTTTGAATGGTCGCCCGTACAAATATAGTTGAAACTTGCCTATGGCCCACACGACAGCCAGGCACTCCTTTTCTGTGGCGGAATAGTTCGTTTCAGCCGATGATAACGTACGACTAGCGTAAGCAATCACTCATACAATACCTTCCTGCCATTGCACAAGGACGGCTCCGAGGCTGACATTATTTGCATCTGTATGCACTTCAGTGTCAGCATTTTCGTCGAAAAGACCCACGATTGGCGAAGTCTCGAAGTGTCGTCATAGCTCGCAAAAAGCTTCGTGTTGTTTTGCGGCCCACACAAAAGCAATGTTGTCTCTCGTGAGTTGGTTTAAGGGTTCTGCTATTTTTGAAAAGTTTGGAACGAAGCGACAATAGTACGCACAATGACCCAGAAAACGGCGTACGTCGTGTTTGTTCGTCGGTGTCGGGAAGGCAGCGACAGCCAGTGTTTTCTTGGGGTCTGGGCGAATTCCGTCACTGCTGACCACATGGCCGAGAAACTTGAGCTCCTCGTAGGAGAAGTGGCATTTTTCGTGCTTGAGCGACAGGCCAGCTGTTCGTAGCGCCTCAAGTACTGCACAAAGACGCTGAATGGGCTGCTCGAAAGTCAATGAAAAAACGACGACGTCATCTAAATAGACAAGACACGATTGCCACTTGAGACTGGACAAAATTGTGTCCATCATTCGTTGAAAAGTTGCGGGAGCAGAGCACAGTTCAAAAGGAAGCACCTTGAATTCGAAGAGCATGGCAGGGGTAATGAAGACAGTCTTTTCCCGGTCACGCTCATTCACCTCAATTTGCGAATATCCACTGCGTACATTTATGGATGAAAATTATCGGGTGTTTCTAAGGCGGTCGAGTGAGTCGTCGATGCGAGGAAGCGGATAAACGTCTTTCTTTGTCATGGTGTTCAGTTTGCGATAATCAACACAGAAACGCAATGTGCCGTCTTTTTTAAACCAACACAGCCGGTTATGCCCATGGGCTTGTAGATGGCTGAATGATGTCGTCAGCAAGCATTTGTTGCACTTGGTCGTGGATGGCGTCTTGTTCTCTGCGAGAAACTCGATAAGTATGTTGTTGAATAGGCCTTACGTTGGGCTCTGTTATGATTCCGTGCTTCGCGATGGGTGTTTGATTTTAGACGTCGTGGCAAAGTAATCATTGAACGAAAGCAGGAGGGAGCGAAGATAGTCTTGCTCTGAAATCGACAGTGCACAATTCACGTCAAGCTTAACCGGGGACTGTTTGTCGTCGTGAGGACCCGAAGAGAGTTGCGCGAGTGATAAGCTGGCTTTTGAGTGTCTGATTTTTTCGAAGTAAGTGATGGCACACTGCCTCATGAAGTGCTGGTATTGATGACTGAAATTAGTTAATAGATTTTTCGCAGGCTCTTGTGTTAGTTCTATGAGACCACGGGCGATGCATACTTGACGAGACAAGAGCGCGGACACATTGCCTTCCACAACTCCGAGAGTCGTTCGGTTGATGTCACTCAGCACGTTGACCAGAACACTGTGACGGGGCGGTACTGTCACTGAATCGTCGGATACACGCAACGCCATCATACGCGATTCACAATCTTGAAAAATGTTCGTTACGTGAAAACGTCACCAGCGATTCTCGGAGATTTATAATAGCTCCATATTCTCGAAGGAAGTCCAATCTCAAGATGACCTGCCTGGAGCATTCCCGCAGTACTACGAAAGTCCCGATAAAGGTCGAAGCGCCAATAAGTACTCGGGCAGTGCACTTCCCAACCAGCGTCACTAGATGACTACCCGTGGAACGGAGCTGCGGACCGTTCCATGGCGTTACCACTTTTCGGAGAGCAGCCGCGAAGTCACCACTCATAACGAAGTAATCGGCTCCGGTATCCACGAGTGCGGTGGCCGAGTGATTGTCGACGGTTATAGAAATATCGCCGAAAAATGCTGCGTTACGTTCAGAAAATTTTGTGACAGAGGTATCGGTGTCGTACACGTGCCGTGGAGGAGGATGTTTGTCAGTTCGGTCAACAGCACCCCCCATAGGCCGCTGGCCTTAGTTTTCCTAGCGTGGGCCAGGACTTGGAGACATGTTTCATACTCCACAGAACGTGGCGTAACGACTAGGTGAGCCGAGGCGCCGAGGAGAAGGTGAGCGTGGCCGGTGGCTTTGTGCAGGAGGAAACGGCTGCTGCGCTGCTAGGTATTGCTGAATCTCGCGAGGACGCTCCCCGTTGCTGGGTCTACGCGCGTTAAGGTGAAACCCCTGAAGGCCCATCCTGCGATCCGCACATTAGCGATACAGATGGCCTGCTTCACCGCAGTGGTGGCAAGGGGGCCTGTCGTCAGATGTGCGCCATACGTCCAATTTACGGGTGACTTCACGCGGAACGTCATATTGGAAAGTGTTCTCGTAGTTATTTGCAGGTGCGAAAAGACGGGGCGATAGTGAGAAAGTAGAGAGCGGCTGGCGTCCGGTAGAAGATTGAGGACTCCTCAATTCTTCGGCGTAAGACAGAGCAGGAGCTTCCGCACGCATTGGGAGCAATGGTTGGGACTAATTCCTCAGTTCATCGCGAATAATGTCTCCCAGGATAGTCGCACTTGGGTGAGTAGAAGTGGGACGAACTTTTTCGATCTCCTCGCGGACCACGCTCCGCACAATCTAGGGGAGTGCTGATAAGTCCTGTCCACAGGTGAAAGGTGATACCGCGGCGACAGAAGCTTAACGGTCGTACTGTAGATAGCGTTGCTGAAGTGCCCGTTCCGTGGCAGTAGCTTCCGTGATGTACTCATCGACAGTGGTACAAGGCTTGCATATGAGTCCAGCAAAAAGTTGCTCCTTGACAACCCGCAGGAGGAGTCGAACTTTTTTGTTTCGTCTATCACTGGGTCAGCGCGCTTGAACAAGCATGACATGTCTTAGACAGACATAGCCACGTTTTCTTTTCGCTTCTGAACCGGGCTCTGCAGCGCCTGCTCGGCTTTTTCTTTCCTTTCGATATTTCTGAATGTCTGGCATAGCTGTCGCAGAAATTTTTGCCAGTTGGTGATTGATGACTCATGGTTCTCATACCAGATGCAAGCATAGTCTTCAAGTGCGAAATAGGCATAGCGAAGCTTATTGGTGTCATTCCATTCGTTGGCGGCTGTGACCCGATTGAAGTGGTCTAGCCAGTCATCTACGTCCTCAAGCACATCACCGTGAAACGGCTTCATGATGCGTGCTTTGTAGACGACGCTTGGGGTGTATGGGAGTTGGTCTACGTTGCTCTCTTGTGTCTGACTTGCCGTTGTGGTGGTCATCCTTGCCGAGTTTAAGGAACCGAATTCAGGAGGTAGTCCCAGCAAGTGGCGCCTGACGCAAAGTGCCAGGTATTTCTCCGGAATTGTTGAAATAGTGGCAGAAGCTTGAAGCGGCTTGAGTTAAAACTAGCGAATAGGAATTGTGCCCAGCACCTCCACCAGTTTGTCACGATAATGAAATCAGTGCAAGTAACAGTGTAGGAAACAGCAGAACAGCTTCGGCTGAGCAGCGCGAGCTTTTCGTCGTAATTCTGCCGACCAAATCATTCGACACGCCCAAGTAATGATGATACTTGCCACGCAACAGCCAGAAACCAACTACATGCTTGTGTCAATATCATACAACACTACGAATTGCAAACATACCTTCTACCTTCACCTCACCGAGACTTGCTTGTATATATATCACCCCACCGTGGTGGTCTAGTGGCTTAGCTACTTGGCTGCTAACCCACAGGTCGCGGGATCGAATCCCGACTGCAATGGCTGCATTTCCGATGGATGCGAAATTGTTGTAGGCCCGTGTGCTCAGATTTGGGTGCACGTTAAAGAACCCCAGGTGGTCGAAATTTCCGGAGCCCTCCCCTACGATGTCTCTCATAGTCATATGACGGTGTTGGAACGTTAAACCACACATATCAAATCACTTGCTCGTATAAATAAAACGCAGTGTTTCGACTGGTGGCACAGACCAGAAGATATAGGAACCTAGCGATTTTAGACATTATTTACTCAGACATACGCAAGACATAAGAATGGAAGAGCAGTGTTTGCAGAGCCACTCGAGAGCACATGCTCCAAGAATATCGAAGGATAACGAACAAGACTGGGGACGCATCCTCTAGCGATCGCCACCGCGTGCGCTGGAATACTGTGTTGCACTTATATGCCCTGGAAGGCCAACTTTGGGCTATCCAGCTGGCCGACGAAGCCGCCAGGACTGAAAAACTCGTGGCCATCACCTAGGTGGGGCCTTTTGCCCGTACCACAATCTAGTAGGACTTCTAAGTAAGGTTCATTGAATAAATGAAGATGATTGTGAAAAATAACTAACCCCCTTCTAAAAGGTAAACCAAGTACTAACTCTGCTTAAAGTACAGATGTAAAATCAGCAAGGCATATTGAATAAAGGCAGAGTACAAAATAGCAAAAAAAAAACACGGCCACACTTTCTTTGCGCACCCATTCATATATCTCCGTAACAATATGTAAGGTAATATTGAATCTCTCTTGCGTTTACGAGGTTGGTAAGAATAATTCATTATATCCATTGGAAAGAAACTATACGTTATAAGAAAGTATACTAACATATACATTCGTTATTGTTCTTAAGCGACTGTTTTGAGAGTTGCATATACTATGCGTACGTGAGCATTTATTGCACGCATTTTTGCTTGGCAGAAGCAGAATCTAGGACATGCCAACAAGATGTGCACGGAGCTCCTTCTTTGCATTTGCAGAAAAATGACTTTCTCGGGAACTATTCATACCACCTCGAGATTTTTGTCACCTTTGTTTTTGAACATCTAAAGTACCTCATTATTTTGCAGCACTGAACGCACCGCTATTTTGGTGTAACGTCATCATTGGAATAACAGGGACTCTCTACACGGCACTGGTAAGCGTGAATCAATAGAACTAGCAGCCGCTCTGCTGTCCGTGCTAAGCAACCACGTAAGGGGTCTCAAACATGCGACCCGTGTATGTTCTGCTAGCAGACCGTGGCTTCAGATTGTATAAAATATTTGGGATTTTGTTAATTTGTAGAAGCAATTTTTATTCGTCAATCGTGATTGGCGAAATATAATTAAAAAGTATGTAATAAATAATGCACCCATGCAGCATACCAATAGTGGGTAAGCTGCTGAACAGGACTGGTCTCGAGCATGTTTTTTTTTTTCGTGAGCCACCCCTTTGTGGTCGCAATGTCTTAGTGGGAATGCTAACAGTACCAAATGAAGTAAAATCAATTGAGACAAGAAAACGAGACAAAGACAGGGAAGATGTATACTGCTGGTATTCCCACCAAAAATATGTACAAACTTGCCCAACAAGCTACCCTAGTGAACACCATGTGTTTAAACATATCCGAGGGAAAAACTTCTCGATATATCATAATCATCATCCAGGTTTGTGTGATTCTGGTGAGAAGTATTGACATGTTTCTCTATTCTAGACGCCACAAATGCTTCAGGAAAGAATCGTACGTAACATGTGGTGAAGCGCTGTCTCAGTGACAGGTCTAGGTGGCGTTTTGTCATACATGCCTTCCCCAACCCCTATGATTCGCGTTTCAACTTTCTTCCCTGTCCCAGACCAAGCGGGAGTAAATTTGGTGACGCTAGCTGAAACGATTTCGGTACTTTAGACCCCTTGAACTACATTATGATAGACAGAGCTTGTGCAACCTAACTACCTTCCTAAATGAACGATAACGCTCATAAGGTGACATGAGATATGTGATAATGCTCAGCGGCTGATTGTATTTGCCACCTAGTCTCTGCTTCTATTTCTATAGACGAGAATATTGTTATTGGCATACGGATGTACCCCCACACCTATTAATTCATTCATTCGCCAACAGTTGACGAGCTTTAAGCTTTTATACAGCTGCCCTTATACATCAGGTGAACCATAATCACAGCATATAATGCATCATTTCCTGAAGCTTCCGGTGGACACTGTTGCCGAGCAGCAGGTGTTGTATGAATGATCGATGTACTGTTTTGTGCGACCTACTGAAAAAAAAGTGAAGTTATGGCAGGTCGGCTGGTCGAATAGCAGGAAATTAACCCTTAGTGGGTAGCACCAGTAGACTTGTGCTACGAAAAATGCAAGCATAACCATATTTTGAACTAGAATGAGGTACCACTGAGTGAGCCGGGTATGTCAATGAATAAATAAATAAATAATAAATAAATAAATAATTAAATCGATCGATCGATTGATCGATTAATGCATCAATCAATGAACCAATGAATCTATAAATGCGCCCAAGAACAACCGTAAGATATTCGTGAAGGTGCACGCAAAAAACAAGTAAATACAAACAGTCTTCAGAAGAAAATACAAATAAACCAGCACAAATTCAAAGACAAAAGGAAATCAACACAGAAAAAGAAAAATGAAATGAGGCAACACTATAAATAGTGAAGGCGACTGGAAAAAAAAATCGACATTGCATATATACATCTAGGTGGAAGACTGGATATAAGACGAAGATGGGCAGAATTGGTAAATTGTACAAAACTATATTGAGACCATGCAAAGCTTGGACAAAAACAATGGCATTGTAATAATAAAAATATCAAGATAAAAAAATAAGCAATATAGAGACTTTGTGCTTCGTTAGGACACAGCGATATATATAAAAAAAAGGTATGGTCGGGTGCATGAAACGTTCTAGTCTCTCTGGGTAACTTACGCGGAATTCGAAAACTAACACGACGGAGAAGTACGGGCAGGATATAATATCGTGATTTAGCTTGTAAATAACTAATATGTAGAATATGAGCACTATTTTGTCGACAGTAAACTGATGACAGTGATAATAATGCTTGAGTATTAGAACGACATACTGGCTAATTTCTATTGCGAAGCGATGAATGTGTGCGCCTCGAAAGTTTTGCTGGACACGTTTAGTAATGCTGCTGCTGTATTATGCAGCTCCATTTGAAATCAAGAAGGCGTACTGAAGTTGAGAAAGGCATGTATGCGTGTAAAATTTTCTGGATGGCGACATGAGAGGTGTTTGTTGTTGTTGTTGTTGTTGTTGTTGTTGTTGTTCTCCTATTGTTAGTGGCGCATACCCACTGTGGGGGAGTGGCCAAGAATCGAGTGGCTTTAAAATTTACTGTTCAGATTTAGAATGATGGAGGTATAACAGAAAGATTACCGATAGCCTATAGGCAAGTGTGGTGCTTAATGTAATGCATACAAATATTTACATAAACAAATTTATTCTTAGAATAGAGCAATAATCTGATTTTATACGTATATAATAATGTGTACATGTTAAGATAATGAAACTGGTTAATTAGTCAACCTATTAGTTTCATCAATATAGTCCCGGACGGCCGCGCATACTGTGCCATTACAGAAACCAGAAATGGAAGCTCCAAAAGACAAAATGACAGACAGAGATAAGTTCATACCAATGCCACGCAAAGGTATTTCTAATAGGGTTTTTCGTAACGTGTTAAACCGCCTGCAGGTCAAAACGAAATGGTCTATTGTTTCCAGTTCATCACAGAATGCACACAGTGGCGAAGGTGTCTGAGCAGACCTGTGTTTATAGAAATTTAGATTTGGTACCCGGCAACGCAGCCTTTTTGTTTGTTTGTTTGTTTGTTTGTTTGTTTCCCTGAGATGATGGCTCATACCCACTCAGGGAGATTGGCCTAGAAAATGTAGTGCAGTTTTTCTGTGATCATTTTAATTATGTGTAATGAATTTGTATTATAATATGACTAATGTAAGGTAAACCACATAAAAAGAGTGCAAACGAGAAAAAAAATAGAAAAGTGAGGTTGAGCAATTTTGAGATTTCAGGTGTTGTGATTACCACTCAGCTGCGTTTAGTTCACTTTGCCATGGGGAGTAATAAATAATAATTATTTGATTGAAGATCACAAAGGTATACGCTTGATTGCCTGAATATAATCGCAAAGGGCATTGAAAGCATCCCCGTGGCAATGTCCCAAAACTGAGGCACCAAAGCTTAGCGCAGTTTACGCCGTCAATCTAACGCGTGTTTTCAGAAATGGAGTAACTAGTAACTTTTTTCGAAGTATAGCGTAGTGGTGACAATACAAAAAATAATGCTCTAGTGATTCCATTTTTCCGCAGAATGCGCAGAGGGGTGATGTTGTCTGACCAGCTCTGTGTAGATACAGGTTTAGGGTGGGGACACAACATCAAAATTTAGTAATTATGATATGTGGGGTTTAACGTCCCAAAGAAATTTAGTAACTAAAACTTCGAGCTTTCTGGACTGGCTCCAGTGGGGTGGCTATGGAAACTTGATGTAATTATATTCTGTCCATGTAGTTACTTTTTCTATCATATCAGTGGAGATTGCTGATTTTCGATATCTTATTGCTGTAATATTTTCAACATCTGTCAGTATGGATAAAACTGGGCCATCAAGTGCAGTTCGTGCTAAGGAATCGGCCAGTCCATTTAATCTTAATCCACAGTGTCCCGGAACCCTTAGTAACCTCAGCAGACTGCGGGTGTTCTGCGGGGGTACTAATGTTTTGAATGTCCTTAGAATTCGAGAGTTCTCTGAAGCTGTCTGAATTCTTGAAATATTCTTCAAAATACAGCCGAGATAGCGGAGGCCACGCGCAGCAGCATGCTTGGTGTGAAAAGAAAGTTGTAACGTTCTGTGAAAAACAAAAGGAAAAAAAGAAAGATCATTGATCTCATAAACTTTTCACAATGAGAAAGAATTGATCGGGTGTGGCAATGACCATCTGGATGTTTTGCGAGCGGCACTCACGCATTTAGATTTATAGGTATTCAGAAAAAGGTTGCTGCTGTTGCATCCTTCGGAAAAAGAACGCTAATCTGACTGCAGCAAGCGGCAGCCGTTGTCTGAACAAATGCCCTCAAGCATTGTAATCTCATGTGCATACAAGAGAAAAGAATTACAAACGAAAAAAATCAATAACGTAAATTGCAAATAGGAGTGGACTTAATAAGGACTCTTGAGAGACTCACTAGTAATTTTGTACAAAAAATACGTTTGGCCATTCACGGCAACTTAACAGATCTGTTACACAGATAGCTAGATGATGAGGAAATTCACAACCGACCTGTCAACATCAAAGTGCTTAAATTTACGCATAATAAGTGATCGGCTAACTATGTCAAAAGCCTTGCTCAGGTCACAGTAGACCATCTCAACCTGTGTCTTTGAGAAACAATTGGGGATGTTTGCGTCCTAACACTAGAAAAGTTTGTGGTAGTTGATCCGCCAGCGAGAAACCGATGTTCATTAGCAATCGAAGAGTTTTTCACACTAGAAACAATATAGTGTGAAGAGAATGCTCGAATATCTTTTATGTACCACATTATAAAAACGAATATTAATCGTAAATATAAGCTTTAGTGCTCGATCTAAAATACTGGAAAAATGTGATCAGTCTTTCTATACAAGCTAGGGAGTGCGAAAGTGTTCATAATGTTGTCAGTTATCGTAGTCAGTACTCGGACACACATGCTACCATCTAATATGGGGTGGCGTATGTGATCTGGGCACCATGATGAGGATTGTTTCAAGGGCACAAAAAGAGATTTTGATCTAGCGACATAATATTAGGTATGATAACTGTCTTTGGCTTTTGTTAAGTCTCAGTGCGAGAGTATCAAGTCTTATAAACAGACGAGAAACAAGCGGCACAACAGTTAGTGAAGGCATGCTCTCCTACACCCTTTCAGTTCAGAAGCGTCAAGTACTCTCTAGTTTTTGTTGGGCCGATCGTGTACATACTTCTAAAGCTCAGCTGGCCTGTCAGAGGCGCTTTTTTTCAAACAATTCAATACGTGAACTGTGGTCCCGCTTATATGGGCGTTCTGAGAGAGTTCGATATAATTTGAACTCTTGGATGAAGAGATTTTAGATTGAGACTTCGTGTATGCGCAATCTTTATGCTCCAAAGCACTTATAAGCTGAAATGAGCATTAGTGAAAATATTAATGCTGTTTAGGTTACTTAATAATAATAATAAATAAAATAATAATTATAATAATAATAATAATAATAATAATAATAATAATAATAATAATAATAATAATAATAATAATAATAATAATAATAATAATAATAATAATAATAATAATAATATTAATAATAATATACTTCAGAGATAACTGTTTTTGTCTAAATCGGCCTCCAATTTCGTGAATAAACTTTACATGGAGTTCGGCAAGAAATAACATCAAAAGAACTCATATCAGGTAAATGGGCAATAAAAGGCATGTAGCAATTTCGTACAAACTTTTTGGGCTTCAATGCATTTTGTTCCGTAGTCAACTATTTGCATGCTCTGAATATAACAACAATTGTGAGATGGTTAGAGGTGCAGTTCAACTTAAACTGGATCATCACGTAGCCTTCGTACCCGAAAAAGAAACACACCAATGTTTATGGGAACTTTATACCATTGAGTAGCTATTAACGTAGCTGTCAAATTTTAACATCTATTTACAGAAAAGGGACGTGCGCCCAGCTTTATAAAAAACGCAAGGAATTCAGAAGACGATTATTGTTATGTGGCCGAAACACCCCCATCAATTGTCTTAAGTACAGCTCCTGCTTTCTAGATTTGACGCACTCTATTAAAGGCAATGCTTGCTTTCTCCACAACAGGGTGGGCTTCGAGGCGTCGTTTGGACGGACTGCATGCAGTTCCTCTTCATTTTAGTTGCGCCAACTACAGTTGTGTTGAAGATAATCATTGATTCTTTCCGGCCTGAGTCAATGGTCCAGCCGTTCACCAGTCTGGACTGGCAGAGATACATAGGAAAGTAAGTGAATGGTGACTCCTGTCATACCTTCTATCCAGCTCGAACCTGCCCCACCGACAAGTAATGAAGAATGAACAGGTGGCTAAGGCCAGTGTGGCCCCGCCAGTAAGCCGCTCCTCTTAAGAATGGCTTACAGTTTATGGAAACACATCGGTCCTTTCCTGTCGTGTTTTCTAACTTGCGTGTCCGTCCGCAATGACATTTTTCACCCCATACAGTTTGAGCCCCCCAAAAATATGTGACTACGACCGACTTGACCCATGTAAGTCGGTTGTAGTCTTCGAAAATAAAAAGCGAAAATTGTATATAAAAATTCATGTAAATTATACAAATGCCATAATGAGAATAATAATAATGATTAATAACAATATTGTCTTATTCTTTTGAAATCAGAAACGAGCTTTCCAACTTGACGAACACTTGTGTGATTACTGTTCTTCGCAGAGTCACTTATAACGATCTGGTCTCATGGTCACACAGCAATAAACATCACCCTTGAAACTTTCTGCGAGTTGTCTATGCGTGCATTAGTACTATACAATTTCCTCACCTCCTCCGCTTTCTACTGACCATCGCTAAGCTTGAAAGACTATGTGTTCGCGTAACTATATTCGCGAATCTTCTGTAGCAGTCACCCTTTAGCGGACAGGCCTGAAAATAGCACCAACGTGTTCAAGTTTACAACGAAACAAGCTCTAACAATAGTACGAGCACTGCAACGTTGCTGTATAGCTCTGGAATTGTTGCCATGCCGCCGTCAAGAAACACACGCACACACACACACACACACACACACACACACACACACACACACACACACACACACACACACACACACACACACACACACACAAATTCACCCAACTTTCACTTCGTGAATATTGTCGAAACAGGAAAGCTTATGCCCGTCGTTCATCAGGCTATTGAGATTGGCTGACAATGCTGAGTGCTACGACTGTGCTTTCGATGAAACTACCGAGCACATTTACGTGTTTGTGCCCGATTCATTCGAAAGAGAAGCTGCACCTCCGTACTGCTTCAGATCAACTAAGTGAGAGTGCCTTCACTGTCATGAATATATCTGGAGTTACCGATCACAGTTTCAGAAGGCTATACCGAAACTCTGTTACGTTTCCTCAAGGATAATGGACCGACTCGCGGAACCTTTACTAGGGCTGGAACAGTGATTTCCCTGTCATCTTTCCACCCCCTTCCCCTCTTCACCAGCGCGAGCGTTCCTACACGGGTGCCATGCTAACGCTGTAGGAAGTGCGGTGCAGTGATTCGCCTGCCCGTCAGCGATGCTCGCTTTCACGAGTGTTCCTCGTGAACACCTGTGTATTTGAACCTGGGAACATTATTCAGCTCCGATCGTAGCCATGAAGGCGAAGATGGAGCGCTCTTTTACCTATTATAGTGTACACATACTATAAGAGATAATTCGGAAGACAGGTTTAGCGGCGCCATAGCTAAATTGTCAGTGCGTCAGACGCGTTGTTCGAAGGTTGCAAGTGTCGTCCCTGCTTGTGGCAAGTTGTATTTTTGTCGACTTTAATTTGTTCATGTTTTCATCGCAGGTACTACAAAGTTCATCCCTCACACTTTTTTTTAATTGGTTCTGGAAGTTCTCATTGAGGTATTGACGCTTGTTGTCTAATTGTGACAGGAGCGTGTAACGTGACAAGAAGCACTAGATTTCGCATCACGTGGTTTGGGTTAAAATTTTCCGGGAACATGTGACAGGACCAGCTTACGTGATTTTACAACAGGTTCCCCTCCTCTTTCTCTTTCCATTTTCATTTCACCCTTTTTATTTCTCTCTTCCTCTTGCTATCTCTTCATTTCTCTCTCTAATTTTTCTTTCTCTTTCTTTTTCTACTTTAATCTCTTTCTGTCCTATCTCTCTCTTTCCTATCTTTTGTGACTATTTCTTTCTATGCCTTTATATATGTGCAGTCATATTTCTTTCAGATTTCTATCTTTCTTTCTTGTCTTGCTATCTATTTATTTCCCTCTATATCTCTTTTGGTAGGCGTTTTCTCGCCCGTCAAAGCTATTCCATTCCACGTCCGGGAAATTGGCTCGCGAGTGAGCGCGCACCGGGGGCATCCTCGGGGAATGAAGCAGACAGTGTTGAATGAATGACGAAGAGAGAGAGATAGCGCCTGCATGATGATGATATTTTTCATGGATGCTATATGAAGATTAGGCGAACACCAAGTGCTCCAATGTTAGAAAGAGACCATTATTATTTTTGATAATGAACGACTCCCATGTTTCGGCACCAAAAAAGGCTAGTTTGCTCACTCTCTCCTGCTGGAGTAATGCGAGTAGCAGTGCGTGAGCAAACTGTTGTGTCATAATTTAAGAATGGTAAAAAATTTCCTTAGCACTCGCTTAGCACTCAGACGACGACAGATAATCAACACGTCTTTTCGGTTTGAAACGACGTGTTGATTCTCTGTCGTTGTCCTACTAAAGGAAGTTTTTGCCACCCTGCTATTCCACCACAACAGGTAATGCATTAAGATCATGTTTTTAATGAAGTTCTCTCTTGACTATTGGACGCTAACAAGTTCACGATGTAACAACATTGGGAAGGTAGGAAGGAAGAAAGCAACAAAAGGGAGAAGGCAGGGAGGTTAAGCATAGAGACATCCAGTTGGCTACCTTGCACTTGGGGACTTGGGAAGTAGACAATAAAGATGAGAAAGGGAAAAAAGAAGGAAGAAACAGACAGTAAAGTCATCGCAGCGTGTAGGACTACACCGTAAGTCAGAGGTGCGTTAATTCAAATCCGTCGTCCTCAAAAGTCATAAAAGGGTTTCACTGCCTTGTGGGCGGTCGAAGGATGTGGATGGTGCTGTAATAGCACCTTCACAGAAAAAGGTCGCCGCAATCAAGAACAGTGGCACAGCAGGTGTTTGATATTTTCATCGATACCGCAAACATCGCATGCCGCACTGTCATACCATCATTAAGGTTTTTCATATGCTCTGGAGGAACGAACACGTGAGTATAGTATGCATTCACTCCATGTTCATTTTGAATGGGAAAGGGTGTGCAGTACGTGGTTGGCGACTCTTTGTTTCAGGTGCAGTGCAATAATCTCCACAAGAACGTTGCTTCCAAGCTTTCCAGCAAGTGTGCGCTGTTTTTAATCTCAAAAAAGTGTTTTGACCAATCTACAAAAACGCCTTTTAAATTCGAAGAATTTCTTTGCGAACTGCAGGCACTTTACTTTTTCTATCTATCTATCTATCTATCTATCTATCTATCTATCTATCTATCTATCTATCTATCTATCTATCTATCTATCTATCTATCTATCTATCTATCTATCTATCTATCTATCTATCTATCTATCTATCTATCTATCTATCTATCTATCTATCTATCTATCTATCTATCTATCTATCTATCTATCTATCTATCTATCTATCTATCTATCTATCTATCTATCTATCTATCTATCTATCTATCTATTTATTTATCTATCTATCTATCTATCTATCTATCTATCTATCTATCTATCTATCTATCTATCTATCTATCTATCTATCTATCTATCTATCTATCTATCTATCTATCTATCTATCTATCTATCTATCTATCTATCTATCTATCTATCTATCTATCTATTTATCTATATAACCACCTACGTCTGCAGTCTGGGTGCTCTCGTGATCACTCCTTCCATTAGGGTGAACCAAGATTACTATGAAAAATAATAGTTTGACGAATGTGGCTCGCTATAGTCGTGACATGAATAATGTCCTAATCCTATTGCGTACGTTGCCAAACACTTTCCGCTAGACAGTGGCACATATCTGCAGGCGGCACTGGTATACGAGTATACGCCACAGATTGACAGTTAATATGTATTCAGGAACGGCGACAACAGAAGTAGGTAATTTAACTGCGAGAGCATGAAGAAAAAGTCACATCGGCAGCGTTGTCCTGACGAGCATCAGGGTAGCAGAAAAAATACAACCAAAGCATTCTGCGTGTGATCAAGTATTCTATCTCATGTAGAGACACGCTACGTCTCGGTACTGCTTAGGAAAAATGAACCATTCAGGTACAATGTTG
Organism: Rhipicephalus microplus; assembly: GCF_043290135.1. Taxonomy (NCBI): domain Eukaryota; kingdom Metazoa; phylum Arthropoda; class Arachnida; order Ixodida; family Ixodidae; genus Rhipicephalus; species Rhipicephalus microplus. The sequence goes on from NC_134704.1 coordinate 157,690,990, forward strand.
GTGAAACGTCTATTGTGGTAGCGATGCTGGCTATCCAGTTTTATAAACTTACATATGATATAGCTGTCTCATCGGGAGACCGTCACTTGCAGTGAATTGCCATCGACTGAGGTTCTTTTATATAGCAGTGCCTAGGACTACTATTCTCTCCAGCACAAGCGTTACATATCAGCTTACCGGTTCTGTGTTGATAATACTCATGTTCATGTTGCTGTTGGTATGGTGGCACAAGCGTAACCTACTGGTTGTATAAAAGAAGTACGACTGTTCAACAAATGTTTGTGCGTACATCTATACATATATATAGCGCTATTTCGTACCGTGTCGCTCATTAGCAAAATTTATAACGCGGTTACCTCCCATTCACATGCTTCGCATAACATTGATTGTCAAGGTACGTGGGACCTGCCGATTTTACTCCTTTGCGCCACTGGATGTGCGTTGGTATTTTTCTGCGCAGTGCAAAGAAAAAAATATTGACTAATATACAGGATTAAATTTTTCGACACAGTTGCAATATTCTCGATAGAATTATTTGAAGTATAAATTGATGATGGCGGAGTTTCGTCTACTATGTCTTTACCACTTTTCACATTTTCCACTTCCTAATTATTTTAACGAATAGCATGTTCAAAACAATACCAGCTTCATAAAACACAGGGCATCCATCCAGTAAAAGTCCTTTTATGGTCGATCAATATGTGCGCTGTCGAACGCAACACTTTGAGGGCTCAATTCTTTTTTTTTGTAGCTTCAAAGAAATAGGCCGAATGATTTACTCTTATTCCACAGCTATAGCATCGACTTGACCAGTGACGAAACCATATGGGCCTGCCTTTTCGGCACATTAGGCCTGGCAGCGTATCGGAGCTGCATGGACCAAGTCGTGACTCAGAGGCTGCTGGCTTGTCGCACGATCAAAAGCGCAAGAAGGTAAGGTCACATTTTCTTACATGCAAAAAAAATTCAGTTTCGCCACATAGGCGAAACAATGAGCGTGATAGTAACATATTCGAATGTTTTACGAAGCAAGGCTGGCATTTTTAGGAGTAATAATAATTGTAGATAAGATGCTGGCATGACGTTCGTCCGCCTCGTGCTGCCAAACTGAAGGGTCTTATCATCGCTTTCGCCTCGCCTCAGCCTCGTGCTCTCGCACTCATAGTGGGCAAATTGCAATGTTATGTGCAGTGAGGCTGTCAGTCAACTCATTTAGATCTAATCTCACGTAGCTCTAGAAAACTGTGGTCTAAAAGAACACGACGCCTGCAGGTTAACTTTTGATACCGTTATTTTTTCGTGTTGAAAACGCAGCCCATAGAAGCTCCCGCCTGTGGTGGGGGCACAAGCCGCACGCTGATCGTTGCCGCAATAGCGTGGCAATCACAAGCACCCCCTCCCCAACCCCATCTTTGCTCACGAGATTAGCGAGCGTGCAGACAACCCCGGCTGGAAAGGCGATGTTCTCTCCGCAAAAAGAGGGGGCTAGCGCATCATTTCCCGTATTTATATACACTTATATACATATACGTGAATGGCGACGGCTCCAGCGGCGACGACGACGACGACGGCAAAAACCAGCCGGGATTGTCCATACAATAGCTATCGAAATAAAGATTTTTTATTAGGAACGGCAATCGTGGTTATGTAGTCCACTCGATCGTCCAATCATCGAGCGAGCGAAGCGGGGTTCCGGGGAAAAATCTGCAAGTGTGATTTTCCACTGGCAGTAAACAGTGCTAAAAAACGCGCAGACGAAAAATTTAATCACGCTACAAGGCCTTATCGTATGTGTTCCCGTGTATTCACGCCCTGTTTATAGTCAGTAAAACTGACATATTAGCCCAGTCAGCCACTTTGCTCATTTTCTAATTTGTTGCGGACGTCAGCCCTTCCATGTGTTGCTGACTCCAAAGCTATCTAAAGAACTCTGGTTTAAGCGCGAGAGTTTTTCTAACCGTCCAAGTGACTAGAGCAGAGGTGAAACATCTTGCGAGGAATAGTTTTTACTAACGACCGGCAGTAAAGTGCGCGTAGTAGACATAATAGACTGTAAGTTCATCTGCAAACTTAGTGCGAATATTTATTTACGCAGGTGTTGTGATACACACTGAAAGTGAAGCAATGAAAGGCTAGAACAGAAAAACTATTTTATTTCTTCAAACGGAGATTTCTCTTTTAGGACTTTCTGTACGTGCAGCTAACAAGGTGCACTATACAACTACGTGTAAATCTTAATTTTACTTGGACCCCTACATTTTGAAAATGTAGATGTAATCAAGACGCAGAGCAGCGATTTATGCAGTAATGCAAAATTAAAGAAAATACCCCTTTGCAGTCGTCACCGCTCGTCGACGGCGCGGTTATTTCACCGGGAAGCCTTCACCACAACTTCTGTGACAGGATACGTTTATTTAGGTGTAGTTTTGCACACACCGACGCGTTGTGCGGAATGTGAAAGTGCTTGGCAAAATACGATGTGACGACCTTAGGACGGTATGGCCGTGAATTTGCTTAAGTTTAGAAAAAGAACGATAGAAAATAATATGAAAAATCCAATTGATTTGTGGGGTTTAACGTCCCAAAACCACCATATGATTATGAGAGACGCCGTAGTGGAGGGCTCCGGAAATTTCGAGCACCTGGGGTTCTTTAACGTGCGCCCAAATCTGAGCACACGGGCCTACAACATTTCCGCCTCCATCGGAAATGCAGCCGCCGCAGCCGCGAATCGAACCCGCGACCTGCGGGTCAGCAGCCGAGTACCTTAGTCACTAAACCACCGTGGCAGGGCTGAAAAAGCCAAATAATGAAACAGCTATGAGACGGAAAGTTCAGAGATTTAGGATCTTGTTCCAAAAGTAATACTTAGTTCTAAACGAGAAATCTGACTGTATCATTGTCGTATTTAAGAATACTTTGTAAAGTATGATTACTGAGTTTGCAATAGAGAGTGCCGCGTATGATTACTGAATGTGCGATAGAGAGTACTGCTGTTAGACAGAACATTCGTAAGCTCTCCTAGCTGACAACCTATAACCTCATTAAAACCATCAAAGCATGAAGGCGTGATTTCAAACAGGCACAATAGAACTGTTAGAGCTTACGAAGTTAATGAATATTTATAAGGTAGCTGACGTACGATAGTGTATTTTGGAGATAATTGAACATGCCCTAAACACGGAGGAAGCCTTAATCCGGTGAAAAGAGTATAGGGAGCAGCCAAAAACCAGGTGTACGCGATAACAGACAAGAACATAACCAATATTGATAAGAAAAAAAAGTAGCCGAGGAGTTCTATAGAGATTTCGACACTTGCCAAGTAAGTGAGAACGATAATTCCAGAAGTACTGAAAGCCTAGAAAAACAAAACATTCCACCACTTACAACAGAGCTAGGAAGTAAGGAAATCTTGAAGTGAATGAAAGAAGGCAAACCCACTGGCGAGGACCAGCTAGCATCAGATTCATTGGGGAAGGTGGATAGATTGTGCTACAAAAATTTGGCGCCCTATATAGAAAGTGTTTCGTTTCGTTGAAAAGTGTACAGAAAGTGTCCCACCAATAATGGCGGGGTTTAGTAAAGGGCAAGATGCGTGCTCTCTCTCGCCCATTTCCACTCTGCACGGCTTTCTTTTCAAAAGTGGACGCAGTGTTACGACGTAGGAATAATCTATACAGAGTTTTTTATTATACGCACTGTCTTGTGCTTATTGACTGATTTCCTTCCACAGAACTGCCGTCCTAAGTGCATTGCTCCTGCTTCTGCTGTACATGACAGGATTTGCCCTGGGGGTGGCAATGACCATTTGGTTTCGTGGCTGTGATCCTGGACTGCAGGGAAAAATTGCCAGCGCGGACCAAGTGAGAAGTCGCAAATGCGCAAATACTTCATATTTACTTTTTTCTTTATTTATTTGCCTTTGCGTATTACAACCCAGTTTGGAGTATTGTTGAACTGTGGATCTTACATCCGCAACCTGCACATTCGCTTACCATCAACACAATCGGTGCATACGATCTAACATAATCTATAGCGCTAGATAGCTAAAATCGTTGCTTTACGATTCGTATGAGCTAATCAGTGTGGCTCTTACACTTCTATTGCAGCATATTTTTTTTTGTAAAACAGTAGAGTGCGAATTTCTTTATTGCTTCGAAAAAACTGCTGGTCACCGTGTCTAGTTTTGCATGAAAGATAACGTAGAAAACGCTGTGAAACGTTTTTTATCAAATGTTTGAACACAAAAATGTCTTGTCGGGGTTCACCAAGTCATCAGTAACGCAGTTCCGTCACGGAAACACACACGATGATATAGCAAAGAAAATAATGACAGCATATCCACAGAGTTGATGATGACGAGTGGGGTGAAGCGTCCTTCCGTTCGTCTGTATGCGGGTATGTTCGTCTGTCTGCCCACCCGCCCATGCATTTGTCTTTCTATCTGTACATCCATTTGTCTATCTTTCTGTGTGTCAGTTCGTCTGTCTGTCTGTCTGTCTGTCTGTCTGTCTGTCTGTCTGTCTGTCTGTCTGTCCGCCTATCCGTCTGTCTTTCTGTCTCTGCATCCATCGTCTATCTGTGCGTCCGTGTGTTTGTCTGTTTGCCTGATACTGCCGGTTAAGCCTGACGCAGGACAAGGTTAGAGTGAAGGAGCTTCAACTCGAAAAGAAGTCCTGTGACCGGGATACGAGCCCAGGACCACTCGGTCAGCGGCAGTATATCAGTCGGGCACGCTATTCACTGCGCCACGGTGACATTCTCTGGAGACTGTACAAACGCACCTTTTATATCTTTCGCTTTCTTCGCAAAGTGTTTTTGGTGAGCTGTGCAATAATGAAACACTGTCGTGGCAATCGTGATTAGCTCCATGTAAGAGTCTCACGTAGCGAGTTGCGATATCTATTTATGGCATTTTCCCTACAAGATCTCGGCGTAAACGGCATTCATGCTATTTCAGATTCTTCCTTACTACGTTAACACGTATTTAGTTCACGTACCTGGGTTTCTTGGACTATTCCTTGCCGGCATCGTGAGTGCGGCAACAAGGTATCACGTACTACTTTTGTCGTGGCTTTCTATAGATATATCCAAGTTGCATTTGAAGTGAAAAGTGATTTACGTGATTCTACTTTGTCGATGACTTTATATGAGCTATAATGCTGTGCTTCACAATCTTTTTTGTTCATAACCCTGATGAAATGTTGCTAATAAACGACAAATGCAATGTAGAACTGTCTCGCTGCGTTCAAGCTGATATTTTTTAGTGCCACGAATTAACTGATACCGACCACTACTCAGCAGATGGCTGTTAACGCGAGCGTCATGACATTTGAGAATTAGGAAGCGCACTTTGAAACAGAAGCAAAACATTAAATATAATTGGTACAAAGAATCTTTAGAGAAAATGTCCGCAAGCTGTCTCATTCAAGAACCGAAGCAATGTCAGCTTTTATAACAGCGGGACATCATACCCGCCTGGCAGCTGATCCCAATTTGTTACTACCAGTTGTACACAGGAGTATATAACTTCAATTTCAATGTTGTCTTGCTTGCGCAGAGCACATAAAACAATCAAGTTTCCAATAATATTGCGACAGCAATCACGCAGACATGTTCATAGCGTTTTTCCTGTCGTCGTCGAGATATTTAGATGGGTCGATATGTGTAAATTACAATTAAATCTCACAAACAAATATGGGTCTGAAAGAAGTTCTTAAATCGCGACCCTTCTTTAGCGGTGCGAGGTGTCAGAGCGCAGGGCCACACGCATGGATACGGTTGCATGCTAGCCAAGCGCAATATATTGACATCGCACAAGGGTATATTGAAACGGCAGTTCGTACATGTCGCTGCAATAAACACAGCCGGGAAATTGGACAAAACTTATGGGCCAAACAAGACAAGCGCTTGTGCTGTTTTATGCAAACACTGTCTCCCGTTTTTGCGCCATTTTCACTGCAGTTACACAGGGTGTCCCACGTAATTTCAGCCAGCGTTTAAAAACACACCAGAACACGTAATTACGACGCAATCAAACGCAAGCTGCTCACAACTGCCTGGATTTAGTCAGAATAATTTTGCATTCTCAAATATTCTTTATTTAGATACGTTTAATTAACTAATTTTTGAAGTAATAAAGATGGATAAGAATTTCCAATAAGAAAGCTGTTAATCGGTTCGCAAAACGTCCGATTAGACAGTTTGGAACTTTATACCTGTTAGGTATTATTGTTTTCTGCTAATCACAAATGCCCGCGAAATACAAAAAATACCACGTGACAAACCCGCTCGTGCGCCAGTGTGCACAATGACTCTAGTGCTCCATAACGTTCCGTATGAACAACCATAAGATTTGCCCCAGTGTGCTGTCTCAGCAGGACCGCAACGATGGTGGTGGCTTTACGATGAACACGTTTTGCTATCAGCCACAATAACTTTAACCGCTGTGACTGCTTATCGCTGTCATAAACTGGCACGACGGAAGCGTGTTGTTCGTATGCGAAACGTTAGGGAGCACTAGAATCATCGTGCGCACTGACGCGCGTGTAGATTTGTCCCGTGGTAATTTTTGTATTTCGCGGGCATTTGTAATTAACAAAAAAAAACATGAACACTTAACAGATATAAAGTTCAACACTATCTATTTGGACATTTTGCGAACAGATCCACAACTTTCCCATTAAAATTTGTTATTCATCTTCGTTACTTTGAAAGTTAGTTAAATAAACATATCTAATTAAACAATATTTGAGAACACGTGAAATGGTCTAACTCTAGGCAGCGGTGAGCAACGTGCGTTTGGTCGTGTCGTAATTACGTGTTCCGGCATATTTTTGAAGTCTGGCTAAAGTTACGTGGGACACCCTGCAGACATCCTTTGCAGTTGGTAGTGCACGCTCCTCGGTGCTGCTTGAGCATCGCAGACGCTTGTTTATAGACCTGTGGGATGACTCGAAGCGCCCCAAGGCTTGGTGAAGAGGTGTTCTTCCACCGGACATTCATCGGGGCGATAAGAAATACGAGTCGGAGAAAAGGCTGGGCACCTTCGTGTAAAAGTCTTCCGCATATAGGGCGTGGTAGCGGACTTATTCTCAGAAGGGCATCAAAAGATAGCTAATAACTTAGCACATGTTGTGCTCCTGTTGCTGCAGTGACCGTGTTTTGCTAGCGAAATAACTCTTCTTCGTAACATTTCGAATCGTTGCAATCACATTAATTCCTTCCCCTTATGACAAACCTTGCAGTTTATTATATGAGCTTTTTACCATTTTCGTTGCTTGCCATTGGTTTCACCCTCTGTCAGTACAGTATCATCTACAATCAATTCTCAAGTTGCTATCCTGTTTGTGGATGTAATTTCCCATCACTACAAGAATGCTGAACGCCATGTGCTGTGGATTACACGTGGAACAGGTGAGAGGGTGGGACAATTCTAGATGAGGGAAAGAGCTCCTAATCAATGCAGTTTAGGATGAGGTATGTACGAAGGCATACTGCTCAAGCAGTTGTAACGTACACCGCAGCTTCAAAGTTATGCTAATTTCATCCAAGAAAGCAATGTTTTATATAGATCTAGCATGAACTAAACATACCATATTTCGCTACGATATCAGCGTGGTAATCCCTCGTTGACTTCAAAGCAAACTTCGAAATGTAGACAAATTTTTTATAGCATACAAGAAAATGAGTTGTGAGAGAAAAAAACCACAAGGCGCGTCAGTGCTGGTCTCGAAAATGGTTAAAAAACATGAATTCTCGGGATAGTAGGCAGAACTGAAATCAGGAGTGTGTAAACATGACAACACAGCGCATGTGCTCTGAGAAGTAGTTGAGTGAGAAAAGTACAAAAATAAGTTGAAAGCATGAGGTGAAAGGCAATTTAACGAACACTCTAGCTGCGATTAGTACCAGCACTCCTTATTTCAACAACTGTCGATCAATGTATGCAAAATGTCAACACAGCTGTAGATGGTCATGTATGAACTGATGAGATTCATTTAGCTCCTCTATTAGTCATATATATATATATGTATATATATATATATATATATATATATATATATATATATATATATATATCTACGTGTGTGTGTGTGTGTGTGACGTAAGAAGGTAGCGATGGTTGGTATGGTTGGTAGAAGCTGAGAAGGAAGAAGTGAGAATAAAATAGAATAAACACGGCGTATGAGCCAGGCCACGTCTCCCATTCATCATAGCGTCACACGAGTCGACAGGATGGAGACCTGCCTGCCCCTTCATCAGTCACGCATCATCGAAGCAGTTCTCCACAAGACACCCTGACCGTACATCGACTACCGAACCATCGCCTAGAAGGACAACGACCAGCACCATGACAGAATCATTGGCCGACCCTGACAACCCCAAGTACACCGGAGCAGCGGACGACGGACCCGTGCAGGACTGGTTCAACCTGTTCGAGCTCCACGCTACCACCGCATCAGGGTCGGAGCGGGAGATGATCGTCTACTTTACCGACTACGTCTCTGGTGAGCCCTTCAAATTTTACCTCACCTACATATTTCAAAACGACAAGTCATGGGAAAAGATAAAAAAAGAAATGATCGTTTGGTTCAAAGAATACAACGACGACTACAACAGACTCGTTTATAACCCACCATCCACAGACAACCGCACTCGACCATCACAGTCAAAAGCAGCCTTCACGTATTGACCAACCTCCTGCTTTTCCATCACGTAGAACTTCGGTCGCTCATAACGCACACCTCACGTCTCACACGTTCACTATGGTCGGAATAGATCAGAGAAGCTCCGAGCATACTCAGACAAGCCCGGGACTTACAGTTCAGTTTCATGCGTCAGAAGAGCTCGCATCATTCGGTGCACAGAAAGACAGTTATTCCCATCTAGAATCTGACCCAACCACGCCTACTGCGGTGTTGCCTTTGAGAGCACAGCCATCTGAAAGTCCAAACACAGGAGGCTCGGAAGCAACTCTTACAGGTTGCCAGGTGCCAGAAGCCTACGTAATGAATGCTGTCGCAGGCGCCTCTGAAGTTCCTCCAGTCAGATCTGTCCTACCAACTTCACTGCCTGGAAAGCGTTACAACAGCCCACAGACTACCAGCTGCCGACTGGACACTACATCAATTTGTAAAGAAAATCAGCATGACGTTCAAGAAGCGCTCCCACCTCAGCACGTTCCAGTACAACTGCAGCAACGCCAGCATAAACGAGTCCAGGGATTCAAGACACTCCAACAGATACAGCGACAAGGATGACGACGCAAAGCAAGCCTATTAAAGCAAACTCAAGACGTGAGGCATATACGCATAAGGTATCGGCGCCACAAACGCGTTTTGCACAAGAGATCAGACTGCGCCTAGGATTATAGCTCCGAAACCACAGAAAACGACGAAAGAGACGAAAAGGCATCATCTGTAAAACGCAGAGATCAAGACACCATTCCGTCAGCTGCGACCATCGCACTCGCAAACTGGAAGCACACCGTCTGTTCCTGCCACGACACACAATTCGACGCCTTCGATATCCGAACCTGAAATGTTACAGGGACTCCCAACTTGGTCCGTTCCTCACAAGATCTCCACCGATGTCATCACCCGTGGAGATCTCCAGGGTGTGGTTACGCCATCCAGGAAGCAACAGCCAGCCTCGTTCACCCGGGTTCTTTTAGATATGGCCGGACTGCTTCCCTCTGCTGTGGAATTTTTGTGCGAGTTAAGGAACTCCCTTCTGAAATGAAACTACGCTGCATTTTGCAATTTTTCGCTTTAACAGTCTGCTTTTTTGTTGTTTTGTTAGGTGTCTAACGCGACTTCTTCCGGGGAGAGGGGGAATCAGGTGACGTAAGAAGGTAGCGACGGTTGGTAGTAGAAGCTGAGAAGGAAGAAGTGAGAATAGAATAAACATGGCGTATGAGCAAGGCCACGTCTCCCATTCATCATAGCGTCAATATATATATATATATATATATATATATATATATATATATATATATATATATACATATATATATATATATAATGCAACGCTACGGCACCAAACCACCATGCCTGCCTCTCTCTCTCTTTCTCTGTCTCTCTCTCTCTCTCTCTCTCTCTCTATATATATATATATATATATATATATATATACCTGTTGTACAAGTGCGTTGAAGCAGAACAGAAGCCACTAACAATTTTGCATTATTCAACAAAGATTGTCTCAAATATTTGAATAAGTTTTAAAATTTTGTTTCAGCTTTCATTCTTGGCATTTCTATGACAATTTACAGCACACTTTGTGCGCATATGGGCTCTGTAACCATGGTAAGTGCGAACATTTTCCAGAGATTTATGAATATTATTGTTTAATTAAGGATGTATAGTCCTCTAGAATGGCTATGTTTTGATGTTACTGTAATCGTGACACCAGGTAATGCGTAAACACATATGTGTTCACGTGCAGCTTTCGCATCACAGTGTGTTGCTAACAGAATTTAAATGCACTATAGCCACAGAACCGTGATACATTAGGAGCCCCTCTCCTCCACAATTAGAGCTTTCTGCATCTTAGTCGGATATTTAGCAAGATGGGGGGCTCTCGAGCGATATTTTGTGGTTGGCGCAGCGAATCAGACTATAATTTTTTGGACACTCCTACGTTATTATATGGTATTTAGTAAGAATGAAAGCAATAGGGTGCAGGTTTTATGGTGTCTATTTACTTTTTGCGGTGTCAGCACAAAAACCTAATACAGAGTTCAAGGCAGTTCCTGACAGGTGTGCTTCTCGTCCAACTCTGTTTACCGAAACACGCCTAAGGGGAGGTTGGTGCCGTCTAAGAACAGTACAGCTAATAAGTAGTTTATGGGTGCAGCAAATCAGCGCGAAACGTTGCTGCCTTTCTGAATAGTGAGAAAACACTGACAGTTATGCGTGCCTAACATTTACTGCCACCGTAAATCATTGTTAAGTACGGCTACTTTGCAAGTTAGCCTCACAAAGGCAGTGTGTTTTGATAAATTTCTCTTGCAATAAGCCTTGGACCAGTCTCTATTTCACCTTTGTGCCACTACTGAAGTAACAGTTCACTAGTGCGGCATGTGCTTGCGAAAATTATACAAGCTGGTTAACCCAGACAGCTGAAGCTAAGTTTAGAACAGGACTTGTGAGTGCCCACCTATTCGACCTTTGTCACCACGACGACGAAATGTCTTTTCGATAGAACGCTTGTTCCCTTGTTTCAAAATTTCTATTTGTTTCCGCAAATATTGGGATCTGCGGCTCCCTCCTTGCGAGAATGACTGAAGAAGCCTCTCAGAATTTTCGAGGTGGACAATCGCTACGTTTGGCAGCGGCTAGAAAACGTGAGACCACCTCAAGCAGCACAGACAGCGAGGCAACGGAGCTCTGCTCCGACAGCTTTGAGTCATCGGATGACGACTACACAGCCGTCATGAGCCGCAATGCTAAAAGGAGACTGCTACGAACAAAGTCGACGGCGAGTTTATTTACCGTGCAGGCTACCGCGCTGCGTTGGCCGCACACTATACTCTTCGTGGCTGTGGACCCTTCAGCCAACCTACGGCGGCTTAACAGGCAAGTACTCTCTGCATACCTCGAAGGACTCGCTCCAAATGAGATTAAAGACGTGACGATCAACTGACGCAAGAATGTTCAGGCAGTTGATATTCTACTCCGTAGTGTGCTGCAAAGCCTACAGAACATCTCGGAAATCGACAGAGTCACAGTTAAATCAGTGATCCCCACTGACTGTAAGGGCAGTGTTGGCGTCATTTATGACGTGGACATTTCCATTCCCGCTGACGACTTTCCAATCTTGATAAAGCCAACTACACACGACATCCTCATCAAGCACATCGCAAGGCTCGGTCAGTCACGTTGCCTGAAGATTGTTTTTGAGGGAAACAGTCTTCCCCCTCACGTCAAAGTTGGCCACGTTCGCCACCAGGTCCGTCCATACATACCGAAGCCCCTACAATGCTACAGAAGTTTCTAGATGGGACATGTGAAAGGAGCATGTACTAGCAATGTTGTGTGCCCGCGGTGTGCCAAACATCATTCAGAAGACACCTGGCACGCAACTGCGTTCAAGTGCTCCAACTGCCATGGCGCTCATAAAGCGCCGTCTAAAGATTGCCTGTGAGTGCGAAATGAACGCGCTGTGCTGAAACGCAAAGTGCGTGACAATTCAAAGCACAGAGAAGCATCTGCTATTGTCAGGCGACGTCGGCGTCACCACAGAAGATTATCCCGAAACGTGACATCTGCTGATAGAGACACGTCATCTCAAGCAAAAACTTTTGGCCCCCCATCATCAAGCTCTGCGAAGACGGATACACCGAAAACAAAAGCAGGGTCAACACTCCCACCTCGTGAAGAGCGGCCATCCCTTCCATGAACACAGCCTGATTGAGAGGTGCATCGAGTCTCGCCAACCTCGGTGCCGTCACCAACCACTGATGCAAAGAAAACTGACGATCGCCAGGTCATTAACATGTTGCAGATCATTATGAGCGTAATACGCATGCTCCTAAGCAACATTAACGCCCCGTCAGCACACAGCGCACTCCAGGTGCTCGACACTTTGAGTCCGGTGCTTGCAGCTCTAAGGTAAAACTATGGCCCGCGACAAGTTATCCTTTCGAGAGGAGGTCAAGAATGCATTTGTCCTTCAGTGGAACGCCAGATAGCTCAAGGCGCGTATGACCCAATTCCGGCAATATGTATTCACGAACCAGTTCTCCATAATTGTGATTGGTGAACCGAACCTGTAAGCTCAAATGAGACTGTCGGGATATGAGTGCTTTATGTCTTCTACCCACGGAGAGTGCAGCAAGGTTGTTGTCTTCATTCGGCGCGACTTAACTTATGTTCATCCCCCTGTACCCCCTGACGAAGAAAGCCAGTACGTTTGCCTAACAGTAAAAAACAAGAAAACCACATTCACAATCATCGGGGCCTACCTACCTCCATCAAGTCGTCTAGACCGCGAGCGTTTGCGCGGAATTTTTTAATCAACTCTCCAGTCGTGGGCGATAACTGGGGACTTCATTGCCCACCACTACTTATGGGGAAGCTCCAGGGTCAACAACAGAGGTAGACAGTGTATTTCGCTTCTGAATGTGAACTTATCCTCATGAATGATGGTGGCCCTACCTGACTGCGTGGATCGGCCTATAGTAGTTGCCTGGACCTCACTTTCGTCTCACGCTCGTTCGCCAGCAGAGCGCACTGGCTTTCGGATGTGGAAACAAGGGGGTAGTGACCAAACCTCAACATACCTGAAGATTGACGCATTTCCAAGTCCCAAGTCCTCCAGAGCCATCCAGTGCACCGATTGGCAGAAATACAAGGTAATCATGGAAGACCATGTTGGCGGCTCACCCTTCAACATAGAGAACGCAATAAAGAGTGCCCTACAGTCCACTAGGCGCTCGCTTCCGGTACGCTCGTCCAGCAGTGATATTGACATTCATCCCGAGAAACTCTGAAGGATTCATCGTCGTGAAGAACGACGTTATAGACACACGAAGTCGTTTGATGATCTGGGAGTAGCCAGACGCATACAAAAGAATATACAGCTTCACATGGACAAATTGGGTAAGAGACAATGGGTATCTTTTTGCGAGTCTTTGGATCCCAGAAAGCCTCGGTCACTAATTTGAAGAACCGTCCGGGGTCTTCGTACAACCATTTCTCAGCGCTACCCATTTAAATCTCTGGCACTTCATTTACGCTGCGAAGAGATTGATGTCGCAGATTCTTTCTGTCGAAGGATCGCCTGCGGGGTAAATTTAACTGGGGCGAACACGCCTGACTTTTCTGTTTCCTCACGTGATTCCCGAATGAAGTGTTCGTTTTGAATGGAAGAACTAAAGGCTGCGCTTGCTTTGTGTTGACGTTCTTCAGTGCCAGGACCTGACGGCATCACTTACCGCGCTCTATGTCACCTAGGAGATCAAGCTTGGAAGGCACTCTTGCTGCTATACAACGACTCCTGGCAAACTGGCATGGTTCCACAGGAATGAAAGTCAAGTCACCTGATTGCACTTCTCAAAGCCGGCAAGTCACCTTTAGACATTTCCTCTTACGGTCCGAGTGCCCCCACAAGCTGTGGGGGAAAAGCTATGGAAAGAATGATTTTAACGCGTCTGGAATGGTAGAGTTCTACGCAATCTATCCAGATGTCATGTCCGGGTTCCGACAAGACCGCTCATAAATCAACAATGTAGTCGAGTTGGTGACATATGTAGAGCACTAGAATGCCTGCAAACGGTTATATGCTGCCCGTTTTCCTGACGTTAAAGGGACCTACGACAATGTCACCCACGAAGCCATTCTCAGCGCATTAGAAGAAGTGGGACTCGGTGGCAAGATATAAATGTGGGTTCAGAGCTCCCCACAGAAAAGATCATTTCACGTGCAGACAGAGAATGGCCCGACACCCGAGTGTTACTGTAGCTGAGGAGTCCCGCAAGATGAAGTGCTGAGCCCGATGTTCTTCAGCCTAACACTCCTTGGACTAGTTGGCAAGCAACGAAACAATGTACGACTTTCCATTTATGCTGATGACATCTGTGTGTGGACATCAGGTGTGACTCGACTTCAACTTCACGCTCGATTTCAGAAGGCATCAGTGACATCGCACCACCTACGCATACAAGCGCTCACAATCGCAAGTGGAAAGCGTGCAGTCGTGGCTTTCACCAGAAAGCCAATGTCCGCTTACGGCATATCAATTAACGGGCAGTGTGCGTCATGCAGCCGGAGTCACAAGTTCTTGGGAGTCATAATCGACCAAAACCTGTCTTGGACCCCACACGTAAACTACGTGAAAAAGTGGTTTACCGCCGTTTGTCTCTTGTTCAGGTTTCTTGCCGGGAAAATTTGGGGAGTGTCTGTCGAGTCTATGTTACAGCTGTACAAGGTATTATTTATTGGATTCCTGCGGTACAGCCTACCTGTTATATCTAACACGTGCAAAACGAAGCTGCACACAATCCAAAATATTCAAGCCCAGGCGCTTAGGATATGCCTTGGTTTACCCCGCTGCGCATCGACAGCTGAAACGATTGCCATTGCACAGGACTACTTGATCATAACGCACATCATCATTGAAAAGATGCGTACGTACCTCAGGCAACATGCTAGGAATCCTTCCCACCACATGGCAACCCTCGCTACTGAGAGGCCCCGCACGAAATTTAGTGCGATTGTCTGTGCACATCGTGCGTCGTTTACGTCAGGTTTTTACGCCTGCTGAGAAACTGGTGTATCCTCAGTGGTGCCTGACACTTCCGCAAGTACGTCTTTCAATTCCAGGAATACAGAAAAAACCAAATGTGCCTTCGTCAGCCGTAAAATATTTGAGCTTGCACCTTCTGCACGAAATATACAATAACCACGTGCACATATACTCCTATGGTTCAACCACAGCGTCTGGTTCTGGCAGTGCGGTTGTGATTGAGCTAGAGGAATCAATCTGCGAATCAAGCTGTCACACGTCACTACGTCTACGGCGGCAGAACTTGCGGCTTTGCGTGGCGCACTAAAGTACATCAAATCCCAAAGACTGAGTAAATGGGCTGTTTTTCCGACTCGAAACCGGCGCTACGGAGCATGCAGTCGGTCCTTCGACGAGATTTTCATGAACAGTTAACTTACGAGGTTGTCAAGCTTCTCCACCACGTCACAGAAACAGGCCATGAGGCCAATTTTCAGTGGCTACCTGGCCGTTGTGGGATAAGTGGCAATGATTCCACAGACAACGCTGCTCGCACATCGCACCAAGAAGAGCTTACTCTTCTGATTCATTTGTCAAGGACAGACGCTGCAAAAAAACTTCGTCACCTGGCACGTAGTCTATGTCTGCTGGAGTGGAACACCCCAAGCATAAGACGTGCGATACTCTACCAAATAAACCCTCGACTGTAACTTCGACCTCCATACGGACTTCATCGACGTGGAGTTTCGCTTCTTTGTCGCCTTTGGTTGGGGGGGGGGGTGCCTTCACAAAAGCATATACAACATTCATCGGTTTGACCGACAATGCGGAATGCGACGTCTGCTGCACCGAAGAAGACATCGACCATCTGATATGCCGTTGCCCTCGATTTGCCTTTGAAAGACAGAAGCTTTCGGACTCATTGCGACAATTGGACGATTGGCCACTCTCTATGCAGATGCCACTGGAACACCGTACTCGTCTTTCGTCGGCTTAAAAACCAGTCCAAGCAGTCTTGTGCTTTTTGAGGAGTACATGCCTATGTGAACACAATTCTGTGTCCTTGTGTGTGTGCGCAAAAACTTCAATTATGCAGCAGTACCAACTAGCCCGTCTTTCCGTATTATTGTATGTGAACACCTTAAACTTTTGTGTAGTGCCATCGCTGCATACGCGTGAGCCCATTGACTGAAGATCCTTTTTTTTCTCTCTTTCTCTTCTCTTTTCTCTCTATCATCTTTATGCCCCCAGTCCCATTCTCCCAGCGTAGAGCAGCAAGCCAGACATGTGCCTGGTTAACCTCCCTGCCTTCTCTCTTGTTTTGATCCTCCTCTTGTCACCTTCTCTATAGATGCGGGTCTTGAAAAGTGAGTGTATGTCTTTATCTGCTTGATGTAGCCTATAAATTCAGTATTTTTTTGCTGCCGTTGCTTTGTTAGAATCACATTTATGCGTAAGCGTGTGAACCCGCTAACAAATGAAATTTTTTGTCCACTTTACTCGCACATTGCAGGTGTTTATTATGGTGTATAACGGCATCGCATCAGCATTTGTGGGACTTTGCCTTCTAGCCATGCTGTTCCCATTTGTTCACTCCAAGGCGGGTATCTATATGCATATCTTGTGAAGTACATGTAGCACGCTAAGTGGGAGATTTGAACAAATCACTTTTAAGTGTTTCTTTTTAAACGTTACATGAAATGGCTAGTATTTTCTGAATGCGTGTAGCGTAGAAACTTTTGAAGCGTTTTTAAAACCCTTCTAAATGACTAAATAGCCATGCTATAGCAATTAATATTTAGTCATAAAGAGAGTCTAACGTTAAATAAATTTTATTTTTGTTATCTAGTCGCGCAGATAATTTAAATGGAAACTTCGTAAATATTGTCGTGGTTAAGAACATCACACAAAACAGGTAAAAACGTTTCTAGACTCTATTGACAAAGCACGGAAATGGCTTGGCCACAACTGAAACATTTGAAGTACAGTTGGGACAGATGTGAGACGTAATATACCATGTAAAATTACCAGCATCGAAATTCGACCATTTTGATCGTGTTCGAGCATTAGATCGTAAAAGCCATTGCTACAGGGATGCCGTAGGTGTAGTCGTACATGGTTAGGAATACTTGTGCGACGCTAGTGAGCTAGCGACATCAGCCACTATTTGCATCCATCTGGAAATAAATCTTTAATGCATGGTGTTATACGATATCAAACAAGACGAGTGCTCGAAATAAAAACAAGCTGCCACACAGAGATGATGGCCCATGCCGTTCTGCCCTTGCCCCAATTTCTGGCCATGTGTTTGTCCAATAGATCAAATACATTTTAGGAGCTCGCTCCTTATGTTCGAGTCTTGTCCATCCATCCCGCCGTAACCACACACGCCCCTCTTGAGCAAAGACAGGGTCAGAATGAAACCTTATGTGCGCGGCTCTCTTCTTGCATGAGGGAGCAGGCTGGGCGAAGGCGGGGTTAGAGGAGCGGCCCGTGCGCACTCTCGCGTGCCGCTCCTCTAGCCCGGCCGTGGCTGGGCGCGCTGGGCACGCTGCGCTAGCAAAGCGCGAAATCCGACGCGAGATGCAACCGACGTGACCGGCGTACGTTGGCGCGCCCAAAGTTTGTACCGTTGCAAAACACAAGGAACTTGTGACTTCCGTTTGAATTAACCGATTTTCGTGGAGTAGGAGGGGAGAGGGGAGAGATGCAGCAACTAATAATATTAATATAAATAATATTAATAATAAAAAATGTAGGAAAATAATGTCCTAAAAATATCGCTGCCCTGATAGGGCATGTCTTTGTATGGTGATCGAGCGCATGTACGGAGGATTCACAGTGGTTTATCACATTTCAACTGCGGAGCAAGCTCCTTAATTATCATTTCGTGCACATGGCGTCTTCTATTTTTTCTATGCAGGGAGCCGGTGTTGCGACACTAGCGACGATTATCTATCAGAATCTGCATGTCAGCCGAATAATTGGAAGTGGACGTAAACCTCCAAAAATGGATGCGAGTCTTGACTTTTGCCCTGGAAATCAAAGCACTCTTGTGGTCAAGCTTAATTCAAGCGAGGTGACACCTGAAGCGTAAGTGTAGCTTCGTATTGTGGGTTGGAGTGTTTTCTTGCATTTATTACCTAATAACAAAAACCTATAGCCTAGTTGAAATCCACAAAATGAAAAAAGATTACTATTTTAAAATTAGGGAACCCTATAGCTTTGGCCTTAGGATTTCAACGCGATAGCGGCACCCTTTTACTCGTGCGTACTTCAAACATATAATTCACGAAACTTTCGAATTTGCTATGCCCCCACTACATGGCTTTAAGGGAATAGGCGCAGTAGCGTGTGTACCTTTTGTAGTAGGGTACCGGCTTTCAACCATGGAGCCATTTTCACAATAACATATGAGGCATTTTTTTTCTAAAATTGCCAAGTCCAGGCTAAATTTTCCTGGAATAAAACCATGCCTAAGTATCTTCATTTCTAGAACAGTTATAATCAGAACAGGGCAATGTTTTATTTTAACATGAGCTCAAAAAGGCAGTTTCTAATAAAAATGAGCTAAGTACTCCAACTTATTCAATCAAAGTGAGCCGCATTGATTAAACCAGCACTGCACTGACAGACATAATTTAAACAACCAACATGGTTCCCCCTAAGGCGTTTCGTTTGTGTCTTAGTTGCTTTGTTATCGTGTTTACGTTCCACAATTAGGTTTTTTAGCGCGAGTTGACACTTGCAGAAGGGCATGATGTTCAACGACAAAACTCGGTGGTAAAGAGTAAGAGGCTGACGTGCCTACTCCTTTTGGCATCTTAGTGATTCTTTTTGACCTTAGCGCAACAGTATCTTGTCCTCCATTCAATTCAGCGCGGTTTAATTGAAATGAAATAGGCATAAATGAGGATGTTGGGCGATTATGTATTTCTTAAAAAAGTGATCTGAAATATCAAAGCATACAACTAACTGGAACACTCTTCAAGACCTTCAATGGATGCCAGGAATGAGAAAACCCTGATGACAGTCTAGAATGGTGCACCTTTTGCCACAAAAGACGACTCGCTCTTCAAGTCAAGTTATCGACATTACGGCCACGCGTCGAAGCACGGCACCGACGGAAGCACGAGTATGATGTCAATTCTGTCTCAAAACATAGCTATAACGTGCATGCAAACCGTCTTACACTTATTTTACGAGCCAATACCTGTCCAAATGAAGTGTTTCAATCTATATATGTCAAATAGAAACTTTATTCCAGAATACCTATAATATTTGGCAATGTAGATTTAAGCTACAATATGAATTTGTGGTATTTAAGGAGGAAAAACATACTGGCAAAAAGTTGTTTGAGCAGGCCCAACCATGTTGTCAGTAGAAAAAAGTGCGTTTTTTTCTCAGTTTCATGTAGAGTTCATTTGGCTCTTATAGAAAAAAAAAACGCCTCATATTTTGACGCTTGTTGGCACTAAACGCTTGTATCACAGAATTATACTGCAATATTTCATGTTGCATTGTGAAGCATCTATACAGGACACATGTGTTTGTGAAGCATGAAAACTACTTTCACTGCATTTCAAAGCAAAGGATGTTCTTTTCACTGTTCTCACAAGCAGAGGCGTGTCCGTGTTTTAGAACATCCGCTTGCCGCGCTAATGACTCATGCTCGATTCCCATTTAGACCAGAACAACCTTGGCTCAGTCCTCTCGGTGCTTCAGGATTTTTATCGTTTCTTTTATTTTCTTTGCATATATCTCGATTTTTAGGTCACGCATAGAATGACTATTTTTCACTCACAACCAGCAACGCCGATGCCGAAACCGATGCCGACGCCGAAATTTATGCGAAACAAGCTCTTCAACGCGATCGCGTTAGAATGACAAAAAACTACAACAACACAGCAGGGTCGTTGATTTTCAATTGAGTTCATCTGCTAACACGTGGTTATAATCTATATATCAATGGATAGCCTGAGGCATGACCTTGCGAAAAATTATTGTAGTAGAAGAAGGTGCAAGCAAGCTAGGCGTGAACAGTTTCATGTATTTACAGATAGGTAGTCCTATCGTATTTACGCGTCGTAGAATTTCAAAGAGCACGCACACAGTAAACAAATGACCACGAGCAACTACAGGCACAACTAATCTATTGCAGGGCACGTGTTTAGGGCATATTAGGGTGTCCAGCACAGGGACCACAAAGCAGGTTACGTCACAGATGTTTGCGTGTGAGCACTTGCGGCAAGCGCGTGATCAATATAAGGAAAGACTGACACTTTAGTGGTTAATCGTTCGGGTTGACCGCTACTCCTAATGATATGTTGCCCCGTCAAGAGACGGTAATTTGAGACTATGAGCAAAACGTACTGCGCTATAAAATGGTTATGGCCTCTGAGGTATACTGCCAGAAGAACACGAGATGATTCCACCTTTTCACGAGTATATCTTACAGCACCAGCCTGACAGATAGAAATGCCGTAGAAAAATCAACTCGCGTTTACTTTCTCGCAAGCAGCCGAACACTAAGTATGGTCACGCACGAACTAAACCGATAGATAAAGACTTATCATCGGCTAGGCAATGGATTCCGATATGAAAGAAACCGATCCGGACATCGCCTGCAGCAAAAATGGTTTCTAATTTGATTTTTATAAAGAATATAACAGTGATGCCAAAGTTACACGCTCATCTCCGCCTCCTCTACGCCTTGTATTTTCGCTGTCAAGTGTTTCCCATTTATGCCTATTTAAGCATGTTTACAAAAATTTGATCCGATGAAAATACCCTAACAAATACGCGCATCTCAACACTGAGACGAACGAGAGATGTAAAAATGAGCATCATTCCCTCGAACGTACCTAATGTCTGTGTAGCGCTCGTTTTGTTGTGGGAGTTTTTGATACTGTACTGGTTCCTTCGCATACATTCTGGTACGAGTTGTTTTATTTGTATGTATAAATGGAGTGTTCTTATTTCTACAATTGTGATAGCAGCGCAGTTCTGAATGGGCCTTTTCCAGGTTTGAACAGCTTTTTCAGTAAAGATTGCCGAAATCGAAACTGATGGTCCTTGGCTTCCCCGCCATGCTACGATATGCAATATCTGAGGCGTGCATTCGTACCTTTTTAGGGGGGGGGGGCATTTGCAAGTTTGTGACTCCCTATGTCGCGTGGTCTACACCTGTCGTGGTGCTTCCGCCTTTAAAAATTTTGGGCGCATGATTTGCGTACACCGGGTGTACATTCTCAGGATACCCACGCAAAAAAGGCCTATTGATTGAGAGGGCTCAACACATTCTCTACGCAAAGCCGGCCAGAACGATGGCGTTGGAGAGTTGTGTATTCTTGAACGTCTGCGTATAAACCTACAAGAACGTATCTAGGTCTCGCATGCAGGGTGCACACTGACCTTTATAACGGTCGCAATTAAAAATTGTATAAGGCGTGAGAGCGTCTGCACATCGTTTGTTAGCAGATCAACTGACTTAAAGATTAGTGGTTCGGGACACCCTTTCAAGGCAACGTTAACAAGTAATTCATGATCTTTTGGTGCGTCTGTCTTTTTGGCCCGCTTCGGTGGCCTAATGGCTAAGGCACTCGGATGCTGACCCACAGGTTGCGGGATTGAATCCCGGCTGCAGCGGCGGCATTTCAGATGAAGGCAAAAATGCTATAGGCTCGTGTGCTTATATTTGGTGCACTTTAAAAAACCCCAGGTGGACGAAATTTCCGAAGCCCTCCAATAAGGCGTCTCTCATATAGATATGGTGGTTTTTGGACGCTGAGCCTCTACGTTTATATATTTAGGTTGCTAAAACGTGCTTTAAAATGTGATTTTGAGTAAAAGTAAGTGACTGGAGCGTATGGGACGATGTGACCGCAAGCAATATTGTATTATTGTGTGACAGTTCATAAGGTCAATTCTCTTTGCTATTTCTCTTTTGTTCAGGATAGAAGAATCTTTTATACTATTTCGTGTTTCCTATATGTGGACCAGCTTTTTTGCTGTTTTCGCTACTGTCATCATCGGTATATTTATCAGCTTCATTACAGGTGAGACCGCCAACAATTTTCTTTGTTTTCATCATCACTTTCTTGTTTCGTAGTTGGAGATAAAGCCAATGCGCATGCACACAATCAGGCGTGCATGCGTAGACGCTCACGTACAATATTGTCACAGCGTCGTGACGTGGACAAAGACAGCAGACTGTATGTTAAGATCAAACCGTTTATTTGGGCGAACTGGTGCTCCGTGATAGGAAAGTCGGAATTTAGTAGCAGTGTTGTACTGATAGTGGCGAACGGAGCATTGGCCGTCGATCAACTGATAAGCGGCGAAGCGTGTCGGCATTTATGCCCTTGCCATCGAATATTCTAGCGTTATCGCTAGCGGCAACGTAGGTTCCCGAATAATTGTGACATTCCTGAAGTGAGGGTAATCTTCACAAAACTATCTACTAATAGTGTGGCAGCTTGGGCAAGTTGGTATGACTTGACGATAGTTATAGCGTGAGAACAGAACGACTACACGGAGACCTTCGTGTCCTTCTTGTCTTTCTTGTCTCTGTGTCGTCGTTCTGTTCTCGAGATGTACTAAAGCCTTGAATCTTCTCGAACATTGTAGGCGCGGTTTGCGCTGAACGTAGTGTAATGGGGAAAGAAAACTTAAGAAACGGAACGTGGCATTGCCCCCTCTAAAAAGGCATCGTGCTGATGGTTTAACAAAAGGCGAAGGTATTGTAATGAAGAAAATAAACAATAAATACAGCAACAACAACAAAATGCAGTCCTTCGGCTCTCGCATGAAATGTCTTGAGGTGCGCCACATGGACGACTTCAGGTCGAGCACGGCACCGTTGAGAGTTCGTAATGCCTTCAAGAACAATATCGTAGTCGAGTGAGACGTGACGTCGAACTACTCTGTACAGTCCGAAGTACCGTCGCAGAAGTTTTTCACTGAGCACTCGTCCATACCCATACACGATCACTGGGCTAGTACTCAACGATTTCTTACGCCAGAACCCACCGGTTTCTGGGCATCATCATTGATAGGGACCTCTATTGGAGTCCGCATGTGGCATAAACGAAGAAGTGCCTGAACGCTATTTCCCAATTGTCCAAGTTCCCGTCTGGAAAGGCGTGGAGGATATCAGTAGACGCAATGATGGAACTCTACAGAGCTCTGTTTCTCGGTTTCCTGAGATATAGTTTGCCCATGCTTAGCAATACCTGCAAGACCAATGCTCATGTTCTACAGGCAGTACAAGCCCAAGCACTGAGATTGTGCCTTGGTCTGTCCAGATGTAAGTCAACAGATGCAACAATTGCAATTACTGGTGACTATTCGATACAAACTCGCATTGTTGTAGAAGTCCCAACAACGCACATGAGACACTTTACACGTGCTCCCTGTCATCGGCATGCACTGTTGCCTTCAGTGAGGCGCCAAGCATCGTTCGCTAAAATGATTGTGAAGTACAACGAGAAACTTCCCTTGGGCTTCAATCCTGCATCTAAATCATCGATACCCCATTGGCGTCTTATTCGACCCACAGTGCCAGGAACCAGGGATCCAGGGATAGTGTATAATGGATAGTGCTAGTGATAGTGGATAGTGCCAGGGACCAGGGATAGTGTACCAGGGATCCGGAGGAAATCTGAGCTTTCATCGCCCGCGCTGAAACAACTGTCTCTTCTTCTTTTGCACGAGAAATATTCAGACAGTGTACATATATATACCGATGGCTCCACGAAGTCCCAGTGTTCGTCAGGTGCAGTAGTTGTCCCAGCAAGAGGTGTTAACATCAGCTTTAGGACTGACCACTCCCCGGCACTTACAGGAGCGGAAGTAGCTGCTTTGTGCGCTGCACTTTGTGTGGTCAATCGAGAACCACCGCAACAATGGTTGATTTTCAGCGACGCAAGGGCTGCCCTACAATCTGTGCTCTGAGCACTGCGTCGCGGGTCGTACGAACAGCTTGTTTTTTAAATTCGATGCCTTCTCCATACTTTACACGAGAAAGGGCATCATGTGACTTTTCAGTAGCTGCCAATTCACTGTGGCGTCATAGGGAACGAACATGCCGATACTGCCGCTGGGCCAGCTTTTGAAAGAACACAAGAAGAAGCAATACCACTTTCGCGGAATGATGCAGCCGGTAATCTTCGACGGCTTGCGCGTGAAATCACGTTTTCACTGGGGTTCCCACCAAGCAACGAGACGAATCGTCAACACCACCTGTCCTCTTTGATGGCTCTCCGCATGCCCACTGGGTTCAACCGAAGAGAAGCCCCCTTTCTTCATCGCTATTGCTAGGAGTGGCATTTACAAAATCTTATTCCTTTGTCATAGGAATGGCCGAAAACGCTCTCTGCGATGCCTGACATTGCGAAGAGACGCTACACCACATCCTGTGCAACTGTCCGCTGTATGACATCCAGAGACAGTCACTGGCGTTCGTTCTTGCTCGTATCAACAACAGCCAAATGTCTGTGGACACTATTCTATCAAGTGTTCGAGAGAAGACATGTCAACAGAAGGCGACACAAGCTCTGTTGAAATTCCTACGCGACACAGACTTCAACAAGCGGCTGTAACAGCAATGTGACACACCGCGAAAGATAAGACTAGATTATGACTGAGTGTGCGCGCCTGTGAAGCTGACTGTGCTGTGTTCATCTCTCTTCCCTCTCTGCTCTCTATCTTTCATAACCCCCATCCCCCTCTCGAGCGCAGGGTAGCACACCGGCTGCCTATAGGCTGGTTAACCTCCCTGCCGTTCTTTTGCTCCTATTTTTCTCCCTTTTTTGTCGAAGATTGTAACGGCAGCTGTCGGTCGCCTGCTGATTCGTGATGCGCAGGCGGGCGAGTTGAGGAGCTTCTTTCACGCATTGAAGGTAAGTGGTGACATCGAGGTTATCTTCGTCAGCGACGTTTGGAAGCGTAGCGTTGAGCGTCGTTGCCGGGCTCCTTCTATAAACTAACTTGTACGGTGTCATCTGTGTCGTTTCTTGGATGGCCGTATTGCGCTAGAAGGGCACGTACGAAAGTATTTCATCCTGCGTCTTGTGCTCGACGTCGACGTACATAGCCAGCATATCAGCGATAATCTTATTAAGACATTCAGTGAGGCCGTTGTTCTGTGGATGGTGGTGCGGTGGTGACTTGTCTGGCTGTACCTCAGGATCGCCGGAGTTAGGTCTGCCGTAAAGGCTGTACCTCTATCAGTAATGAGGATATGTTGAGCTTCGTGACGGAGTACAATATTCTCTACGAAGAACCTTGCTACCTTGGAAGCACTGCCCTTGGGAAGGGCCATTGTTTCGGCATAGCGTGTGTGGTAGTCAGTAGCTACGATGATCCATTTGTTCCCAAAACTCGACGTTGGAAACGGCCCCCATTTAGTCCATGCCGACTTGCTGGAACGGCCGGCGGGATTGCTCTTGGGCTGGAGAAGTCCGGCTGGCTGAGTCAGCGGTGTCTTTCGTCGTTAACAGTCACGGCAGGTCGTGGCGTAGCGAGTGACGTCTGCGGAAAGTCGTGGCCAGTAGTACTTTTCTTGTATTCTTGCGAGCGTACGGGAAACACCGAGGTGTCCAGCCACCGAGTTGTCGTGTAGAGCCTCGAGTATCTCTGTTCTCACTTCCGAAGGAACCACGAGAAGGTCGTCGGCTCGAAGGGGCGAGAAGTTGTTCTTTAAGATGACTTCGTTTCACGAGAAAAACGACTCAAGTCTTCTCTTGAAAACATTAGGTACAGTCGTGCTGCTACCCTTGAGGTATTCCACAAGACTTCTCAGTTCCGGGTCAGCTCGCTGTTGCTCGGCAAAGTCGTCAGCACTTGAACCTAAGAAGCTCTCCTCATCCAGACAATCAGGTAGCGGGGGTTCGACAGGAGAGCAAGACAAGCAGTCAACGTCAGAGTTCTTCCAGACTTGTAAACGATGGTCACGTCGAATGATTGATGTGTGAGGCTCCAGCGTGTGAGGTGATCTGAAGGGTCTTTCAAGTTAGCTAGCCAACACAAGGCGTGGTGGTCGCTCACTGCTTTGAAAGGCCTGCCGTAGAGGTAGGGGCGAAACCTTCATGCTGCCCAGATGATGGCAAGGCACTCCTTTTTTGTTATGGAATTGTTGGCCTCAACCTTGGATAGCAACCGGCTAGCATGACTGATGACGTTTTCCACGCCGCCAGTCCTTTGCACAAGGACGGCGCTGAGTCCTATGCTGCTTGCATCGGTGTGCATTTCTGTTTTGGCGTAATCGTCGAAATGCGCAAATATCGGCAGTGTTTGCAGGTGTCTAAGTGCCTAAAAGGCTTTCTCTTGTGCCGCTTCCTACCTGAATTTGACATTGCTTTTCGTGAGGTGAGTTAGCGGCTCGGTGATCTGTGAAAAACGTTTGACGAAACGCCTCTAAGAGGCGCACAATCCGAGAAATCGGCGTACAGCCTTCTTGTCAGTGGGCTGCGGAAAATTAGCGATGGCGGATGTTTTCCGCAGGTCGGGACGGACTCCAAACTTGCTTATCACGTGTCCCAGGAACAACAGCTCTTCGTACGTGAAGCGGCACTTGTCTTTCTTCAGGGTTAATTCAGAGGTCTTGATAGCTTGAAGTACCGCTTCAAGACGCCGGAGATGCTCATCGAAGCTGGAGAAAACACGACAACGTCGTCAAAGTACACGAGGCAAGTCTGTCATTTAAATCCAGCCAGCACGGCGTCCATGCCGCGCTGGAACGTCACAGGCGCTGAGCAAAGACCAAATGACATGACCTTAAACTTGAAGAAGCCATCTAGTGGAATGAGGGCTGTCTTCTCTCGACCTGTCTCGTTAACCTCAGTTTGCCAATAGCCCGTTTTGAGGTCCATCGAAGAAACGTACTTTGCGTTGTGTAGACAATCTGGTGCGTCGTCTACACGTGGGAACGGGTACACCTTCTTCTTTGTGATTCTGTTCAGGCGGAAGTAATTGGCGCAAAAACGTAAGGTCCCGTCCTTCTTCTTCCCTAATACCATGGGTGACACCCACGGACTATTGGATGGCTGAATGATGTCATTGCATAGCATTTCATCGACTTGTTTCTTCATGGCCTAGCCTTGACGCGTCGAGACTTGGTGCGGGCTTTGTCGAACTGGTCAGACAGTTTATTCTGTTATGGTGCGATGTTTCGCGATTAAAGTTTGTCAAATTCGCGTTTATGATGAGAACCAGCCCTTGAATTGCAAGAGCAGGGACTTGAGTTGGTCTTGCTTGCACTTCAATAGGTTTGGGTTGATATCGAAATCTGATTCGGCACCTCAATTTGTCGAAGCAGCATCGGCAGCGTCGAAGAGGGCGAATGAATTTTGTGCCTCCACGAATTCGTCGATGTAGGCGACCGCCGTATCATGGTTGAAGTGCCTATACTCCTGACTGAAGCCTCTCAGCACCACCTTTGTCGTCATGCAGCTCAGCTATGCCTCGTGCGACGCGAATTTGACGGTTTCGAAAAAGGTGCTGATTGGCTTCGACGGCGCCTTCAAAGCTTTCGGCTTTTTCGGTGCCATGGCCATGGAAACGACGACGATGCAGAAAGGCGGCACGGTGACGTGCTCTTTTAGCATATGCAATGCGCAATTCCGTGGCATTGTGTAGGGGTTGGCAGCGTGTTTTCTGAGGTTAGTGTGGCTGAATCAGACCTGAGGTCGACGATAGCACCATGTTGACTTAGAAAGTGCATTCCAAGTATCACATCCCTGGATTAGCTTTGCAAGATTACAAAGCTCGTAGGATAAGTCTGGTTATCGATGGTGATTCTTGCTGTGCAGACTAGAGTCAGCTCTTTCAGTGACCTCCAGCAGTCCAGATTTAGGGGCCTTGCCATGCAGTCTTCACGTTTTTCAGCTTCGTCACGAAAGACCCACCGATGACGGAATAGTCAGCTCCAGTATTGTGTGTGACCGAGTCGGCTCCAGTCGGCTCCAGTCGCTGGTTCGCTTTCGTTCGTTGCGGTTAGGTCATGTTGTCGGTTCATGGCTACGTCTATTTGCTCCGCTGCTTCCACGTTGCGTCGTGATGTCTTCGGCAGGCTGCGAAGGTTCAACGCCAGGACCCTTTTTCTCTTGCGGCGGGTGGTTTCGATTTTGCGGCGGCTTCGTCATCGGTGGCAGCGGAGGATCTTCAGTAGTTCATCGTACAGCAACCACACCTCCATCAGTTGCTGCCTTCAGTTTTCCGAGTAAGGGCTCTGAGATCGGCCCCACACAGAGCCGGTGTACTGCCAGCGGTGCGGTGAGGCGTAGCGGCCTGGTGACAGCGAACGATAAGAATGTTGGAATGTCGACTGCGCTCCCGCGAGGTAGTAGGCGATGTCATGCGGCTCTTCACTCCGCTGTGGGCACGGAGCGTTCATGTCGATGCCTCGTATACCAATCTGTCAGTACTGGCAACGGCGGTAGGTGTGCCCGGCCTCACTGCAGTGGTAGCAGAGCGGGTGGTTGTCAGGTGCCCGCAAAACATCAGTTTTTCTCGATGCGCTGCGCTGGCCCGCTGGCGAACGGTAGGACGTTAGTGGTGGTGGTGGCGGTGGTGGCGTCTGGCGACGGAATCACGACGGGGTGGCGTTTTCTCGTGGGCGTGAAGGAGGGGCGTGAAGGCGGGCTGCAACAGCATAGCTCATGGCCTGTGGCTCGGGCTGCGCTGGTTCGGGTGTCCGGAAAAATTGCCGTAATTCCTGGCGTACAACATCGGCGATCGGGTCGACGCAATGCTGTGAAGTCGGCAACATTTTACGCAGCTCTTTCCGTACGATTGCTCGTATTGCTTCGAGAAGGTCGTCAGAGCCGAGAACATGAAGAGCTGGGCTGTCTTCGATCGTTCGCCGATTGTACCAGCGGGTTCACATTTCCAGCGTCTTCTCGATTGATCTTGCTGACAGAAATTCCTGAACGGTCCTCGGGGGGTTTTGGATCAGTCCAGTGAAAAGTTCTTGCTTGACCCTTCGCATGTGAAAACGGACTTTTTTCTCCTTGAGCATGCCAGGGTCCGAGTAATGGAAATGTAGCGTCATTTTTTTACGATGATTGTTACATTTTAATTCGGGAATAACATTCTCGCTTCCAGCAGCGTCGCAGCTCTTTTCTTGCGGGCGATGCTCCTGAACGCAGTCAGGAATGCGCCGCGGAAGAGATCTCGTGTTTGAAGGGCATGCTCCCGATTTTCGAATCAGGTCCTAGCCGCGTCTTCTTAATAAAAGTCGACGCGGCGTAACTTCTCTTCTGTGTCCCAGTGGTTGAGGGCGGCCACCTGGTCGTAGGTCTCCACCCAGGTCTCCGGATATTCAAACGATGACCCCCAGAAAATCGGTGGTTCCCTTGGCTGCTGCATCACGATCTCGGGCTATGGCGCCGCAGTTGTCATTGTAGCCGCAGTCGATGTCATGGTCTTGGTCTTCCAAGCCTTGTCTTGTAGATGGCTGTACTTCGGTGGTAAACCCTGCTGCCTGCGGCTTGTTGGACGCTCGTGGCTGGCGTCGGTGTCTTCATCACGGCGTGGGCTGGGTTCACGGCTTGACGGGGGCGTGCGGTACATGAGGAAACCAGCACCTCCACCAAATGCCACGGGGTCATGACGTGCTGAAGACCGGAGACTGTATGTCGAGATGAAACTGTTTATTTGGGTGAACCTGTGCCCGGTGAACGGAAAGTCGGATTCCAGTAGCAGTGTTGCACTGATAGCGGTGAACGGAGCGTCAGCCGTCGGTCAACTGACAAGCGGCAAAACGTGTCGACATTTATACCCTCGCCATCGAATATTCTAGCATTATCGCTAGCAGCGACGCAGGTTTCCGAATGATCTGTGACGTTCCCGATGGGGGCGTAAGCTTAACAAAACGATCTACTAAAGACTCCAAGCTTTTCAAACATCGTAGGCGTGGTTTGCGCTGATTGTAGTGTAACGGAGTTACACAAAAAAACATCAGGAAAAGAACGTGGCAATATGAGTTTGAACACGCAAGCGTGTGGCGAATAGCCTCGCACCCTACATCGGCTGATTCGCTGCGGCCGTTGTTGGAAGCAAAGTGGAAAGGGCGGTGCGCGTCTTGTACTTGTTGAATCTCTCACCTAGGTCTGGATTCGCTCGCAGGATTTCAAGCTGGACGGTTGTGCCCTCGCGATCTCCGGCATCAGCGTAGCTCCCGCCGACTGGTTTGCCCTCCGCGGTCTCCTGACGCCGTGCAGCTCTCGCATTGTGGCGCCCCGCCCTTGGACTGCTTCGACCGGATCCCCACTTTCCTATCTCCTTCTTTTTTCCGCTGCTTGCCTGTCTTCTTCTCCGTCTATTTTCCTTCTATTCTTTTCATCCCTCCTTCCCCCCACCCCTATAAGGCACTGCGCCATGTCGCCTGAAGGCAGACAGAAATTAGGTGCCTTTTTCCTCTTCATCCTAACCACTACCACCACCACCTAGGTCTCCCTGCTGCCAAATAGTGGCTTATTGCCTGTTAGTGGATGCCAGCAGGGATATGAACTCGCATAGCGCGCACAGTCACACCGAATCACCCATGTAGCTGCTGATAGATCAGCTGTGACCTACGCTACCATGATGCTATGCCTGTATAATACGTAAGGTGGTGTTGGGTGCGCATTCTGGTGCACGTGTTTCGGTTACTTTGCTTTTTGTGCATTTTTCTTGTTATTGTCACTAGCGACAGATTGCAAGCAATGATCTACCATTGGCCCACAACGCTATCGAAGCGGGAGTGCCAACAGACCCCTCTTCTCCCGTCCGGTTTCGGCAGTGCCATTCACGTAAAACACGTAAAGTTTGTCACGAATGAGTGCTGGTGTGTGTACCGTTGAAATGAAGTTAACGGAGATGCAGAGATTTGGGTGGTGCACCATATTATTTTATAAATGACATCTATCTATCTATCTATCTATCTATCTATCTATCTATCTATCTATCTATCTATCTATCTATCTATCTATCTATCTATCTATCTATCTATCTATCTATCTATCTATCTATCTATCTATCTATCTATCTATCTATCTATCTATCTATCTATCTATCTATCTATCTATCTATCTATCTATCTATCTATCTATCTATCTATCTATATATCTATCTATATATCTATCTATCTATATATCTATCTATATATATATATATATTTATATATATCTATATATATATCTGTCTGTCTCCTTCTGTAAACTAAACGGCTGTTATATTACTCAACATGTATTATAAAATTATCATGCTATGTACTCAAGGCTAAAAGGCCATGTTATGAAATACTACGCAATCATTCAAAGCAAATGATGTCCCGCGTATTGTCCCACGTTTTGACATCGAAATTTCTAGTAAGTAATGTTGAATAGATATTGTAACTACGCAAAATAGCTATCTAAATAGTTTATAAAATTGAATGAAAAAGAAAGTTGGCTCCAGTCAATTGACGTCAATGGAATAACTTAACTGTACAGCACGTGTCTGCCGACGCTTAAAGAAAAAGTATAGGCCACAAACTCTTTTACTACTCGTGTGAAGTTTATCTGTATAAATATGCCATTTTGGTTTCTATCTTAATTACTGCAATAAAATCCACTAGAAACGATACTCCCCACGTCTCATGCTAAGCAAAATTGTATTTTTTTCTTTTTTCTTCAGGGGAAACAAGGAAAATGAATACACCGTTACACCTCTGCAATGATGGAGCAGTTCGTTTATGGCGCTACGCAAGGTTGCTGGATAGTGAGGGAAAAAAAGTAGAGGTGAGGACGCAAAAGAGTTGTGTTCACTGGTTATGTGACCTAAATATGATTGTTTCAGAATGACAAGACCACGACGCCTATGAAAGTAATGCATGGCAGTAAAATAGAAGGTGACAACCTCCTTGCAGGCAATGATGAAACATGCATTTGAAGATGCCTGAAGTTAAACTAAATAAACTTTGAAAAGAAAATAATAAATATAAAACTGTTGTTTCTCCGCAAGGTCAAAGCAATGAATGCGATAGAAACCAAACAAGTAAAAAAATCAGTAGCTCTTGAGGGCACAGCATGAATGCGATAGCAACAAGAGAGTGCGTGAAAGAAGTTTACTTGGTTCACGGCAATAGGCGCGCGTTAACTTGGAGTCACCATAGCAACAAGGTCTACAGTCGTGCGAAGTAAGGCTACAGCAGCTAGCGTTTTCAACCAAATGTCATGTAACTCTATAAAACTCTAGTTTGAGAGAATACGGTCACTCTAGAACCGACGCGATGCTCGTGCTGTGAGTTCGACAAACGCTGACGTTGCGAGCACAGTGAGTTTATGAGCCGTCTCCTGATGCCTGTCAAAATTACATGACATGTGATATGACACGTGCTATTAGCGCCGAATGAATGCCAAAACTGCAATGCCTGTTGAGATTACACTACGTGTGATAAGACATGTTCTATCTGCGCCGATGGAATCCCAAGACTACGATGTCTGTGAGAAATAACCAGACGTGTGATAGTAGACGTGCTATTGGCGCCGAATGAATGCCAGACTACGTTACCTGTAGACGTTATATGACGTGCAATATGACACGTGCTGTCGGCACTACAATAAACGCGAGCAATAGTCTGCGCCGAGCTGTTTTAATGCGAGAGCGCTAAATGACTCATTTCACAGAAATTCCGGCATCGGTGTCATTGTTTGTGGGCGAAAAATTGTCATTTTGTGTGTGACCAAGAAATATGCAACCATTGTAAAAATAAAAATTGTGCAGTTTAGTAGAAGTTGAACCCGGGTAGTTTACCTAGAAAGTAAGTGTTCTGCCCCCCCCCCCCTGCCACACATAGGCACGTACATCAAACCACGAGCACAACAGAAACAAGCAGTAGCAGTCCGACACAAACTGAAATTCCTTAGGTGCTGCCAAGGGCTTTACGCTCGACAACCACTCAGATACAATCTCCTGAGTTTTCTGCAGTTCAACAAACTTGGCCATACATTCACGAAAACACATTCTCGAAGGCCGTGCATCCTGATCGCAATAAA
This sequence comes from Rhipicephalus microplus, assembly GCF_043290135.1. Taxonomy (NCBI): domain Eukaryota; kingdom Metazoa; phylum Arthropoda; class Arachnida; order Ixodida; family Ixodidae; genus Rhipicephalus; species Rhipicephalus microplus. The sequence continues at coordinate 157,724,241 of NC_134704.1, forward strand.
AACCCGCTATACGGGCCCGCCATTAAGAGTGAAGGCCACATAGCATAATCAAATCAAAAGGTATTCCCTCTTCGTCCACTATTGGCAGAAATCTTATAACCACAATATTTTAAAGGTAATTCCTTCTTTAACGTCATTTGAAGTTCACCCCAAAAATATACTTCCTCCCAATAAATTAAGAAAATATGGTCTCCGGTTTTTCACAGATAAGACAAAATGTCTCCCAAGGTGAGTAAAAACCACGGTCTGCTTCAAATGTCCTGACAGATAATGTACCTGTGTGCAGCTTGAAAAAGAAGAACTTCGCGGCAGGAGCCACTTGCATTATCTTGGCTCGTTTAAGCACACCTTGTCCTTGACCTGCCGTGTACATGACGCGGTACAGGGTTTCAGGTAAAACAACATCACACATATCTTTGTACAACTTTTTGTGAGTCACTGAGAGCAAATAATAATTCGAAAATCTAACAGATAGATACCGTACACCTAAAATAACCTGCTTAAGATACCCGCGGACAGCACCGGTCATGTCATTCGTGGTAACCACATATCTAGGTAAAGCCCGCATCAGTCTCAGTTGGCACACTGTACTTAAGAAAGGATGCCTTGTGTAACGAAAAAAAAAGAACCTATTTACGACTTGGCGTATGAAAAGATGTGGTAAACCCAGCCCTCCGTGTTTCCATCTTCGAAACAGATTAGTTTGGCTGCATCGTTTCCAGTTCGAGGGCTACACGAACACTGCGAAGGTGCGATGGAGTTTTTGTATGTTTGCCCTTGAAAAGTGCAATACTTGAATCACATACCCAAGTTTTGAGTAAAAAAAAAAAGATTACACACAGTTGCCCTCGAAAAAACTGACAGATGATTACTGTTGCATTTATTCGGTTTCGTCCGGATTTATTTCGCTTGTTCTTGCCAGTAGTTTTCAATATATTTATAATCTTCCAGTGGTCCCCTTAGGTACTTTACAGGTGTTGTCACCCACTTAACGTTCGCAAAATAGTCTGGTCTTGACGACCACTCCCCATGCCAGAAGCCCAGACGGTTTCCCTAGTTTACTAGACTGGCAGTTGTAGTGCCAAACCATTCAACTACAGTGATGGTTCAGCAATATCGGCAAAGCGATGTAAAGTTTTCATCTGTTGTGAAGCTGTAAGCATACCAGGTAGACAGGATGGCTCTTATGGGTAAGCAGAAAAAAATAGCAGTGCTGTCAAGCGTTCGAAATACAAAAGCCCCAGCAATGTGAGGGAGTTGTCATTTCCAAATCAAAAATATGCTGTTGTGACATGCTCCCAGAATGAAAAAAAATGGCAGCATATTATCGGGGTGAATGATGGAGAGTGGGGCCAAGAATCCATACGTCCATTCGTTCTTGCTTTCGTGCCTCCATGTTTCCGCCGGTGTGACCGTCCATACGTCCATCCACCCGTTCGTGCGTGCGTCTGTTCGTGCGTCCGTACGTCCATCCCTGCGTTCGTCCTTGCATCCGCTCCTGCGTCCGTCCATGCATTCATCCGTCCGTGCAGCCATACGTGCGTCCTTCCATGCATCTCTCTGTGTGTCCGTTCGTCCATCTAGTCAACACTCCAAGTACCGCCATCTCGCATCTTTTCATCATATATTCCGCATATAGAAGCACCGCCATCGAGCGGACATTCGAAGGACTAAACGAGAGTTGGCACATGCACACTTTCTTACGGCTTGCGCTTCGTGTCTACTTCCCACCTTTAACCACCTAGAGTTCATAGTATGTACTAGTTCACTGTATTCATGGCACTGCGACCCAACGCATGTGGTTGAACGGAAGAGTTCAACTATATGCGATGAGAACATAACTATTGAAAACGGGGGCGAAAGCGCACGTACTTTGTACAAAGGCGGCGGAACTTTTATCTTGCTATGATGCATTATCTTACACTCTAGCTGGGTGATGTCAAAATTTTGATGTTCCGGCGTTTTAATGCTTCGGTATTTTGATTTTCGGCAGTTTAAATTTCCGGCTTTTTATGATTCTAGGTGTGCTGAATTTTCGGTGTTTTAAATTTCAGCATTCCGATAGTTCGCCCTTTCGATTTTCGGCGTTTTGAATGGTACCCGCTGTTGCCACTCACGTGGCACATGCATGATTCGCAATACCAGCCGCAAAAAAAAATGACCGACGAAGATGGACACACACGCACACACACACACGCACACCCACACGCACGCACACGCACGCACACACACGCACACACACGCACACACACGTACACACACGCACACGCACACGCGCACGCACACGCACGCACACGCACACGCACGCACACGCACACGCACACACACACGCACACACACACGCACACACGCACACACACACACACACGCACACACACAGGGTGTGACCCACTATGCTCACTTTGTTGCTTGATGTGGAAAACGTCGGCAACAATGATAAGAATACCTCGCCCAAGCTCTTTTCGCTGTAAAATTCACAGTGTCACTAATATAAACAGTTTTCGAGTGACATCACCGACAGGTTCTCTGCGCTGGGTACCTCAACATGACATCCACCGTAACGTATCGCATTAGAGAGTGTCGGTGCTGGGGAGGACAAAATAGTTGTTCTGTCCCCGCGTTCTTTTGTGCTCTCCCCGCACACAAAAGAACACGAAAGGGGACTGGCACTAATCTCATGTCACCATTTCTTCCTCCACGCTTTCGAGTAAGAGTTCACGCAACATATCAACCAGCTGGTACTACAAGATGGCAGCCATGGCGGCTTCATTGAAAACTATCTATTTTTACTTTTCGTCCCTGAATATATTCGTCATGCCTATTTCGACTTTTCAGTAGGAGCTGTTGATTCTTCGAAAACCATATAGGCAATGCATAAAGATTCACAGCTTCAAGGAGTAAATGGGGAAGGAGGGAAGGTCGTTCAAAAGATCCATCAGTCTTTTTGAATGGTGGAAGAGGTACTGGCCCTGGTCATTTGTCCACTCACCTGGAGAAATTCACGTCTATCAAAGTTAATTCATGAGCATAAGCCACAGCATCAACAAAGCTTGCCGTACGTCGGCGGGTGTTGCCGTAGCAACACGTAAAGGGTACTTCGTTATGAGACGAAGCGTAGGAGAACGCTCTTACGTTTCACACTTAAAGCGGAACACAGGCTTTTTTTCGATATTCACCTATTTTAGTAAAACTTTGAAAATGTATTCGCCTCGGTACTAGGGTGATATGTGCTAAATTATACAAGCGTGAGTTATTTAGTATTGTTAGAAAATGAATTTTAAAATATAGTAGCCGATTCTGAAATCACAGTTGTGAACGCGGGCCACCCTGTGCGTGTGACGCATGGGCATACTCATTTAGGGGCGAAGCTCCTTATGGCGTCGCTTGTGCGTCCCGTTGTGGCACGTATACTATGGCACATATCCACCCTCGGGCACATATCCGCATGTTCACATGTTACGAAAAACGTAGCACGGCATCGTTATCACACTCTAGGTGTTAACAAAGCGCTGACAGTAGAAATGTGGTACATACATTCGTGTAGTCCTTGGATTGTCCGCTGGATGGCGGTACTTGTATATGACGAATATATGATTAAAACAAGCGAAATGGTGGTACTTATAGTGTTCACTAGATGGACGGACGTACGCATAGACGGACAGACAGAAACACGGACGGACGTATGGACGAACGGAAGCACGGACGCATGGACGGGCACACGTACGGATGTACTGACGCACGAACGGGCGCACGTATGGACAAACTCACGGACGGAAACATGGACGGATTGACGAACACTTCGGCCCATTAATCATCATTCATTCCATGGATATGCTGTGAATTTTTCGAAGAACCTTGCCTTTCCCAGCAAACGAATGCAGTGCGTGTTTTCTTCTACGAGGTGGCGCCCAACAGTAGGCTTAATGCCTAGTCTGGGTTTGCGTCGTTCATTGAATTTACAGGTTTTTCCTTAAAGAGAGAATGTCTTCACATAGGTTGCACCGTTTAGCTAAACTGAGCAACTTGAGACGCGTTTATTAAAGGGGAAGAGCTCGGCTGTACATCGATGTGAACATCTGAGCAGCATTCTGGGGAAGCGACGTAATCACGTCAGTAATCAAGCGTCTTAAACCTGGGAATATCTGAACATACCTTTGGTATAATAAAGGAAAGACTACAGACCCGAATGTGTTTTATGAGTGCGCGCCAGTCAAGAGCAAGGTGCTTTTTTGACATCCTTGTTCGCGTGCCGTTTTAGTATAATCACGGCCAAGCCAAAAATTTTAACGGGTAGTGGAGCCTTGCCTTTCGAAGCCAAAGTTCAACATATTGTTGTGCATCTGAAAATAGTACAAATAGGTAAGGCGAAGCCGGTGGTGCGTCAAAAAAATGCCCCTCGCTTCTTCAAAGCTCTCGAATGCATGACGCCAGATGTTTTTAAACATGACGACTTTCGGTCCTCTCGTCCCCAGAAGTGACATTCTTGCAATCCACGTATACTGGGAAGACTTTCTGTGAGCGAATATATTTAGTAGAAAGGTATTGTAGGAAACATCGAGATAAGGGTAGCATTTAGGTTCCTGTGGCACGCTTCATAAAATATCACAGCCATTGCATGTATATCCAGTACATAATTTCGTACACTAACTGTTTAAATGTCTTCTTGGGTATAGTTTTCGGAATTTGAATACTCTTTATTGAGAATGGTCTCATCGCACACTCCTATACATGAGGGAGTGAGTGAAAAACTTTATTAACTCTCAGCGTCACCTGGGTATAGGCCCACTCGGAGATGATTAGGTTACACCTGACCACGTGATATTTTCTCAAGAAAAAAAATTGCGATGACGCAAGAAACGTGCTCTTTGCAGTCGACGCAGCTTTATTTATACTGTCAGCAAGCGTCATAAAGCTCTGCTTCAATAAAGAAAAACGGAAATTGCGACGTGTTTATATAAAAACAATTACAAGTACTAGCACCATACATCGCGTAGGCGGCAGAAAAAAAATGTTGCAGGCGAAATTTTGGAAGTTGCACCTGGTTGATGATAAGGCTACATAGAGAATGATACCCTGATTCTGATCTTTTATGGCACCGCGTCTACTTCTGCAGACGTGGTACATTCAATGAAACAAAAAAAAAACTGGGTTAAGATGCCAGAACTGCTTTATTTGGCCCTATTCATCTTCAGAATCGGTGTATGAGCAATAACTTTCTGTTGTGGGATCGTCTTCTTTGTATGCGTCATAAGTGACGAAGAGGTCGCTGTCATGCTCGCTGTCTTCAGGTCTGCCGTTGTCAACATCGCCTGCGCCGTGCCGTTCGTCGAAAGCCTTTGCCCTGCGTGAAATTGTGCAAAAAGAGAACTGGATTACAGAACTTGAAAATTCGAAAATTTTAATGCTCGTAACGTTGCTTATAATACAGAGCACCGTATAATAGTAATAATTGATTTGATTGATTTGTGGGGTTTAACATCCGAAAACCACCATTTGATTATGAGAGACGCCGTAGTGGAGGGTTCCGGAAATTTTGACCACCTGGGGTTCTTTAACGTGCACCCAAATCTGAGCACACGGGCCTACAACATTTCCGCCTCCATTGGAAATGCAGCCGCCACAACCGGGATTTGATCCCGTGACCTGCGGGTCAGCAGCCGAGTACCTTAGCCACTAGAAAACCTTGGCGGGGCCGTACAATTGTAATAAAACAACCCACATTTCCTATTATTGTTCGGTCCCAAATTGGCTACGTTGTTTCTCGCTTATCACTGACACCTAACATGAGCTGTCGTGGAACATCTAAGACTTGTTATTATAAGTACAGATGCTGTAGACTTCATAACAGGAAATCTACTTTTGCCTTATACCCGGTCCAACTAAAGCAGTGAAAACTCCTGTAAAAAACTGTAGTAGGACACGTGCTAAATATTACAGCATATCGACGCTGTAAATGAAGATTAGTGGGACAAAGCATCCGTTCGTGCTTCTGTCCATTGGTGCGTTCATACACGCGTGCGTCCGTTCATGCGTTCGTCCGTTTGTCTGTCCATCTGTCCGTATGGCTGTCTGTATGTCCAACCGTTCATCTAGTGGACACTCCAAGTACCACCATCTCGCATCTTTTAATCATATATTCATCATATACAAGTACCGACATTCAGCGGACATTACAAGGACTAAACTAGAGATGGCGACCTAGTACTACAACTACGTATATCGAGGATGCACGGCCCACGGCTTAAGGAGGTTCGCACCTAAAAAGCCGCCCGCATCTTCCCACGGGGGAACTCAAGTGAATACGTCGCTGAGATGGAGGGGGGGTGTATAACGTGAGAGTTGCGTAATTAGGTAGCAATGTTTTTGTTATTTCGTTTTTTTACCTTCTCGTTTATTGAATGAAGGACAAGCGTTGCCCTCAACAAGTGGTGGGACGCTGATGTTGGGTTGTGCCCCACTACTGGTTCAAGATACTGTTGTTTCCGTCGCATGTATACTCCAGTCAAGGAAAGCGTCTAGCCAAGCGAAAGCCAAATAAAGACGCTCTCGACTGAATTCCAAACCCGCGATCTAGTGCTACATATGCGGGGTGGTCAGTAAATGGTTGTGCAGTGCGAGCAGTCGGCTTTTTAGCTGCCTGACATAGAGCCACCGAGAAGATACACTTTGACAAGCCATCAAGCCCATTGAAAGTTACATAAAGCAAGCAGGTATAAAGTGCGCTCCAGACAAATCGGCGAACATCCACATCAGACCCACACATACCCGCGCAGCCAGGGCTCCGAAGCTGCAGCTCGACTTGGAGGGAGAACCCATCAAGCGGGTATCCCTAGTGCGCATACTTGGAGTGCACATACAGGAAACGGGCAGCGTAAGCACAGCACTCGATACTCTCAGGCGCATGTGGATGTACGATACGTTCCTAGAAAGGTATACGACAATCTTGGTGACCTCTTCGCTCAAGTCCAGAAGCATATTGCGAAAGCTTCTAAAGTGATCACAACGGAGCGAAATGCACCTAGCATGGAGTCCCGACTTGCCCATCTACTGGAGGCAAAGCACTCTTTATCGAGAAGTGGAAAATACAGAGGTTAAACCGTAGACTATGAAAGAAAGCTGCAAATATCAACAAACTTATTGAAGAGCACAGTAATGAGTTAAACAAACAACAGTGGAGGGATTTTTGTTGAGCAGCCGATGGTACAATACGAAAGGGAGGTAAATGAACACTCCTTAGGTGTCTACTAGATGACGAACAAACCAAGGGAAATCAAAGACTTGCGGTCAACCGGATAATTAACAAAGCTAAAGCAGAGGGTACCTGAGATATAGACTTCCTCCAGACTGAAGCCAACGAATATCTGCAGCAAGGCCTGAATTTGAGCTCTCGCTCTTCGCTCCACTGTGGGGGCATTCCATCCCCAGAATTGGATGCCCCTTTTGTGGAAGCATAAATTAGAAAGATACGACAAAACCTGAACGGTAGCTCTGCACCGGGACCTGATGGAGTTAGTAACAAACACGTCAGAAACCTAGATGATAAATCTAACCAGATCATGGTTAAAGAGATTAATAAAGTTTGGGAGAATGGACTGGTTCCCTCAGACTGGAAGATGGCCACGGTAAACCATTCTAGAAACCAGGCAAGTCTCCCAGTTTGAGGAACCTCTGGCCCAGGTCCTTAACCTCATGCATCGGTAAGGTTATGGAACATGCAGTGCACACTAGAATATCTAGATGCGTTGAGCACAAGGGGCTCTTTCCGTAAAATGTGATAGGATTCCGACCGGCTCTTTTCACCCGAGATGTTATAATTTTGCTCAAAACACAGATTTTAGACTCGTAGAGCTAAGATGTCAAGAGAATTGTTTCCCTGGATTTACCCAAAGCCTTCGGCTGGATCACTTATGAATGGATTCCTAAAGAAATATCTGCTTGGAACTTGCGGAACAATTTTTTATTTTGTACGCTCAGTCCTGGAAAGTAGAACGGCAGTCATACGCATGGGGCGTTTGACATCAGAAGTATACATGCTTGGAAACAGAGGTACTCCGCAAGGGGCAGTTATTTCTCCCCTTTTATTTATTATTGTCATGAGCAAATTATCAAGTAAGCGTGGTGCAGTACCACACACCGGTCATGCATTATACGTGGACGATATAGCAATATGGTCCAGGAGGTCCAGAGGCTACTGTGGAACAAGCTCTCTAAGAAGCTCTCGATGCAACTGAGTCTTTCCTGGTGGATAGAGTACTTGCGCTCTCTCCGGAGAAATCAGAGCTCCTGCTGTATAGACAAGCACGGCGGTGGGCTAGGGGATTAACACTCCCTAATGAAGTACCTATCAGTATTTGCACTAGAGACAGACGTGACTTTCCAAGAGTATATTCCACTGAGATGATGGGTCTTTGACAGACCCCAAAGGATGTAATGCTAATGCCAGGGCCATAGCTCATCTAACCACAAAAACAGAAAACGTAATTAGGCTAATCATTAGAGTTTCCGGTAGGAAGTGCGGAATAAGGGAAGACACGCTGCTTAGGGTTAATCATGCTTTCCTTATGACCCACGTGAACTACATAGTATCCGCTCTCACTTGAACACAATCAAAAACGTATAAGATAGACACACTTTTGCGCAAAAGTATCAAGAAAGTTCTCAGTATTTCAATAACAACCAGTACAGAGATTCTTTTTAACTTAGATGTCCATTATACCACGGATGAGCTAGAAGAAGCACAGAAGATGGCACAAATTACCAGATTATCCTGCACCAAAGCAGGAAAAGACCTGTTAAGCGCCGCAGGCCTGCAACCTGGCATTCACAATGGTGAGGCAAGTCAGCTCGAAAACCACGTCAGGGTATCGATGATTGTTGACCCATGTCTAAGAAACATGAATCCACAATTTAACAAGGGTCGAAGGCTCGCAAGGGCAAGAGCATTCCTAAAAAAATCTGATGGGTGCAGAGGCATTCGTAGAAGCAGGCCATCACAAAAACGCTGGCAGATTTTCAGACGCTATTGTGAACCACAAAGGAGACCTCCTCTCGTCAGCCTCACTTTATGCCTCAATGGCAGAAGTAGCTGAACAGGTAGCGGTGGCTATGGCGCTACTAGATCCTAAACGCACCACCATTTACACCGACTCCCGAGCTGCTGTACGGGCCTTTCAGTCGGGTTTAGTCTCAAAAGAGGTTGCTAGAGTCCTTAAATGCAGATTCCTGCGAGAAGAACCGCATCACATCTTCTCGTTTCCAGCTCCCTTAGGTTTGGACGTAATACTAGGCCGCCAGAACTCCAATGAGATCGCTCATGATGGTGCGCAAGGATTCATAGACACTGGTGATCAGGAGCACTCTAGTGGCTCAGAACAGCTCGAGTTCGGCGATCCGCTCATCACTTTTCACGAGATTACCTCGCACTACAGGGGCCTTAGACGAGTGTTCCCATTCCGCCACCATAAACTTAAAAGAGCTAAATCTATCACGCTGAGAATGCTCCTTACCCCACGGAGAGCTGCTTGAGTATGGTACATGCGAGGATGGACCGAACATGCCCAGACTACGGAGAAGTAAGCTCATTAAACATATGGTCTGGCAATGTCCTGCGTTGCAGGACTGCTGTCAAGAAGCGTGGTGAACCAGTTTCATCAATGACTCCAGCTACGACATCCAGCTCCTGGCTGTCCGGAAGGCCCGTGAGAGGGTGGAGAGGCTCGGCCTCCCCGACCCGACACGGGTGTAGTCAGGAGTTGCATGTATACGCATCTCATCCGCTTCCTTTCGGACTAAATAATTGTCTTTTCTCTCTCTCTCTTTCTCCTTCTCTCAGATGCCCGGTCACAAGCATTACGGGACTCATTCGCAGAGTTGCCCGTAGCTGAGTGGCCATGAATGAAGCAGACGCCATACAATTTGCGCACGCTTTTGTCATTAGCCTCAGTACACATGCCTTGCCTTTCCAGACTACGAGGCGCCACTAAATTGGTTAAGTAGACAAACTAATCAAAATCACCTGCAAAGCAGCACTTGACCTGTCTGAGAACAGAAGTACGGCCCGACTGCATGAATTTGGGATGACGTACGAGGAACATGCAGCGGCTACGCTAATGACTCAGCGTGAGCGAGTTAACAGGACTGCTCAGGTTCGTTCAGTCTTAAAGAAACTGCATTACCCACTCTGGCTACAGTTCTGCGGCGATCCGACAACGTTACTGTCATTAGCAATCTGAGAGAGGATGCACGTGGCCACGATCCCCCGTGCCAGTACATCACACGACACGAAGTCACGACCGGGCGGCCACCTTACGCCAACGGCGGGGCTATCCTCATACGCAGTGAAGTGAAAGAGCGAGTCCCTACCATCGAAACGCAAATATGGCCCCTGCCTTCGCTGCAGTTGTGACTAACCAACGGCGAACAACCACTGCAGTGTAAATTTGCACGAGATCAATTGCAACGACCGAAGCCGCCGCCATAGGTTTGGCTATACAAGCTGAGGGGGCGAAGGGTGAATCGGCATTCATTCTGACGGACTCACGGGATGCCTGCCGTATTTTCCTTGGCGGGGTCTTACCGGACTGCGTAATATGCATACTAGGGACGGCTCTCACAATGGATAATGGTGTGATCTGGTGCCCGGTGCACTAAGGGATCGAGAGGAACGAACGGGCGGACCGTTTTGCTCGAGGCATTACAGGCCGAGTCGGGGACCACATCTCCCGGGAGGAAAATGCGACACCCGGCGCGCCAAGAGGAATCGTTGGATTTCAAAGACTAGGTAGGCTAAGCAAAGCCCCCCCCCCCCTCATTCTCACCTAAACAGGAGACAAGCACGGGACTGGCGTCGCCTGCAAACAACCACTCTTCCACATTTACACAGGTTACACAGAGTGTACCCTCACAGATACAGCGACACATGTCCGTGGTTCGGAAGAACACCGACATTAGAGCACATTACGTATCAGTGCACACACTATCCAGAAGCTGCCATCTCGTCACTGTTGAATAGCGATTCCCTAAATTGGTCACGGGAAGCGCGGTTTGCGGAGTTGGGAAGCCAACTGGCGACCTTGACTAGGCCCGCTGTAGCCAGTGGGGCCCTGGAAGAGGGAAGCCACTCACCCTAACCATAAAAATATACCAATAAACGCTTCTTCTCTTTCTTACGCTGCCTAAGTCGGCCTTGCGATGCGAGAGAGAGGGAGAGAAGCGACAGTTGGCACGACACGCGAGCCTACGCAGTGGGGAGTGCAAATGACGCCGCCGCCGCCGCATCCACGACATTGTGCGACTAAGAAATGCTCCGGATTCATAAAAGTAAACAACGTTGAATCTATACAGGATCTCTGAGGACTTACTAAATGCAATATTCTTTAAGTACAATGTCTGTTCGTAGTGCAAGACTGCCTGCACCTCACCGGTCACCTTGATTTCGTCCTCGATGCGCTCCGCGACGACAAAGTCAGCTGAAGAAGAATAAGAAAACCTCTTTTCCTTCATTCGAAATATAAAAAGCGTCAGAGGTATTATCAATTGCAAGGAATGAAAACATCTGTGTTTAAACAGTGCGGTACACATTAAGAGTTGTTTGTGAAATGGCACACTTCGCCCCGCCACGGTGGTCTAGTGGCTAAGGTACTCGGCTGCTGACCCGCACGTCGCGGGATCAAATCCCGGCTATGGCGGCTGCATTTCCGATGGAGGCGGAAATGTTTTCGGTCTGTGTGCTCAGATTTGGGTGCACTTTAAAGAACCCCAGGTGGTCCAAATTTCCGGAGCTCTCCACTACGGCGTTTCTCATAATCAAATGGTGGTTTTGGGACGTTAAACCCCACAAATCAATCAATGAGATGGCACACTTTTAGGGGCGAAGCTCCTTAGGGCGTGGACTGTGCGTCCCCTGTAGCCTGTATGCAGCCACCTCTAGTTTAGTTCTTGCAGTGTTCACTAGATGGCGGTACCGTCCCCTGTATGTAGCCACCTCTAGTTTAGTTCTTGCAGTGTTCACTAGATGGCGGTACCGTCTCCTGTATGTAAGAAGCATTGTTAAAAGCAGTAGAAAAAAGCTTAAAGGACGGACAAATACCGGACAGTTGGCGACAAAGTAGAATGAACTTAGTCTATAGAGGCAAGGGAGAAAAGGACAAGATTCGCTCGTATAGACCACTAACCATTACATCGGTACTATACAGGTTGGCGATGCAAGCAGTAAAAATGAAAATAGAAACATGGGCCGAACATAACGATATTTTGGGAGAACTTCAGAACGGATTTCGGGTCGACAGGTGGTTGGACGATAACCTATTTGTTCTCACTCAGTGTATAGAAATATCTAAAATAGAGAATAGGCCCTTGTACGTGGCTTTTCTAGACATCACTGGGGCATACGACAACGTTAATCAGGAAATTTTGTGGGATATATTGAAAGGAATGGGCATGGGCGACGACTGTATACAGCTTTTGAGGGAGATATACCGAGAAAATACAGTTTGCATAGAGTGGGAAGGAATGCGTAGCAAAGAGAACGTTGAGGTTAGCAGGGGTCTGAGACAGGGATGTCCTTTGTCCCCACTGTTATTCATGCTGTACATAGTGAGTATGGAAAAAGCGCTAGAAGGTAGCAACATTGGTTTTAATCTGTCACACAAACAGGGCGGCATGATGATTGAGCAGAAGCTTCCAGGTTTATTTTATGCGGACGATATCGTGTTATTTGCGGACAGTCGAGATGATATACAGCAGCTGGCGAATATATGCGGAAGGGAAGGTGAAGCTCTTGGACTAGGATTCAGTGTAACGAAGTGTGGTTTGATGGTATTCAATGATCCCTGTGATCAGACGGTGTCCATACAAGGCCAAGAAATACCGAGGGTAAGTGAATGCAAGTACCTTGGAGTATGGGTAAATGAGAGTGATAGATACATGGAGGTACAGGAAAAAGCCTCGGCAGCAAAAGGAAAGAGGAATGCGGCAATAATGAAGCACAGAGTGTTGTGGGGATACAATAGGTATGAGGTGCTTCGAGGTCTGTGGAAGGGTGTAATGGTTCCAGGGCTTACTTTTGGGAACTCAGTGGTGTGCATGAGGGCAGAGGTGCAATCGGGAATGGATGTAAATCAAAGGACTGTGGGACGCCTCGCGTTGGGTGCTCACGGGAAGACGACAAACGAGGCTGTAAAGGGCGATATGGGGTGGGCAGGTTTTGAGGCGAGGGAAGCGCAGAGCAAAATAAGGTTCGAAGAAAGGCTAAGAAATATGAAGGAGAGTAGATGGGCAGAGAAGGTGTTCCGTTATTTGTATAGGAAGAGCGTGGACACACAGTGGAGAAAAAGAACTAGAAGACTCACTAGTAAATATACGGCTGGTATTGTGAGCCATATGTCAACAAAGAACGTTAAGGGAAAAGTCAGGGAGGCGGAGAGGATTTACTGGATGGCAGCTATGGAGAAAAAACCGGCTTTGAGTAACTACCGAAAGGGCAAAAATGAAATAAGGAGGGAGGCATTTTACGATAATTCAAGGGGAAGCGCTTTACTGTTTGAAGCGAGATCGGGTTGCCTTAGAACGCGTAGTTATAAAGCAAGATTCAGTAAAGAAGAAGAACAATGCACATGCTGCGGGAAAGATAAGGAAACGGCGGAGCATGTTCTGATTGAATGTGGAGATATCCACCCAGGTGTACGTTTGGGCACGAGCCTACAGGAAGCCTTGGGTTTTAGGGACAACAATGGAAAGCTGAACACACCCACGATTGAAATAAGTAAGAGACGGTTAGAGTATTGGTGGCAGAAAATTAGAAAGAAAGGACAAAAATAAATATTGGAAAAATAAAATATGGACAGTGTGCCGTAAATGGCAGAGAACTTAAGCTGAAAATTTACCTTTTTTTCCATTAAGATAGAATTTATCGAAGTAGAGGCATTAGGTTAACATAAAAAAAAAGAAAAAAGGTTTTTTTTTGTCGAGCCTGGTGGCATACTTGTCACCACCCCGTTATAAAGGGGACGCTCATAGCATCCATCCATCCATCCATGTAGCCACCTCTCGTTTAGTTCTTGTAGTGTTTACTAGATGGTGGTACTTGTAGCTGATGATGAAAAGATGCAAGATGTTATAAACTAGAAAACGGTACTTGTAGTTGATGAAAGACGCGAGATCTTATACAGGAAGCGCTCTCCCTTCATTTCACAGACCATAAAGCCGTCATAATGAAGGGACATCGCAAGCCATCCATCGTCTAAGAACAAATAAAGGTTGATTTGTGTATATACACACACAGCGTTTCTCACGTCTTTACATGATGATCGACGGGTCGAATTACACGGAAGATTCACAGTTTACCGATGAATCCCTCCGGAGCTTCGCCCATTCATCATCATTCACCCCGTGAATATGCCGTAATTTTTTTCACTTGTCAGTGTTTTTGAGCGAAGACGAATGTAGATAGGTACTTCTGCTATAATGTAATACACGAAAACATATTGCAATTTTGTGGTTTCATAAGAAATATACAGTATGATAAATTTGTGAGCCGTGAAATATAGTTCATTGTCACATTCGCAACTCAAGCTCTGGCGTTCATATAGCAACTAAAAGCTTAAGTTTGAAATCACTAACGTTGATTCCAGATAGCTACGCCAAGATGTTTCCATCCGGAACCGAGAGAAAAATATTTTGTGCGCATTATTCCCATGAAAGCTTAAAACACTCAGGAGGCTGCATTTGTTCAGATACATAAGGTGTAACGATCTTTGAAAATTCATTGATATACACGTTTTTGTAAATAGAAAAAATAGCAACTGGTGCGAGTCACCAAGACAGTAAAAAAGTAATGAATGCAGTAGAGATCTCCAATGCAGCTTCTCGGAAATTACCAAGGGCTCTCACTCGGTTGTATGAGAGGGACAATTAATCAGCTGCCCGCTCATAATAAGTTCACGTGCTACGTGACGCCAAGCATGCGCCTAAGAGTGTTTTCACACTCGTCGCTCGGCTTATAGATGGCGCTGACTGTCACTCCTACTTCTAAATTCACATATAAACCCCCCAAAAAAAGTGGATGGAGGGAAGGCCGCTGTGGTAGCTCAGTGGTTAGAGCATCGAACGCGTTATTCGAAGGTCGTAGGTTCGATTCCTGCTCACGGCTGGCTATTTTTCACCCGCTTTTCTTTCTTCTTATTTACATTCCATTGGTTCTAATAACTTCCCCTATACAATCCTTGGCATTACTGTCTGTTAGATCTCAATAATATTGTGTCAAAACACGGAAAAACGAACCCTTAGGTATACACTTCTTTCCCTTATTTCATTGAACGAGGGTTTCGTACTGGCAGACTTGGTGTGTTTAGGTTGTATAAGAGGGACAATTAATCAGCTGCCTGCTCATAATAAGTTCACGTGCTACGTGACGCCAAGCATGCGCATAAGAGTGTTTTCACACTCGTCGCTCGGCTTATAGATCGCGCTGACTGTCACTCCTACTTCTAAATTCACATATAAACCCCCCAAAAAAAGTGGATGGAGGGAAGGCCGCTGTGGTAGCTCAGTGGTTAGAGCATCGAACGCGTTATTCGAAGGTCGTAGGTTCGATTCCTGCTCACGGCTGGCTATTTTTCACCCGCTTTTCTTTCTTCCTATTTACATTTCATTGGTTCTAATAACTTCCCCTATACAATCCTTGGCATTACTGTCTGTTAGATCTCATTATATTGTGTCAAAACACGGAAAAACGAACCCTTAGGTATACACTTCTTTCCCTTATTTCATTGAACGAGGGTCTCGTACTGGCAGACTTGGTGTGTTTAGGTTGTATAAGAGGGACAATTAATCAGCTGCCCGCTCATAGTAAGTTCACGTGCTACGTGACGCCAAGCATGCGCATAAGAGTGTTTTCACGCTCGTCGCTTGGCTTATAGATCGCGCTGACTGTCACTCCTACTTCTAAATTCACATATAAACCCCCCCAAAAAAAGTGGATGGAGGGAAGGCCGCTGTGATAGCTCAGTGGTTAGAGCATCGAACGCGTTATGCTCACGGCTGGTTATTTTTTCATCCACTTTTCTTTCTTTCTATTTACATTCCATTGGTTCTAATAACTTCCCCTGTACATTCCTTGGCATTACTGTCTGTTAGATCTCATTAATATTGTGTTAAAACACGGAAAAACGAGCCCCTAGGTATACACTTCTTTCCCTTATATATATATATATATATATATATATATATATATATATATATATATATATATATATATATTGTGGGCATTTGTAACTTACATCGTCCTCATCCCTGCATAATCACAATCACCATCATCCGCTTGTCTCTTTGCCCTCATTGCCACTCTGGTTCATCATCATCGTCATCGTCTGTGTGCTGGCTCTGCCCGTTCGTTTTGCGAGGTCTTTCCTCAAATAAACGCTGTCGCAGCCAAGACTACCAAGACTTCATACGTGGTGGAGGTGGATTTTCGGTCCTCTGACCTCCCGCAGCCCGCTATACCCCCTGGAGCTTCGTTCAGGCCGCCGCTTGCTCCCACAGTCAGGCAGCATGTCCCAGACCGAGCCTGCCGGCACTGATGTCATCAACCACGCACCACCGCAAGCTGCCCCTCCTACTTACATACACGGACATCAGCGGGAACCCCCGCTCTTCGCTGGTAGTCGTGGAGAAGACGTAGAAGACTGGATCGACGACTACGACCGCGTAAGTGTCGCTAATCGGTGGGACGAGGCCGCCAAACTGCGTTACGTCCCATTTTATCTGACCGGAGTCGCAAAGACATGGTATTTTAACCACGTCATTGACTTACCCGACTGGGCTACCTTCCATCAGCAGCTGCGGCACGTCTTTGGGACACCAGACATTCGATCCGCCGTCGCGAAGAGGACACTCGATACTCGCCGACAACATCGCGGTGAATCGTACACTTCATACATCGAGGATGTCCTCGCACTCTGCCGGCGTGTCAATAAATCCATGCCGGAATCGGACAAAGTGCGCCACATATTGAAAGGCATTGGGCCTGTTGCCTTTAATGCCCTCGCTGTGCAAAACCCAGCTACCATCGCTGATGTCGTTGCGACATGCCAGCGCCTTGATGCGCTGGACTCCGTCCGCCTTCAACCAGACATCGGCGACCACCACTCCACGTCAGATGGCCATCTGCGTGACCTCATCCGGGACATTATACGCGAAGAATTGCGGTCCATGGGCTTCACACCTCCTACACCGCGACCTACTCAGCCTTCGGGAATGCCCTTACGTGACATCATCAGGGAGGAACTTACATCCCTGACTGGCTCTGCACCCGTACAGCCACCTGCTTCTCACCCTTTAGCCACGTACCCTCAAGTTGCTGCCGTGCCTCCCAGCGACGCCCACGCGACATTGCCACGTCCATCCTACGCGTCAGTTGCTGCCGCTACCCCTGTGAACTACCATTCCGTGCCTTCTGATCCTTCGGCCCACCTGACCGCGCTATCTCCAAGTGCCCCGAATGCCTTCTATTCTCCACCGTGGCGCTCGTCTCGCCCTGTATGCTTCTACTGTGGTTATCGCGGCCACATATCCCGTTTCTGCCGGAAGCGCCAGCAAGATGAGCGTCGGAACGATGTGCGTGAACGGGATTTGTACAACGGGGCGTCTTATCAAGGTCGGCGTTATTCGTCTCCCCCGCACCGGTCTCCATCTCCTCCTGCATCGACTGCACCACGAAACAGCCGAAACACGAGACGCCGCTCGCCTTCGCCCTTCCGCCGTTCCACTTCTCCACTTCGGCCCGCCTCATTCGCCTCTGATATTCGTTCGGAAAACTAAGTGATGCAGTTTGTGGAGGAAAAACTGCATTCGGAATTAGAACTGAAATTCCTCCATTAGGCCCGTGTAACATGGTTTCTGTGGAAGTGGAAGGAGTGCGAGTCGATGCTTTGGTGGACACAGGTGCGACATTGTCTGTGATACGTGCTGATTTGTGTGAACATTTAAGGAAAGTAATGACGCCTTACGATGGTCCCACGTTAGTTGCTGCCCAGGGGAACATCATTCGCCCTTCCGCGCTTTGTACTGTGCGTGTTTTCATCGACGGCATCCGCCATCATGTCCAGTTTGCTGTCCTGTCCCGCTGCTCTCACCAACTAATTTTAGGGTGGGATTTTCTATCATCTGCTTCCGCGGCGATTTGTTGTGGACAACGCGTCGTTCACCTCGCTGACACCGACTACATGCTTGACGACGATAATCAGAAGCCACTTCGTCTGGTCGCTGCGAAAGACATCGAACTCCTGCTACTACAAGAGCAAATTGTCACCATTACGTCCAACGGCATCTATCACGGGGATGTATTGGTCTCACCGTCACCACTTTGCGTTCGCAAAGGTATAGTTCTTCCGTCCGGTGTCGTTCGTTTTTGCAATGGCTCGGCACTTGTCACCGCTGTCAACTCTACACCGGAGAAGATCTTACTGCCACAGGGCACTACTGTGGCCCGTGTTGCTGACTTCGAGCCTGTACTCGTCACGCCACTTCAGGCCATCGCATCTAAAGAACCTTGCCTCGGTGAGCATGTTTCTTCCTCCGCCTTTACCACCACTATCAGCAGCGAATTGACATATTCACAGAGGCAGCAGTTGCTCGCATTGTTACAGAAACATGCAAATTCTTTCGATATTTGCTCGTCTAAGCTGGGCCGCACTAATACTACAGCACATCGAATTCAAACTGTTGGGACATCTATTGTACACCGCCGACCCTACCGCGTGTCTCTAACTGAAAGAAAAATTATAGAAGAAAACGTTGCGGACATGCTTAAACGGGAAGTCATCCGTCCCTCATCTAGCCCTTGGTCATCTCCTATTGTTTTGGTCCATAAAAAGGATGGCTCTGTGCGGTTTTGCGTGGACTACCGGGCGCTCAATAAGATCACACGCAAGGACGTGTACCCTATGCCACGCATTGACGACGCCCTTGATTCCCTACAAGGCGCGGAATTCTTTTCAAGCGTCGACTTGCGTTCTGGGTACTGGCAGATACCCATGCATGAAGACGATAAAGAGAAAACGGCATTCGCAACCCCCGACGGGCTATATGAATTCAACGTGATGCCTTTCGGGCTCTGCAACGCACCCGCGACTTTTGAGCGCATGATAGATACCGTGCTGCGTGGCCTGAAATGGAAAAGTTGCCTTTGCTACCTGGACGACATTATTATCTTTTCGTCAACGTTTCCTGAGCACCTAGAACGATTGGATCAAGTTTTGACGTGCCTTGCCGGCGCCGGGCTTCAAATAAACACGAAGAAATGCTCTTTCGCTAGCAAATCTATCAAGGTCTTAGGACACGTCGTTAGCAAAGATGGCATCCGGCCCGACCCTGACAAGATTTCTGCAGTCCTTCACTTTCCGCTCCCCGAAAAACCAAAGGAGCTTCGCAGTTTTCTTGACCTTGCCTCCTATTTTCGCCGGTTTATCCAGAACTTCGCTTCTATTGCTGCTCCATTACACCAACTACTTGCTTCCAACGTCCCCTTTCTGTGGTCTCAAGAATGCCAAACAGCATTCGACCTGTTGAAGCGGGCACTCACGTCTGAACCTCTGCTCTGCCACTTTGACGAAGCCGCACCAACTATCCTCCATACCGACGCTAGCGGCCTTGGTATAGGAGCCGTACTTCTACAACGCGACAAGTCTTCCCTAGAGAAAGTTATTGCATATGCCAGTCGCGTACTCACCGCTGCTGAAAAGAACTACACTATAACTGAGCAAGAGTGTTTGGCTGTGGTTTGGTCGGTTCAGAAGTTCCGTCCCTATCTCCACGGGCGTCACTTCACAATCGTTACGGACCACCATGCCTTATGCTGGCTTTCTACACTGAAGAACTTGTCCGGACGCTTGGGTCGGTGGATACTACGCTTGCAGGAGTACGACTTTGATATAACTTACAAGTCAGGCAGAAAACATCAAGACGCCGATGCTTTATCTCGTTGCCCGCTTCCAACTACCCATATGAGCGTTGGTGAGAACTCAACCACCACATCTACCAAAGTTCATACGCTCGCATCCATAACGCAACCCTTTTCGGATGACGAGCCAACATTTATCTCCCGCCAGCGGTCCGATTCATACTGCAGACGCATCATGGACCACCTTTCGGGAGTTTCTCATCCACCAAACGCGCGACTCCGTCGTCAACTCCTGCACTTTAGGCTGGACAATGGGGTTCTCCACCGCCACGTCTACCACCCTGACGGTCAGCGCTGGGTTCCTGTACTGCCACGCTCTCTCCGACTTCAGGTGCTCGAAGCCTTCCACGACGACTTGACTGCTGGTCATCTTGGTTTTAAAAAAACTCTTGACCGCATTCGATGTCGTTATTACTGGCCTGGCCTTTCTTCTAGTGTAGCTCGGTACGTCGGTTCCTGCTACCCATGCCAGCGTCGTAAACTCCCCACGTCGGCACCTTCTGGACCTCTACAGCCACTTCCGTGCCCCTCAATGCCGTTCGAGGTTGTAGGTGTTGACCTTTACGGGCCTCTCCCCGTCACATCTGCTGGCAAACGATGGATAGTGACTGCCGTGGACCACCTGACACGCTACGCTGAGACTTCCTCTGTTATTACAGGCTCAGCTGTGGAAGTTGCAGACTTTATTCTTCACGCAATAATATTGCGTCATGGGGCTCCTCGTGTACTGCTTAGTGACCGCGGCAAAGTGTTCCTGTCACAAGTTGTAAATGAAGTACTCCGCGCATCTGGAACTACTCACAAGACAGCTTCAAGCTACCACCCTCAGACAAATGGTCTCACAGAAAGATTTCACCGAACCCTCGCAGACATGATAGCCGTTTACGTCCAACCCGACCACAAAAACTGGGACACTCCTTTACCATTCCTGACATTCGCTTACAACACCGCCGTTCAGCGAACAACTTGCTACTCACCGTTTTACCTCGTGTACGGACGCACCCCGACTACCTTTCTCGACGTCTGCTTCTTTAGCAGCCATGGGAATTCATGTCAGTCTTCTAGCGAAGAATACATTTCCCGCCTGGCCCAGTCTCGCCATCAGGCTCGCATCAATACTGAAGCGAGACAGCACGAGCGGAAGATCATCTATGACGAATCCCACCGCGTTGTGTCTTTCCAACCTGGTGACGAGGTGCTGCTTTTGACACCTATTCGCACTCCTGGTATCTGTGACAAATTCCAACCACGCTTCATCGGGCCATACATTGTTTTAGAACAGACTTCGCCGGTTAATTATCGTGTGACACCACTCGTCGCCCCAACAGACCACCGCTACCGCAGCACAGAGATTGTACACGTTTGTCGCATGAAACCTTTCACGCGACGTTTCCCATCACTTTGACTTACGGCGGCCAGGGTGTCCGCTTTCAAGTGGGGGGGAATTAGTGTGGGCATTTGTAACTTACATCGTCCTCATCCCTGCATAATCACAATCACCATCATCCGCTAGTCTCTTTGCCCTCATTGCCACTCTGGTTCATCATCATCGTCATCGTCTGTGTGCTGGCTCTGCCCGTTCGTTTTGCGAGGTCTTTCCTCAAATAAACGCTGTCGCAGCCAAGACTACCAAGACTTCATAATATATATATATATATATATATATATATATATATATATATATATATATATATATATATATATATATATATATATATATATATATATATAAGGGAAAGACGTGTATATCTAAGGGCTCGTTTTTCCGTGTTTTGACACAATACTAATGAGATCTAACAGACAATAATGCCTCCAAATAATACCTCCCAATAACGCGTTCGATGCTCGAACGTGTTATTTGGAGGTCGTGGGTTCGATCCTGCTTACAAGTTATTTTTTCACCCACTTTTCTTTTTTTGTATTTACACTACATTGGATCTAATAACTTCCCCAATACATTCCTGCATTCCTTGGAAATATTGTCTGTTAGATCTAGTTAGTATGACGCACCAATTACGAGCACGTGGGGTGCAGCACAATTAATGCGGCTGATGTAGAGCGCGTAGCCAGTTCCCGACCCGTCAACTGAGGAAGCTGATCGGTTCCGCGAAGGTGAACGCGGAAGACCCGAGCGCAGGAAGAAAAGAGTCTTCTTCACTCTCACGGCTCACAAGCAGAGCAGTCAAGGTCGCCCCCGTTCGGGATTAGAAGGGGAAAGCTTACTCGGAAAAGCGTCTGGCATGAGGCAGGTCAGGCGCCATCGTCTGAGTTAAGCCATTGTTGGCAGGCACGCGTGTCATTGAGAATGACATGGGGACGCGACCACTTGGCTGACCGAGACATAGTGGCCGCAGGGAAATGACCATAATCTCCTCCGCTGTTGTTATTTTATTTTATTTTTATATTATTTCGACATACTGCCAATCCCATCAGGGATTTTAACAGGAAGGGCGTGAACATTAAAATTCGAATAGGTACACAATAAACACATACATCGCGATAAAGTACAGAATAAAACTAACAGAATCGGATCATTTAACAATTTCAGATCAAAGAAGGCATAAAACATTAGTGTAAGAAAAGTTGTCAGAAGAAAATAAATGCAGCGACTTGGTTGACACATTGGTTGACATATTGGCATATGCATCAAGAAACACAACAAGAAATCACAGCAATAAGAAACTACCCTACAATATGGCGAAGTATTTCAAGGAAGGGCAAATTTATACACACTGAAAAACAGAAACATGTTCAAGAATCAACAGAGCGATTTCTCTTCACCTGGATTCAGTACTAAAAATTGCTTAAAGAAAAAAATATGATGACATGATACTTCGCTCGTACAATGTTCACACGAACACACATATTTAAATCAACCAGGTGATTCCGTTTGCATAATACAAAGTTCATTTTCGACAAGGGTTAGAAATTTTGCTAATTCGGAAGTGCTGGAGATACTCGGATCCAGTTTATTCCATTCATTAGTGGCTAACGGAAAGAATGAGTACTTAAAGCAGTTTGTGTTGAAGGAGTATTCGTTAAGTCTCATTGGGTGTTTTTGGCGTGTTGTTCTAGTTTGAACAAACGTAAGATAGGCGGATACATCAATGTTTAAATGACCATGTATTAATTCATGTATGAATTTTGCACGTGCTAACCTTGTTCTATTCATTGGAGTAAGTAATCCAGCTTTTTTCATTAGTTTAGTCGGAGAATCTGTATGTCTGTACTTGTTGTAAATGAACCTCATAGCTTTCCTTTGTATTCCTTCCAGTTTCGTGATTTGCTGTTTTGTGAATGGTGACCAAATAATATTACCGTATTCAAGTAATGATCGCACAAGGGAAGGGTATGCAAGCAGTTTTAGAGAAGGCGGGGCCTGGCGAAGCCGGTATCTGAGTGTAAACAAGCGGCGTAGTGCAGCTGAAGTAACGTAACTTATGTGTGCATCCCATCTTAGATCTTCAGTTATAATAATTCCAAGATATTTATGCTGACGTACTCTAGTTATGGGAATGTCATTAATGGTGTAGAGAAAATTTGACCTAGTTTTTTTTCGACTTACTGATAAAATTGTACATTTGTTTACATTAAGTGACATCTGCCATTTACGGCACCAGCAGGAAACATCTTGTAAAGCACTATTTAAAGCTACATGGTCCTCCGTTGAGTTTATTTCTCGATATAGCACGCAGTCATCCGCGAATAATTTGATTTTTTCCTTAATATTTGTAGGCAAATCATTAATAAAGAGAAGAAACAAAATTGGCGCCAGCACACAGCCCTGCGGAACTCCAGATGTGACGGAGGTGGTAGCAGAGGTTTCATCGTTAAATTCCACATACTGTGTACGATCAGTAAGATAATTTTTGATCCAGTTAAGAACAGTAGAATTTCCTAAGGTGGCCTCAAGTTTTTGAAGTAGTTTCTTGTGTGATACCTTGTCGAATGCTTTGGCAAAATCGAGGAAGATTAGATCAGTTTGTTTTTGGTTGTCAATACTCTGGGATACCTCATGTGTTAATTCCACTAATTGGGTTATGGTTGAAAGACCTCGGCGAAAGCCATGCTGATAGGGAGATAATATACGTTTTTCTTCTAGGAAAACAGTTATTTGTTTAAGAATTATGTGCTCCAAGATTTTACAGATTGTACATGTCAGGGATATAGGTCTAAAGTTAGATATATCATTTCCGCATCCTCCTTTATGCACAGGAACAACTTTGGCCTTTTTCCACTCCACAGGTAAAGAGCACGTTGATAGTGATTTGTTAAACATGACGCACAGATATTTAGCTAGCACCTCTGCATATCTTACAAAAAAGATGTTAGGAATGTTGTCAGGCCCTGCTCCTTTTTTTGTGTCCAAGTTTAACAAGAGATTTATGACACCGGCCTCATTGACAATAATCGATTCCAGGGTACCTTCCGCACTAGTGTCGATGTCTGGAATGTTTCCGTCATCGACAGTGAATACAGACTTGAAATAGCTGTTCATTTTGTCTGCAGTGATCGGGTTATCTTTTTCCGGGGGTGTGTTGCTTTTGTTGTTTTTTGCAGGCTTTAGGTAGCTCCAAAACTTGCTGGGGGAATTTTTTAGAAAGTTTGGCAACGTTTTAGTGAAATGGTTGCTCTTCGCTGTTTTGATTTTTGTTTTTAGGTCACTCACAGCAGCAGTCAAATTATTTACTGTTACTGCTCCGGGTTTTCGTTTCATTCTCTTTCGTATTCGCTTTACTTTGCGTTTCGCATGTATTACCTCACGTGTTATCCACGGGTTGGGTTTCTTAATTTCTTTCACTCTAAGAGGTACAAAGGTATTAATACAGTGGTGCATAATTTCTTTTAACTGAGACCATAATGTTTCATTGGTCGTGGAACTATCATTCGACAATTCTTCGAAGGACGGAAACTTTAAAATTAGATAATTTTGTATGCTGGTGTCGTCGGCATATTTAAAATCCGGGTAAGTAATTTTTATGTTCGTTGGTTCTATTTTATCACTAAAGGGGACAGTGCACAAAGTGAGCTTGTGATCAGATATGCCATCCATAACTTTAATCTTTGTTTCATCGGCTGGGAAGTGGTTACTCAAGAATATAAGGTCAAGAATATTTGAAGTTTCTCCCTGGACACGTGTTGGTTGGTTGACTACTTGGTGAAGAATAAATCGCAGCATTGTGTCGATAAGGACATCTGAGCATGCGGAATGAAATTTCATGGTTAGGATGTTGGGGCGCCTCGCTGTCGCATGCACACCTGGTAGGCCCATGGAGCCCAACAGTCTACTCACCGCTCTTAAGGACGCTTCGACGAAGCAACATTTAATGAGAGAGCCGACGGGGCTCGAGCGTGAGAATGGCCACCGACGGAAGTCGGCCGACAGAGGCAGCACGGCCTGGCATGGGAGAGAGTGTCACGCGCGGAGGACCTGTCCCTTTGCGTGTTGTATTTGGTAACGTTGTTTTCACCAATGCAGTATCTATTATGAAAGTGTTTCTGTGATTGGTTGTGATGATGCGAGTCCCAACACGTGATTGGTTTTTGTGAACACTCTTTGTTCGACCAAGGGTTGAAAAGAGAATGTTTGAACTTGAAATGAGAGCGCAGAGGTTCGGGTTCGGACTCGGGCAGTCGCCTGAGGCTGCAATAAAGCGTCTCTTCACCGGACTACGGCTCTTCGTTCGGGCTGCCACCGTGCACTCGAGTGATCCAGGGGACCCATTCTGAACCTCAAACATCTCTCCTTAGCTTGTGTTGAAGCTAGTCGAGGAGGAGGAAATTAACTAATCTCATATATATATATATATATATATATATATATATATATATATATATATATATATATATATATATATATATATATATATATATATATATATATATATATATATATATATATATATATATATATATATATATATATATACGGCTTCCCCTACCCTGCACTCCTTCACTTTTCAAAGCATTGCTTTTTGTTTTGAAAAACAGTGAAGTGGCGATGCAATACGTGCCCGCACGATGTGCTGATTTGCTTTGGGCAGAATGGACTTTTCCAAAACCTCGTCGATGACATGCTTCCTCTTTGTTTTCATGAATATGCTGGCATGGGCAGAATGAGGGCAGATCGGCATTACGATGAAGTTGAAAGAACGACGCGACAGCCTAAAATTCACCGCTGTAGGCGTCGACGTAAACTAGCCTGCTTGGGTGGATGTGACCGTTTAAGCAGCATGGTAAACAAAAGGGGAGGCTTGGTAGGCCAGCAGAGAACCAATCACACTTCTCGCCCAGCAGAGAACCAATCACACTTCTCGCGAGAAAGTCACTTGTGTAGTCCAAAAGCATAGGAAAAATTCTCAAGAAGCTCCCCCGCAACCCTTTCTCGTTTCCTCATTGTCAGAATCTGAGGCGCTTCTTGGAACTGTCGCTTTGTTGCTTTCTCTCCGTAAATCTATTCAGTCGCGCAAATGGCGTTGGTCCACGCGCTGGGAAGTGCATTGTCATGCAGATATTGGCAAGGTTGTGGTTCTTCAAAAAGCATGCCGGTTGATAAAGGGACGTGTATTTTTATAGAAGACAGGAGAAAGTCTTTTTTTTTTTTTGTGAGGGAAACTGTTTCAAGCCGGCCGTGAAGTGTCGACCTGATACTATCATTACAATAATCGGGTAGGTGCCACGGAACTAGACGCATTAGTTCCCGCTACGGCACGGTTTGTAGATAACACTAATAGGAGAGAACGAGAGCAGAGAGAGAGAGGAAGAAAAATAAAAGTAGAAGAATATAAAGAGAAAGTTATTGCCGAAAAAAATTTTTCACTAGGCAGGAATCTAACACGCGTACCCTTAATCTCGAGGCGAGCGTTTTAAGCACTCGGCTCACAGGGCACGCTAACTGAGCATAGCATAGCTTTGTATACGTATATAGTGTCCGTTGATGCACGTGGCGTCTTAACCACCTGTCAGTCGGCTAAGACGCCACGTGCTTTTTTACTCATAGGCGCGCACAAATAAATTTTCGCATCAGATTAGTGGCAGTGTACAGAGCGTTTCTTTGTGTTCACCCTTGGCACGGCTGGCAACGAGAAGAAAAGGGGAGATCACAAAAGAACGCAAGGACTGAACTACAGCGTGTCCTTGCCTGCACTGACCTTCTCTAAAGAGATAAGTCATGGTGACAGACATGTCCGTGTACCCAGCACCGAGAAATGTCTGTGTAGTCACGTGAACGCTATGTATAGTGTCCTGTAGCGAGGAGAAGGGAAAGTGACGTGAACATGCGGAGCCTGGAATCTATGCACTGTTTTAGATGGGTTTCAGTGCTGCCATACTGGGTTGTTAACCTTTGTGTTTTGTACTTTTAGCAAACGATCAGTTGTTATTGGTTGTTACCTCACGTCAACCACCTGCATCCAGAATGCATGATTGTTTAATGCTCCACTGACGGATTTTGTCTGGAGCCAATAATGGCTTAGTGTTGTTTGAACATGTATTTTTCATTGAGATCAAAGCTTTGGCGGATTCCAATCTGGTCGGGAAGAATCATTGGTTAAAAAGACGAAGACACTGACCACAAGAAAAAAAAAACGTACTAGCACGTTCCGGCCCCCAGAATGGGAGTCTTGTTGAAAACGATTGATTGATTGATTGATATGTGGGGTTTAACGTCCCAAAACGGCCAGATTATTATAAGATATGCCGTAGTGGAGGGCTTCCGAAACTGCGACCACCTGTGTTTCTTTAACATGCACTCAAATCTGAGCACATGGGCCTACAACATTTCTGTCTCCATCTGAAATGCAGCCGGGATTCGATTCTGCGACTGCTCACAACGAAAGTGAAATGCTTAAAGGCCAACGCCGGTGATTTTTCTAGGTCAGTGGATCTCAATGAAATTCACTGGGTATGTTCACTTGCACATTTGCGCCATTCATGCAAATGGCTTGCTTGAAAGTTTTACAGATTCTTTTAAAATGAATTTTATATCTTGCCTCGAAGTGCTCAGCTCGCTTGCCAGAATTAATGGCAACATTGTGTATGTGACGTTGAGTTTTGCCTGGCGGAAGTGACGAACTGATCTGCCACTGCAGCGTCTGCTTGTCTGCTATGAACTGTGTGGGTTTCGCCGGCACTTCCTTGGTTGAGCATGTGATTTACTTTGCCGTGTTGGTGGGCGTGCGATAGGTGCTAAGTGGTGTTGCCTTGCGAGCCACACATTATTCACCATATATTCACAATAACAGCGTAAGCGTTTTAGCTAATCGCTGTGGACGGCCTGGACAGGTAGTGCCATCTGGCTGGTATTATGTGCAATCAGACAGGTTCTGGCAGCATCAGCCAAATATTTACGTCATACGTAGAAGCGCACTTGGCCGGTTTTGGTATTGGAATTTTTCGGTACTTAAAAATTATGTTCGAACTTTTTTGAGCATTTCAGTTATCGGGCACGTGAGAAGAGCGTCTAAGGAACATAAAAGCGCCATTATCCTGACAAGGTCGAAAAATCAAGCAAATTGGCCTCTAAAGTTGCACGATATTCGACACCTTTAGTTGTGTGTGCGGGGAAGATGCGTACGCTGTGAAACCTACGTTGCGTACGCTGCAAGTGAACCGTGCAACGACACTTTTTCTTTAACGTACTTTGATGCGTTTTGCCGTATTCAAAATGCAAGGGTTTGGAATCATTATTAGTGCCATCCACACTAGAAGTATGCTAGTTCCAAGTAATAAGGTGGCCTCTGTGATTTGCGCGAAAAACAACCTGACGGTCAGGGTAAGAGCCACCAGCGTACAAGTCAGCTCATGGCATTCGCTGTGTAGAATTTTAGCATCGTTCCTAGATGCACTGAGTGTGCAGATTCACCTTTGTTGTTTTGAACTTGGCTGCGCAAGGTGTCTTATCGGGCACGGCCACACTATATCAACCCCAGCATGTCATCTAGCGCTGCTGCAGATAAGCTCTAGCGTACCCTGCAGGAAGTGGTCACGTTCCGGTTATTCATGGCCTTACGATTACTATCGGCACATTTAAGGAGTGAAAGCTCGCACAACGTCTATGGCGTGGTATGTTGCACCATGATTAAAAAATCGCAGATCCCACATACTTTGGGAATCGATGATATGCGAAGCACGAATGAAAAAAAAATGGCAGATCCCACGTACAAGGGGAATCGATGCTATGCGAAGCAAGTGTGAGGAAGGTTGGTATGTCAATTTAAAATCACCACAACGTTACGAGGTGGAAGTAAATTAGGCTGTACACGACTTCCCTGCCATGATTATTATATTTGAATGTGTCATTTACCTTCGTCATCTATTCACGTCACGTGATGCCAAATTTAGTATACGTGAACTTAGTGACATGGCCGCGAGTACTCCATGAATGTGGTATGCTGTCATGTTCTTACATAACGCGCGTGTCATGATTATCATGTTTGCACCAGTCTTATACACTCGTGATCCATCGACGTCATGTAACACCAAATTTGGTATATGTGGAGCTAGCGAAACGGCCGCGAGTGCATCATAAAGAGCCCAATATACTCTAACGTAACGTCGACGCGTGCCCACGCTGGGCACAGCGACGCTATGCGTTCGAAAAACGTCAGAACTCTATAGTCTGACGCCAGGGTCGATCGGCGTCACTAGTGTCCGTCAGCGCGGCCCGACGCTAACCGGCACGAAATGCCACATGCTGCATTTCACACCCACTACGTTACCCAGACAGCACTGCGTATTCCTCTTTTTCGCGACGGAGGGACGCCAGATGCGCTTCAACGCGCATGCGTGAAAGCAACGCAGCGTGGCGCGCTCCTGCAAGTATATGGCAGGACCGGCGACTGGCGTGGCAACGCCGGCGTGACGCGACGAAACGAACGCTGGCGTGCACACGCGCTGTGTCACGTCAAATTGTATTGGCGCCTTGACGGCGGCATGTAGTGATGTTGTCGCATGACACGCATCTCATGATTATGATGTTTGCACCAGTCACATACCTTCGTCATTCATTAACGTACTGTTATACCAAATTTGGTATGACGCTAGCGAAACGGCCGCTAGTGCATTATGAGCGTGGCATTCAGTGTTGTTACATGACACGCATGTCGTGATGTTCATGTTAGGCTTTGTCGCATGTGTTCGCCGCGTAATCATTCATACCATACCAGTTTTGCAACATGTCATGGGAACAAAACCCCGCAAGAGCTTCAGGACCACGAAATGTATATCATGACATTATAGACATGCATGTCGTGATTTTCATGTTATGACTAGTGAAATATTTTCTTCATACAGTCATGTTATGCTATACTAAGTTTGGTATCGATACCATTATCGAAATGGCCAGGAGAGCTAGAAGTCGTAGGCTGATGATGATGATGTAATGATGTTTGTGGCGCAAGGGCCAAGGCCGGCCAAAGAGCGCCATGCCAACTTATGTTGGCATGTTGATGAATCATAAGTAATAATATGTCAATGATATCGGGGCTGTAGTAAAGATACCTAAAGAGATATATACAACAATTGGTTAGTTTGGTGCGTGTACTGGAGAGGGCGACGAGCTACGTTTCCAAAATAGATTAAAGGTAGTGTACAAAAGATTAAAAATTCTTATGGTGTTTCGTAAAAATGGCACTAATGCCTCAACAGGGCCCTTGCTCAGCCTCAAGGGCTTCGAGACATGCGCCGCTTAAATTTACTGCAGCAGCAGCCTCTCCTGAGAGGCTGAGCTACAGAACTGTTTGGGCAATGACACCGAATGTTTGAGCTGCATTTAAAAAGCTTAAGATCAAGCCTAAGATCAAGCCTAATAAGGGATCTGAGCCAAGGAATAGCACTGGGTGTAGTAGTATAATCTGTTTATACGCCAGGGGAAAGTGTTTTTTCTTAGTGTGTCAAGTCTCCGGCATGCCAATAATGTGTGGAGGACTGTCAGTGCCTCGCCACACTCACCACAGACAGTAGGATCATTGCCAAGAAGCAGGTGGGTGTGCGTATCGTACGTATGGTCTATGCTTAGTCGGCACAGAGCGTGACAACAGTGCATCGCACTTTACTTCACGGAGGCCATTTTCCTATCTGTGGTTTGATTAGGGAAAGTTTGTTCGAAGCCCTAGTATCCCACAATTGCTGCCAGTAGTGCCTCACCTTTCTATGTACAAATGTTTTAAGATCTAAGGCAGCAAGACCTATAGAAAGGTTTCTAGATTCCGTTCCTATGGTAGTAGCCATTTTTTCAGCAAGCACGTTGCCTTCAATGCCCCTATGGCCAGGAACCCAGCATATTATTACATGTTATTCTGCTAGATACGCTCTCACAGAGCTGAAAAGAATTCGACAAGAATTGAATTTTTGTCTATCTTTAGTGATTTCAAAGCTGTGACAACACTAAGCGAGTCTGTATAGATAACCGCCTTTTGAAGCTTCATACTATAAATATACCTAACAGCAGAAAGGACTGCATATGCCACAGCTGTAGAAATAGTCGTCTGTGGGTGCAACCTTTCGCATTCCGAGAACGACGGACCCACAGCGGCATAGGACACGCCCACGTTGGATTTTCATGCGTCTGTGAAAAATTCAGAGCATGAGTACTTAGAATCCAGTTCTCAGCAGTTCATTTGTATGTGTATTTCTGGGGCATGCTTAGTTACCTCCACAAAAGACGTGTCGCACTCTAATACCTGCCACTGACATGATGGCGAAAGCCTCGCAGGAGGCAGTAAAACATGCTAAAGGGGTAGGGCATTCATTTCTTCACTCAGATTCCTCACCCGTAATGAGAACGGCTGTCGCATTGCAGGTCGGTGTGCACACAGCGTGGCTGAGCCCACATTGTTTAGAGTGGTGTAAGTGGGATGCTGCGGATCAGATAGTATATTAAGAAAGTACATAAAGCTTAAGCATGACCTTTGCAAGTGAAGCAACCATTCGTTACATTCCACATAAATGCTCTCTACTGGATTTGTCCTGAATGCTTCAGTAGCCAGTTGGATACCATGATTATGTACTGGATCGAGCATTCTCAAAGCACTTGGAGCGGCAGAATGGTAAATCACAGAGCCATAGTCCGAGTTGTGCGTATTAGGCTTGTGTAAAGTTTTATGAGGTATTCGATATCACTGCACCATGCCGTGTGTGATAGTATTTTAAGAATATTCATGGTTTTAAGAAGTTTGTTTTTCAGGTATTTCATGTGGGATATAAATGTCAGCTTTCAGTCTAAGATCACACCTGAAAATTTTTGTTCTTTGTTTAGGGGAATGTAGTGCCATTGTATACGAACACTAAAGGGACGGATTAGGCCTCTTTTTTGAGAAAAGAACCCAAGAGCTTTTCTGAGAGATTAATTTAAACCCATTCTCATTGACCCAGGTTGACAGCTCATTGAGACCTATAACTGTATCTGCCGCTCACATACTGAAATATTACATGATCTAAAGCCTATCAAAACAACATCAACCTAGACTCAATAAAACATGTTTCTTGGAATAAATGACCGCATAGAGGTAAATATTTACTATGAAAAGCGTACAGCTCAGTACTCCGCCCTGCGGTACATCATTCTCTTGGATAAATGGTTTAGACAGATCATTGCCTATTTTGACGCGGAAGGTGCGATCACATAGGTAGCTTTCTATTACGCTTATCATGTTGCCTCGAATACCGAATTCTGAGAGGTCTCGCAAGATTCAAAATCACCAAGTAGTGTCATATGCCTTCTCCATATCAAAAAACACACACAGAGAAAAAAAATTCTTGTGAATGGAGGCCTCCCGAATGTAGGCCTCAATATGCACGAGATGGTCGGTTGTGAAGCGGCCCTGTCTGAAACCGCATTGATACATATCAAGATGTCCATTAGCTTCGTGAAAGTACAAGTGGTTTATCATCTTCTCGAATAGCTTACAAAGACAGCTTGTCAGCGCTATGGGCCAGCAAGTTGCTGCAGAAGATAGTTATTTGCTCTGTTTAAGGACAGGGATTACAATAGCCTCTTTCCATGCAAAAGGAATGCACCCTGCGGTCCGGATCTTGTTGTAGAGACTCAAAAGCACCACTTGCGCATCGAGATGTAGATGTTTTAACATTGTGTACATGATTTTATCGGCTCCTGGAGAAGAGTTGTGAGAAGCGTTCAAGGAAACCATAAACTCAGCCATGCCAAAGGGACAATTGTACTGTTCATTTCTATTAGACTTACGGTTCAGTGGTTTCTTTTCTGCTATTTTCTTGTATTTACGAAAACTTGCTGAGTAGCTTGAAGAGCTAGACACGTGCTCAAAATGTTCACCAAGTGCATTTGCCTGGTCTTCAAGGATGTTGCCTTGGTTGCCAACAAAAGGTAGAGCGTTGAACTGCCTATCTGATAGTTTTCTTAGCCTATTCCACATTTTTACTTCTTTTGTGCATAAGTTTATACTCGAGAGATAGTTCACCCAGTTATCTCTTTTAGCACTACGATAAGTGTGCCTGCCCTCGGATTTTACTGGTTTGAAGTTTTCAAGATTTTCTGCCGTCGGATGCTGGCGTAGCAAACGCCATGCCTTGTTTCGCTTTTTCCGTGCCTTTCTGCACTGGTCATTCCACCATGGAACACGCTTTTTCTTTGGCCCCATTTGTCATAGGAATAGACTCCAGCGCAGCATCAACTATAAAAGCGGTAAAATGTGCAATAGCATCGTTTACGTCAAATCCATTAAAAGCATTTCTAGGTATACAGGTTATACGAGAGAACTTTTCCCAATCTGCGCATGCTAATTTCCACTGAGGGTTATGTGGTATAGAATGCTCCTCTGTGGTCTTGAGGCCGTTAGGGAAGTGGTCACTGCCGTAGGGGTTTTGAACCACCTCCCAATCTATGCAGGGTAAAAGAGTGGCTGAGCAGAGTGTTAGGTCTATCGCAGAATAAGTGTTGTGTGTGGTGCTGCAATATGTTGATCATTTTTTGTTGAGAATTAAGGCATGTGCCAGAGTTCAAGAAATACCGCTCTATTAAGCGGTCCCGTGCATCACATCGAAAGTCTCCCCAGAGGGAGTTGTGTGCATTGTAGCCGCCAGTTAAAATAAATGGCTCTGGGAGCTGGTTAACTAGGCCTTCAAAATCAGCTCAGCTAAGCACTTCATCCGGGGGGATATATAGAGAGCAGATAGTTATGGTTCTGTTAAGCAAGATGGCACGAATGGCGACTGCCTCCAAAGAAGTTTGAAGCTGTAACTGCTTGCTTGCAATGGACCTTACTGCAACGATAGCTACCTTACCTGACATGGCAAGGCGTTCGGTACGGTTCTTACGAAAATGACTTATTGATTTAGGAATCTTGTGCTTTATGGCTGTAGATGTGTTTTCTGTATACAGAGTACTTTAGGATTAAAGGTGCTAATTAGTTCTCGCACGTCATCTAGATTATGTAAAAGGTCTGTAACATTCCACTGCACGATCTCTGCAGCCGTTATTACCTAGGAGGGGAAAGTACTCTGAATATCAGGATTTGTTTCATGACAGACCCTCTTTGGAGGAGCTGTTATACGTTGTTTGTTTGAAGCAGCACGCTCAAGGGAGCGGTGCCACTCCTTCGACACCACCGGAGTCGAAGTGACTGGTGATGTATCCATCGCCTCGCTGAGACGCTGGATGAACGCATAGTGTGCGCAGACTGTTGTTTCAGCCTTGACTCGCGAGAAGAGGCTGTGGAGGCCACTGAGCCGCTAGGCTGTTCGTTTTTAGTTGAGGGCAGAGCAACAACAGGTGCTGCATCCGCCTGGGGGGCAGGTGGCTTAGCCGCTGATTCCGCGTGCGAGGTCTGAGCGGATGCCACTGGCTGTTGTGACACTGCCCCCTCGCGCGTCACTTCAGCATATGTAGTGTGCTGTACTATTGAGAACCGCTTTCGTGCTTCCTTAACAATACATTTTCTTTTAATTTGAAAGTTATAATGTCTTCTTTGTTTTTGCATGCGGGGCATGATCGGGAGTAAGAAGGGTGTTCAACATCGCGGTTCGCACACTCGGGTGTGTTGATGCAATCTTCAGAGGACTGTTCATGCTCACCGCATTTTGCACACGTTGGCCGTTCTCGGCAACTCAAAGATCCGTGGCCATACCGCTGGCACCAGAAACGTCGTCTCGGATTAGGTATGTGCGCTCTGACACGAACTTTCATATACCCTGTTTCAATGTGTTCTGGGAGCCTTTTCGAGTCGAATGTAAGGATAAGGTGCTTGGTTGGTATTTCTTTGTTATCTCTGCGTACCTTTATTCTCTTAACATCAATCACATTTGGTCTTTCCATCCGTCCTATAATTCTGCCTCAGTGAGTGGAATCAGGTCATTGTCTGTCACTACACCACGAACCGTATTTAGTGATTTGTGTGCTGTCACAGTTGAGTCACAGTTATCTCCCAATTTCTCAAGGCTGGCAAGTTTCTCGTGTTGAGACTTACAAAAGATCTCAAGAAGAAGATTTCCGCTTGGCATTTTACTGAACTTATATCCTGGTCCTAGTTTTTCTTGGAGGTATTTGGCAACAAGGAAAGGTGGGACACCCCTCGCTGGCTTGTTGGTTTGCTCGCAGTGGATTTCATGATACCGGGGGAAATTGTCTTTGTATGATGCAAAAAAGCTCGATGTCACTTCGGTGCGCACTCTTTTGAGAGAGTGATTAGAAATTGGAGGGAAGGGAGCACCCATGAAATGTTTTAAGATTCAGCAGATATGGTAGCCACCCACCATCCAGCCCAACATGGGGACGCTACAATGCTCGGGTAACACATGTAGGCGCCAGCTATACATAGCTGCTATAACCAAATATAAAATATCCAAGGCTCGATATAGAACACAAGGTTAACCCAGGCCGCCTACGAAAACTAGGAAGCAACTGAAAGGATTAGAATACTGGACAGTAAGGAAAAAAGATAGGAAAGAAAAAGGTAGGAGAGGGTGGATATGAAAAGGCGACCGCAGATTTCCCTTGGGTGAGTCAGCCCAGGGGTGCCGTCTGCGTGAAGCCAGGGCCAAAAGGGTGTCTTGCCTCTGCCAGGGGGCCTTAAAAGTCCTATCACCCGACGTCGGCTCAACCCCCAGGATCCCTTTTTCCCCTGTGACGTTCCCGCAAACACGGACCAAACCCCGCTCCTTTCGAGATGTGTGCGCTCGTTTTCAAACCCACGCATAAAGGGCATTCCGGAGTTAAGTACCAGAAGGATTATGTCTACTATTCTCACGGGCTCCCCCACGCAAAGTCGTGGACCTGGCGGCGCCTTGTCGTCTACATATGGTGTGACAGAGTACAATAATCGGCGCGCACCCTTCAGATCTGTGGCATGGGGGAGCAGCAGAACACCTTTTGTTGGTTCGGGTAAAGCGACCTTTGCGGCAAGCGCCTGTGCCGGGTCCATTATGCCTTCCCGTCAGTCTCCGTGGCGCCAGGGCTCTTACTGCGTTCTGCGCGGATGGCCGCCCGCGACGGTGAACGACGAAGAAGCGGCGGCTACGGAGAATTTCGTGGGAGACACTGAGCTGCATAGAAACGTTGAAACGGTCTGGACATCGGCTCGCCAAGTACCGAAAACATCGGGACCATTGTTCGCCCGTAATTAAAGTGTCATCGGACGGCTCGCCCATCACTCTCCCTGAGGCTTGAGTTTGTACCTTGTTACTTGCTCGGCTTTGTTTGGGAGAGGGTTTTCTACTGGTGTAGGCCGCGGGGGCGGCCGCCGAAGAGGATACACTCGAACTGAGAAGAAAAGATATGCCGCGTGGAGTGGCGGACTGGTTTGGTGCCCCGGTAGGGCGGAGTCGGGTCCTACAAAAAGGGGACTACGAGACGAGCTTGGGGGTCGGAGAGATACGATGTGAAGAGTCGAAGGGAGTCAGAGAGATGATGCGATGAACTCGAAATGGTAGAGAAGCTAAGATGGAAACCACTAAGAGGGACGACGTAGGCGACGATGACGAAGACGATGAAGACGGCGACGGAAGGAGACAGATCAGACCGCGACGGAAAGAACCAACCTTCGACCCCGATTTGCACAACCAGCTCCGAGGCCCCCGTCAACATGGACCTTTCGTGAGACGGAATTTATGCCCCTTATTTAGAGTAACTTTGCGGGAAGGGAGGTGGCGAAATGAGACATTGCGCGGTTTTTGTAATTTATGACTTTATCATTTGTGTCGGGCTGTGTTTACTTTGTATTGTCGCACCATTGTATTGGCACCGTTATTTCCCTTATGTATCCGGCGTCGCATGTCGCAAATGTCCAAATCATGTGTTATAATTTATTGTAGTGGTTGATGTACGCGGTATACAATGTTTTAAGTTAGTATTAAATTTAATGAATCCGTAAACAGAAACAAGTCGTAGCGTCTCTTACTTCCCGGCCCCAGCACGAATCCCTGTATGTGAGAAATGATTGAGACACGTAGCCAAGAGGGAACCAGATAGAAAAGGGGTTGAGTGTTCTTCCCTCTCTTTGGCGATCGGTGGCGTAGCGGGAGACGTCTCAATGGATATCATAGTTGAAATTTACACCTCCTATGCCTTAAAAACTGAAAGAGCAGTATTTGTAAATTAATAACATTAAGACAAGCTGTTGCCATGACACTTCAAGTGCTTCGGCCTTTCGAGCCCACAGAATTTTTTTAATTCAAGGAACAAGTTGTTATTCTCAACAGCTCCTAAATTGTGATCGTACAAACCACCCCCACGCCCTCTACACGCGCCACGCCATTGAAATGCCACTGCTAAAGGTGGAAACACCGGCGCGCCACCGCCGGCAATTTTAGTACCGGCGCACATGCAGGTCTGCTCTGGAGAGTGTGCAAACGGGCCTCTTATATCTCACAGTTTCCTCTCAAAGTGTTCTTGGTCAGCGATGATGAAAAAATTGTAATTATGGCCACCGCAATTAGCTCCTACAAGGCGGAGTTACTAGGCGTCCATTCGATTCGGCACGTTTCCAAAGGAAAGCGCAATTTTGTCAACGCCTTGAAGGTACGAACACACTGGCGGTGTGTCACTCTGGCACGCACCACTCACGAGCCGTCTTTTTCTCTTTATCACAATAAAGTTGTGTTCTCTCTTTTCTCTTTATCAACCGCATAGCCTCAGGGAATCACTGCCGCCAGCAATAGACACAAGACACTTTTAGTTGGGCGCACGTAACGAGCCCACGTACGCAGCTCTGCCACGAGAGAGGACTGCTCATGTGTAGTACGTAACGTATCGATTCCAGAGATGAGCTTGTATGCCCGAAACAAGAAGCTGCCTATACGTAACTCAACGCTTACTACGTTACGTCCTCGCGAGATCTCGAAGAAACCAGAACGAGAGTATATGGTAACAGCTGTGGCGTTCAAAGCAGACAGCAACAGCGGACCTGATGCAAGGCATGTTCACTCCGCTATGAAACACGATGTTTTCATTAGAGACAAGGCAAATTGAAGCAGCGCGTTTCAGCATCCTGTTGATTTACAAAAAACTGCCTGGCGTCTCACGAAAACACTCAAAAATCGCCTTCGGTAAGTTGTGTGCGTGAAGGCGTCTTTTTAAATGTGAAGCATTTTTTATAGAACTTCAGCGACATTGATCGTATCTATCTATCTATCTATCTATCTATCTATCTATCTATCTATCTATCTATCTATCTATCTATCTATCTATCTATCTATCTATCTATCTATCTATCTATCTATCTATCTATCTATCTATCTATCTATCTGTCTGTCTGTCTGTCTGTCTGTCTGTCTGTCTGTCTGTCTGTCTGTCTGTCTGTCTGTCTGTCTGTCTGTCTGTCTGTCTGTCTATCTATCTATCTATCTATCTATCTATCTATCTATCTATCTATCTATCTATCTATCTATCTATCTATCTATCTATCTATCTATCTATCTATCTATCTATCTATCTATCTATCTATCTATCTATCTATCTATCTATCTATCTACCTACCTACCTACCTACCAACCAACCTACCTACCTACCTACCTACCTACCTACCTACCTACCTACCTACCTACCTACCTACCTACCTACCTACCTACCTACCTACCTACCTACCTACCTAGCCGCCTGCGACATTTAGCTCACCGCAGGGGCATCTGTGCAAGCAGGCGTTTGGTGTGTAGTGACACCGCGGACCCCAACTAACGGGGGGGGGGGGGGGAAGGGTTCGATTCTCTCCCACGCCCAGCCGTGCGTGGCTGAGCCATGTCTGGGGTGAGACGTCCCCCGCTACGCCACCGATCGCCAAAGAGAGGGAAGAACACTCAACCCCTTTTCTATCTGGTTCTTTCTTGGCTACGTGTCTCAATCATTTCTCACATACAGGGATTCGTGCTGGGGCTGGGAAGTAAGAGACGCTACGACTTGTTTCTGTTTACGGATTCATTAAATTTAATACTAACTTAAAACATCGTATACCACGTACATCAACCACTACAATAAATTATAACACATGATTTGGACATTTGCGACATGCGACGCCGGATGCATAAGGGAAATAACGGTGCCAATACAATGGTGCGACGATACAAAGTAAACACAGCCCGACACAAATGATAAAGTCATAAATTAACAAAACCGCGCAATGTCTCAATTCGCCACCTCCCTTCCCGCAAAGTTACTCTAAATAAGGGGCATAAAGTCTCTTCTGGTACTTAACTCCGGAATGCCCTTTATGCGTGGGTTTGAAAACGAGCGCACACATCTCGAAAGGAGCGGGGTTCGGTCCGTGTTTGCGGGGACGTCACAATCCCTTCATCTTGCAGAAGAATTTTCCCAGGGGGGAAATTCAAACGCGAGAAATGCGGGCGCATAACGCCTTCGGGTTGCGCAGCGAAATTGAGACATTGCGGCAGTCTTAGGAATATGATACACTTGTGATTCAGCCGTGGCGGTGGCGCGTCGCTGAGAGGAACCAAGGTGTGGTTGTCGCTGAATCATCACCCACCACGAAGCAGTTCGATTCCGTATTTCTACCGCGCACAACACACTTGAAACCTTCAGAATCACTGCAGAAACTCGTGGATGACGCGTGGACAAACCGCACACTGGTCGCAGTTGCTCGTCGGATGGTTTGGCGCGCAGCGTTCAGTCATGAGTGCGGAAGGTTCACTACCATGCGAGCACAACACACACTTCGCCCGCACTGTCCACTCTCGGCACAACCAAACAGAGTATACACACATTTCATTACGCTTTCTTTCCACACGTGCACAAAATTTTAAGATCTTATCGAATATATCAAACCAAACGAAAAGTGGGATGGCGGGAGAACATAGGTAATACAGGCAGCAACACTGAATTACCCTTGTGTACCATGTCCCGCCTAGCCTCATTTCAAAACACAATCAACAATATAAAACAAGTGTACAAGCCAAAGCAAAACAATATAAAAAACTTAAACTTCGACAGAAGGTCTTTACTAAAGTAACATGCACAATGACCAAGTAGAAATTATGAAACATAGAATGGCATATAACATTGCGGACTCTTATGGCCTCAGCCGATCCCCGAGCGCTCAGCGTCTACCCGTAGGCAGACCTCTTCCCCGACTCCGAGTCCTGGACCCTCATTAGATGGTCCCAACTTCAACCTACTCAACTCAGTCGCGGACTGGGGCATGTGCGAAGCTTTCCTATAAGACCACCGCTGCGCGTCCCGGGTTTGGTGCGGTGTACATCGAGTGTGCTGCTGTTCTCCTCTGGCCCCACAAAATTCACCCCGTTGGGATCTAGGCATTCCTCAATCTTATTTACTCTCTTTAACGTTCGGTCTATCACCGTGTCGACCCAGACTCCGACAACTGCATCCTCAGAAAACCCATTCTCATTCAGCTCCTTACCTGCTACTCCTACTGGTAATGCCTCATCGTCTCGTGGGACCTTCGAGGTAGAAACCGCAGCTAAACCATCTGCACACGCTCCAGCAACCTCAACAGCTTTTGTTTCATCCAGTGGCACCGGCGTGGGAGCGTTCCCCCCAAACACACACTCGCTCAATGGCGGAACATCCTCCTCGATCATGAAATTTACATTAACCACTTCCGCACACGCTGAACCATGACTAATTTTTATGGAACTTGTTTCCTCGCGGATATTTACGACTGCGATTGACCTCTGCGCGTGAACGTCATGAGGAGGGGTCGCGTCTAGGTTTCCAGATTCGAATTTTGTCACCATCTCCTTGTCTTTGTGAATGCGGCTGTCACCCATCGGATTCCAATTTCGTCGCCGGTACCGGTGGCATTCTCGCCGAATGTGACCAAACCTGCCACAGTTATAGCACCCGCCGGGATAAGGGAGCTTCTTAGGGAATTCCTGCGAATTTTGTTTCACCTTATTGCGTACTGCCAAGCTCTCCACAAGTTTTTCGAGGCGGTCAAGGCGGCTATGCATCTCATGAACATCCGTTTCCTCTTCTACGTATCGAATGGGTAAAGAATGGCTGCTCGACATTTTCTCATTCTGTTCCTCCTTGACCGCTATGGCAATGGCCTCGTCAAACGTTTTTGGGTCTCGAGAGAGAACAAATCTGCGGACCGGATCCCTCAGGCCTAATAAAAATTGCGAGAGCAATTGTTCGTCTACAATTTCGCGGCACAGTGAAGCTTTCACCGGATCCTGACCATCGGGGCTTGCCAGGGTGGCGGTCCCGAGGATGCGCAAGCGACTCGCAAATGACCTCACCTCCTCATCTGCCTTCTGCCTCGCGTTTAAAAACCGTTCCGTTTTAAAGATAAGTGGTTCCGTATCGAACCTCTTGAGGGCCAAATATTTGAACTGAGAAAATTTTGAAGTCGCAGCAACGCCATCATCCTACCACGCAAAATCGTGCGCCGCGCCTACCATCTTGCATCGTGCTATGCAGATCAGCTCATTATCCCGCCATCCACCCAAGCAACCAACCTGCTCCAAAATTTTCAAGAAAACCCCAATATCCGGACCCGTATCACCTCCCGTAAACGATGGAACCATGTCCGTTAACATTAGCGTGCTCATTTCTAGTGGGTCGTCTCTGTCAGTCATCTTATCAGCCTGCTCGTCCAATTTACCGCCTCTCCTTCCCTAGTATGAGGGTGAAATCTCGCACCCTTGCCCCAGCAGTAATCCCACCGCTGCCACCACTTGAGACGTCCCTCGCTACGCCACCGATCGCCAAAGAAAGGGAAGAACACTCAACCACTTTTCTATCTGGTTCCCTCTTGGCTACGTGTCTCAATCATTTCTCACATACAGGGATTCGTGCTGGGGCCGGGAAGTAAGAGACGCTACGACTTGTTTCTGTTTACAGATTCATTAAATGTAATACTAACTTAAAACATCGTATACCGCGTACATCAACCACTACAATAAATTATAACACATGATTTGGACATTTGCCACATGCGACGCCGGATACATAAGGGAAATAACGGTGCCAATACAATGGTGCGACGATACAAAGTAAACACAGCCCGACACAAATGATAAAGTCATAAATTAACAAAACCGCCCAATGTCTCAATTCGCCACCTCCCTTCCCGCAAAGTTACTCTAAATAAGGGGCATAAAGTCCCTCTGGCCCCACAGTAATCCCACCGCTGCCACCACTTGAGACGTCCCCCGCTACGCCACCGATCGCCAAAGAGAGGGAAGAACACTCAACCCCTTCTCTATCTGGTTCCCTCTTGGCTACGCGTCTCAATCATTTCTCACATACAGGGATTCGTGCTGGGGCTGGGAAGTAAGAGATGCTACGACTTGTTTCTGTTTACGGATTCATTAAATTTAATACTAACTTAAAACATCGTATACCGCGTACATCAACCACTACAATAAATTATAACACATGATTTGGACATTTGCGACATGCGACGCCGGATACATAAGGGAAATAACGATGCCAATACAATGGTGCGACGATACAAAGTAAACACAGCCCGACACAAAAGATAAAGTCATAAATTAACAAAACCGCGCAATGTCTCAATTCGCCACCTCCCTTCCCGCAATGTTACTCTAAATAAGGGGCATAAAGTCCGTTCTGGTACTTAACTCCGGAATGCCTTTTATGCGTGGGTTTGAAAACGAGCGCACACATCTCGAAAGGAGCGGGGTTTGGTCCGTGTTTGCGGGGACGTCACACCATAACCACGGGTTGTTCCCTGACCCATTCTGTCCAGCACCTTCAAAAATACAATTCAACAAAGTACACGTTAAATTGTAACTATATGTTCGATAATATTCTGCCACTAAACATTATGAGAAAGGTATATAACAGCTGCATCTCGCCGGTATCTACCAAGAGAGCAGAAACTTGGACGCTTACAAAAATGGTTAAGCTTAAATTGAGGACGATCAAAATCAAAGTAATGTACAACAACCTCGGAAAAGAGCAGTGCTTCGAGATAGGTGATAGTGCACTT
This sequence comes from Rhipicephalus microplus, assembly GCF_043290135.1. Lineage (NCBI taxonomy): Eukaryota > Metazoa > Arthropoda > Arachnida > Ixodida > Ixodidae > Rhipicephalus > Rhipicephalus microplus. The sequence goes on from NC_134704.1 coordinate 157,767,600, forward strand.
CAAATTGTAAAAGACTATGTGTACTTAGTGCAGGTAATAACCGCGGAGCCGAACCACGAGATTGAAGTAACTGGAAGAATAAGAATGGGGTGGAGCAAATTTGGCAAGCACTCTCAAATTATGACAGGTAGATTGCCACTGTCCCTTAAGCGGAAGGTATATAATAGCTGTATCTAGCCGGTACTTAGCTACGGAGCAGAAACCTGGAGACTTACAAAGAGAGTTCAGCTTAAATTGAGGATGACGCAGCGAGCAATGGAAAGGAAATTGGTAGGTGTAACCTTAAGAGATAAGAAGAGAGCAGAGTGGATTAGGGAACAAACGGGGGTTAGGGATATCATAGTTGAAATCAAGAAGAGAAAATGACATGGGCCGGGCATGTAGCGCGTAGACAGGATAACCGCTGGTCATTAAGGGTAACTAACTGGATTCCCAGAGAAGGCAAGCGAGTTAGGGGAAGACAGAAGGTTAGGTGGGCAGATGAGATTTAAGAAGTTTGCGGGTATAAATTGGAAGCAGCAAGCACAGGACCGGGTTAACTAGCGGAACATGGGAGAGGTCTTTGTCCTGCAGTGGACGTAGTCAGGCTGATGATGATGATGATAAGGATGACGCAGTGAAGGATGGAAAGGAATATGATAGGCGCAACTCTAAGAGACAAGAAGAGAGATGGGTGGGTCAAGGAACAAACCGGGGTTGAGGATATCATAGTTGAAATCAAGAAGAAGAAATCGACATGGGCCGGACATGTAGCACGTAGGCAGAATAACCGCTGGTAATTAGGGACGACTGACTGGATTCTCACAGAAGGCAAGCGGGTTAGGGGGAGACAGAAAGTGAGGTGGACAGATGGGATAATGAAGTTTGCGGGTATAAACTGGCAGCTGCCAGCATAAGACTGAGTTGACTGGCGGAACGTAAGAAAGGCCTTTTTCCTGCAATGGGCATAGGCAGGCTGATGACGATGATGGGGATGCTCGTCATGCATTGATTCTCTATAATAGGCAATAACTCTAACAAAACACACACACAATGACGCCTATTTTAAGCAACATTTATGTCTTCTGAATTTCATTTAGAGTTTCAAAACGCAACGCATGAAATTTCGCAGGAAAACTGGTTCATAAATTTTTGTATAGTTTAAAAAATGCAGCTCTTTTATAATAACGTAGAGAGACGGCGTAGTGGAGGGCTCCGGAAATTTCGACCACCTGGGGTTTTTTCACGTGCACCCAAATCTGAGCACACGGGTCTACAACATTTCCGCCTCCATCGGAAATGCAGCCGCCGCAGCCGGGATTCGATCCCGTGACATGTGGGTCAGCAGCCGAGTACTTTAGCCACTTGACCACCGCGGCGGGGCAATGTAGAGTGGTGATGCTGTTTAAGAAACATATCAGTGTGTCTGTGTTTATTGGGCAATGAGATTTTCCCTAACGATAGTATCGTGTTAACGTTTTTGATATGCCCTATTTCAGGACTAATGTGACGTGTATATGTATAATGTGCCACGATATACTGTGCTGCGTACTCTAATGCATGCGGGATCCTTCACTCAAAATCTGGTGCCGCAATGGGGCGTAATCGAATTTTGTCTCGCGTGGTGTTTTGTTGCTAAGTCTCAAAAATGCAACAATAATGGTTTGCATCTCGTCACTTCTGCACATCAGCGCTTTCAAAGATCATGTAAATGTAAGCATAATTTACACACGATGAGTTTGACTTGCATGCGAATTAGATTATAACAACCATTGCACTATCGGTGCCGATGTTATATGCAATAAAACAAGCATTTACGTAACAGGAAATATTTTCACGTAATGTGTCTGTCTCTGCATAATGTTTGCCAGTCTGTTCATCGCGATGTCTTTATAAACGTGCTCCAAAAATATGTTTGTGCTTTATTGTAATTTTTAACAGCCTGGAAAGGTGGTTTAGTTTAATTCTTCACGGGCTTTCCTTAATAGCCGAAAAATATTCGTCATGCAGCGTCAACGTGACCCAAAGAAAAAAAAAAGAATCAGTTGTTCCTTAATGCGTTTTGCGATGTGTCGAAGCGCAATTGGCCCTAAAGCGAATAATAGAAATGTAACATAATTGGGTGATTTATTTAACCGATTCACTCATTACGAGAAATACCATAACGAGCTTCACATGAGAGGCAATTCTATGTCATTGACTTCATGCTGCCTTCATTTTTGTAGTATTATCTCCTCACTTTTATTAGCGAGACTCTCCATAGCGAAGTGGGGGTATGTGGGCGTGGGGTTTATTTGTGGATTTTGGCTATTGTTTCCCCATGAAAGGCGGCAGTGCCCCTATCTATTATATAATTGATCGAAGGGGGTTTAACGTCAGAATTCGAACAGAGTATCGCTGCAGACAACATATTGACTAAAACCTGGACGCCGTTATTGAAATATGGAGCTCATCTTTCGCGGTCATGTTTGAGCACATAAAAACCGCATAGGGGTACCTCACTAAATAAAAAAAAACAAAGAAAAAATTGTCCAAGCCCACTCATGTCTGTGTAGTCTACGAGTACACTTATTAGGACGGTGAAAAATTATGGGACGGAGATAGTCATGCGGGGACCGCTGGTTAAAGGTCAACCGGCCGCGTTTTTGAGACCCCTGAATTTGCTGGTGGTCTAGTACAGCAGCGACGCCCAACAATCACATAAGTGTTAAGCTAGAACCACAAACAGCTCAGCTGTTACAAAGCTGTCATGTCTAGCAACCAAACAAACCGCAGTAATGTTTCAGAATGAAACTAATACAAGTTGAGCAAGAAAGGCAACTATTGCTATACAACGTTATTGTGTAAATTCGGGAGTTCTGCTTATATGAATAGGCACGTCGACTACACTGGTATGTTAAGGGTAGTGTTTGGTCTGATGTCACTTCGGCCTTCACGTTAGTGGAGTCATCTCAGTTTCATCGCAACGATGTGCAAGCCATAGTGCGATATGCATATCGCAAGTAGCATTCGTTCATATTAATGCAAGCGGGTAGCCAACACTGCAACTACAGTTGGCGTTGCCCCAAAATGTTGTTTTAAGCGTTCATTTTTTTCTAATCAGTTTCTACAAATGGCGTAATGCGGTGGGATACTTGACTGTCATTTCGGGGTTTGATTCCGAGTTGCGCCACGACTTGTATTATTTGCTTCTATCTACAATATTCGCTCATCGACACGCCGTTGGTGCCAGCACAGATTATTCTGTGAATACAGCCCTTTAACGCTTTTTCGGAAAGATTGCCATCGTATATAATGTTACAGCACCCGGGTTGTTATAGACTGTGAATCAGCTGCTGTGCATACCCGTAAACAACGCGCAGTTTTATGCGGCAAAGTATCACGTGTGGTTGGTGGGAAGAGTGTCATGAGGTGCGCGATAGGCAAAGTTCATCGTTTGAATGGAAGACAGTGCTGCTTGCGGTCATTGCGGCAGCGATGAAACTATAGAGCACGTTCTCTGTCACTGCCCTCGTTACAGCGTGCAAAGACGGCAACTAGCTGCTGCGTTAGCTCGCCTTGACGACAGACCTTTGTCTGAACAATCAGTGCTGGAAAGACGACATGATTTGTGTGCTCACAGAAAATCAGTGAAAGCCTTACTGAACTTTTTGCGTGGCAGCGGCCTATTGTATAGACTGTAGCACCCCCCCCCCCTTTTTTTTTTCTTTTCGCGCGCGTCTATTTCCCTCTTCGCTTTCTTTCCAATCTTTCTTCCCCATTCCCCCTTCCCCTAGTGCAGGGTAGCAAACCGGATGCTCCATTTTTTGGTTAACCTCCCTGCCTTTCCCTCATTTTATTCTCTCTCTCTCTCATCGTTTGAATCGTGAATCGCACGTTCTTGTTTTCCTATGCTAATTTAGATGCTTTGAGAAACTACAGCGACAGACCCCAGATGCCGACGGCTACATAGATAGAGAAGTAGAAACTGCCTAAGTGTCATTACTTCACTAAGGTATACTTTACATATAAAAAAAGATCAAGTCGTGGGGTACAATAGGGAGAATGAGAGGAGATGAGTACGTACAGTTCCACGCCAAACTTAAAAGGATGTACGTCAGTTGAAAATTATGAATACCATAGTGTATTTCTCACACTGTTTTGAATATATATTATTTGGCTAAACCAGTGTTGAAAATTTGCGCCAATTTCAGGTCTTTTAAGAAAAAGAAGTACTTTATTTTCAAAAACAAACAATTATATAGGCAGTCGCACATTGTCTCAATATCACCGAAGTAGTGGCGAGCTGATACAAAATGTATAAAAGAACTTTGCCACCTGAGTTAAGCTTTTGAAACATTTTCTTGATTACCAATAACACGGACGTTCTTGGTCTAGTGCAGGAAAGGAGTCTACTTTTGCAAGTGCAATACGTTTTTTTTTTCTGAGCAGAGTCCGGGATTGGGGATCTCTCTCTCTTCCCTTCAGTGTATTTTATAAACTTCAAAATACATTAATGTGATTATCCTGTTATGTTCTTCTTTTTCAGCTGTAATTTGCCGAATATTTAGCTCTGCCACTTACCCCAGGCTCCTCCCACACCTTCGTCTTGTTTCAAGCTGTCCTCGAAGCTGAAGATATACTCAATTTCAATCACGAGAAGCGGTAATGGTATATGCATGAACCTCATCACTGAAAATGGCACTCAATTGGCGATTACTTGAAAACAAAAGCTTACTACACTTGCACCTATTCAAACGAAAACTCATAACAGTACGTAAAAGCGGGTCCGTCTGCGATGCTCTACATTTGAGTAGCTCCTTGTGCGCCGGTATGGCTGGCATGATCAGCCGTAGGTTGTACGCCGTTAAAAGCGAAGTTCCTCGAGGTTAAATGTTAACAAGCGACTACGCAGTGATTCCAAATCATCGGGGCACAGCTGAAGGCAAAACTCAGTTTGGATCAGGGAAAGCAAGTCGTCCACGTCCTTGATCTGCCTCTTCTGCACGGCGTTGCCACCACAGACGCGCAGGCGGCGCCTGTACCGACCATTGAACAAACTGAGCCACGCCTCTCCATCCGTGCGCCCCATCATGAGCACTCGTCGCATTATAGAATCAGGATTCGTACAAGTGTACCAGTTGAGAGGGACACAGTCCCGCCAGCGCTGATCGCGCGGTTCTATGCGGTACAGCGTTATCCACTCATCACGGCCTCGAATACAAAGTTCCAGCGTACCAGGTTCGCAGTCAGCTTCAGCACCGATCTGTCGCAGCCAGTACGGGTGGTTCACGCTGACCTGCGTTTCGTTTAGGGGCAGCGGAAGGTATGGGTTGGCCGCACCGAATCCCACGTCCACAAGGTGCTCGCCCTCGGGGAGGTCCACAATGAGCACCACGTGCTGCTGAAGCGTTATCGGTGCTTCTAGAGGAAGACCCCAGCGAACTCGGGCCATGCGCAAACGCAGCTGGTAGCCCAGAGCTTGCAGAAGACGAGCGAAGAGGGAGTTGAGCTCGAAGCAGTAGCCACCACGCCCGCGCTCCACCACCTTGGCGAACAGCGAGTTGACGTCCAGCGCAATCGGTCTGCCCAGCAAAACGTCAATATTTTCGAAGGTAACGCGTTGCAGGTGCGCCTCTATGAGGGTTCGAAGCAAATCCAGGTCGGCGGTGAAAGGCTCCTTCTTAGGCACACCGAGACGTGCCAAGTACTCGTCTGTTTGCTGCGCCGTCAACGGATCCATTTCCAAAGAACGGTGACTATATTTTACGTAGCAGTTCACACATGCCAAACAGTTCTCGGAACGACGCTCAGGCGGCGACTTCCTCAAGGCAGCGTAAGCGATACGAGGCGCAACAAACACAGCTGCACAAACGGAAAGGCCGACCGTCGACCTCTACTGAACGGCCGTGAAATAGGGCGAAAGCACGACAACCCGCCGAGCGGCGCGTGCCCTCGCTGCGAAGCAGCGAAGGCGGTCGCGGCCGACCAGCCGGACAGGCTGCGCCATCACCTGTGATTCAAGTAAACGAACGGAGAGCTGAGCTCGGAAACATGGACTGCGTTGTGAGGAACCGCGTTCCGGGTTCCTTTTGAAGCTGCGGTAGAAGTGTAAAGGTAACTTGTTACGTTTACGAAGAAACACCAGAGGAAACAGCGTTCATTTTGCAAACGTTCAATAATATACTGCCCGCCTGTCACTTTACTATGTTGCATCCTCATTTTCACTTGAAGGCGTACGCCGCGTTGTATAGAAGCGCGCTGCTGCGAGATGAACTGCTTTTTTCTTTCCTTTCAAAGTATTTTTTTTTACATAGGCTTGACGCTGGGAAGCAATTGAATACAGAGCAAATCAATATGTTGATTCTGAGCATCTTGAGGCACTAAAGCATTCGCGTTCAACTCAAGAGATCTGCATGTTTTGAAACAACTTATTGGGATCTGCTTGACATGACAGGTTTATAACCAATGCTCTGTTAGTTGTTTTTGCTTTCCACTTTCGTGATTGAAGGGTGCCGCTCTCTACTTGGCAACCAGATAATGCAAGGGTCTCAAATACGCGGCTCCCTGACCTTTAGCCAGCGGGCCCCGCATGACTGTATTCGTAGTATATTTTTTTTCATCTTCCTTGTAAATGCAATCCTGAGCTATGCAGAAATGACTAGGTCTCGGCCTTTTTTTCGAGAGAGAAACTGTATGCGGTCATCATGTATCGAGATGTGACCGTTAAATAAAAGCTCTACATTTCGGAATTGGTGTACAGGTTTCGGTCAAATTGTGGCCGGTGCCGATGTGTCATTGGTATCCTGACGAGAAATCCTTTGCGATCACCTATATATTAGATAGGGACACTGCCGTTTATCAAAAAGCACTAGCTGAAATATTCTACAAATCAACCTTCTCCTCCAAGTACGCGCTCGAAAATCATGAGATTTCATCCTAGCAGGACTAAATTTTATGACTCACTGGCTGTGGTGAATTTGATGCGCAAGAGCTAATGCGCTGCCATCTACTTGCAATAACGAGTTTAAGATGCCTCCAAAGGTTTGCGCAAATACCGCTGTATCGTAATAATATGTCCATAATCATACTACTGCTTTCGTAACACCACACCACCCGGCAGGTGTAAAGCATCATAAATGTTTGTAGCGATATTGTTTTTGAAAGATCACGTGAATGTGATAACTATGCAGAGTGAGCGCTCACAATTCATAGAGGATGTAAAACTACAGCGATTTTTTTATTTTTTATTTGCCTGTTGGCGTAAAGCGTTCGTCAGCAGCAACGTGTTCGCTAACGTGTAATCTATTATCATTGCTTCTCCGAGAAAACTTGAGCCTCCCAGAAACATCTCAGACGTGGTGCAGTGGCATGGAGCGCTGGCAGGATGTCACTGCTATTCACTATTGCCCCTTCTAGCTGTGCTTACCTAGCAATAGGAATAGTTTACGGTTACCAAAAAAAAAGCAGAAAAATTGGCAGATCCCACGTACAGTGGGAATAGATGATATGCGAAGCACGAATGAGGAAGGTTACGAGGTGGAGATAAACAACGTTACGAGGTTGAGGTAAATTATGCCGTACATGACTTTCGTGTCATGATTATTATGTTTTGATGTGTCATTTACCTCCTTCATCTACTCACGTCGCGTGATATCGATTTTAGTATACGTCGTGCTAATGAAACGCCCGCGATCACGCTATGAGCGTGATATACTGTCATGTTCTTGCATGACACGCATGTGAGGATTATCATGTTTGCACCAGTTTTATATTTCGTCATGTATTGACGTCACGTAACACCGAGTTTGCTATATTTTGAGCTAGCAAAACGGCCTTGAGTGCATCATGAACGGCCCAATATACTCCAATGTAGCATTGACGCACGCGCACGGTGGGCGCAGCGACGCTATATACGTTAGCAAAACGCGAGCACCCTGACTCCAGGCTCGACCGGCACGACCAGCGTCCGTCGACGCGACCTGACGGCAACCGGCGCCAAAGCGAAATCCTGCATTTTTTGGCGATGCGTTACCCAGACTACAGAGTTTCCAAAATTACCTAGAGGGGACTCTGTCGCTGCGATTGTTCAGCGACCATGGGAATAATGGGCAGCACACACATTTGCCTAGTCTTCGTACTTGAGGGCGGCGAATCATACTTGCGGCTTCGTTTATTTCTGTGTTTCGGTTTAGTTTTGAAAGAAAGAATAAACCCTTTTGAACTTCGTGACCCGATTTGGAAAGGTAAGTCTAAAAGGAGAAGGTGGTGAAGCGCAAGCGCTGAACATTTGCTGATTTTTGTTTTGTGAGAAAACAGCTCCAAGCCACACGAACACACACGGAGCCAAAAGCAGGCCAGAAATACGAAGATTAGACAAATGTGTACACTACCCATCATTCTCATGCTCGCTGAAGCGCCATGCGTTGCAACTTTCATAGACACTAGCGCTAGAGTTTCTCTAGTGTATATCAGGCCTGCGTTGACCCCTCGAGTGTATATGAGGCCTCTAGTGTATACTAGGCCTGTCTGTACTCTATGACCCAGGCAACACTGCATCTGCCTTTTTAGATGCGGAGCATCTAATACTCGAGGCTTGTAGTGCGGCGCCGTCCGCAAGCTTCCTCCTCCTTCTTCCACCATCTGTGCATCCCTTCCTCCTCTACACACCGCGCGCGCTTCCCTCCTCCACCATCTGTGCACCCTTCCTCCTCTACACACCGCGTGCGCTTCTCCTCTTCACGAACATTCGCTAGCTGTATAATGTAGCGCGCATGCGCCGTCACGCTTCGAGAACATCGGCAGCTGACGCGCGCGCATGCACCGTCGCGCTTCGAGAACATCGGCAGCTGACGCGCGCGCATGCGCCGTTGCGCTTCTCCCCCTTCTCGAACATTCGACAGCTGGCAGTGCATGCGCCGTCGCGCTGTATATATACTCAAGGTCGGTGCTCGCTCGCTCAGTTGCCGCTCGTCGGTTGGTTTGTACGGCGCGTCGACGTCCGAGGTCGCAATGATCGACGTCCCTTCGACCAGCGCCGGCCAAAGTGTTGGCGGAACCGCAACCAAGTCGTCGTCCAACCCTTTCGCATACGTGTCGTACGTGTTCACTCATTTAACACCGCCCCTACAACCACGTTAACCAATTTAGCCAGAGACCCAATTAAGTCGCAATTTAACACCCCATTTCACAACCACGTTAACCAATTTAGCCATCGACCCAAGTAAGTCGCACTTTAACACCCCGTTAACCAATTATATGCTCCGCATCCTCCTCAGTGTTCCCCCGAGGGAAGCTGCGGGCAATTTTTTTGTGACGGAGAGACGCTGGAGGCGCTGAAACGCTAATGCGTCAAAGCAACGCAGCGCGGCGCGCGCCTGCACGTATATGGCAGGACCGGCGCCTGGCGTGGCAACGCCTGCGTGACGCAACAAAATGAACGCTGGCGAGCACGTGCACCGCGTAACGTGGAAATGTATAGGGGTCTTGACTGTGGCATGCAGCCATCTTCTCACAAGATACGCATCTCACGATTATCATGTTCGCACCGGTCACGTACCTTCGTCATGCATTGGCGTCACGTAATACCAATTTTGGCATATGTGAAGCTATAGCGAAACGGCCCCGAGCGCATTATCAGTGTGGCATGTAGTGATGTTGTTACATGACACGCGCATGTCGTGATTATCATGTTTGGATGTGTAATTTACCTATGTCGTCCGTTCGCGTCGCGTAATACCGAGTTCTGTACATGTGAAGCTAGCGAAACGGCCGCGAGAGCATCATGAGCGTAGCATGTAGTCACGTGGTTACATGACACGCATCTCAGGTTTATCATGTTTGCCCCAGTAGCATACCTTCGTCATCCATTCACGCCTCGTAATACCAAATTTGGTATAAGTGAAGTTAGCGAAACGGCTGCCAGCGCATCGTGAGCATGGCGTGTAGTCATGTTGTTACATGACACGCATCTCATGATTATCATGTTTGCACCAGTCCCATACCTTCGTAATCCATTCACGTACTGTAATACCCAATTTGGTATATGTGACGCTATAGCGAAACGGCCGCGAGTGCATCATGAACGTGGCATGTAGTCATGTTGTTACATAACACGCATGTCACAATTGTCATGTTAAGGTCTGTCGATTGTGTTAGCGACGCAGTCATGCCATACCATACCAGTTTTGCAACTAGCCATGTGAACAAAACCGCCGCAAGAGCTGCAGGACCATATAATGTAAATCATGACATACATGTCACGATTTTGATGTTATGTCTAGTCAAATATGTTTTTTATACAGTCGTGTTACGTCATACTATGTTTGGTATCAATAGCTTTATCGAAACGGCCAACAGAGCTAAAAGGCGCAGGCGGCTAGATAGATAGATATATAGATAGATAGATAGAAAGATATATATATATGTATATATATATATATATATATATATATATATATATATATATATATATATATATATATATATATATATATATATATATATAGTTAGATAGATAGAGAGGATAGATATGTTCAAAGTCACTGAAGTTCGCTAAGAAATGCTTCGCATTTATTAGATCTCAGTAAAATATCTGTAGGAAATTCCGTAATAAAGAACAAACCGAAGTGAATAAGTATACATGGTGTTTCACGTAAGTATAACCAAATAGGAAGCGAAACAATTAGTTAACATTTGGTTTTCAATTCCTGTGACATGAACCATGTTGACTGAAGCCCAAGCCTGCGCACGTTATCGCACAGAAAACAACGTTGCTGCGCTATTTATTGAAATGATGGTGACGTTTGGAGCTGTGATGCCTATGTGGTTCAGTACTGGCAACAGCATATTTTCGTGGAAAGGAAAGTGGCAAGCAAGCGCTTAGGATATCAATAAAGCTTAAGAATTTATCAAGAAATCTGCATCGCAGATGTTGTGTGTCGGATGTGGCATAAACAGGAGTCTGGAAAGTTTGCGCATTCGGGGAACTGTATTTTTTTGAGAAGTGTCAGCTTAGAGTTGATAGCTGCGCACAGTGCAAATATTTACGAGGACTCGTGCAAAACAGACTGCGCAGGAAAAAGCGCACAACACGCTGTTAGTCTGCAACATGCTCTAAGCAATCAGTTAATGTATCTTGTGCGAAAAAAAACTTGCCCTGGTGCAGCAGCAAGTGGCTTGCATGAAAGTCCAGAATGAGGTACTGAATAAACCAGCAGTGCAAGAAAGAGTAGCAACCCCTCTCAAAAGCAGCAACTTGTAAAGATGTGCTTTCTTGCTGTCCAACGACAATCTGTGAAAGGCATGTTGTACGATGAGAACTGGATAGTCGAGTGTCTTTTGATGCGAATGCGCCGCCCGAGAATCTACACTGTAAAAAAATTAATCCGAGGTCGGAGTAAAACGCTTGTCCTCTAGCGTCCCCCGATTCGGAGTAATATTCGCTCCGGACGTCCGGAGAAAAATGTTTGCTCCGGCTCGCCGGAGGAATCGTGAAGCGCACCCGGGGTTCTTTTAAAAGATATTTCACTCCTACCGACCTGAGCGATTGCGTGCCGCCGCTGCAGTACTTTTTACTGGCGTTTTCCTCCGGCTGGCCGGACTGATTACGTGCACCTCCGGAGCATTTTTCGTGAGTTTTTAACTCCGGCTATCTGGAGATTTTGTGTGGTACCTGCGGAGTATTTTACAATTGTACTTACTTAATTCGTATGGACAGAATTTCAGTAAGGAGGACCAATACTTTTCTAGTGTGTTTTTTCCGCTCTTCATTTATTGTATGCTAATCGTTTCACGCATTGATTAGATGAAGGAAGTTCCTATTCTCATGCAAGCACTGCAGAGGTACTGTGTATTTTTTTCCGCAGAGCTGTAGCAGATGAAATTCAAGGAAACACGTGAGTTTTTATTCTTTGATTTATGGTAAATAATATACCAATTCTAGATGATTACCCAGCATTTGGCAAAAAAAGACATAAATAAAACATGCAAAAAGCCACCGAAAACAAAACACAATGAGACAGATCAGATGAAATCAAGAGCCGTAAAGTTTGAAGAGCAGCGCTTTAAAATGAACCCCTTAATGCTGCGAAACCATGCACGATATACGAAGAAAGCGTGGCCACCGAGAACAACTTTTCCCCATCCCCGAAGAACAATACATCAGGTTCATTGATGACGCAAGGTTTGAGCTGATTGCTTCCTGCATAATTTAGCAAAAATAGAAATATACATGAGAACTGCCAATTATGCGAGAGGCACGGAAACTGAGCCACAGATACTATACAGCCTGTGAGTCTATGAGAAGAAGCAGCTTCTAAAACTTACCCCCCCCCCCCCCTCACACAGTCAAAGACAAGATGAGAGTTCAATATCAAGAAGCACATCCGGTGTAATCCGGTGTGAGACAGCCGACAGACAGACAGACAAAGAACTTTATTCAGGTCCTGAGGAACTGCGTTGTAACGGCCCCGTTCAGGGGGTATCCGTAGCAGTCGCGGGCCGCTCCCACGTAGGGACCGGAAGACCGTGGCCCTCCGCCCTCTCGCAGGCCCTCTGGACAGCCCGAAGTTGAACCAGGAGGTCGCCGCTGTGAAGGGCTTCCTCCCAGTCCTCTTCTTTGTTGAACTCTGCGTCACGTAACGCAGGACATTGCCAGAGCATATGAGGTAATGAGCAATGCGCTTCACCGCAGTCTGGACAATGCGGCTCGATGTTGGGCGAAAAATGGCTGAACCTGCCACGCGAAGGGAAAAACCCCGTTCGGAGCATCCTGTAGGCCGATGATTGCGGTCGCGTAAGTTTAGGATGAGGAAGTGGAAAAGTTCTCCGAGATAGATGATAATGAGTCATGATCTCGTGGAAAGTGAGTAGCGAGTCCCTGTATCTTCCGGCGTCCCCGCCTGCGAATCCGCCGGGACCACCGCGGTGAGCGATACCTCGCGCAAGGTCATGGGCAAACTCATTGGCGTTGGGGACATCAGGATGTACGTTGGCCCCCATGTGGGCCGAGAACCATGTTATGGTGTGAAACCCGGCAGCCCCCTCACAGCCGAGGATGGCCGCCGCCTCACGCGAGATCGAGGCCGAGGCGAAAGCCCTAGCTGCGGAACGCGAATCTGTAAAGACATTAGGACGCGATGGGTCCTTCATTGCTATGGCGATGGCGATTTGCTCAGACACCATTGCCGAAACCTTTCTAACCGAGGCAGAGCATAGGAGTGTGCCACTATGATCGACCGAGACCACTGCGAAGCGATCCGAACGCCCGTACTGGGCTGCATCGACAAAGGTCGCGAGATGTGGTCTGTTTGCAACTGATTTTAATAAGGAACGGGCCCGAGCTATGCGGCGCCCTACATTGTATTGTGGGTGGACATTTCTTGGAAGTGGAGCTACCGAAAACGTGCCTCTGATCAAGGGTGGTAGTGTTACATTACGCTGGTTAGTCACCGTAGGACCACAGCCTATGGATTCCAGGATGCGCCTACCAGCCCTCGAGGACGATAGTCGCACGACCTGAGCCATCTGCTGGGCCTCTATCACCTCCGAGAGGGAGTTATGCATGGCCAATTGTAGGAGCTTCTCGGTGCTAGTGTGGATAGGCAAGCCTAGAACTCGCTTTATGCTTTTGCGCAGTAGTGTATCAATTCTTGCCTCTTCCCTTTTGGACCAGCGCAATGCCAAAGCGACATAATTAATGTGGCTCATGAGAAATGCATGATAGAGCCGAAGGAGATTGCTCTCGCTCAGCCCACCCCTGCGGTTCGAGACCCTGAGTATGAGCCTAAGCATGTTCTCCGTCTTGGAGGTGATGCGGGCTATAGTTCGTGAGTTGCCCCCCTTGGACTCTAGCAGGAGTCCGAGGACCCTGATGGAGTCCACCCTGGGTATTCTCTGCCCATCCCGTGTGTATAAAGCTATGGGAATCTGTTCTAAAGGAGTGAGGTTCCTCAGTCTTTGTCGGGTGGGTCTGTATAGTAGTAACTCAGACTTTGCCGATGACAGGCTCAGGCCCGAACCGACTAGAAAGTTCTCCGTGATGTCTAATGCCTCTTGGAGCGCCTGCTCTACCCCGGCGTCGGACCCTCCCATGCACCACACGGTGATATCGTCTGCGTAGAGAGCATGGTTAACCCCGCGCACCGTAGCGAGTCGCTCCGAGAGGCCCTTCATGGCAATATTGAAGAGTAGAGGAGAGATAACTGCCCCCTGTGGGGTCCCTCTCGCTCCCAAGGTAAATTCCGTGGATTGGATTTGACCGATCCTAATGGTAGCCCTGCGATCCCTGAGAAAAGACCTAACGTATGCGTGGAACCGTTGCCCTAGACCCATAACCGAAATTGCCTCAAGCACAAACTTGTGCAAGATATTATCAAAAGCTTTAGCTAGGTCTAGAGCTAGTATGCCTCTAGTATCCCTGGTGTTGTTGTCAATGATTTGTCTTTTGATAAGGAGCATCACGTCCTGTGTGGATAGTGCAGATCTGAATCCTACCATATTGTGTGGAAATAGCTCTCTGCTTTCTATGTACTCGGATACCCGATGGTGAATCGCATGTTCGGCCACCTTGCCTACGCAGGACGTAAGCGAGATGGGTCGCATGTTCTCCAAAGGCAGAGGTTTGCCTGGCTTTGGGATAAGCGCTACCGAAGCTGTCTTCCAGGATTCGGGGACGTGCCCCGTCTCCCAGATCTTGTTGACTTCCTCGGTAAGCTTCTCGATGGATTTGCCATCCAAGTTACGTAAGAGCTTATTTGAGATTCCATCCGGGCCCGGTGCAGAGCGTCCGTTGAGCTCGTGGAGGACCTTACAGATTTCTGGTTCAGTGAAAGGTGCGTCCAGCTCCGCCACCATTCCACCCCTGTAATGCGGATAGTCCGCATCGCCGGAAGGGCCCAGCGGAAGATAGCTGTCCGCTAACCTCTTCAGGAGGGCCTTTTCGGACACTCCCTTCGCTTTTTGGTTGTGAACGAATCTGTCAATAGCCAATCGCTGATTTCCCTTCGACTGTGACTCATCAAGTAATTGTTTGAGGAGGTTCCATTTGGCCCCCCTCTCATCTGTCTGTCAACCGAAGAACATACTTCATTCCACTGCTGTTTGGAGAGTTCAATAGAATAGGCTTCGATCTCGCGATTGAGTTGCGCAATTTTCTTTCGAAGTCGGCGATTGAGCCTTTGCGTCCTCCACCGGGACAGGATGGAATTCTTAGCCTCTAAGAGATGCGCGAGGTGTGCATCCATCCGATCAACCTTCAGGTTTGTTTTGACAACCTTGGTCGCAGCATTAGCATCCGCCCTGAGCCTTGCAAAGAGGCTGTCTAAGCTGTCGTATTCATCCCGGTCCTCCTTCCGCAATTTACGAAAGGCATCGCAGTCCGTTACTTTATATTCCCTTGAGGGAGCTGCATTGACTGCTAGGGTAATAGCCACTATGAAGTGGTCACTACCTAGATTCTCTTGCAAATTTTGCCACCCTGCTCCGGCGACGTTCTTGACGAACGCCAAGTCTGGAGTTGTGTCTCGGACCACCGATGTGCCAATTCTGGTCGGGTATTGCGGGTCCGTAATCAATTCAAGAAAACAGCTAGATACGGCCTTTAGGAGGTTGTTGCCTTTGGGGGACTGCCTGGCGTATCCCCAAGCGTCGTGCGGAGCATTAAAGTCTCCCGCTACCACGATGGGGGCCCCCCTGGCCAGAGCCGCCGCTTTTGCCATGATCGAAGCGAACCCCTGCCGCTTGTCCGACGGCGAGCTGTACACATTCAGGAGGAATACGCTGTTCTTGAGCCAGCTGTTGGGGATTATTTCGAGAATAATGACCTCAGCCTTGCTGTTACCAAGCTGTAGTTTGTGTTCTTGAAAGGAGCACTTTTTTGCGACCAAGGTTGCCAAACCGCGCTTCCCTTGCTCGCGCACCGAGACGACTCGATTGCCCGGGAAAGTTAGCGCATCACCGAGAGTTTCCTGTAACATAATTACGTGCGGTTTGACCGCCTGAGAAGCAATAAAGTGCAGCAGTGGAGCCCTGCGCCTTTTGAAACTGGCACAGTTCCACTGCCACACGACCAGTTCATTAGTGTTGCCCGCCATAATTACTGTTCTGAGACAGCCAATCTCCTGTCGGGTTGACTGTTACCGCGCCTGCAGGCGACTGTGCCCTGTTCGGGCCTATCGGAGGCGAGCTACCCGTAGCTAGCGCTGCCTGTGTACCTTCAAGAGACGACACCCTTTTCAGTAGGGTAGTCATGCTATCAGCCAGTTGTTTAATCGATTGCTGCATGCTTTCGAGAGCCTTGCTGTTGGATTCTGTCTCCATAGCATCCCACTCCCCTTGGGGGGGTGAGGCCCTATGTTTTCCCGAGCGCGCCTGCACGTCCCCTGGTGGGAAAATCTGTTGTCTCTCACCCTGCGAGGAGTAATGTTTGCGGAACGACTCAAGGTCAGCCCTCAGCTGTTGAATCTCTGCCTTAAGGCAAGCATTCTCTTGGATCAACTTAGCTACCCTGGGGTCTTCCTTATGCTCTGGCAATGGTACCCGCGTTGCCTCTGGTGGCGGCGCCGCTGGCTTCGGCTTGGCTCGATCCGCCCAGGTAGGTACTTCCCGGATTCGTGCCCGGGAGCAAGAGCGCCCTTTGGTGCGAGCGCGGCCCCTGGAGCGGTAGCGCCGGCGGCCAGCCGGCGTGACGGAACGCCCCTGCCTGGGAGCGCTTGCCACGCTGGAATCCCTTGACCGGTCCTCTTCGACCAGCTGTTGCTGAGACTTTTTGACGCGCTTTCGGCGCCGTCGTCTTCTCCGTCGCACGACGTAAGGAACTTGAAAGCGTTCTTTGCACGTTCTGTCCGCCGTCGGATGTGGGCCTTCCAAGGGCACATTTCGGCGAGCACTGGTGATCGTCGGGTGGAGACACGAGCCCACAGCCCCTGCACACCCTCTTGTTGTGGTTGGGGCAAACATCGGCCCTGTGACCAAGTCGTCCACACGCGTAGCACACGTCGGTTTGGCGCTTGTAGAGCGTGCAGCGCAGCATGCTGACGCCGCATATGACATAGTTTGGTACCTTCATGCCGCCGAAAAGCACTACCACAGTGGTGGTGTTCTTGATCCTTTTGGCTTCTAGGGCCTTCGGATTTCGCTGGTTGACGATCATAGTTTGGAGCTGGGCCTCGCTGATGTCAGTGTCCACTCCTCGTATGACTCCTTTACAGGTGTTATCGGGGGCCGCAACATATGCCGCCACATGGTACATTCCTTCGCTTATCCGAATCTGTTGGATCGCGGCGTAGGCGTTTGCGTTCTTCTGCTCCGGTGTGGAGACTACGAGAATGTTCTGGGCGATGTTTGGGCAAACGATGTCCCCTTCCGTCTCTGCCGGGGCAAGAGCAGCCGCCATGGCAATAGCCTGTGCGAGCCTAATTTGGCTTACTTTTCTGACGTCAAGTCCGTCCCTCGGCCTGACGATAATTCGTATGTGGTCCCTCGGCAGCCGGGGGAGCCTCGATGCAGCTGCGAGGCGCTTCATTGCACCTTGCGGGGCTGCCGTGCGGCGGCCTCCCTTCGAGCCCACATGTGATGCGTTGCCCGCGGAAACTGGCGTTTCTGCACGAGCTTTCTTGTTCTTGCCCAGTGCTGTCGTCCAACCCGGGCGATTGGCTTCTTCGTGAGAGATTTCCTCTCCTTCCACCATCGCTACTTCGGGCATGTTGCCCCTTTTCTCCCGCCTCTCGCCGTCGACGCTAGGCTAAGCCCGGTAGGGTTAGCCGAGCCACGGCGCGTTCCACAAGAAAAGTTCCAATAATTCAGCAAAAGGACCACTCACCGAAAAAAGTCTGGTGTCGACGTGATCCTCAGGAGAAACTGCGTCGAATGAAACGCAGCTCGAGCACAGGCACCACAAAAATCCTAACGAAAACATTAACAGAAACGGGAGCCGATCTTCTCGCGTCCGCACTGGTCGGCGCCCCCTCAGCGTCCCCTGAGACAGCCGCAAAATGATAAAAACACACGTCCCTGACGTGAAACATGTTCAAAACTGGGCAAAGTTTTCTACTTATTTCTAAATAGACAGCTCTACCTTTGCTCAAACATTCAAAAGCAATTTTTGTTTAAAATGGTCTTACTTTAGTACTCTTGTAGACGCCATGAGCAATGCCCTTCGTGATAATTTTCTAATTTTATCAAAATAATAATTGTGATTATTACAGTCGCATTTCAGTGCGTGCTCATCGTCAAACTTCTGGCAAAGTGGGCCTTTACAGTATGCATTGTTGCGGCCTGTCTTTAAGGAAAGCCTAGCTTCATTTCCTTTGTAAAATAATTTTTGAGATAAGTTGGCATTGCCTTATTTTTTAATTTGCACTGCCTGCTCTGTTTTGGTACTTGTCGTTGTGAAAAATTTTCAAAGTAGTTATTGTATGAGCATGTATTTCTTCAAGACGAACAGTTGAAAGCACAAGAAAAGGAAATGTTGACTACAACTTAAAACAATCAATAAGCAATAGAAGGCACAAACATTACGCCACCTAAGCCAACTGCATTTTCACAGAAATAAGGAGAGGCTGACCACGTTACTCAACTGAATGGTCTGTGCATGTGTTCGGGAGCCACAGAAGATGATGCACGCGCAAGTGTCACGACGAGTGTCTCTGGCTTAAAGACATGTTCTCACTGTTCACACTGCCGTCTTGCGCAAAAAAAAAAAAAACTGCAGCCACAGCCACGGCAGCACGAATGAAAATAGAAAAAAAAGCAGTAGCCAGGATAGTACTCTCTCTCATTATAAAAACAGAAAATACAGCTAGTTTTTTGAAAGGGAGCCTTCTCCGTTCTCTTTTTCTTTTACTACAATGTCCCTTCCATCTTAAAAATGTTGAGCCGGGCTGTCATATAGGTTAACTTTACCCTCCCCTCCCCTCTTTCACCCAAACGTCGATTGCCCTACGACTCTATCTGCCGAGCAACTCCTCATCTTTTTTTTTTCATTCCTTGTCTCTAGAATCGTCAGTATCGCCAGGCACTGAGCTGTGCTCCCCACCGGGCTGCATAATTAGGTGCTTCTTTCTCTTCTAACCACTACCACCACCAGTTTGTTTCACCCCCTTTTTTTGCTGAAAGCACCACGTCCCGCGAATAGCCTAGTATACCTATACATTAACATTTCAAATACCATATATCCAATCAAAATAACTTTTTAACAAGTACGAGTGCGTGTATGCATTCTAAAAGTCTGTACCACTGAGATTGTTCTACCTCAATTCTCTACATTTATAAAGAAATAACACTGATTTTAGTTAGTCAAGCTTTATTAGTTCAGCTTACATATTCTATCAAAAATAATTTTTACTCAGTGGTATACCTCGACCTGGCATTTATTGATATTGAAAGTGGACAAATGTTACCGTGTATGTTTACTGTCAAGACGAAAAATATCTTTTAACCAGTTAGGTATACCTATACCAACTATTAACGTTTGATAGAATCAACTTAAAATTGTGATATTTTTGTTGTTGCATATCTAATAAGCCCTCCAAATATTACAGCGACTTGATTCAATTTACGGAAGATATTCAATTTACAGATATATTAATACGGTTAATGCGCAGCATTAAGCGTATTATTTACGGTTAATGCTGCGCAAAACAGAACGAGTACAAGAAGGTGAACAACCACAAGCGCTTGTGGTTCTCGCTTTTTTTTTTGCGCTGCATTTACGCCATAATGAATCATTACCGACTCACTCACCTCTCCATTTTGCTTTACCGAAGATATATTAAGAAAAAAAAAGGAGTCCAAACAACGCACTATCGGAATTCCGCAGATTTTTCATTGACGTTTTCTGAAATTAGCCAAATATTGATCACGTGCTTGGTTTATCAACCTAACGTTATCGAATCTATGGACTACCTGACAAGAATACCACCGGTAATTCAAGAAGAGCTCACTCACCATTTTTTCGCCGCACCAGCAGCCGCCGGGTCCCTCAACACTTGCGAGATCACAATGTGTCGTTCGCTGCCAGGAACCATTGCACGATTACCGTTCACACAACTTCCTTGTGTCGTTCACAACCTACGTTGTTGCTTGTCGCTTTTGATATCCAGAAGGTGCTTAGAACGATTTCTTGTTCTACAGCGTGGCTGAACGGTTCGCATAATTCTCACTGCACTGGCTTGGTCTGCGCCATGTTGGTTTGGGGGGAACAGCATTCCGGCGGCGAGGCTGCCTACGTCACTCCTAGAACAGCCAATGAATGCCAGTGAGGGATGACCCGGAGAAATTGGGGAGCATTCATCGAGACAAAAACGATGCGCGGGAGTATTTCCGGATGAACCGAGGGAGCATAATCAGAGAATTGGCCCCGTTTTCCTCCGTTTTTTTTTCCTCCGGCGATCACCGCAGGAGAACGGTCGAAAACGAATGTATTTGCTCCGGTAGAATCCGCTTTGAGTGAGGTCACTGGAGCAGAGCGGGCGCATCCTTCCCCGATTCCTCCCAGCTGGGTATATTTTTGTTTACAGTGTAATAGCACCTGCGCAGGGAAAAGGTATGTCTTTTGCCTGAGCGAGATTGCATACGAAAATACGTGCAGTGGTATAAAGGCACTTTTAGACTTAATTCAAATATATTCTCTGCCTTGAAAAAAAAAACACCAGGAAAATAGATTCTTTCAGCCACCATGGGGGCCTTCTCCTCGACTACCCTCGGGAAAAGTATCTGTTCGCGATTGACAAGTATAGGAGCCGTACGATCCGACTACCTCGGCATATATATATATATATATATATATATATATATATATATATATATATATATATATATATATATATATATATATATATATATATATATATATATATATATATATATATATACCCTTAGCATGATGCTGCATCATACCGCGTGTGATAAGTCGTAGACAAAATAAAATATCTGGACGACTGACTGGTGAGACTAGCAGTTGACTAGATCGAGGTCGAGCAAAATCACTGCATTGGAAACACAGCGAAACGACCCCGAAAAAGACAAAAAAAGCAAACGCTGTTGTTCAGTTTTGCGTGGCGCGTGGTTTTACGCAGTAAGATGTACCAAGTGGCAGCCAGCTACGAGGGTGCCCTTACTCAGAGAAATTCGACTGCGAACGTTCTCGTGTAGCTGCGAAAAATTTGAGTTTTATTCTTTGCTATCAAAATCGATGTGAGCCAATCGTACGACATGATTTCTCGCATCAAATGTGTCAGCTATAGCCTACTGTTTTCAAATGGCAGCTTTCGTAAGCCGTAGTTCACTTAAAAAAAGCTCCTCTTGTTTAATCTTGGTTGTTATAAGCACTGAATCGCGAAAACAAGGCACATGCGTGTGAAACGCTTCGTCGTTTTGTCATTCCAAACCAGCAGAGAATTGTCTTCGTTCAGTTATTTGACACTAATGTCCTTTTCTGTCCGGTCAAGTCTATTGTCGAGTGTGTTAAAAGCAACAAAGAAGCCTGTATTTGCTGCAGAAAGTGCTTTGCAGCTCTACTCATAATGCAGTAGCCGCCGACGCGCAGTGGACGGATGGATGAATGGATCGATATGGCTGTACCCTTTAGATCGGGCGGTGGCTAGCGCCACCAAGCCGTAATATCTAATGAACCGAAAACTATATTTATTTTTTTTTCTTAAAAAAAGTTTGAGGATTCGTATTTTGCAGTGAAGAAATTAATTTTCACTCGCGCCTTGACTTTAGCCACCAATCAGATAACCTCCTTCTAGTGAAGTCTACCCGCTTAAAGTTTATTTTGCCCTCCCGGTCCCCAAACCCCAGTGCTTTGAAAAACTCTGCGCCATCATCCTGAACTATAGGGTGAAGCCCTTTACAGAACAATATCAAGTGTTTGGCGGTTTCTTCTTCCTCTCCACACGCACTTCATACTGTGTCTACCCCTTCGTATTTGGCCCGATATGTCTTGGTTCGCAGTACTCCCGTTCTGGCCTCAAACAGTAGAGAACTGCCCCGAGTATTATCATAGATCCTTTCCTTGGCAATTTCCTGCTTAAACATTCGATAGACCTCTAGTGCGGACTTCTTAATCATGCCCATTCTCCACATGTCAGTCTCCGTTTCCTTCACTTTCTTCTTAACCGATAGTTCTTTTTGGTGTGGCCACCTGCTGTTTTCTAAGTATTTACCAGTCAACTTCCTGGTTCGCTTCCTCCATTTTGTATCGACATTCTTCATGTACAAGTAGCTGAAAACCTTCCTAGCCCAACGCTCTTCCCCCATTTCTCTCAATCGCTTCTCAAATTTTATCTTGCTGCTAGCTTCCCTGCCCTCAAATGATGTCCATCCAATATCACCTTGTACTCCCTGATTTGGTGTATTCCCGTGAGCTCCTAGAGCAAGCCTACCTATTCCACGTTGCTTAATTTCTAATCTTGCTTGAACTTCTGATCTCATGCACAAGACCGCATTGCCAAACGTCAGCCCAGGAACCATGACCCCTTTCCATATTCCTCTCACAACATCATACCTATTGTAATTCCACAGTGCCCTATTTTTCATGACTGCTGCGTTCCTGTTACCTTTAGTCGTCACGTATATTTCGTGTTCCCTCAGATACTCGGTCCCATTGCTTATCCATACGCCCAGATATTTGTATTTATCTGTTATCTCTAGCGTCACCTCCTGTATTCTAAGCTCACTACCTTCGTTGTCATTGAAAATCATGACTGCTGATTTTTCTTTACTGAATCTGAAATCTAACCTATCTCCCTCATTACCGCAGATGTCCATCAATCTCTGCAAATCTTCCTTGTTGTTGGCCATTAGCACTATATCATCTGCGTACATTATTGCTGGTAGTGCCTGATCAATAAGTTTTCCTTGTTTGACTAAAGAGAGGTTGAAGCCCAGTCCACTTCCCTCTAATTTTGCCTCTAATCCTTGTAGGTACATCATGAATAATAAGGGTGACAGGGGGCACCCCTGCCTAAGCCCCCGTTTTACCTCTGCCGGCTTGGATACCTGTTTTTCCCACTTTATAACTACCTTGTTACCCTTATAGACACCCTTTAAAAGATTAGTGACTACATGTTCCACGCCTAGTGTGCCCAGTATTCCCCACAATTCCTCTTGAACCACGCTATCGTACGCTCCCTTGATATCCAAAAATGCTAGCCACAGGGGTCTGTGTTCTTTTTCTGCTATTTCGATGCACTGCGTCAGTGAGAACAGATTGTCTTCCAACCTCCTGTGTTTCCGAAACCCATTCTGCAGTTCCCCCAGCACCCCCTCATCCTCTATCCACGTCTGCAGTCTTTCCTTTATAATCTGCATCGCCAGCTTGTAGACCACTGATGTCACTGTTATAGGACGGTAGTTGTTTATGTCAGCTTTGTCCCCCTTTCCTTTATAGATCATGCTCATCCTGCTAAGTTTCCATCCATCGGGAACTTGACCATCGATTATTATTGTACTCACTGCCTCTCTCAAAGCCTGCTTAGACTTCAGACCTAATGTTTTTATCAGCCTAATTGGAATGCCATCTGGGCCTGTTGATGTACTACTAGGAACCCTTTTTCAGCCCTTTCCCACTCTTGTTGTGAAAATGGAGCCTTTGCACCACTTGATTCGTCATTGTCTATTGTGGTGCATAAAGCACTTCTTTGTTGAAATTTTTCTGTCACCCTTGTTCTTATATATTCAATAGCTTCGTCCCCTTCTAGCCTAGCACCTTGGGCTGTAGTTATAAAGTTCTGCTCTAGGCTCGTCTCATTTCTTAGGGAGTTTAAATGGTTCCAAAATTTCGCAGCTGCCTTTCTATCTTTTTTATGTACTTACCTTAGAGGGCTGCAGCGCCACGATGCGGTGACTGCATCAACACAGCATCACACAGCACATCAGCACAGCATCAGCACAGCAGTCACGTGAGAGCGCGTTCTCAGCACACTGGCCAGTATATTCCAGGCACTACAGCGTCATGCTGCAGATTCTTAGCACCGCCGAGTTTACACGAACAGCAGTGGCGCTGCCATCGAGAGCGTCACCGTTGAGCGCGCCTGCACGCAAACGGTGGGCTATCGCGTTGAGTATTGCGTACTTGCAGTAATGTTTTTTTTTGCCTCTGCATGCCACTTGTTTATATACAAGTCGCATTTTCGTCCCTAACGTTACTTTTCAAATTTTTTGTTTGTTCTCGTTCAATCTTTCGAAGCCTAGAAGCGCAGCGCAGAAATGAGCTCTAACAAAAAGACGAGCCGACGCCCATTTTTGTGGCTAGGAGCCGTATACAGCCTGTTACAAAGCAGTAACGAAGTCCTTGGGCCGGATGGCCCCAAGCGTGCCTTTCCGTCATCTCGGACATTCTGTGTGGGGGCGGGTCGTCACCTGCATCAGCTCTGTTTGTTCCGGCTGTGCGCTTTGCCTGCGGGGCAGTGGCTACGGGCGGGCCCCTCTAGAATGTGCGGAAGGCCGGTTGTGTGCTACAGGAGGGACTGCCGTGAATTTCTCCTGCGTGGTCGCTTCCGAGTCCCCGCGAGTGTGCCACGTGCATCTGCCACGTGTGTGAAGGGACACTTGTGTTGTGCTCTCCATGAGTAATTGGTTCCCCGAAGAGACATTCCGCCTATATATCTACGGAACTGCACGGCGAGGGAGGGGAGCAGCCCGCCAGAAGCAATCAGGAGAGCGTCGCGAGAAGAGTTGTCGTTCGGACGTTACTGTCCAACATGTTGCAAATAAACGTCTTGTTAAGTTTTCCTTTACGCCTGTCCCTCTGCCTCAGCTCTCGAGAGTTGTGAACGTCCACGTGGCCTGCGGAATGACGACCACCATCCAGCTCCACGCTACCTACTGGGTCTGCTGCGGCCACTGAGGCGGCTCGTAACAACTGGATGCCAGCGACGGGATTCTGCTCACGCCAAGTCGCAACAAGCTCGTGCCAGCATCGGAATCGTCTCCGCTGAGATCATGGCTGCAGAGTGCGGTGAGTGCTTGACTTTTCTTCACTGAGATTTTACCAGGCTTTATCTAGAGTTTTGTAGGAAAGGTGGTAAATTTGGATAACTACTCTACGTTGACCTGTGCATGGGAACGTAGCGTCCTAGTAGTAGTGAAGTTAGCAGCACTTGTAGCAACCATGAATCTGAAGGCACTGAAAAAACCGCTTTTGCTGGAGTTAGCTAAAAGTTTGGGTTTGGATGTTCATGAACGAATGAGAAAGCCAGAAATTATCGAGGCTATGGAGAACCTTAACGCGGATGACGACGAGCTCTCAGAGTGTCTAGAGCTGATACACGAACATGAAAGGCGTAAAGGTGAAGAGAGAAATGAGAGGCTCATACGCGAAGCAGCAGAAAGGGATCTCGAGATGAAGCGCCTTGAAATCGAGCTGCTCAAGGCTCGAGGTAGTAGTGAAGGTAGCGAAGCATCTAGCGGAGTAGAACGGAAGTCGTTCAGGATGAAAGACCTAATGCAACCTTACCGCTCCGGAGAGGACATGGGTCTGTTCTTGGTAAATTTCGACCGCACATGCGAGAAGGCGCGTGTTACCAAAACGATGTGGCCGCACTACTTGCTTACCCTACTACCCTGTGCGGCTGCGGAGGTAATTGCCCGCTTGACAAAAGAGGAAGCAGATGATTACGACCAAGTTAAGTCGAGCCTGCTAAAGAAATATAGATTGTCAGCAGAAGCATTCGGGCAGAAGTTCCGGAGTGCCGTAAAACAGAAAGACGAGTCGTATGCTGATTTTGCATACAAGTTAATGTCTAATATGAGGGAGTGGCTCAAAGAGGCTAAGGCGTTCGAGCATAAAGAGAAAATCGTGGAGTGTTTCGGACTCGAGCAGTTTTACCGTCGTTTGCCCCAAAACGTTAGGCTCTGGGTGCAAGACAGGGAGGACGTAACCACTGTGTCGAGGGCCGCGGAGCTAGCGGTGGATTTTGTTTCACGCCGCGCGCTTGATAGAAGAGAAATTCCCCAGTGGGAGGGCCAAATCAAAAAGGCAACTGGGTGGAGGGGACATTCAGTCCAAGAGAATCGAGAGCGCAACACTGGTCCCGAAAAGCAACGGGAGGTAAGTAATGAGACCACGGTTGAGGAAAAGCACCAAAACAGTGCGTTTGAAAAGAGGTGACCACTTGTGTGCTATAAATGCCACAAGCCAGGTCACATTGCGGCCGCCTGCAAGAGTCCAAAAGTTGTTTGCTTCTCAGTCAACAGCGAGGGTGAAAACATGCGACTGCTGGAGCCATATATCAGAGAGCTGATAGTAAATGGAAAAGTGTCGCGTGCTGCGGGATTCGGCAGCGACAATGGACGTGGTCCATCCCTCGTATGTTGAAGCTGAACATTTCAAAGGAGAGTGCGCTTGGATTAAACAAGCAGCGGAGCCATGAAGGGTATGCCTTCCGATTGCTAAGGTATGCATCGAGGGCCCCTTTGGCGCATTGCACACAGAGGCTGCAGTATCTGCTTATTTGCCAAAGCAGTATGCATACTTGTTTTCAAACAGATCCGATTGGTTACTAGGACAGAAGAACCTAGCGTACAGGGATGGGGTTGTGTGCGCGCTCACTCGCTCAAAGGCGCGAGAACTCGCAACTAGAGCCGCACCGCTCGATGTTTCCTCGAGAATCACCGAGAAAGCCGGAGACGGAGAGCCCACGAACACGGTAGACACGATCACAACAAGCACTGATCAAGTGAGCGATGAAGGCGCGGATGAAAACGAGGAAGACCCTCTTGAATCTGGAAGTGTGTGTGAGGAAATGATTACTCCTGCATCTAGTAGCCTGCAGACTTTGCTGAGAGTGGATCGATCATCCCTTATAGAGCAGCAAAGAGCAGACCCCACTCTTCAAAATATAAGGAGTCAGGGAAACGAGGGTATTTCAAAGAAAAACGTGATGTATCAGAACAGGGCCAGGATACTTTATCGTAAGTATCTAGATCGCAGACGTGTGCAGTTTGATCAGTTAGATGTACCGGAACGTTACCGCTGTGATCTTTTACACTGAGCTCACGGTAGCTCATGGTCGGGTCACTTGGGGGTCAAAAAAACGAAGGATCGCCTGCTGCAGGAATACTATTGGCCGGGTTGTTTCTAGGAAATAGAGAATTTTGTCAGAACCTGCGACACCTGTCAGCGTGTAGGAAAACCAGGGGATAAGAATCGTGCCCCAATGAAGCTCGTGCCAGTGATCACTGAGCCCTTTCGACGACTCGTGACCGACACAGTAGGGCCTCTTCCAACAACAACATCTGGTTACCGTCATGTCTTAACAGTAATTTGTCCCGCGACCAAGTTTCCTGAGGCAGTGCCTTTAATGGAACTGAGCTCGGTAGAAGTGGTAAACGCGCTGTTGTCTATTTTCGCATGCGTTGGTTTTCCCGCTGAAATACAGTCCGATCAAGGGACCGTTTTTACGAGTGCACTGACTACAACTTTCTTAGAGAAATGTGGAATTCGATTAATCCACAGCTTGGTGTATCACCCCCAGTCAAACCCAGTAGAAAACTTACGCTCGGTAATGAAACGCGTCCTTCGAGCACTCTGTTTCGAGCACAAAGTCGACTGGGATGTGTGCTTGCCAGCAACCATGTTTGCGCTCAGGACTGCACCTCATGAAGCCACTGGATTTACCCCGGCAGAGTTGGTCTACGGTCGCTCTCTGCGATCCCCACTCCGTATTCTTCGGGAGTCATAGGAAGGGCGAGCGGAGGACCCTACGGTGGTTGGATATGTGCTAACTCTGCTAGAAAGGTTGCATAGAGCACAGGAGCTGGCAGGGGATGAGATGAGCAAGGCACAGGCTCGGTCCAAACGCTACTACGACAGGTCGGCAAGATCACGCCGGTTTGAAGCTGGAGATCAAGTAATGCGGCTGAAACCTTCACCAATGAATAAGCTAGATGTCCAATGGGAAGGTCCGGCGGAAGTCGTTCAAAGGCTGTCCGACACAAACTATCTGGTAAGGATGCCAGGTAGACGTAAGACGCAGCAGATATACCACAGCAATCTGCTCAAACCGTATCGAGAGAGAGAGGTTGTCGTAAACATGGCGGTAAACGTGCCCGAAGAGCCACCACTAGATTTCCCCTTTTCGGGAGCGGAAATAAAGGAGGATAACGCTGGTCAAACGCTCAAGGCCATGGTTGAGGTAGCTGAGCTCACAGCTAACGATAAGCGTGACCTAGAAAGCCTCCTGATAGAATATGAGGACATGTTTTCGGAGAAACTGGGCCCAACAAATTTGGTAGTGCATGACATAGAGCTTACGGCCACTCAGCCCGTGCGGTCAAAGGCGTATCGAGTGTCGCCGCGTCAGCGTGCCATTATTGAGACCGAGATTAAAAGAATGCTCGAGCTCGATGTGATTGAAGCTTGTGAAAGCGATTATACCTCTCCGCTTATACTAGTGGAGGTTCCTGGGATTGATCCGCGACCATGCGTTGATTACCGGAGGTTAAATCACATAATGAAGGATCAGACCTACCCCATACCAAATATAGAGGAAAGAATTGAGGCAGTAAGCAGTGCTAAGTACATCTCTACCTTCGACCTCGTTCGGGGTTATTGGCAGGTGCCTTTGACCGAAAGGGCCAGCAGATATGCGGCGTTTATTTCTCCCATAGGAACATACCGCCCTAAGTTGTTGAGCTTCGGCTTGAAGAATGCCCCCTACTGTTTCTCGGCTCTCATGGACAAGGTATTGCGGGGTTTAGAGGGGTTTGCCCTGCCTTATCTGGATGATGTAGCAGTATTTTCAGGGTCATGGTCCGAACATCTCACCCACTTGTGAGCAGTGCTTCAACGTTTCCGCGAAGCAGGTCTGACCGTGAAGGCTCGGAAGTGCCAACTTGGCCGAGCAGAGGTTACTTACCTGGGTCACATAGTGGGGCAAGGCCACCGCAGACCTTCCGATGTCAAAGTGGCGGCAGTTAATAATTTTCCGCAGCCGCGGACAAAGACAGATGTGCGGTCGTTCCTAGGATTGGCAGGGTACTACCAGCATTACATTCCCCGTTATTCAGAGCTGGCCAGCCCGCTTACTGACGCTCTTAGAAAAACCGAACCTCAAATTCTGGAGTGGGATGAGAAGAAAGCGAGGGCATTCTTAGCGCTGAAAAATGCGCTCATGAGCCAACCTGTACTTCAAGCCCCCGACTACGCTAGACCCTTCGTGGTTCAGTGCGATGCAAGTGACCGTGGCATGGGCGTAGTATTGTGTCAGAGAAACGACGCAGGAGAGGAACATCCCGTGCTATATGCAAGCCGCAAACTAACTGTAAGGGAGGAAGCCTATAGCGCTTCAGAGAAAGAATGCGCCTGTGTTGTATGGGCGGTTCCGAAGCTCGCATGCTATCTCGCGGGATCAGAGTTTATTATCGAGACGGACCACTGTCCCCTCACGTGGTTGCAAACGATGTCGCCGAAGAACGGCCGGCTACTTCGCTGGAGCTTGCTACTGCAACAATACTCTTTCGAAATTCGTTACAAGAGAGGCAAATTGAATGGCAACGCTGACGGCTTAAGTCGTTGTTTCTAGGGTTTTTGATGGCGTCAGGTAATCTGGCTTGGGTATTTAGGTTCCCTTTTTTTGTGTGTGTGACAGGTTTACAATTGCTTTTTTTGTATTTGTGCTTTATCACGACACGTGTTTGTGAATTTGAGCAGCCTATTTCAGGTTGGGTTGTTAGAATTGCTGCTGCTATTGTAATGAAGAACAGGTCGTTTTAGATGAATTAAAAGCCTGGTGGGTCTCAGGAAGAGAGTATGGGCGCTTGCCTGCTTGGCAGTTGTGTTTCTCGCGTGGTGGACACATGTGCTGTCTTTCGAGAAGGAATGTTGGCCAGCAGAGCGGGAGCCTTTCTTCAATTTTGGACGACGCTACCAGAGGCTGCAGATCACCAGGGTGCCAGAGGATTGCAGCAGAGCCGCATCGAGGTGTCCACGGCTTCAGCACACCAGCATTGTCTTCAGCGACCTCTCCCCACGAAGGTGGATGACCTTCGTACGTCGAGGTCTCGGCCGGCCGCCGGGGAAGCTGTTACAAAGCAGGAACGAAGTCCTTGGGCCGGATGGCCCCAAGCGTGCCTTTCCGTCATCTCGGACATTCTGTGTGGGGGCGGGTCGTCACCTGCAACGGCTCTGTTTGTCTCGGCTGTGCGCTTTGCCTGCGGGGCAGTGGCTACGGGCGGGCCCCTCTGGAATGTGCGGAAGGCCGGTTGTGTGCTACAGGAGGGACTGCCGTGAATTTCTCCTGCGTGGTCGCTTCCGAGTCCCCGCGCGTGTGCCACGTACATCTGCCACGTGTGTGAAGGGACACTTGTGTTGTGCTCTCCATGAGTAATTGGTTCTCCGAAGAGACATTCCGCCTATATATCTACGGAACTGCACGGCGAGGGAGGGGAGCAGCCCGCCAGAAGCAATCAGGAGAGCATCGCGAGAAGAGTCGTCGTTCGGACGTTACTGTCCAACATTTTGCAAATAAACGTCTTGTTAAGTTTTCCTTTACGCCTGTCCCTCTGCCTCAGCTCTCGAGAGTTCTGAACGTCCACGTGGCCTGCGGAATGACGACCACCACCCAGCTCCATGCTACCTTCTGGGTCTGCTGCGGCCACCGACGCGGCTCGTAACAAGCCCCTTAACTAGCGTCGTTTACGATCTTCTATGCACACGAGGGGAGAGGAGCCTGCTCATTGACACGAATGGCACTACTTTACTTTTTTTCAGGGACTTTAGCTGATGAGAGTACGCAGCGCAGCACCATGACTACGAAGATGTGCTTTAGCCCCGAAACAAATAAAAAGACAGCAAACAGCAATTAAAAAAAGTTAACTGTGCGTAGACATTCTCGCGCTTATTTTTGTAGTGATGGCTCGAGGGGTACTACGTGATTCGGCTCCACCAACAGGATCGCGTAAACCGCATCGTCTGTGCTTGATAGAGCGCTCTGGCGGAAGTATACAAGAATGCACTGTCGTTACGTGGCATAGCGACAGCAATATCGGCTTGAGAACCGGAACTTATGTCGACGTTAATTGTTTAGTACGGTGGTGTTTCTGCAGCAGTATCTTAAGATATACGATGCATTATCGAATGCATATTAATTACAGACACGGATGCTTCTTTGGCGGGACGCATCCTGATACAGGTACAAGACCCTAAGAATATGTAAGATAGTATCTACGATACATGTAACTTTGATTCAATTTAACACTGGCTTAAGCTAGACTCTCTGTCGTTGAAGAAACCTGTGAATATATCCTTCTTTAAATGAATGATCGTAGAGTTTGAGAACCTCAGGAAGTGAATGGAGTTTGTACAATGTGGAGGACATTGTTTTTCGTACCAATTATGATTCTGGTTTCATTGAACAATGTACCACAAGCGTGTATAGTTCGTGGAATTCACATCGCGCGTGATTCGCTTCTGGAGGTAGGATTGAGAGATGATTCTATTGATATGTGGCACAACCAACACAACCATTTTCGACATTGGTTATGCTTTTACAGCAACAAGGTATCCTACCGGTTTAGTTGGTTGTCGACATTAGTTGTTCGAAATATAAACTTATTTTAAAGTTTTGACAATTTACGAAGTATCAATTTTCATGATGCCGTAGTGAAATGACTCTTAATACGTGCCTGACGAGGCTCCTTTTACCGAGAGTGTAGAAAACAAC
This sequence comes from Rhipicephalus microplus, assembly GCF_043290135.1. Taxonomy (NCBI): domain Eukaryota; kingdom Metazoa; phylum Arthropoda; class Arachnida; order Ixodida; family Ixodidae; genus Rhipicephalus; species Rhipicephalus microplus. The sequence continues at coordinate 157,799,228 of NC_134704.1, forward strand.
AGCCACGTAGTAGCTATATAACAACGAGCAGCTGCAAAAAAAAATTGCTCTGTATTTACGGAATGAATGGTGATAAGTGGGCAAAGCTCGAACGGGGGAGGTCATTGGTAAAACGTAGCTCTGCCGTGAAAAATTAGCCTATTTCTTCATTAGAAAGGCCTAAGACTGTGCGTATATTATACGAATTCACTTTTATTTTGTTCTTGATCGTTTCTTGTTCCGTTTCTTCGTTTGTCCTTTTCGTTTCTTCGTTGTCATAGATGGCAAATGCAAAGTCTATGCACATCCCTCGGATCACAGTTGGTTGCATATGGATACTAGTGAGTGCGTATTTGGAAAGCATGTGCTGTACGCTGCAGTCATTGGCAAAGAGGTACATCGGCCCGTGTGTCCGACCGTCAGTCCAGCCGGCCATCCCGCCGTCAGTCGATCAGGCCATCTGAACACCCGCCCGCCTGTCCGTCCGTCCGTCCGTCCGTCCGTCCGTCCGTCCGTCCGTCCATCTGTCTGTCTGTCTGTCTGTCTGTCTGTCTGTCTGTCTGTCTGTCTGTCTGTCTGTCTCTCATTCTGTCACTTGCACTAGCGCCACCTGCTGAGTGAGTCATACAACTAGGTGTTTACGAACCGGTCGCATGAACAGTTTCATAGCTTTAGGAGCTTCGCCTCTAAAAAAAAAGACACACATACATACACGCATATAAAGGGTGTCCCAATTATCAGGCAGCGCAGTTATAAAACAAAACGACATTATATATCAGTATGCTGTAGTGGCCGCTACTACTTTTTGCGTTTGTAACTGCAAAAGTACTCACTTAATTATCAAGACGCCAATGAGGCAGATGTGCGCATCTTGAATCAACATATGGCTGTGCTATTCTCAGTATCGTGCTAATTGCGTGCTTTTTTTGTTATTGAAAGGAAATGTAAAAAAGATAGCATGGCACATGGTTTCCTTTTGCAAATGAAAGCAGCACTCTCAAATAAGCTTACAACAGGTAGCCACTTTTCCTCTTCTCCATTGCAAGAGAGCGTTCTGGACTTTGGCAATGGGACCGGTCGGGCTTCAACAACATGTGTCGGAATCATGCAGGCATTCGTACCTCCTCGTTGTACGTCAGTGTCACTATCAATATCTCGCAGCCAACTACTCTCATGGATAACGCAGCGGAAGCGCTGTTGTGAATAGAGATTCGCTGTCTATAAGATTACAGCGGTGCGTTTCTTAGCACGCCAAGTGGCAAACATCGCAATCCATATTTTCTGATTTTCTTTCTACATTGCTTTCATTGATACTGGCCACCTCAAAGTGAGCCTGTTTGAAGGCGCTGCTTACTGATGTGAGCATCAGTGTAGTCACGTGAAAATTTTTATATTTCCCGTGCTTTCTTATTAACAGGAAGTGAGCACACAATTAGTACGCTGTAAAAGGTACAACAGACAGATGTTGTTTCAACTAGAGCACATTTGCCACATTTCGATTCTGGTAAATAATTGGGCGTTTTTTGCGTTACAAATATAAATATTACAAAATAATAGTGGTTAATGAAAACAAAACCAGCAGTGACTACAGCAGTTTACTGGGAGTAATATGCACCAGGTTTGCTACACGTAACGCCCTATATCTTGTTTTTTATCACGTTGCGTGATAAATGGGACACCATGTAGACATATACATGGGCCTATACATAAATGTCTCAAGCAAAATGGGCTAGTTGAATACAGCGTAAGAAAGAACAACAAACATAACAAGTGCCCAGAATATTTAAAATCAGATAGTACACTGTTTTCAACTATGAAGATATATATTTTTGATAACACAGTTACAAACCAATAAATGACAAGAAGATTATTGACGTATTGTGGCAATCCAGCAAAACAAGTTTTTCTAGAAAGTATTGATTTATTTTCCTGTGTTTTCGCACAGATATTCTTCCATAATATTAAAAAGAGCACCCTTTTCATTAAAGATGTTAAGAATTCACCATTGCGTTAACGAGTTTCCGTAGGTGGTTCGCGTTCTCGCTTTAACAAGGTACCTAAATCCTGAGCCTTAATGTCTCATTGGTTATGGTACTGGTGTAGGTCAAAAAGAAGTTGTCGTGGTGAGCTTTGAATTCCAAAAATGCCTTTTCAGGTAACTGTTGGTTTTAAATATTCCTGATTTGCAATGCACCGTCTTGATGATCCTGCTGAAAGTGTAGAGGCACATTCACACATTGGTAGAATATATACAACACGAATGCACTTCTTTTTGCGTTCGTAATAGGGTTTTGTATTGGCATTGTGAGTCACACGCCCAACAAGTAGGCATTAATAGAGTCTGGAGTGAACTGTGGGAAAGTACAACCGACGCTTCACGTTTGAAGGCAACAGCATGCGATATTAGACATGCCGGTTGGTTCAGCGATATAACGTTTAGTGTAATTGACATAATACGTTTATCGCGAATTATTAAATAGTATTTCCAAGAAGTTGTACAACATCTTTCCTACGTTTCAGCCGGGGAGGGGCCTTCATCAGGGAGAACTCAATACAAAATGCGCTTTTCTTAAGTAGGCATGGCATTTAAGAAGACCCTAACACGTGAACCATCACTATCATACACTATTTACTGCAACGTAGATAGTGGCGAGTAATGGATGGTGAGCAGAGAATGTCAAAGAAACGTCAAAGTAATGATATGAGAATGCATGAATTATGTTTCCGTAAAGTAGATCACATGAATAACAGTTTGAAAACTACGACAATAACTAAACAAAAAATCATGATGTGAAATTCATAAAGCAAAACACACAGAAAAAAACACACACACAAAAACATTAACCCATCATCTTTCATTCAAGCGTTTTCTGCTATGATTTCTTAAGCTTTTTCTTTGTGAATTTTTGTGTGTGTGAGCTCTGGTAACTACTTTTCCCGCTCGATGAAAGCTGAGGCATTGAGGTTTGCAACGAGCGGCTTAATTCATTTGATTGACTGTTTTGTGGAGTTAAACGTCCTAAAAAAACCTCTTTATGATTATGAGAGACACCGTGTTGGAGGATTGCGGAAATTTCAATCACCTGGGGTTTTTTAACGTGCACCCAAATCCTAGCACATGCGCCTGCAGCATTTTCATCTCCATTGAAAATGAAGCCGCCGCAGCTGGGATTCCATTCCACGACCTGCGGGTCAGCAGCCGAGTACCTTAGCCACTAGACGACCAAAGTGGGGCTTGCGACGAGCTGTGTACACGCATATAGTTACTTGTTTAAATCACGAGAATGTGCGCTTGTACTATTGCCATAGAAAAATATACACAAAAAGCGGACACTCCCGTAGGGCCCTGCGGCTGCGCTACTACGCTGCTTCCAGCGCCACGAGTAGCTGGTCCGACCCGGTGATGTCTTCAGGATAAACAAAATTACATTTTTTCCCCGAAGCTGGGAGTCCAACCCGTACCATTACACTCCTAAAGCGAGTGTCTTTACTAATTGGTCACACACCTTTTTTTTTATTGCTAGACATTGACACTTTTTCCCACCGCAGCTACGTCGGCATGTGGCTCATAATACCAAACTTTCATTTCACAAGAGAATCAATGTTGACATTTTTTCATCATGCTATAATTTCCGAAATACTTCGCGTAGTTTTCTTACAGAGTCCGTAAAGAATGAATTCACTGATAAAATATTTACATCACAGTTCCGAACAGCCATACGATTTTTCCAGACGCTACAAAGGCGGAGCAGAAAAACCTTGTGATAAAGTATAATTCTTTGACCTGCAATAAATGCTGAATGTCATGTGGTTTTAGCAGCAACTTTTTTTCAGGGTCCTTTGCATGATATACCGAAAGAAAACCGCACTACAGCAATCCTGAAAGACATGTTCGATTGATACAGGTTTCCTACAAAGCAAATATTCAGTGCCCCACGATAGATGCTCCACTCTTTCCTCTAGCCACGTCTTAACAGGCAAGGTATCAGTATGGAGCAAGAATGTTTTCACACCCCCTGGCACCAGCATTTGTTTCACACACTTTAAGATGTCTTTTCCCGGCCTCCGCTGTACATTGTTTAGTACAAAGGCTCTGGGAACACAATGTCTATTGAATCTAAGTTAAAACGCTTGCGTGTTTATGTACCCAAATATTCAATGGAAAAGTGGTAATTTAAAAAATCTGAATGCCATCACAACTTCACACAAAAATTCACTGCTCATGTAACATTCACTTTCTCTCATCGAGACAACCAAGCTGGAAAAGACATGGCTTAATTGTATTTGCATATCCGAAAAAAAACAGTCGTGTAAAGCAAAAACAAAAATCTAGAGACAAGTTGTTTTAAAAACAAATACCGCAGTTTTAGACCTACCCGACTCAACTTGCGAAACAAGTTGTTTCTGCTTGCCCTTTCATACTCTGATGGCCCCCCCCCCCCAAAAAAAGAAAACGCAGATACTCTATGTAACTTCCTAAAGTTCAATCTCGAGCACCTCAGAACTTGTAGGAGATAGACAAGCTTACTCGCAATGAAGATCCTGCAAATGGTCGCACGTGTGAAAATTTAGAAGGTGCATCCTCTCCATTTATGAGGTCGAGATTTCAGTTGTTGTATCTTACCATTCCATAAATCTCTGGTGTGTCGATGTGTGCCCAATGGTACACCAAGGTAAATCACAGGTGTGCGTGTCCACTGCATGCTTTCAAAAACTCGCAGCGTTGTCTGCCACAGACCATGCCATATACCAATGCACTTACTGAGGTTTGCATTGCTACCTGTCATGTCACAAAACACGACTAATTTTCATGGAAGCTGTAACACTCCTTACCAGAGCAGAAAACAACAACATCGTCAGCGTAAGCTAATGAGCGCCCTTCACAGCCTCGTAGGCTGAAGCCACGTACATCTGGACGGTAAATATTTTTTGCACAACGCCTCTAAATACATTGCAAACAAAAAAAGGTGACAGAGGACAACACTGACGCACAGAGGAGCGCACTTCGATTCCTTCTGTCAACTCATCATTGATAATGGGGTTAGTCGTACAGTTGTTGTATGTCATTTTAACGCTTTCTTTTATTATTGCGCCCACTCCAACATACTCAAGAATTAAAAACCAGAGATCATGACATACTCTGTCGAAGGTCTTTTCTAAGTCACTTTGCACCATAGAAACTTTCCTAAAATCAGCATCACACGTATCAAGTATGCTCGAGCCACATGTATATTTGTGCATATCGAGCTTCCTTTTATACCACAGGCCTGTCGTCGACCTGCTAAATCGCTGATAGCATCCTGTAATCTACTCGCTAATACTTTCATTATTATTTCGTAATTACTGTTGTCAGCGAAATTGGCCCATAGCCTGTCACTTTGTTAAGCTTAATCTTATTGTCACTCCTTGGTATCAACACTGCATAAGATTGTTTGAAGTACGGGGCAAGCCGTCCTGCTTGATACGTCTTCTTGAACACCCGTTAAGGTACCGCGCATAACTGTGGGCCGTTAACATAGTAAAATGCTGCTGTTAGGCCGTAAGTACGAGTGATCAGAATAGTGCATAAGAGTGGGTCCTTCTGTGATGCTCCACATTTGAGTCACTCCTTGTGCGTCGGTATGGCTGACATGATCAGCCGCAAGCAGCCGTAGGTTATACCCCGTCAAAAGCGAGGTTCTTCGAGGAAAATCGTTGCCAAACGACTACGCAGTGGTTCCAAATCGTTCGGGCACAGCCGAAGGCAAAACTCAGTTTAGATTAGGCAAAGCAACTCGTCTACGTCCTTTATCTCTCTCTTCTGCACAGCGTTGCCACCACAGACGCGCAGACGACGCCTGTACCGACCGTTAAACAAGCTGAGCCATGCTTCTCCATCAGTGCGAGCCATCATGAGCACCCGTCTCATTGTAGCATCGGGATTCGTACAAGTGTACCAGTTTAGTGGGACACAGTCCCGCCAGCGCTGATCGCGCGGTTCTATGCGGTACAGCGTTATCCACTCATCACGGCCTCGAATACAAAGTTCCAGCGTACCAGGTTCGCAGTCAGCTTCAGCACCGATCTGTCGCAGCCAGTACGGGTGGTTCACGCTGACCTGCGTTTCGTTTAAGGGCAGCGGAAGGTATGGGTTGGCCGCACCGAATCCCACGTCCACAAGGTGCTCGCCCTCGGGGAGGTCCACAATGAGCACTACGTGCTGCTGAAGCGTCATAGGTGCTTCTCGAGGAAGACCCCAGCGAACTCGGGCCATGCGCAAACGCAGCTGGTAGCCCAGAGCTTGCAGAAGACGAGCGAACAGGGAGTTGAGCTCGAAGCAGTAGCCACCACGCCCGCGCTCCACCACCTTGGCGAACAGCGAGTCGACGTCCAGTGCAATCGATCGACCCAGCAAAACGTCGATATTCTCGAAGGTAATGCGTTGCAGGTGCGCCTCTATGAGGGATTGGAGCGAACACAAGTCTGCGCTGAAAGGCTCCTTCTTAGGTACGCCGAGAAATGCCAAGTACTCGTTTGTTTGCTGCGCGGTCAACGGATCCATTTCCCAAGAACAGTGACTAAATTTCCCGCAAGAGTTCACACAAGCCAAACAGCTCTCGGACTGACGCTGAGGCGACGACTTTCCCAAGGCAGCGTAAGCGATAAGATGCGCAACAAACACCGCTGTACAAAGGGAAGGCCAACCGTGCACCTCGACTGAAGGGCAGTGATATAGGGGGGAGATAACTCACTAAGCAGCGCGGAGCGAAGGAGCGAACTCGCTGCGAAGGAGCGAAGGCGGTCGCAGCCAGTCAGGCCTGACAAGCTGCGCCATCACGCTGGATTCCGTGCCGACTGGTTGTGCCCCCGCGATCTATGACAACAGCGCTGCTACGGCTGACCGGCTTGCCCTCCGCCATCTCCTGACGCCGGGAAGCTATCACTGAGCTGTACCCCGGTCGAAGGAGTCCTCGGACTCCTTCGACCGTGTCGTTTTTTCTTTCTCTACTCATTACTTCTGTATGTAGGTGTCCTCATATCTATCCTGTCCTATTTAATCCTCCCTATCTCTTTAATTCCTCCTTACCCCCCTCCCTCGCGGGCCACTGTTCAGGTGTCACACTATAATGCAGACAGTCAGTGGCGTAGCCGAGGGGGGGGGGTTGGGGGGGGCTCAACCCTCACCTGAAATTTTTCGTCTGACACCCCCCACCCCTGCCCCTGCCACTCACTCAACTTACTATTTTTTGTCGCTTCACGCTGAAATGATTTTGAAAGTAACGCTGCTACTATCACAATATCATTAATTATTGCTTGGCGCTTTTACAACGAATAATGTCTATATACGAAAAAAAGTATTGGGGTGTTTCTCAATACTTAGCATACTTTGTGATTTTTGGCACAAACCTAGGCCGCGAGTGTTCTAAGCTGACTTGGCGACGGGAATAATGCTCATGCGGTGGTCATTCTTGTACCCGCCGGAACAGATCTCGCCATGCATAGTCGATCAGTAAGATAATTTTCAGTAGAGAGAGGTTCGTTTTAATGGAAATAGCAAGACACAGTTCCAAGCTCTGTTAGGCCACGTTCAAGCATATTACAGTGCGGCTCTTCGTATGTGTGCTTAGATATACTCAAGCCAAAAAATAACGTTTCTATTTAACCTTCGCCTGTCTTGCTAACATCTATATACACACACACGCACGCACACACACACGCAAACACGCGCACGTGCGTGACAGAATATCTGGTTTACTCCTAACTCGGCTGGTGTATGCTGGTGTACAATATATTTTTACATATCTTTATTATGCCCTGACGTATAGGCACTCCGAAGTGTTGTCTAGTGACAAAGGTGCAACGCAGGGAAATGTGCAGGCTAATCACAGCATTAAAAAGGCCTACTAAAATACTCATCATGTAACTTAGGCTCATAAATAAAAATATGGTGGTCATAAACCTAAAGCAGCGCAATGTGAAATGCAGTGTGGGCAGCTGTAGTGAGCACAAGCTTTATTGTTCAGTACTGTGAAAAACAGCACAAGAATAGGAAACGTAATGGTGAAAAACTACAGACAAATTAAATATATATTGACACGCTTCATCTGTTCGTTTGTCTACACTGACAAGCCTAGAAGGGCACTCCGAGCAGTTTCTGCAACAAGCGACATGACGCAGGACAAGAAATGCATAGAATGGAGAAACACAGGTGGGCGTGTTATCATGTAAAAATACGAGCAATATACATAACCATATTTTTTTTTCAAGAAATGAAAGAAACTTTGCAGAAGAAATGTGTCACTCTGCAAACAGGCACATTACAAAGCGTAATACTGTTGATTATCTTTTTCAAATGACGCAAAGATTCTCCTGCGCATTGCATGCAAAAACAAGTGCCTTATATATTACCCAAATTTCCTAGAATTGCCACATGCGAATTTGTGTCTTTTCATTGTCGTTCACACTGTTCGTATCTGCTAACCACGTCTGCAAGTGAAAGAGTCCACTGAAAAGCAAGGAGTAGGCAACCGGAGAGAACAGAATCACTCTGCCGTGCCGTCAAAGTGATTTTTGGGAATCTGTTTCATACAGTTCAAGTTGCTTCTTTACAGCTGGACGAGAAGTAGCGCATACTGATTTTACCAAGACCGCCTTTTTTACTACCCGCCAGGGTGGTCCAGTAATTATAGTGCTCTGGTGCTGCCCCGCAGGTAGCGAAATCGAATCCCTGTCGTATTTTTAATGTAGGCGAAAACGCTTTAGGCCGATGCACTTTGAATTAGGCGCATGTGAAAGAAGCAAAGGGCTAACAGTTTTGGAGCACCCCTTTACGGCGTCTCTCGTAGTCATATTGTAGTTTTTGGATGTTCATCATCATCATCATAACCATCGGCTTGACTACGTCCACTGCAGGACAAAGGCGTCTTCCATGTTCCGCCATGGGTTCTCGGTCCTTTACTTGCTGCAGCCATTTCATACCCGCAAACCTCTTAATCTCATCTGCCCACACAACTTTCTGTCTCCCTATTACCCGCTTGTATTCTCTGAGAATCCAGTCAGTTAGTTTTAATGACCTGCGGTTATGTTGTCAACGCGATACATGCCCGCCCCATGTCCATTTCCTCTTTTTGTTTTCAACTACGATATCCTTAACCCCGGTTCGTTCCCTGATCCACTCTGCTGTCTTCTGGTCTCTTAAGGTTACACCTATCATTTTTCTTTCCATCGCTCTCTACGTCGTCCTCAACTTGTGGAAATTGAGCCCGCTGCCTTGGCGCGGGCTTTGCCGCTTTTTCTGCCGTTCTCATGTCCCGACATAACTCCCGTCCTCCACGGTCAGCCGCGTCGGGAGAACGGAGAGGGACGTTTAACCCCTCTCACCCGGTAGCGGATGTCGACTGTGGCGCTGCGCACGCGCGCGCTCGCGTAGGGAGCGAAAAAGAGACCTCTCCGGGAACGACATGGGTGTAAGCACGCCTTTCGTCCGTCAGCTCTCTTTGGGGCTCGTTTGGACTTTGCCAACAGCGCCTTGCGCCCGCAGCGAACGCTTACCTTAAGTCGCCCCCTCCCTCTTTCCGATCGCTAGGCCGAAGAGTGGTGCGGGTTCCTAGTGCGGGGCCAGGCTACGCCGACCCGTATCTATCCGAAGCCAACGCGAGCGTCTTTGCCTTCGCTCGAGCAACGGAGCCTTGGTCTCGGTGTCTCGGTGAATCACTTTTACCACGGAGACGTGCTCGCACTACGCCCTGTGTAGTACTTCTCGCCCGTGGAGAAAATAAGCCCATTTTCTTTCCCGCCGCACCTTTGAAACGGGCTCCGTACTGCGTTTTGGTGTTGCCGCAGATAATAAAGTGTTGCGACCTTGAGCAGTACTGTGTTCTCGCCATGGCGACGGTTAACGCGTGCCCTGCGGCTCGTTAAGAATGAACCCACTCTGGTGGCCTTACTCCTTCGGGATACGTGTGACAACAAACTTAAGCTGAAACTTCTTTGTAGGTCTCCAAGTTTCCGTGCCATAGCTAAGTACCGGCAGGATGCAGCTGTTATATACCTTCCTCTGTGGCAATCATGATTTGAGCTTGTAAATTGTGCTCCACCCCATTCCTATGCTTCTAGTTACTTAAGTCTCGTGGTTTGGCTCCACGGTTATTACCTGTCCTAAGTAGACGTTGTCTTTTACAACTTAAACTGTGCTATTACCTATTCCGAAGCGCTGTTATCTTCTGAGGTCGTTGTACATTACTTTCATTTTCTGCAGATTAATTTTAAGACCTACCTTTCTGCTCTCCTTGTCAAACTCCGTGATCATGAGTTGCAATTTGTGCCCTGGGTTTGTCAGCAATATAAAGTCATAGGTGAAGCATGGGTTACTAAGGTACTCTCAGTTAACTCTTATTCCTAACTCTTCCAATTCTACGTCTCGGCAACCTCCTGTAAGAAGGCGGTAAATAGCAATATTGGGGAGGTCGCATCCCCCTGATGTTTAACCTTTCTGATTGGTATGTTGTCGATTTCTTTATAAAGCTCTATGGTGGTGACACATCCCCTGTATATTTCTTCCAGGATGATTGTATATGCTCCTTAGACGCCATAATTCCGCAGTGTCCGCATGGCTGCTGATATTTGTACTGAAATAAACGCCTTGTCCTAACCTATGAAAGCTATGTATATTGGTTGGCTGTATTCTGAGCATTTCTGTATTACCTGGTTGATAGTATAAATGTGGCCTATTGTTCAGTATAGCTTGTCTGAAATCCTGCTTGTTCCATTGGTTGATTGAATACTACGGTTGTCTTATTTCTGCTAGCAATAATCTTTATAAACAGCTTGTATGCGATGGAGAGCAACCTGATCGGCCTGTGAATCTTCAAGTACTTGTCATACCCTTTCTTATCTATTAAGATGAAGTTATCATTCTTCCAAGATTCTGAAACTCTTCCCGTCAGGAGACACTTCGTAAACAGGGTAGCTACTTTTTCTTACACAATCTGTCTTTTGTCTTTTAGTAGATTTGATGTTACTTGATCCTCACCAGCAGCTTTGCTTCCTTGCATTCACTATATAGCTTTTCTGACTTCTTCTATTACTACTGATGGGATGCCATCTGGGTTACTGTTAGTTCTAATATTAAGGTCGTTGTTGTCCCGGCTACTGTACAGAACTCAGAAAAACTCCGCCACTATTATAATTATCCTATCTATATTGGTGGTTACTTTGCCTTCCTTGTCCCGTAGTGCATATATCTGGTTTTCGCCTATCCCAAGTTTTCTCTTCACTGCTTTGAAGCTTATTGCGTTCCTCAGAGCGTGGTCAATTTTCTCCATGTTATACCTTCTTACATCAGATATCTAACGCTTAATAATCAACTTCAAAAGATATTCAGTTCTATTTTGTCTGTTTTCTTTGCAGCTTTTATGCTTTGACGTTTTCCGATGAGATTCTTTGTCTCCAGGGTGCAGCTTGCCAGTGTCCTGTTCAAAAGCCGTACCTCCATCTTCCACTGCACACTCCGTAATGATACTTGTCAGATTATCATTCATTGCGTCAACGCTAAAACTGGTTTCCTCGATAAGAGCCGAGTACCTGATCTGAAGCGAGACTCTGAATTCCTGTACTTTCTCTCTCAGTGCTAGCTTATTTATTGGCTTCTTGCGTATCAGCTTCTGTCGTTCCTTATTCAAGTATAGGCGAATTCGAGACCGTATCAATCTATGGTCACTGCATAGTACCTCGCAAAGCACTTCCACATCCTGCACGATGCGTGGTTGTGCACTAAGTATAAAGTCTATTTCGTTTTTACTTTCGCCATTAAGGCTCTTCCATGTACACTTATGGTTTCTCGTTTTCGGTAGAAGGTAATCAAGATCCATAAACTATTTTGTTCTGGGAATTCTACTGATAGCTCCCCTCTGGCGTTTCTAGTACCGGTGCCATGATCTCCTACTGCCTGGTCTCCAGCCTGCTTCCCTGCCTTGGCATTGAAGTCGCCCTTCAGATGTTAAACCCCAATAATTGATTATTAACAGCTATGTTTTTGCTGTTGTTCTGAACATCGCAATTCAAGCATGACTTCAGTTACATTAATCCTTGATTGAGCTGGCGCAAATGGTCGATAATACACACACATCCAGCTGAAGCTAACTACGTTCCCGCTGAAGGACAGACATTTATTTCATGTTTAATGTTCAGATAGCAATGCCAAACGATTTTTCATGTGTTGTTGCAGCTCTCAGGTAAACCCTAGGAGTCTCAGCAATAAAAGAACCGTTCTGTTTGTGCTGTGCTAACCGACAGAGTTGCCGGAATCTTGAGAAGAAGTTGCACGTTTGGGAACAATACCTCTGGGCATTCGCAGGCGCTTGCATCGCAGACGTGCTGAGCGGTTCTTGGTTTTCTCGCTTCCATTGCTCAGCATATACTGATAACTTCCCTTGCAATGCTGAAGTTGAGATAATGTTAGAATATACACGTAAGTAAACTTCTCGGCAGTGGGAAGAATGATATATTCGGGAATGTTCTATGGCAGAAACGAAGAAAGCATCTCCAAGGTGGGCCGATGCCTTTTAAAGCGCTCATTGAAGGGGTCTATGAAGTAGTACAGAAAGGCCAGAAATACTGTCAGAAAAGGCCAGAAATAAGTGGTCTTCCACACCAACCACTGGCACGTTATTTCGATGAAGCTGCCTGCCTGTGACAAGAGGCATTCTCATTTTCGGAAGTGGTCAACTGTGCACTGAGAGCAGCGGTGCTTTCAGAGAAATGGTCTTCAAGCGTTGTACTGTACGGCGTTTCGGCGCGACCATCGAGTGTCATAGAAGGGCGCTGAACGACCCAGGACGCGAACTACCAAGCAATACGTGTAGGCAGTGTATTTCAATGGGGTGACTTCCCATTGCTAGGAAGCAACGCGCTCTGCAAAGTTCGGGCATTGCCCCGTCGCGGTGGTCTAGTGGCTAAGGTACTCGGCTGATGACCCGCAGGTCACTAGATCAAATCCCGGTGGTGGCTACTCCATTTCCGACGGAGGCAGAAATATTGTAGGCCCGTATGGTCAGATTTGGATGCACGTTAAAGAACCCCAGGTGGTCGAAGTTTCCAGAGCCCTTCACTACGGCATATCTCATAATATATGAAGGTTTTGGGACGTTAAACCCGGCATATATCAATAAAAATTCGGGCACTGACCTTGAATGCGTGAAACGAAAACTTCAGCGACTCTAAATGTCGGCTGGTAAAGTTCCCTCTTAAACACCAGCACTAGTTTTTCGCCTGGTGGAAAGATTCGCGGGATACATAGAGGAAAGAAAACATCGAGGAAAGGAGAGGGGAAGTGACCGTGGACGAGGTAGAACAGCGAGTAACCGGTTGTGCGCTGTACAGAGGTATTATACGCAAAAGTAACAAATGGCAAAATGGTGTCCCAGTTTCTGTGGTCGGGTTCGATATACATCGCTATCATATCTGACAGTGTACGATGAAAGCACTAAGTCAGGCCGTTCGTCTGAGGATGGTAACTGGAGCTTGTTTTGTGTGTAGTGCCGGATGCCTTGAGCACTTCTTCAACGAGTTCTGAAAGAAACACTCTTGCACGGTCACTCAGGATTACACGAGGAGCTTCGTGGCGAAGGATTATTGCTCGAAGGATGAAGTCGGCCACTTCCGAGGCTGATGCAGAAGGCACAGGAGCTTTTTCGGCGTAGCAGGTCAGGTGGTCGACAGCTGTAACTATCCATCGATTGCCCGTGACAGTCGTAGGAAGCGGGCCATACAGGTCAATGCCAACTACCTCGAATAGTACCAGGGGACACGGAAGCGGTTGTAATTGTCCACTTCGAGTTGATGTAGGTAGCTTGCGACGCTGACAGAGCGCATAAGGCAACGTACTTCGCGACACAGGTGGACAAGCCCGGCCAGTAGTAGTGACATCTTATGCGGTCATACGTTTTCTGAAAGCCCATGTGTCCAGCAGACATGTCGTCGTGATATGTCTTGAGAACTGGAGCCCGAAGAAAGCGATGTAGAACGGGCACCCAGCGTTGACCATCAGGGTGGTAGATATGACGGTACAGAATGTGGTTGTTGAGCTTGAATTGCGTCAGCTGTCGGCGAAGACGGGCGTTAGGGGGTCGGAAAGTCCCTTCAAAACGGTCCGTGGTGCGGCGACAGTAAGGGTCAGCACGTTGGTGCGATAAGAACAAACCACACTCGCTTGGAGAAGTTGGGTCTACAGTAGTTAATGACGAAACATGTAGGGAAGAGACGGCCGAAAGCTTCTCGAGTGCGGCAGTGGCGCGTTTGTTAAGTGACTCCGAATAGAGCGGGCAACGCGAAAGTGCGTCGGCGTCTTGATGCTTGTTTCCCGACTCGTACCTGATTGTGAAGTCGTATTCTTGTAAGCGAAGAATCCAGCGACCAAGGCGGCCGGACAAGTTCCTGATTGTCGAGAGCCATCACAAGGCGTGATGGTCCGTAACCACAGTGAAGTGGTGGCTGTGGAGAGAAGGTCGAAATTTTTGTATCGACCGTACGACTGCTAGGCACTCCTGTTCGGTGATGGTATAATTCTTTTTGGCAGGGGTCAGTGCACGGCTCGCGTATGCGACGACTTTCTCACGTGACGATTTGTCTCACTGTAGGAGAATTCCACCAATGCCTCGGCCGCTAGCGTCTGTATGCAGGAGCGTAGGCGCGGTATCGTCGGAATGGCAGAGGACTGGTTCGAATGTGAGTGCACACTTCAGTTGGGCAAACGCCGCTTCACATTCAGGAGACCACACAAAGGCAACGCCTGACACGAGCAACGTGTGCAATGGTAAAGCTACTGAGGCGAAGTCTCGAATGAATCGGCGAAAATAAGAAGCGAGGCCGAAGAAACTGTGCAAATCTTTGGCTTTTTCAGGACGCGGGAAGTGTTGGACAGCGGAAATATTGTCAGGATCGGGACGAATACTGTCCTTGCTTATGATGTGGCCTAACACTTTTATCGTCTTGCTAGCAAAACGGCACTTCTTGGTGTTCAGCTGAAGGCCTGCGTTTGCAAGGCACGTAAGAACTTCGTCCAGTCGTTGCAAGTGCTGAGGGAAAGTTGACGAGAAAATAACAATATCGTCTAAATAACACAAGCAAGTCTTCCACTTCAAGCCCCGTAAAACTGTGTCGATCATCCGCTCGAATGTTGCTGGAGCATTGAAAAGGCCGAATGGCATGACGTTGACTTCGTACAGCCCATATGGTGTTGAAAACGCTGTCTTTTCTTTGTCATCCTCGTGCATGGGTATTTGCCAGTAACCTGAACGCAGGTCTTGGCATGAGAAGTACTCAGCACCTTGCAGTGAATCCAAAGAATCTTCAATGCGCGGCATGGGGTAAACGTCCTTCTGGGTAATCTTAATAAGTGTTCTGTAGTCCACGGAAAATCGCACGGAGCCATCTTTTTTCCTTACTAAAACAACAGGGAATGACCAAGGACTCACGGAGGGACGTATAATGTTCCGTTGCAGCATATCGGCTACATTTTGTTCAATGATCTCACGCTCGGACGAAGAGACGCGATATAGTCGACGGCGAACGATGGAAGTGCCATCATTCTGGATACGATGCCTAATAATGGACGTCTGTCCCAGAGATGAGGAATGGGCATCGAGCAATCTCCTATGCTTTTGTAGCAAGGCAAGCAAGTCATCTGTCTGTGAAGAGGTCAGTTCTGGACTAATAGTCGCAGCAAGAACAGAAACGCTTGATGAACGTCCAGTAGAAGGAAGGTCAGAACATGCTGGCATAAGCGGGACAACAGAGACAAGTTGAAATTCAGAAACGCAAGCCATTGTGGTGCCTTTAGGAATGAGAATTTTCTCAGAAGTCTGGTTTGTAGCGTAGAGAAGTCCGGAGCCATTGTGGAATCGCGCTAAACCTGAAGCAAGGGCTATACCTCATGCGTGACAGCGTGCAGATGGTCGGACAAACACGTCACCAGAGTGGATCACATTAGAAATGATGGCAGCTATCCGCTGATGACCAGGTGGTAGCTCGGTGTCTTCAGCAGCGAGCAAGCGAACGGGCTTGTCATTCGCATACAGGGCATAGTCAGTTTCCATTATATGAACAACATTCTCTCGACAGCAGATGGAAGCGTTCGCCGTAGACAGAAAATCCCAGCCTAAAATAAGCTGGTGGGCACACGAACTCAGCACAGCTAATTGCACAAAATGAAGAAGACCAGCTGTGAAAACTCGAGCGGTGCACATACCGGCAGGTCTAATGGCGTCCCCTTGAGCAGCGTGCAGTGTAGGTCCATCATAAGGGGTGGTGATGTTTCGCAGACGTGAGCACAAAAAACGATCAATCACAGACAAACAAGCACCAGTGTCTATTAAAGCGTCCTCGTACACACCTTTTCTTATAACCGATATCGTATTATATGGACGCGCTGGAGGAATTTCTGTCGTTTCGTTCGATGCAGCTTTTCCTCCAAATCTGCAGAGGTTAGTTTTCCGGGCGCTGGTTGGTGAATTACGAGACAGGTCGCAATGGAGACGTGGAACGGCGGAGGGGTGAGGGTGAGCGGCGTCTAGTAGAGCGGTAAGAACTGGTTGGCTCAGATGTCGCAGTTGGAAACGGTGAGCGACGTAGCGGCGGATCATAAGGACGACGTTGGAAAGGGTACCAGCTTGTCCCATCATCCCGTCCGTAGGTGTCGAGTCCTCGACGCTCGTCCTACTGACGCTTCCGACAGACGCGTGCAATGTGGCCCCAATAGCCGCAGTAATAACAGATCGGACGATGCGGCCGCCATGGTGGGTGAAAGGGCTGGCTAGTCACACTCGGAGTTAACGAGGCCAGCGGGACAGGCGTCGAGTCTGCGGGCATCGGTTGTACCACGGGTGGTGAGCCAGCGAAGACTTGTGCGTACGTCGACTGGAGTCGAGGTACTGGAGAGTCTACATACGCTGGCCCGGTCATGGACGCCAACTCCTCTTTGATAACGTCGCGCAAAACAGTGTTGGAGGGGGGAGGTGGACCAGGTGTCGTTGAGAGGCCGAAAGATTGCAGCTCTTCCCGTATAATCGCCCGGATCATGGCACGCAATGAGGCATCAGTCGGGGTAGTGTTTTCAGAGCTGTCCGGCGGTAACCGTTGGAATTCAAGTTCCTCTAGGCGTTGGCACGTGGCAACAACGTCAGCGACTGTAGTCGGGTTTTGAATGACCAAGGCATTGAACGCGACCGTGCCTATTCCTTTCAATAGATGACGAACTCTCTTTGATTCAGACATGGACGTGCTGAAACGGTGACAGAGAGCAAGCACATCTTCTATGTACGATGTGTAGGACTCACAGCATTGTTGCTTGCGAGAATTCAGTGTCTTCTTCGCGAGAGCTGCACGAACCTTCGAGGTGCCGAAAATTTGGCGAAGCTGTTGCTTGAAACGTGTCCAGTCCGTAATGTCCGTTTCATGATTAAAAAACCATGTTTTCGCTACGCCTGTGAGGTAGAAAGAAACACGGCGAAGCTTGGTAGGATCATCCCAGTTGTTAGTGGAACTCGCTCGATTGAACTGGTCCAACCAATCCTCCACATCTTCACCTCGAAGTACGGCGAACGTGGGCGGCTCACGCTGGTGCGCGGTGATAATCCACGATGGATAGGCCGCGGTAGCCGGGGCCGTGGAGGTAGACGCAGAAGCGTCGGTTGGCTCGTCCTGAGGCATGTTACCGGACACCTGGCACAAACGACGACCTGAGCGGAGCTCCAGGTTGCAGATCGGGCTGGGAGAGGACGGAAGATTGTAGAGCACACTCCACCACTTGTGTTGTAACGGTTAAGGCAACCTTTATTAGGCCCAGAAGACACGATGAAATGACCACACCCAAGGCACAGAACTCAGACAAGCGAAGTCCCCACAGCAGATGAAGATAATGACCACTCATAATGATGAATATGTGTAAAGATAGTAGATGTGCTTAATGAATGCCTACAATAACAATATCAATAATAATAATAATAATAATGTTTATTTTTCATCAAGAGTTTGATGAAGTACAGGTGCCGGTAAGAGCTGCTCTCCAAAAGAGGCAACTTGACAAAGGCCCACAGCCACCTTTTAACACGACAGCAGTGGCAAACAATCAGCGATGTGAAGTAAACAACAATAACAACAACACCAAATAGATAAATATATAAAAATAAATACAGGTAATATTATCAAGTCGAAAATTCAAAAATAAAAATAGCAACCGTGATAATACAGCAACTGCAAGGAAATCTTAAAACTACACATGTGTATATCACGCAATTAAATCTGTGTACAGTGTAAAAAATCTATGCAGCTGTCACATAATTATTAAGTAACGTAGGAACATTGTAGAATAACTTATCTGTGGAGTAGTTGGTTCTCAAAGTTTTATTTTCCATGTTTCTTTATTTCGTGTGTCAAACAATGTACTATTTCGCTGAAGTTTGAGAGGTAATACAAAAAAGGTCGACTTTCTTTCAATTAACGCCTGATTGCCGATGATAACTTAAACTTGTAGAGACGATGAACGGGTAGTATTCCAGCCTGTTAAAACAATTCGCTTGTGTGAGCATCTTACGGCAAGTTAAAAATGATTCTAATAGACCTCTTTTGCATCAGGAACAGTTTTTGCAAGTTCGTGTAAGTTTTAGTCCCCCATAGCACGAAACAATATGTAAGATGTGAATAGAAATGTGGTTTATAAAGTAAGAGTTTTACCTTGTACGGTAGAACAGTTTTGCCACATTACACCATACCCACTACGCGAGATAACTCTGCACCGACCCAGCACTCTGTGAATGTGTTCACTCAAAGCTTATTGTTCGAAAATGTAACTCCAAAAATTTTTATGCTATTTACTAGCTCAATATAGATATCGCCATACTTGAGATGTATTTTTTTAATATTGAGCTTATTTTTAGGTTGGAATAGTACCGTCTTTGTCTTACTAGGGTTTATCTTTAAATTATTACAGCAAGACCAGAGCTTTAGTTTCACACACAAAAAAACTGGTTCATTTTTTCTTCTAGAGCGATGCTATTTTCAGCTGAAGCAAACATGCAGACATCATCAGCACATAAGACGTATTTAGCATCTGGATAAATACGAGGTAAATCATTTATATAGGCTGCAAAAGAAGGGCTCCAAGGATGCTTCCCTGAGGTGCACCCTTAGTAATGGGTTTTGAGATCTGAAAACTTTGTATCTATTTTAACTGCCTGTTAGCGATATTTAAGGTAACTTTTTATTAGGTCTAGTACATGAACACGAATTTCATAGCACTGCAACTTTTCAAACAACGTGGAATGCTGAATGCTGTCAAAGGCTTTACTAAAATCAACAAACATACCGAGTACAGCACGTTTATTTTCAAATTCGGATAATATGAACTCTTTTTGTTCTAATAATGCCATTTCCGTCCATCGATGCTTCCTGAAACCAAACTGAGTTGAGGAAATCACGTCGTGTTTTTCTGAAGATTGGTACAGTTGACGATGCACAAGGTTTTCTAACCCTTTCAAAAACACCAGATCAATAGATATGTGCCTGTAATTTTGAATATCATTTTGTCGTTTCTTAAAAACAAAACACTGATTTTTGCTGTCTGCATTCTTTCGGAAAACGCTCTCCACATTTGCCCGTGTTGTACCACGGTTCAAAAATAAGTTCAGCTTCGTCCATAAGGCGTGAGTCTTGTTTCTATTTCGGTATGCATGTAGTGCAATCTGCGCTTACTGATTTCCTAAATTAACGTATTGCTGTATACCTTATAATCTTTTTAATATGTCAGAATTGTTATTCACAACAAATTTTTGATAATGGTCATTTTTATGTTTAATTTTGTTGAGCAGGTCCGGGGTCATCCATGGCTTACGGGTTCCCTTGTTCAATTCTGGAACGTGACGTTTATAAATATCTAAGATTTTATCTAAGAATGTATTGTAAGCTTAGTTCACGTTTTTCATCGGAAGGATCTCATTCAGACTACTACCAAGGAGTTCGTTTCTAAAAGCTGTTAGGCTAGATTATGCGATATCTTTAATAGGTTACCGTCTGCTGCTTACGTTCTTGTAAGGTGCTTCTTTTTATAAAGAGGATGATAGAAAGATGGTGGTTAATATCCTCAGACAAAACTCCTGCAAAGAAGTTATTATCGTTGGCATTTGTAATGAACATATCTAGTTAGGTTGCACTATTTTCTGCAATCCTGGTCGGTGAACTAATAGTATATTAAAGCCGTTTGATGCAATAACTGCATTCATAGTTTGTTGTGGTGTGCAGTTGAATAACGTAACACTGCTAAAGTCCCCTCCCAATACCAAAAATACGCATTATCTAACGAAAGCGTAAAAGCGTCTCATAGAAACAAAAGGAGCCATCAAGGTTTTTGTCTGGTGGCCTATAGCACACAGAAAACAAGATATTTACCGAATCGAACTGTAAGTATTTCAAAATCATCCCACATAACACAAAATTCAGAAACCAATTCACATTGCGTGCCTTCTTTCACCAGAAACATAACACCGACCCCACAACGCGTTGGGTGGTTTGAACAAACAGACTGATAAAAAGTGAAAGGGAGTGCTTCATCCTTATGTTTGCACCACGTTTCAGTAAGCAGTATGACGTAGAACATGAATGAAAATGCATGGGTGAAAAAAATTTAATGTCATCTATTTCATTTTTAAGAGAACAAACATTTAAATGCAACCATTTTAAGGACTTTTTATGTTCAGTGGAGCCAATGACATTTAGTCCTTGAAAAAAAAAGATTATTTTTTGTTTCATCCATCATGAGAAGATTTGCAAGAGTTTGCAGTTGAACAGAACAACATAATGCAGGAAAGTCGTTCGCATTTCGCACAAGAACAGCTTGCTCATCATTGACTGTGCGCACGAGGACTTTTCCGTTCCTGTGCCATCCATACTGAAAGCCATTGTCTTTTGCCCACTGTTTCGCGGCATTAAGCAACTGCCTGTTGTAACTGGTCAAGTTCTCCATCCCAATGACTCTACAAGTATTTTCTCTCAATCTGTGCCGCTTTTCTAACAACTGGTCCCTAACTGCCTTTCTTGTGTACCTCACATTTATACTTGAAATTTTCCTGGTCTCACTCACAAGCGATAGATAGCAGTGACTTCCAGATCGGAGAGTTTTGGCAGACTCATCATGTCAGCCAAGGTGTTCACCTTCTGCAGTAGGTTCTCACTTTCAGTTACCTGGATTTCATGAAATTCCAAATTTAGCTTACTGTTTCGCCACCCATGGTCATTCAGTACCGTTTTTTTGTGACCGGGAATCGCAGGCACCGGATGTCTGGGATGTAGTTGTCGAGGCAGGAGGAATAGAGGCTTGAAGAGGGTTTATTTACATTATATACAAGATGAGCTCTCGTACATGACGAGCTCTTTCTTACATGGCGAGCTTTCGAATCTGGCGTTCCTCTACATGGCGCTCCTGCAAATGCGACGGGTGGCTCATTATAAATGAATGTGCTCCCCAGATCCCTAGTTCAGGGAACACGTTCAGATGGTACTGCTTAATCACATATCACACACATCTAGCGAGGGGAATGAGGATGCATGGCCAACGTGAACGGCCAATATACAGGCGCGACTCTGCAGTCCAAGTTGGCGCCAGCGGGGCTCTACCTCGTCGTGTGTGCGCCGCTGGTCGAGGGGTCCCAAGCTAATGACAGCATACTTCAAAGGGTCCACCGAACTGCTCGCTTAATTAGCGGTGGCCGCCGTGGTCGCTTCCAAGGAAGATGGTGTATTTGTTGTCCTCTCTCGAATGGCTTACGGCGTCGTAGCGACACGACGTCTCACCCTCAGGCTAGGATAGACAGTGCCTGGCGGTCATAGGCAGCCGCCCGATCGGCTACTTGTTTGAAGATTCAAGGAGCACCGCTCCCTCGTCAGCTCGGGTGCCAGTCACAACAGTTTACAGCAAGTTCTTCTGATCTAAACTTTCTTTACATTGTGTCTTAATCACGTCCATTCGTTTTTAATATCCCTAGTCTGTGTTTCCTGCCTTGACAGTCGCTCTATAACCTTCTCGTACTTTTCTGACATCATCTGAACCGCCCTTTCAATGTCAGACACAGTCTCGATCCTTCAATGGCATCAAGCCGTCATGTTTTTGGTTTATATTGCAAAAAAGGAGTCTCATCTCGGCCATTTCATTCATCGCAGCCGTATCCGTCTGAGCTTCTTCGTTAGTTTTTGCAGCCTTACATGTTTGGCATGCCCACTTCTGTCTAGCTGCTATGCTTTTAAATCTGTATTGTTTCTCTGTGAGGCTCGAGCAGGTTCCAAAATGGTAAGAAGCAGAACATTCCGCGCACTGAACCGTCAAAGTAGGTGAGTCAAAACCGTTTTTACAAAAGAGACAAACATCTTTCACAGACATTACTAAACAATCTGGTGAAACGCGTCAAGACTACAAATGCAACAATTGCAATGATGGCAGCAGCAGCATTGGCACAAATTTTAGAAGAACGTTCTGAAGTGAACTACGAACATACGAAAGAGCATAGTTGCAATCAGTCGTCCGTTCGCTGTGCCACCGCTGCTGTCAGTTACGAGGATGCACATAGGGTCCAGGTTATATCCGTTTTGCCGAATGCTTCACAGTGCCCTGCAGAAGCGGAATTCGATGAACAGTCAGCGATCCAAAAGTAGTTTCTGCACAACTTGGAAAAACCTTGAGATATTTCCCCGATGCACTGGGTTTCTTCATATTTGCGAAAGAGCATAGTTGCAATCACTCGTCCATTCGATGTTGCTCCGCTGCTGTCAGTTACGAGGATGCACGAAGTGTCCAGGTTATATCCGTTTCGCCGAATGCTTCGCAGTGCCCCGCAGAAGCGGAATTTGATGAACCGTCACTGATCCAAATGTAGTTTCTGCGCAACTTGGAAAAACCTTGAGATATTTCCCCGATGCACTGGGTTTCTTCATATTTGCGAAAGAGCATAGTTGCAATCACTCGTCCATTCGATGTTGCTCCGCTGCTGTCAGTTACGAGGATGCACGAAGTGTCCAGGTTATATCCGTTTCGCCGAATGCTTCGCAGTGCCCCGCAGAAGCGGAATTCGATGAACAGTCAGCGATCCAAAAGTAGTTTCTGCACAACTTGGAAAAACCTTGAGATATTTCCCCGATGCACTGGGTTTCTTCATATTTGCGAAAGAGCATAGTTGCAATCACTCGTCCATTCGATGTTGCTCCGCTGCTGTCAGTTACGAGGATGCACGAAGTGTCCAGGTTATATCCGTTTCGCCGAATGCTTCGCAGTGCCCCGCAGAAGCGGAATTTGATGAACCGTCACTGATCCAAATGTAGTTTCTGCGCAACTTGGAAAAACCTTGAGATATTTCCCCGATGCACTGGGTTTCTTCATATCTGCGAAAGAGCATAGTTGCAATCAATTGTCCATTCGATGTTGCACCGCTGCTGTCAGTTACGAGGATGCACGAAGTGTCCAGGTTATATTCGTTTCGCCGAATGCTTCGCTGTGCCCCGCAGAAGCGGAATTTGATGAACAATCACTGATCCAAATGTAGTTTCTGCGCAACTTGGAAAAACCTTGAGATACTTCCCCGATGCACCAGGTTTCTTCATATCTGCGAAAGAGCGTAGTTGCAATCAGTCTTCCGTTCACTGTGCCGCCACTGCTGCCAGTTTACGAGAAGGCAGAAATGTCCAGGTTACATCCGTTTCGCCGAAGGCTTAGCAGTGCCCCACAGAAGCACAATTTCATGAACCGTCAGCGATCCAAATGTAGTTTTTGCGCAACTTGGGAAAACCTTGAGATGCTTCCCCGATGCACCGGGTTTCTTGATATCTGCGAAAGAGCATAGTTGCAATCACTCGTCCGTTCGATGTTGCACCGCTGCTGTCAGTTACGAGGATGCACGAAGTGTCCAGGTTATATCCGTTTCGCCGAATGCTTCGCAGTGCCCCGCAGAAGCGGAATTTGATGAACCGTCACTGATACAAATGTAGTTTCTGCGCAACTTGGAAAAACCTTGAGATACTTCCCCGATGCACCAGGTTTCTTCATATCTGCGAAAGAGCGTAGTTGCAATCAGTCTTCCGTTCACTGTGCCGCCACTGCTGCCAGTTTACGAGAAGGCAGAAATGTCCAGGTTACATCCGTTTCGCCGAAGGCTTATCAGTGCCCCACAGAAGCACAATTTCATGAACCGTCAGCGATCCAAATGTAGTTTTTGCGCAACTTGGGAAAACCTTGAGATATTTCCCTGATGCACTGGGTTTCTTCATATCTGCGAAAGAGCATAGTTGCAATCACTCGTCCATTCGATGTTGCACCGCTGCTGTCAGTTACGAAGATGCACGAAGTGTCCAGGTTATATTCGTTTCGCCGAATGCTTCGCAGTGCCCCGCAGAAGCGGAATTTGATGAACCGTCACTGATCCAAATGTAGTTTCTGCGCAACTTGGAAAAACCTTGAGATACTTCTCCGATGCACCAGGTTTCTTCATATCTGCGAAAGAGCGTAGTTGCAATCACTCGTCCATTCGATGTTGCACCGCTGCTGTCAGTTACGAAGATGCACGAAGTGTCCAGGTTATATTCGTTTCGCCGAATGCTTCGCAGTGCCCCGCAGAAGCGGAATTTGATGAACCGTCACTGATCCAAATGTAGTTTCTGCGGAACTTGTAGAAACCTTGAGATACTTCCCCGATGCACCGGGTTTCTCATATCTGCGAAAGAGCATAGTTGCAATCACTCGTCCATTCGATGTTGCACCGCTGCTGTCAGTTACGAAGATGCACGAAGTGTCCAGGTTATATTCGTTTCGCCGAATGCTTCGCAGTGCCCCGCAGAAGCGGAATTTGATGAACCGTCACTGATCCAAATGTAGTTTCTGCGCAACTTGGAAAAACCTTGAGATACTTCTCCGATGCACCAGGTTTCTTCATATCTGCGAAAGAGCGTAGTTGCAATCAGTCTTCCGTTCATTGTGCCGCCACTGCTGCCAGTTTACGAGAAGGCAGAAATGTCCAGGTTACATCCGTTTCGCCGAATGCTTGACAGTGCCCCGCAGAAGCGGAATTCAATGAACCGTCAGCGATCGAAATGTAGTTTCTGCGCAACTTGTAAAAACCTTGAGATACTTCCCCGATGCACCGGGTTTCTCATATCTGCGAAAGAGCATAGTTGCAATCACTCGTCCGTTCGATGTTGCACCGCTGCTGTCAGTTACGAGGATGCACGAAGTGTCCAGGTTATATTCGTTTCGCCGAATGCTTCGCAGTGTCCCGCTGAAGCGGAATTTGATGAACCGTCACTGATCCAAATGTAGTTTCTGCGCAACTTGGAAAAACCTTGAGATACTTCCCCGATGCACCAGGTTTCTTCATATGTGCGAAAGAGCGTAGTTGCAATCAGTCTTCCGTTCACTGTGCCGCCACTGCTGCCAGTTTACGAGAAGGCAGAAATGTCCAGGTTACATCCGTTTCGCCGAATGCTTGACAGTGCCCCGCAGAAGCGGAGTTCAATGAACCGTCAGCGATCGAAATGTAGTTTCTGCGCAACTTGTAAAAACCTTGAGATACTTCCCCGATGCACCGGGTTTCTCATATCTGCGAAAGAGCATAGTTGCAATCACTCGTCCGTTCGATGTTGCACCGCTGCTGTCAGTTACGAGGATGCACGAAGTGTCCAGGTTATATTCGTTTCGCCGAATGCTTCGCAGTGTCCCGCAGAAGCGGAATTTGATGAACCGTCACTGATCCAAATGTAGTTTCTGCGCAACTTGGAAAAACCTTGAGATACTTCTCCGATGCACCAGGTTTCTTCATATCTGCGAAAGAGCGTAGTTGCAATCAGTCTTCCGTTCACTGTGCCGCCACTGCTGCCAGTTTACGAGAAGGCAGAAATGTCCAGGTTACATCCGTTTCGCCGAATGCTTGACAGTGCCCCGCAGAAGCGGAATTCAATGAACCGTTAGCGATCGAAATGTAGTTTCTGCGCAACTTGTAAAAACCTTGAGATACTTCCCCGATGCACCGGGTTTCTCATATCTGCGAAAGAGCATAGTTGCGATCACTCGTCCGTTCGATGTTGCACCGCTGCTGTCAGTTACGAGGATGCACGAAGTGCCCAGGTTATATTCGTTTCGCCGAATGCTTCGCAGTGTCCCGCAGAAGCGGAATTTGATGAACCGTCACTGATCCAAATGTAGTTTCTGCGCAACTTGGAAAAACCTTGAGATACTTCCCCGATGCACCAGGTTTCTTCATATGTGCGAAAGAGCGTAGTTGCAATCAGTCTTCCGTTCACTGTGCCGCCACTGCTGCCAGTTTGCGAGAAGGCAGAAATGTCCAGGTTACATCCGTTTCGCCGAAGGCTTAGCAGTGCCCCACAGAAGCACAATTTCATGAACCGTCAGTGATCCAAATGTAGTTTTTGCGCAACTTGGGAAAACCTTGAGATATTTCCCCGATGCACTGGGTTTCTTTATATCTGCGAAAGAGCATAGTTGCAATCACTCGTCCATTCGATGTTGCACCGCTGCTGTCAGTTACGAGGATGCACGAAGTGTCCAGGTTATATCCGTTTCGCCGAATGCTTCGCAGTGCCCTGCAGAAGCGGAATTCGATGAACCGTCACTGATCCAAATGTAGTTTCTGCGCAACTTGGAAAAACCTTGAGATACTTCCCCGATGCACCAGGTTTCTTCATATCTGCGAAAGAGCGTAGTTGCAATCAGTCTTCCGTTCACTGTGCCGCCACTGCTGCCAGTTTACGAGAAGGCAGAAATGTCCAGGTTACATCCGTTTCGCCGAATGCTTGACAGTGCCCCGCAGAAGCGGAATTCAATGAACCGTCAGCGATCGAAATGTAGTTTCTGCGCAACTTGTAAAAACCTTGAGATACTTCCCCGATGCACCGGGTTTCTCATATCTGCGAAAGAGCATAGTTGCAATCACTCGTCCGTTCGATGTTGCACCGCTGCTGTCAGTTACGAGGATGCACGAAGTGTCCAGGTTATATTCGTTTCGCCGAATGCTTCGCAGTGCCCCGCAGAAGCGGAATTTGATGAACCGTCACTGATCCAAATGTAGTTTCTGCGCAACTTGGAAAAACCTTGAGATACTTCCCCGATGCACCAGGTTTCTTCATATCTGCGAAAGAGCGTAGTTGCAATCAGTCTTCCGTTCACTGTGCCGCCACTGCTGCCAGTTTACGAGAAGGCAGAAATGTCCAGGTTACATCCGTTTCGCCGAAGGCTTAGCAGTGCCCCACAGAAGCACAATTTCATGAATCGTCAGCGATCCAAATGTAGTTTTTGCGCAACTTGGGAAAACCTTGAGATACTTCCCCGATGCACCGGGTTTCTTGATATCTGCGAAAGAGCATAGTTGCAATCACTCGTCTGTTCGATGTTGCACCGCTGCTGTCAGCTACGAGGATGCACGAAGTGTCCAGGTTATATCCGTTTCGCCGAATGCTTCGCAGTGCCCTGCAGAAGCGGAATTCGATGAACCGTCAGCGGTCCAAATGTAGTTTCTGCGCAACTTGGAAAAACCTTGAGATACTTCCCCGGTGCACTGGGTTTCTTCATATCTGCGAAAGATCATAGTTGCAATCAGTCGTCCGTTCGCTGTGCCGCAGCTGCTGCCAGTTACGAGGATGCACAAAGTGTCCAGGTTATATCCGTTTAGCCGGATGGTTCTCAGCGCCTCGCAGAAGCGGAATTCGATGAACCGTCACTGATCCAAATGTAGTTTCTGCGCAACTTGAAAAAACCTTGAGATAATTCCCCGATGCACTGGGTTTCTTCACATCTCAGCACACAGCTGGGATATCTTCACAGGAAACTCGCTCTAGCCCCTTCCAAAGTTATACTAACAAGTTATAAATGCCTTGTACGACCAATCCTCGAATACGGCAGTGTAATCTGGAATCCGCATCAAACTTACCTTCTTAACCAGTTGGAGGGAATACAAAATAAAGCGCTCCGATTTGTGTATTCTCATTAGTCTCGAGATGTCAACATAACCGCGCTCCGCAATAGGGCAAGCATTCAAACACTGGCGATCCGGCGAAGCATAGCTGCATTAAAATTTCTTTATCTGCTTTATCATGACAACATTAACATCAACAAACACGAGTGCTTGAAACCCCCATATCAGCGCTTCGCCAGAACAAACCACGACAAGAGTATCAGGCCTTTCATATCCAGTTGCAATTCATTTAAGTATTCCTACTTTCCGTCAGTAATAGAAATATGGAATAACCTGCCACGTGATATAGTGTCCTCAGAATCTCTCGAATCATTCACTGCCAATCTTGAAAGGTTTTTGGATCAGTAAGTTGCAGCGTTGTAGAATAATGGCGCCACTTTTCATTGAATGTACGTTTTGATTTGTATGCCACTCGATGTTTCAATTCTCAGATCTGTGTCTAATATGCACTCTTCCCTGTGAGCCTGTGGTGTTTTTATTCTGTTTTATTTCTTGGTTCTTCGACTAGATGTACAGTTGTAATTTGTAATTGTTTAGAGTAGTCTGTACTGTTCATTCTTATTTTTTCCCGTGTTCATTTTTTTACTAGTTTTTGTTCTGTGGTCTAATGTGAAGACGACAATCTGTATAATTTCTTCCCACTCCTGTATGAGCCTGTTAAGACTTACAGTATCAATAAAACAAAATAATAAATAAATAAAACCTGCGAAAGAGCATAGTTGCAATCACTCGTCCGTTCGATGTTGCACCGCTGCTGTCAGTTACGAGGATGCACGAAGTGTCCAGGTTATATCCGTTTCGCCGAATGCTTCGCAGTGCCCTGCGGAAGCGGAATTCGAAGAACAGTCAGCGATCCAAAAGTAGTTTCTGCACAACTTGGAAAAACCTTGAGATATTTCCCCGATGCACTGGGTTTCTTCATATTTGCGAAAGAGCATAGTTGCAATCACTCGTCCGTTCGATGTGCCACCGGTGCTGTCAGTTACGAGGATGCACGAAGTGTCCAGGTTATATCCGTTTCGCCGAATGCTTCGCAGTGCCCCGCAGAAGCGGAATTCGATGAACCGTCAGCGATCCAAATGTAGTTTCTGCGCAACTTGGGAAAACCTGGAGATACTTCCCCGATGCACCGGGCTTCTTGATATCTGCGAAAGAGCGTAGTTGCAATCAGTCTTCCGTTCACTGTGCCGCCACTGCTGCCAGTTTACGAGAATGCAGAAATGTCCAGGTTACATCCGTTTCGCCGAATGCTTAGCAGTGCCCCACAGAAGCACAATTTGATGAACCGTCAGCGATCCAAATGTAGTTTTTGCGCAACTTGGGAAAACCTTGAGATACTTCCCCGATGCACCAGGTTTCTTGATATCTGCGAAAGAGCATAGTTGCAATCACTCGTCCGTTCCATGTTGCACCGCTGCTGTCAGTTACGACGATGCACGAAGTGTCCAGGTTACATCCGTTACGCCGAATGGTTCGCAGCGCCCCGCAGAAGCAGAATTTGATGGACTGTCAACGATCCAAATGTAGTTTCTGTGGAACTTGAAAAAACCTTGAGATACTTCCCCGATGCACCGGGTTTCTCGATATCTGCGAAAGAGCATAGTTGCAATCAGTCGTCCGTTCGCTGTGCTGCCGCTGCTGCCAGTTAAGAGGATGCACAAATGTCATGAATTACATTTCTTGGTCCTGCAGCTCTTGTGATGGTTTAGTTCACATGGCATGTTGCAAAACTGTTGTGGTATGACATGATTGCATGGAGAACACAAGCGACATACCCTAACATGAAAATCATGATATTCGTGTCATGTACAAACATGAATACACACCACGCTCATGATGCGCTTGCGGCCGTTTCGCTCAAGCATTACATATACCAAACTTTGTATTACGGGACGTGAATGGATGACGTAGGTATGATACTGGTGCAAACATGACAATCATGAGATGCCTGTCATGTAACAACATGACTACATGCCAAGCTGATGATGCACTTACGGTCATTTAGCTAGCTTCACTTAAACCAAATTGGTATTACGGGACGAGAAATGATGACAAAGGTATGATACTGGTGCAAAGAGGATAAACATAAGATGCGTGTCAAGTAACAACATGACTACATGCTACGCTCATGATACGCTCGCGGCCATTGCGCTAGGGTCACATATACCAAATTTCGTATTACGGTGCGTGAATAGATTGCGAAGGTATGTGACTGGTGCAAGCATGATAATCATGAGATGCGTGTCTTGTATCCACATGACTACATGCCACGCTCATTATGCGCTGGCGGCTGTTTCGCTAGCTTCACTTATACCAAATTTGGTATTA
This sequence comes from Rhipicephalus microplus, assembly GCF_043290135.1. Lineage (NCBI taxonomy): Eukaryota > Metazoa > Arthropoda > Arachnida > Ixodida > Ixodidae > Rhipicephalus > Rhipicephalus microplus. The sequence goes on from NC_134704.1 coordinate 157,829,527, forward strand.
CGGGGCGTGAATGGATGATGAAGGTATGATACTGGTACAAGCATGATAATCAAAACATGCGTGTCATATAAAAGCATAAATACATGCCACACTCATGATGCACTCGCTGCCGTTTCGCTAGCTTCATATATGCCAAATTTTGTACTACGTGACGTCAATGCATGACGAAGATATGTGACTGGTGGAAACATGATAATCATGAGCTGTCTGTCATTTACGAACATGACCACATACCACAGCCAAGACGTTAATACATTTAGACGTGACGTGGTGCACGTGCTCGCCGGCGTTCTTTTCGTCGCGTCACGCTGGCATTTCCCCGCCAGACACTGGTCTTGCCTTATATACGCAGGTGCGCGCCGCGCTGCTTTGCTTTGACGCATGCACGTTTCAGCGCGTCCGGCGTCCCTCCGTCTAGAAAAGAGGCAGATGCAGTGCTGTCCGGGTAACGCATCAGCGCGAAATGCAGCATGTCACATTTCGCGCCGGTTGCTATCAGGCTGCGCCTATGGACGCTGGTCGCACCTGGCGTCAGACTATAGCCTGCTCGCGTTTTGCTAACGTAGCGTTGCTGTGCCCAGCGTGCGCGCGCGTCAACGATTTGTAGAAGTATATTGGGCCCTTCATGATGCGCTCGCGGCTGTTTTGCTAACTCCAAATATACGAAATATGGCGTCTCGTTACGTCAATGGATGACAAAAGTATATCACTGGTGCAAACATGATAATGCTGACAAGCGTGTCGTTCAAGAAATGGACAAGATACCAGGCTCATAGCGAGCTCGCGGCAGTTTCGCTTAATCCACGTGTACTAAAGTTGGTATCACGTTACGTGAATAGATGACGAAGGTAAACGACATATCTAAACATGATAGTTATGACACGTGAGTCATGTGCTCCATCATTTACCTCCACGTCGTAACGTTGTTCTGATTTTAGAGTGACGTATCAACCTTCCTCATTCATGCTTCGCATATCATCGATTCCCACTGTACGTGGGTTCTGCCGTTTTTTTATTTTTTAGGGGCGAGGCTCTTTAGAGGCCAACTCACGCGATTTTTCGACCTCATCAAGGTAACAATATTTCTGTGTTCCTGCTACACTCTGCATCGTCGGCCTGATGACGTTCACTGCAGGACAAAGGCTGCACCCATCATCCGCCAGTCAACTCGGTCCTGTACCTGCTGCTGCCATTTTATACCCATGAACTTCCAGATTTCTTTTGCCCACCAGACTTTCTGCCTCTCTCTAACCCTATTGCTTTTTTCTGAGAATCCAGTCAGTTATCCTTAATGACCAGCGGTTATCTTGCTAACGCGCTACATGCCCGCTCCATATCAACTTCTTCTTTATTTCAACTATGATATCTTCAACCCGGGTTTGTTCGCTTATCCAATCTGCTTTCTTTTTGTTTCTTAAATTTACACCTATCACTTTCTTTTCCATCGCTCGCTGCGTCGTCCTCAATTGAAGCTGAACCCTCTTTGTAAGCCTCCAGGTTTCTTCTCCACAGGCAAGTACCGGCAAGTTGAAGCGGTTATGTACGTTCCTCTCGAAGGATAGTGACAATCTACCAGTCGTTATTTGAGAGTGCTTACCAAATGTGCTCCACCCTATTCTTATTCTTCTAGTTACTTCAGTCTTGTGGTTCGGCTCCGCGGTTATTACCTATCCTAAGTAGACATCTTCTTTTACAAATTCAAGTGCACTATTACCTATCTCGAAGCGCTGTTCTCTTCCTAGGTTGTTATACATTACTTTCGTTTTTTTAGATAAATTTTAAGACCTGCCATTTTGATTTCCTCGGCTAATTCAGTAATCATGAGTTGCAATTCGTCCCTCGGGTTACTCAGCAATGCAATGTCATTTGCGAAGTGCAGATTACTAAAATACTCTTCGTTAACTTTTATCCCTAGCCCTTGCCAGTCTAGGCCTCTGAAAACCTCTTGTAAGTACGCGGTAAATAAAATTGGAAATATTGTATCCCCTTGTTTTACACCCTTTTGATAGGTATTCGGTTGTTTTATTAATGGAACACTATGGTGGCAGCTGATCCTCTGTAGATCTCTTTCAGAATATTGATATATGCTTCTTTGGCGCACTGATTGCGCAGTGTCTGCATGACTGCTGATATCAGTACTAAATACAATGCCTTCTCATAATCTATGAAGGCTATATATAGTGGTTGGCTGCATTGTGAGCAATTTTTTATTACCTGATTGATAATATGAATACGCCTTTTTCACGAGCCAAATAGCTGGAATACCCAGAAAATTAGAAAATGATTTGTAATAGGCACAAAGGTGCAATACCGAAACCCAACAGGGCATGCTCTCTACGTTTCAGGTGCTATTTGGTAAGAACCGGAAGTCGTATAATGATTCCGCTGGCATGGAGTATGAAAACTCGGACAGCCATATACATAAAGCCTCGGTCAAGCATCACAGAGGAAGGATGGTATCTTGTTTGTGCTAAACACCGCCGCCGTCTTCTTGTGGACAGCAGAATAAATGCTGTAGCGGCCAAAGTTGCGATGCCACCGGCTGCATCACTTCCGTTGACATACCAAAGATGACGTTATACACATAGCGTTACTTTTAATTCTGGCAAGCTAGGTGAGTGTATCAAATCAATCTTTAAAATTAATTTACAAACAATTAGGGAATCTCTGAAGTCTGTAATTTGTCATAATTGATGAAAATGTGCAAAGGAACGCTCACAGCAAATTTTATTAAGATTCATAGATCTCCGAAGCTCGCTGGAGTTGGCTTTTAAGCCGTGGCTCGTGCGTTCTTGGTGTATGTAGTAGCCACTTCTTGTTTAGTTCTTAGAATTTCTGCTAAATGGCAGTACTTATATGTGATAAATAGTGATAGTACATAGTGAGAGCGCCTGAATTTGTGGCTAGGTGGCGTCAGCCACCACCCGCTCTGAAGGGCACTACCGGGTTCATCCATCCATCCATCCATCCATCCATCCATCCATCCATCCATCCATCCATCCATCCATCCATCCATCCATCCATCCATCCATCCATCCATCCATCCATCCATCCATCTATCCATCCATCCATCCATCCATCCATCCATCCATCCATCCATCCATCCATCCATCCATCCATCCATCCATCCATCCATCCATCCGTTCGTCCGTCCGTCCGTCCGTCTGTCCGTCCGTCCATTCGTCCATCCATCCATCCATCCATCCATCCATCCATTCATCCATCCATCCATCCATCCATCCATCCATCCATCCGTCCATCCATCCATCCATCCATCCATCCATCCATCCATCCATCCATCCATCCATCCATCCATCCATCCATCCATCCATCCATCTATCCGTATATAGTATTAGAGGATGCGAGATGGCGGTACTTGGAGTATTCACTAGATGGATGGATGGAAGTAGGGATGGACAAATGGACAGACAGATGGACGGTTGAACGGATGGACAAATGCACAAAGCAACAGAAGGATGGATGTACAGACAGACAGACAGACAGACAGACAGACAGACAGACAGACAGACAGACAGACAGACAGACAGACAGACAGGCAGACAGACAGACAGATAGACATACAGACGGACAGACAGACAGACAGACAGACAGAATGGCAGGCAGGCAGGCAGGCAGGCAGGCAGGCAGGCAGGCAGGCAGGCAGGCAGGCAGGCAGGCAGGCAGGTGCGGCCAGCGGACGAACGGACGAGTCACGGTTTACCGATAAATCCCTCCGAAGCTTCGCCTCACTCATCATCTCTCACTTCGTGGATATGCTGAGATTTTTTTCCTTCTTGCGCCCACTCTTACACGCCTATCGTGAGTACTCTCGCCCCGCGCGGCTGTCACGAGTATTTTTTTATCGTTGGGCTCCCTAGAAACATGATTCTATATATTTATTTAATTATTCATCCCGGCTGCGGCAGCTGCATTTCCGATGGAGGCGGAAATGTTGTAGGCCCGTGTACTCAGATTTGGGTGCACGTTAAAGAACCCCAGGTGGTCAAAATTTCTGGAGCCCTCCACTACGGCGTCTCTCACAATTATATGGTGGTTTTGGGACGTTAAACCCCACAAATCTATTTAATTATTTATTTTCAACACACTGTTAATCCTTTGTAGGGTTGTTACAGGAGTGGGAGCAAAAAGAAAAGAGCAAAAAAGCAGCCACATCAAAAGTAACATTACCATACATTTTGGTCGGAGCTGCGTTGATGAACAAGTAAAAGTTAACAAGAAGAAAACTACATGCATATATTAGGTGACAGCGGATGCATTGTTACTTTTATACAATCCTAACAATGCGTGGAGAAAAGCTTACACACTTGTAACGGTTAGTGCAAATACACATATTGGCAATCAACCCAATACAAAGGGACAATCGTAAAATGAAAATACAGTGCGTACTATGTTATCATGCTTATTGTTAAATGATATGTGTATTTTGCAACACTTTTATTAAGTCATCAAGTGTACGCTGTTCGGCTACAAGTTGGTCAAGGGCATTCCATTCTCAAATGCATCTCTTAAAAAAAGAAAGATAGAATGTGTTGTTGTTGCACGAGTATTCTTGGAGAGTGTGATCAAGTGTGTGACGTGCTTCTCTTGTCGCATTGGTTTTCACGTATCTTGTGTGGTCTATCTTAAAACAATTGTGCAATAACCGATATAGAAACTTCAGAATATCAATTTTCGCTCGACTTTCAAGTGTAGGCAAACCAGCGCGGCGTAGTAATTCAGTTGGAGAGTCGAGGTGGCAATATTGGCTGAAAATATATCTAATTGCTTTACGCTGTACGTTTTCAAGAGTGCTGACACTGCTGCCCGTGAAGGGGAACGAGATTATGCTGGCATACTCCAAAATCGGTCTGACAAGTGTGACGTACGCTAGATGCGTAGTGTCACGGTCAGCGCTTCGCAGCTTCCACTTAAGGAAAAACAATCTCTGTAAGGCCTTATTTGCTATGGTTTCTATGTGCACTTAACAACTGAGATCGGAAGTTACATTCACACCAAGGTATTTGTACTGGCTTACATTTTGTAGCCCGGTGTTGTTGTGATCATAATATAAGGGTAAGCGCGATTTCTCTTTCGTGACTTGCATCATGACTTTTCTGTCAGAATAATTCGCGATTTGCCAGTTAGAGCCCCATCGTACAACGTCATTTAGGGCATCGTTAAATTCAACTTGGTCACTGAAGATTTTCATCTTTTTGTATAAAATGCAGTTGTCTGCAAAAAGCCTAATGTTTACGTTAATGTTGGTTGTTAGGTAATATTTAAATAGAAGAAATTTTATCGGTGCCAAAAAGGATCCCTTAGGCGCAGCGGACGTAACGTTCAGTCTTTCACAGACGTGATCGTTGCATAGCAAAAATTGTTGGCGACCGGACAAGTAGCATGATATCCAATGGGTCATTGGCCCATCCCCTCGCTCCTACGTATTTTAATCAGTATACGCAGGAGCGCGCCGCCTCTATGCCGTTTGTTATTCGACACCTGATCGAGATTCTAGGAACACTTCCGTAAAACTGTCACTCCAGGAGGTAATTAAGAATAGGACACATCGGGCGTTCAACCAGCCGAGCGTGCGCAGTGGATGTGCGGATCTCTCCTCCGTATTCATCGCCTTGGAATGCGGGAGGTGTGTTTATAAGCAGCGCATCACGCGTTCGGAATTCAGTCAAGAGCGTCTTTACTTGGCTTTCACTTGACTTGACACTTTGTTTGACTCAAGTAGATGCGATGGAAGCAACAGTACCTTCCACTAGTAGATGGTCAGAAACCAACATCAGCGTCCCACCATTTGTGGAAAGCAGCAGTCGTCTCTCATAATCATATGGTGGTTTTAGGACGTTAAACCCCACAAATCAATTAATCATCAATCAAGAAAGCAACGGTCTCCTTCACTCAGTAAATGAGAATAAAACAGATGACTTGACAATTAGGTATTCCCAAACAATACCCAATAACGCAAAATTCGTGTGATAACCCCCTACTCTGCTACGCATTTACTCAAGTTCTCCCTATAGAAAGATGCGGGTGGCATTTTTCAAATGTTCAGGACAAAATACACTTCTTGAATTGCGTAAAGGTGTGCTACAGACCTTCACCGAATCAGGTGGTGGTTCGAAGTTTGAATGCGGAATGACTGTCCATAACACTAATATTTCTCGACCAACCCCTGCATGTTTTCTTCCAGCGTGTGAGCTGAATGTGCACCACGGGATCAGTAACTACGGTGCGCTGTTGCTGACCCGGAGGTCATGGGTTTGTTCCCCACTGCGGCGGTTACATTTCAGTGGAGGCGGAATGGTTAAGACCCACCTGCTTCGAGTCGTCAGTGCGCATTAAAGAGCACCAGACTGTAGAAATTTCCGGAGCCCTCCACAACAGTGTTCCTCATATTCATTTCGCGGTTTTGGGGCGTACAACACCAGAGAATAGTGACAGCAGTGTTTCTAAATGATGCAGCACGGTCTACTAGACAGCTCTTGATCTACCTTTCCGTCCTCTCAAAGCCAGCGAAAAACGAAAAGGCTCTGTAGTGGCTGAAATCGGCTGTCATGTCCAAATTCCGCCCTGCACAATTTCAAACAACTGCGATGTAAGGTGGGGACATAAGCGCACTTCTGCGTGTTTTCTTCTGTCCACAGTGAGTATGCGCGGGTGTTGTTGCCTTTTGGTATATATTCTCTTTGCGAGCAATAAAGCTTTCTTGTATACGCACTCGTGTTGCGCTTTTTCTGGTCCTTGCCTTTCTAGCACTCTACTAAGAATGAAACAATTAAAGCACTAATAATTGGCTGACCGTCGAAATAAGGAATCACTAACCATTTTAATATCTCAAGCTGACAACAAAGGTTCTCTCAACATTGCATGGCAGGACGGCTCTTACTGCTACATTTCCGACAATAACCTGGAGCACTCGTTCAGAGAAAAAAAGAAGAAAGACTGTTAAACACAGCCGTTTCAGTTCATTAGGCCTTTTTGTTGCAAAGAGTGGTTGTTGTGTACATTTTTGTTACTCATAAATAAGCATGTCATACATGCCTATCAAAATTATGTTATCATTTTGAGGTCAATGAAAAAGTTTTTTTACATAGGTCGCTGTAAGGACTGTAAACCTGAAACAAACATCAGAAATTGCTATAGAGAGAAGGAAGCAAAGAAAGGTGGAAAAGACATTCAGTGTTCAAGCAATATGGCTGCTTCCACCTGCTCTTGTGACCTACTTGATATTACACTGAAAAACAGAAAGCAACTTTGAAAATATAGAATTCATATTGTGTGCACACCTACTTTTAGATGGCAGTTCTGTAGAACATTCAGGACGTTTGTAAGACCAAGTTGTTGGTTAGAGGTTTTATAGAGAATTTATTCCGCAAAAGATGTTTTGTGCTAGGATACCACGAACGAGCAACTTTCGTACTGCTTTGAACTGTCATTGTGGCTATTATACCCCATTGTTTCGCGACGTTGGCGATGCCATAGCAATCCTGTGTTCTTCTAACTTTTCTGGAAAAAGTAAAGCAATGTGCGTTGTTCTATTTTCAGATTCTGCAGCCGCAGTGGTTTAGTAAAGCGTTCCTGCAGTGATGCTGTATCAAACGTCGTTTTGTTACATGAGCGTTAAACATTACCATCTACTTCGTACAGTAGCTTTTTCGTTCCGAAGCATCGATGTCGCAGTGGCTATTCCGTGGAGTCGGAGGACATCGCTCTGTGCCCGTCAGAGTAACACCTGGCGAAAGGGAAAAGCTTTGCGTCAGGGCCGCCTGCCGATCCATTTTTGTTGACTACGAATGGTTCACTGCAGGAACGTATTAGATATCACTGAGGTCTTATATAAAGTGGGATATCTCAATAAATATTAATTACTTCAAGTGTCGTGACAACTATGCGATGACACTGCCCGTACATTCTCAAGTGTTCGCATATTAAAAATAAAATGACAAAATATGGTAGCTTTCTATTCTATTTGATGCTCAAAACCTAGTTAACCGACTATATAATGATTCTTTTAACAGTCAGAATCCAATGAGAAACTCAAATAAACAGACCAGAAAGGCGATGCTTAGTTGTTCTTGGTTCAAATAAGCTTATTTACCTGAATTTGTGTAGCCCATGAATTTGTGGAGCCATGGTACTATGAATAGTGTATAGATTGCTGGATGGAGACGATTTTCCTTGAAAATTCATTGCCGTTGAAATGAAAGTGCAATCAGTCTGCTATTCTAGACGTGATATTGATCAACATCGAAAATTGTGGTGGCTACAACTGCCTTCATCTTCAGAAGCACATCTTCTTGCACGCACACCAATAAAAACTGGAGCAACTGCTTCATTTGTGTTATTTATTGACAGCATTCAGCACTGTAGTGTACATGGCTTCGGTGATGATGCCCGACTATGATAACTGAATCATATGCATCATTAAATTTTAAGTGAATGTGTAGTGTTTTGTGGAACATGATTTCTTTCAGCATCTAAACTGTAATGGCAAAGTACCAGGCTGAACGCCACACTCACTGCTGAACCTAAGTTATAAAATACTGTGAAGGCATACGTAGCTGGTATATACGAGATCACCTGAGTTTCCATATTTTTTTCTTGATTGAAAGTTATGGTTGTGTTCTTTCGTCGAAGTTTCTGAATATTTGTTTCTTATACGATTAGTCAATAACTCTTCGAATACTTTTTAATTCACGATACTTTTCAAATCTACTGTCATAAAAGTGTTCGACTCAGTCAAATGGTTTACTAAACCCCCAATGGTAGTGCTTTCTTTCATACGACTACAATGTTAATGTTTGGTGAACAATTTGTCAATATTTCGCCACTGTGCGAGGAGTTGGCAGATTTTACTGGCCAAAGTTGGCTAATTGATGGCCAAGGCTTGCGAATGTTGGCTTCTGGTGTTGCAAAGTTGACTTAGCCAACTAAACGCGCAGTGTTTTCGGCGAAAATTGCTGCGGGTTTAGGCTAATGGGAGAAGGCTGTGTCTAGTAGTGGTTAATATTGATACGCAACAGCCGGCACAGCCTGTCTGGAACAAAAAGAAAGACGACGTTGGTGGCTGGTTGTTGATGAACTGTCGCCATCTTGTTCTCCGAGCACAGTGCATTGTAATTAATTTAATAAATAAGTTACCCGTAACATTATTGGTGGAGGTGGACGACTCCCGTACCTAGATGGAGACGCGCAGTGGTCGCTACACCGGGGACTCTTCGGCTACTTCAACTGCCAGTGCCTCATCCCCACCGGTCTCTCGATCCGAGTCGACAACCTACGTCACCCTGCCACCCCTGCGGGATCCTGGAACTTTCTCCGCTGACGGCACCATCGACGTTGACCTCTGGCTGCACCGGTACGAGCGAGTCAGTGCTACCCACCGCTGGGATCCCACTCTCATGCTTGCCAATGTTGTGTTCTACCTCGACGGCACGCCGCGGACATGGTTCGAAGCCAACGAAGCCGAAATCACAAGCTGGGATCTTTTCAAATCGAAGATCTGTGATCTTTTCGGCGATTCATCTGGTCGTCAGCTCGCTGCCAAGAAGACTCTCGCAACTCACGCCCAGACGTCTACTGAATCGTACGTCTCATACATTCTTGACGTCTTGGCGCTTTGTAGCAAGGTCGATCAGCGCATGTCAGAAGAAGAAAAAGTTAACCATGTCCTCAAAGGGATTGCTGACGATGCCTTCAACCTGCTGGTTTTTAATAATGTCACGAGCATCGACATGATCCTGACAGAATGCCGCCGTCTAGAACAGGCTAAAGCCCGCCGCGTCACCCACGGCATCACGCGCCTGCCGAACACAGCTGCTACTTCCTCTTGTGATGACTCCGTCCGCCCAGTTCCCCGATGTGACAACCTCACCCGCATCATTCGTCGTGAGGTCGAGGCAGCTCAACCAGTAGCTACTCCATTTCCAACGCCTGATTCTTCACCGACCACTATCTCACTGATAGAAGCCGTCGTTCGTCAAGAATTATCGAACGTCGGCCTACACCCCATTCAACCAGTCTTCTCTGCCGAGCCTTTTTATCGTCGTCCATCCGCTCCTCGATTTGGTTCCAACTACTCTCGACAGCGCAATTTGTCCGAATGGCGTACACTGGATGACAAGCCCATATGCTTCAACTGCCGACGTGTCGGTCATATTGCTCGCCACTGCCGCAATCACTGGGCTCCACCGGCACGCTATGGGCCTCCTACCCAAGCCACTTCTGACCACCAGTCGTCCTCAACATTTGATTTTGGTTCCCCTATGCCAACCACATCGTATGATTCTGCCGCACCTCTGACGAGACCTGGCTACGCCCGCTCACTATCCCCTGCTCGCGGTCAATCTCGTTCGCCCCCACAACGACGTCCTGCCTCTCCGACCTATTCGCAGCGCCCCCGACCGGAAAACTAAGCAGTGCAGCTTCTGGAAGTGAAGCTGCATTGACGACGACCTCTGCAAGAAATCCTCGTGTAACATTACCGACCACCCGGAATCTGTTGAACGTTACTTTAGACAATGTACCTGTGCGTGCGTTGATCGATACCGGCGCGCATGTGTCCATAATGAGTGCTGCTCTTCGTCGCCACCTAAAGAAAGTTGTCACACCCGCCTTGAACCGAGCCGTTCGAGTCGCCGACGGGGGAACTGCCGCGATTATTGGCATGTGCCCTGCCCGTGTGACTACCGCCGATAGAAGCACTGCTGTTCTTTTCACCGTTATAGAAAATTGTCCTCATGAAGTAATTCTAGGCATGGATTTTTTAACCGCTCACTCGGCCCTTATAGATTGCTCAGCCGGCTGTCTTGACCTTGAAATGCCTCTACTTTCTGATCTTACCAACCCACCCCAAAGTCGCCTTTGCTGCATTGATTTCGCACGCCTTCCGCCTAACTGTGTCACACATATCGACCTCTTCTCTACACCACCTGTACCTGACGGCGATTACATGGTGGCGCCAATTCATGCCGTGATGCTTACGCATGACGTCGCTGTTCCGCACACCATTTTGACAATTGTTGAAAACCACACATGTCTTCCTATTGTCAATTTTGCCCTGACTGCCCAAATTCTTCCACAAGGTATCTCCCTGGCCGAAATTACTGCTCTACAAGACCATACGGTTGAACCCTTCAGAGTGGATGATTGCTGCACCTCAGACAATGAACCAACTTTATCACGTTCATTGGGCGTCGACGTTGACCACATAGTACCATCAGACCTCGCTCCTGATCAAGCGGAAGCCCTTCGTCACGTCCTGGAGTCCTATAGTGACATTTTCGACTTCGCCAGCATGGCTTTAAGCCGAACGAGGGTTGTTACTCATCGCATAAATACTGGTGATGCGAGTCCCATTCACCGACGTCCATACCGTGTTTCTGCGTCCGAGCGCACAGTCATACAACAGGAAGTCGAAAAGATGCTTGCAAAAGACATAATCGAACCCTCTTGTTGCCCCTGGGCTTCTTCTGTCGTCCTGATCAGAAAGAAGGATGGAACATGGCGCTTTTGTGTAGATTATAGGCATCTCAACAAAATTACGAAGAAAGATGTTTATCCGTTGCCTAGAATCGACGATGCCTTAGACTGTCTTTACGGTGCTACGTATTTTTCCACTATCGACCTTCGATCTGGCTATTGGCAGATCGCTGTGGATGAGATGGACCATGAGAAGACCACATTCGTCACTTCTGACGGGCTTTATCACTTCAAAGTTATGCCCTTTGGTTTCTGTAATGCACCGGCCACGTTCGAAAGAACGATGGACTCGTTGCTCCAAGGGTTTATATGGTCAACCTGCTTATGTTATTTAGACGACGTTATCGTTTTCTCGCCCACATTCGACTCCCATTTCAAGTGTTCATCGGAGATTCTTGAAGTTTTTCGTCGAGCCGGACTTCAACTGAACTCGTCGAAATGCCACTTTGCTCGTCGTCAAATAACCGTACTTGGCCACATCGTCGATGCCGCAGGAGTCCACCCGGATCCCGAAAAAATTCGCGCCGTCACGGACTTTCCTGTTCCGAAGTCAACAAAGGACGTTCGCAGTTTTGTGGGCTTGTGCTCCTACTTTCGACGGTTTGTTAAGGACTTCGCCATCATTGCACGCCCACTCACAAACCTCCTGAAGAAGGACACCCAGTTTTTCTGGGGCGCTGATCAAGCCTCATCTTTTTTCCAGCTCACGACGCTCCTTACAACACCGCCGATTTTAGCCCATTTTGATCCATCAGCTCCAACCGAGGTTCGCACTGACGCTAGTGGGCATGGCATCGGGGCAATGCTAATGCAACATCAACGCGGACATGACCGTGTTATAGCATATGCAAGCCGCCTGCTATCTACATCCGAGCGCAACTATTCAATCACGGAACGTGAGTGTCTCGCTCTCGTGTGGGCAGTCGCCAAGTTTCGCCCATACTTATACGGGCGTCCATTCCGGGTAGTAACCGACCATCACGCGCTCTGCTGGCTGGCCTCACTCAAGGATTACACAGGACGCCTCGCTCGTTGGTGCCTACGATTACAAGAATACACGTTCACAGTAACGTACAAAACAGGGCGGTCACCCCAAGATGCTGATTGCTTATCACACTACCCTGTGGAAGAGGCTGCCCATACTGACACCTTTCCAGACCTTCTGTCTGTGACGCAGCTACTAAACCTTGGTCACGAACAACGCCTGGATGCTTCCCTGCGAACCATCATTGGCAAGCTTGAGTCAAGGCCTCGTGACGCATCTCTACAAATGTTCCTGGTAAAAGACGGCATCCTGTATCGCCGTAACCTCGATCCATATGGCCATGACTTGCTCCCCGTCATACCAGCACATCTCCGTGCGACTGTTCTCAACCAACTTCATGACGCTCCTTTGGCGGGCCACTTGGGCGTCTCTCGCACATACGACTGTGTACGTCGTAGTTTCTTTTGGCCTTGTCTTGCCCGCTCTGTTCGACGCTAGGTCGCCGCTTGTGAACCTTGCCAGCGCCGCAAAAAGCCATCTTCCCTACCAGCTGGATTCCTTCAGCCGATCGACATTCCCATTGAACCTTTTTTTCGAGTTGGCCTCGACCTGCTTGGCCCATTCCCGATCTCCAGCTCAGGCAACAATTGGATCGCTGTCGCCACTGACTATGCGACACGGTACGCTATCACACGAGCACTTCCGACGAGTTGCGCAACCGATGTGGCGGACTTTCTAGTACATGATATTATTTTAGTACACGGAGCTCCACGCCAACTTCTCACTAACCGGGGCCGTACCTTCCTATCAGCTGTCGTTGATGAAATCCTGCGCTCTTGCTCTGCCAAGCACAAGTTTGCCACTTCGTACCATCCGCAAACGAACGGTCTTACGGAGCGCCTAAACCGCACCATAACCGACATGCTTTCTAAATACGTTGCGGCCGACCACCAGGACTGGGACGTTCACTTACCATTTGTGACGTTCGCATATAATTCGTCACGTCACGACACTGCCGGCTATTCACCATTCTATTTTCTATAAGGCCGAGAACCCGCCCTACCATTTGACACCTTGCTGCCCTCGGTCACGGAGTATGCCGGCGAAGCCATCGCGCGAGCCGACCACGCACGCCAACTCGCCCGCAGCCGCCTGCAGGCTTCACAGGAGCACCAAAGACAGCTCTACGATTCCCATCATCGAAACGTGCACTTTTCACCGGGTTGCCTTGTCCTCCTCTGGTCCCCCACTCGGCGTGTAGGGCTGTCTGAAAAACTGCTGTCACGCTACACTGGACCATACCGCGTCGTTCGCCAGGTGACTGACGTTACATACGAGATCGTTCCAGCCGATTCAACGTCATCATCGTCACTTTCGAGTGACATCGTTCACATAGCTCGACACAAGCCCTCTCACCCTCCTTCTACCGCATCCGAGTTGCTCCAGCACCGAGACGGTGCATTCACCGCCGGGGGGTTATGATACGCAACAGCCGGCACAGCCTGTCTGGAAGAAAGAGAAAGACGACGTTGGTGGCTGGTTGTTAATGAAATGTCGCCATCTTGTTCGCCGAGCACAGTGCATCGTTTTTAATTTATTAAATAAGTTACCCGTAACATTATTAAATAGTGATGGGTTGTGTTGAAAAAAAAAATGTTAGCACGTGTTGGCTAATGTTACCTAGCAGTCAGTGATGAGGCAAGGGGGCACAAGCCCGCAACTGATAAAAGTTGGAGGGAGGGCTGAGCCTTCCACTCTCGACAGTGGTCGCTGTCGGCTGCATGCTGAGGAAGCACACAACTAAGGAAAAGTTGTCCTTCCCCACAGTGATTACTCAGATATATTGTTACGAAGAAATGAAAATGTTACCAGAGAACGTTTTATATAGTGAAATTATTCCAGCATTTCTGCTGTGATAATTTTTTCGAAGCCTCTTTGTGGTGTGGGCCGCCTATGCGACGTTTTCGCGCCTTAGGCTCTAGCATTGCAAAGCAAGCTACAGTACAAGATGTGAGACCTTCGTGTACTGTAGCCTGCTTTGTTATAGATGGGAACGAGCAATCGTTTTATGCACCAGTGAGAGTATTTGAGCTGCTTCCGTAAAATCATTTTCTTTCAACGAAAATAAATAGCTTCACCGCTGCTCGGTAGAAGCTGCTGTGAGCCGATGATTGTGATGAATCTTTTTCAATGTCTCAGTTATGCCATACTGCAAGCGCGGAAAAAAGTTTCCACTTTAGTTGCTATTCTATCAGCATTGCTCTTGGTAACTAGGAGCGCTGACAGCCGTGTGCGAAGTGGTGACGAATGTGCACTCAAGTACAGTCGAACGCTCAGCTTTTCAACAGAGCTGTTCATTTTATATATATATATATATATATATATATATATATATATATATATATATATATATATATATATATATATATATATATATATAGTTATAAACTTCGAGAATAGTGCAGTATAGGAAACAAAACAATAAAATATTTATTTAATCCTAACAGTTTCGGCTGGTGGACCAGCCTTCTTCGGAGGATGTAAGTGAAATGATACAAGTTCCCGTAGCAGAGGGTCACCCTCACAGTTTAAAGACCCTCCAAAAAAAGAGAGAGAGAAAAAGACAAGCGGGCGAACGAGGTAGCAACAGACAACAAGAAGCAGAAGAAGGAGAGGAACTAGAAAGGAGCGACGGAGAGCCGCCGGAAACGAGCGGGTAATTCTGGCATTGTTGCTGCGTATAGGTAAGACGCGCCGCCAGCGGAGGCGACCAAGAAAAACGGAAAAATGTGGAACATGTTGCCGCTTACTCGCATCTCACACATGGATCGAGTTTAAGTTCACGTGGTTCGGCGGCTGGCCCGTGGCATCGGGCCACACACACACACACACACCAACAGACCGTCAACAGTATCTGCATTTCCATAGCAGTCACCCCCATCACTGCAAAACAGGTGTTCCTTACTCTCAAGCCCACAGATACAGAAGAATTTGCTCTGAAATCACGCAATTTGACACCCACGCACAGGAATTGAGAACAGCCTTCTTGCGTCAAAAGTACCCCGAAAAAATAATTGACAATGCAATTGAGCGCGCTCGCTCTTTGGACCGAGAATCAACAATGGGAGAAAAAGGTGGGAATAAAGATGATATAACTTCAGGGGCAAATTTAATCCTCACATACTGCGCCGCCGCCCCTCGGGTGAATTCTATACTAAACCGCCACTTCAACATACTTAAACAGAGTAGTCGCCTCTCTGCCATTTTTCAGACTCCACCCAAGGTGGTTTACCGAAGAAATAAAAACCTGAGAGACTTACTGGTCAGGGCGAAAACACACAAATCCGACCACCATCAGGGCTGTAGACCGTGCGGGAAACCTCGCTGCAGGGTGTGCACACACATGGTGACCACAGATACGGCCGAAGCCTCCTGTTCAGACTATGTGTACAAAATTAAAGACGACCTTAACTGTGACTCAGCCAATGTGGTATACAAAATTCGCTGCGAGGTGTGCAAACAGGAATATATTGGACACACGGAAACCGCGTTCCGTTTGCGTTTCAACAACTACAGGGCACACGTAAAGGGCCTCCCCAATTTGCCGTTCTCCAAACATATCAATCTTCCTGGTCACTCTTTCGAACGCGTGTCATACTCCTACAATCCGGCTTCCAGAACACACGGGAGCGCGAACAGCGGGAGTCATACTTTATAAAGAAATTCAGATCACTTACCCACGGAATCAACGAGAGCCCTGGGCGACTGACGTGTCTCCGCGACGTTTCGTGAAACACAGAAATTGAATTACTCAATTAATTTATTTATACATACGTGAAGTCGCACACGCAAGTTAGTAAATATAGCGAAACTAAACGAATTCGATGCTACGTAAACCGAACGGATTGTGTTAGTATTATTAAACTTTATTTTCATTTCTGAGTACTTTTTAGTATTATTTATTTTTATATATTTTCATCCTTTACAAGAATACCCATTTATTTATTTTCAGTATGACTGGTTGTACATTTTTCTGCAAGAGAGGGCAGGTGGAGGGAGGGGGAGAGGGCACATTAGCTTTCCAACGTGGCCATTATATTCCGAAAGCTGGAGCGGGTCGTATGCTTCTTGTGTGTGTGTGTGTGTGTGGCCCGATGCCACGGGCCAGCCGCCGAACCACGTGAACTTAAACTCGATCCATGTGTGAGATGCGAGTAAGCGGCAACATGTTCCACATTTTTCCGTTTTTCTTGGTCGCCTCCGCTGGCGGCGCGTCTTACCTATACGCAGCAACAATGCCAGAATTACCCGCTCGTTTCCGGCGGCTCTCCGTCGCTCCTTTCTAGTTCCTCTCCTTCTTCTGCTTCTTGTTGTCTGTTGCTACCTCGTTCGCCCGCTTGTCTTTTTCTCTCTCTCTTTTTTTGGAGGGTCTTTAAACTGTGAGGGTGACCCTCTGCTACGGGAACTTGTATCATTTCACTTACATCCTCCGAAGAAGGCTGGTCCACCAGCCGAAACTGTTAGGATTAAATAAATATTTTATTGTTTTGTTTCCTATACTGCACTATTCTCGAAGTTTATAACTTTTATTACGGTAGCCGGAAGAAACTCTGATCATCTATTTCATCTATATATATATATATATATATATATATATATATATATATATATATATATATATATATATATATATATCATGAGCAGCCTGACTACGTCCACTGCAGGACAAAGGCCTCTCCCATGTTCCGCCAGTTAACCTGGTCCTGTGCTTGCTGCTGCCAATTTATACCCGCAAACGTCTTAATCTCATCTGCCCACCTAACCTTCTGTCTCCCTCTAACACGCTTTCCTTCTCTGGGAATCCAGTTAGTTACCCTTAACGACCAGCAGTTATCCTGTCTACGCGCTACATGCCTGGCCAATGTGCATTTCTTCTTGATTTCAGCTATGATAGCCTCAACCCCCGTTTGTTCCCTAATCCACTCTGCTCTCTTCTTGTCTCTTAAGGTTACACCTACCATTTTTCTTTCCATTTCTCGCTGCGTCGTCCTCAATTTAAGCTGAACCCTCTTTGTAAGTCTCCAGGTTTCTGCTCCGTAGCTAAGTACCAGCAAGATACAGCTGTTATATACCTTCCTATATATATATATATATATATATATATATATATATATATATATATATATATATATATATATATATATATATATATATATATATATATATATATAGTCGAGTAGATCCTCCGTGAGCGGTCACAACGTGGTTTATTTCGACGTTTCGGCCTAGAGTCTGGCCTTCATCAGGATAACAAGTACTAGAAATACCGCCAACAGCGAGATATTATACGATTTAATGTTCAATTTTTCATTGTCCCAGTTGGTCCAGGAACCAACCCGAATTCAAGGAAACACTCGCTCCATACTAGACCTAGCTGTTCTTTCCGATAAGCTATCCGGTAAAGCCACTGTAGAAGATGGAATATCTGACCACAAAATGTTAATCAAAACTTTTAACCTTGAATGCTTAAATACCAAACCCGATGGCACAAATTCACGGATAGCCGTGAAAGACTACACTAGAGCTAATGATGTTTGTGTTATTGATTACTTCGACACAGCACTCGAGTCGTTTTCTCTAGAGGAATGTGAGGGTGTTAATGGTATGTGGATTCAACTGAAAAAAATAATTACGTACTGTGAACAAAATTTTATCCCAACGAAACTAAAACGCACACAAAGAAAAACACCATGGATCAATCGCCGTATTATTCACCTTAAAAGAAGGGTACAGAGAATGCGTAGGAAAAAGAGGAATCCAATCATCTTAAAGGAACTTGCATCTCAGCTTAAGGCGGAAATTAGAAATGCAAGACAAACTTTTTTTTCACATACGTTATCTCGCTTCATGACGGATCAGCCGCAAAAATTTTGGCGTTTCTTGGCACGGCCTGAAAACCCAACAACTGAAGTAGAAATTGAGGGTACTATCGTAAAGGACGCGCAGACCGTTTCCAATGCTTTCAATATATTTTCAGTCGGTATTTACACGAGCATGCGCACCAAGCAGTCCTGTTGCTCCGGTGCATCCTTTTTTAATGCCCGATGTCGTTGTCACTACGGAAGGTATTCTGAACCTGCTGTTGCAGATCGATGTTAAGAAATCAGTGGCTCCTGACAATATTTCAAATGTATTCCTTCGACGCTACGCAGAGCAACTATGTCCCTTCCTTGAAGCAATTTTTAAAGCATCCCTGCTAACAGCTTCTTTACCTGCCGACTGGTTGTGTGCAAAGGTTATTCCAATTCATAAAGGCGGGAGCAAGCTGTCCATAGAAACATTCAGGCCTATCTCTCTAACTAGCTGCTGCTGTAAATTATTGGAACATGTAATCAACAAGGCAATAATTACTTATTTAGAAGACAACAACTTATTGCACCCAAACCAACACGGATTCCATAAAAACCTGTCTACCGTTACTCAACTCTTGGAAATAACGCATGACTTCGTAACTACTATTAACTCACAATTGCAAACCGACTCCATATTTATAGACTTCGCCAAAGCTTTTGATAAGGTGCCTCACAGTAAATTGATTGACAAACTTGTGTCTATTGGTATTAACAGTAACATAATAGCATGGATAAAAATGTATCTATCAAATCGAAGCCAGTATGTAACCGTAAACAACACAGCCTCTGATTCATTGGAAGTTTTTTCCGGAGTACCACAAGGTTCTGTTTTAGGACCCACCTTGTTCCTAATATATGTTAATGATATCTATATGTGACTTGAGCCTAACGTTAAAATGAGATTATTCGCTGACGACTGCGTGATCTACCCCACTATCCGCACAACTGATGACCAGCTTAGACTTAATACCACACTAGCTAATATTGCATGTTGGTGTCTTGAGTGGGGAATGGAAATTAACGTGTCAAAAACAGCTTGCCTTAGCATAACTCGCAGAAAAACAATCCAGCATTTTAGTTACAATTTGGTCGGCACAAACATTGCAAGAAACGACGCTGTTAAATACTTGGGCGTTACCTTTACAAGTAAACTGAAGTGGGATGCACATATAAGCAGCACATACACAAAAGCCTATCGCCAGCTGGGGTTCCTGCGTCGAAAACTTGCATTGGCGCCTCCTAATGTAAAGATGATAGCATATAAATCTCTCATAAGGCCGATCCTCGAGTACGCCAGCATTGTTTGGAACCCCCACCAAAAATACCTTTCCGACAAATTAGAAATGGTCCAACGCAAGGCCCTTCGCTTTATCTATTCTAAGTATTCGAGGCATGACAGTGTCACTGAGCTGCGCAGGTGGGCATGCTTGCCGACCCTTGCAGCCCGTCGCCGTGTCTCTTCCTTAAAGTTTATTTTTCTTTTGTATCACAACGGTTTAAACATAGATAAAGACAACTATATAAAGCCGCCTAACCATCACTCCCGTCGTACCAACCACAATAAGTGCATTAGACCATTTATGTCACGCTGTGACACTTTTAAATATTCATTCTTCCCGTCAGCAGTGGAAGAGTGGAAGAAATTGCCACGTGAATGCGTTAATCATTCCTCTGTAGATTCATTTGTTCGGAATGTAGAAAGCCTGTTTTATGAAGACTAAAAGCAACTTTTTTTTATGTTTGTGAGCGCTTCCTCTGTAGATTCATTTGTTCGGAATGTAGAAAGCCTGTTTTATGAAGACTAAAAGCAACTTTTGTTTTTTTTTATGTTTGTGAGCGCTTCCGAACACACTGATCACAGTGCCCCCTGCTGATACCTTGATGTTTTGTGACCTGTCCATGATTTTGTACAATTGCTTTCATCGTACAAGTTTTATTTTCACCATCTTCTTGTGATTCTGTTTCTTCCGCTATGTGCGATATTGCCTGGTTTGTACGCGACTGTGTATATTTGCTCGCCCACCCTGTATGAGCCTGAGAAAGGCTTACAGTATTAAATAAATAAATAAATAAAAATAAATAAAATAATTAAAGTTACAGTCTGTTGGTGCTCAGCTTTATACAATCTCAAATCGGAGGGCAAGGAAAGAGGAAAAAAGACAGAAAAGAAAAAAGGAAAAAAAGAGAAAAAGAAAAAAAAGAAAAAGTAAAGAAAAAGAAGAAAAAAAGAGAAGAAGAGAGAAATAATATAGGGTGGACGCCCCTCGGGTGCCCCCCTTCCACTCTTCCCTCCAAATCCCCTCTCCACTCTTCCCTCCACTTCCCCCTTAATCTCTCTCCCCCTTCTCCCTATCACCTTTCTGATGTCAGCAGTCTGTGTATGTTTTCGTTCACTAACGCATTCCTCCCGATCAGACGGCCCCTCCTGGCACTGGCGGTTCGGTGTGGGGCAAAAAAGAGCTTTTCAGGAAGTCCTAAGCCTTTAACTAATCGGGGGCCCGTAAACAATTCGTCGTAGAAGGAGGGGTGCCGCGTATTGTGGCAGAGGCTGGTAAGCGGGCATTTTAGGAAGTTCTAAGCCTTTAACTACTCCGCGCCCTGTCCACATTTCGTCGTAAAAATAGGGGTGCCCCGTATTGCGGTACGCTGTGCAAGCGGGTGCAATGCGAATTCCTTGCCCGCTTCTGGATTACGCGTGTAGTGGGGGCCTCCCGGCTGTGCAGAGGGTTGCTGTTGGGCATGTCATGCATGGCACAATTGATTGGGTAGAAAATAAAACAGAAAACAGACGGCAGCTGCACTTACGAAGAGTAGTTACACTTGGAATTGTTTTGGGTTGTCCAGTGCCCTTCGCAGCTGCATTGCCGTGAACTCAGTTACTATTTTCATTGTTGCCGTTATTGTTTTCTGTTGTTTTAATTGCTGCAAGTGTACCAGGATTCTCATTTATTCCTCTATTGAGGGTGTTAAATCGGTAGATAAGATATGACTCTCGTTGTTTACGTTCTCGATTTGATTTAAATCCCGTCTGTAAGAGCGTTACTGATAGTTTGTCGAATGCATGGTCGGGAAGATAGAGATGTTTTGATAGAGGTAGACTTGGGGCTGATTTCGCATGGGCTCTGTGATTATTGAAGCGAATCCTAAATGGTGTTTCTGTTTGTCCGATGTACTGCATGCCACACACGTTGCATTCGAGTAGGTATACCACATTAGAGGAATCGCATGTTAGGTTTCCTCGTATGTTAATCGAAAACTTGAATTGCGTGCTGGTTGCTTTGTCTGTTTCTCGCATTGCCTTACATACAAGACATTTTGGCTTTAAACAAGGGCGGCATGAATTATTGGGGGGTGATGCGTTAATTTGGGAGTGGACAAGGGTGTCTATGAGGTTACGTGGTCGTCGGTAAACGATGCCTGGAGCGGATGGGAATGCGCGTTTCAGACGTTCACCTTGTTCCAGAATGTTGTAATGTCGTTTAAGGATTTTGTTTACATTGGGGAAGTTTGTGCTGTAAGTCAAGCAGAGGTTTGTTCGTTGTGGGTCTTCTCGTGGTGGTCGCTTCATAAGTAAGTCTTCACGCTTTAGTTTTCTCGCTTTTTGAACAGCGTCATTGATTACATGTGGGGGGTATTTTTGTTTCTCGAGCATAAGTTTAGCCTCTGTGAGCTCGTGTCAAAGTCAGCGTCTCTAGAGCAGATTCGCTTAAACCGGTGAGCCTGGCTGTATGGAATACTGTTTTCGCAGTGGCGTGGGTGATCGCTTTGGTAATGGAGGTATTGTTGTCGATTCGTTGGTTTGCGATATAGGGTTGTAGAGAGCTTCTCTTCTTCTATCGTTATGGTAACATCAAGAAAATTTACGGTAACTTGCGAGTATGTGTGTGTGAAGTGTATGTTGGGATGTACAGCATTGTAAGTGTCGATAAAGCTGAGAAGTTCGTCCTCGCTGTGGGTCCAAATAACAAAGATGTCGTCTATGTATCTTCTGTATAATATTGGTTTCAAGGAACTTTGTGCATGAAATTCAGATTCTCGCTTTCCCATAAATATGTTAGCATAATTAGGTGCCCTTTTGGTGCCCATAGGGGTCCCGCTGATTTGTCGAAAATATTCTTGGTTAAACTGGATGGGTGCTCGTTTGTACCATTAGTAAATGGTACAAACGAGCACCCACCTATGAACACACCCTGTGACACTGTGATTGTAAACCTACCGGAAACGAGTTTGTCATCTGACGAAGAAAACCTGCTATCTAAAGGACGAAGCTTCTGCCCCACCACAAAATTTTTCGATGAATTTCACTTGCTCCGTGACCACGACAACTTCGCTAGAAGCTTGAGGTTGCGCGAATATTTCTTGGACAGGCCTTCTAACCACGAAAATATTCACCATCGTAAATCAAATGATTGGACACCGAACAGTAATCGAGACAAGTGCTTGGACCTTTATATCACCGCAGTACAGAAAGATATAGTACACGAATACCACAGACAGAAAGGAAACCGAGAAAACTTGAAAAAATCTAAAAAAAATAAGTATGAAAAATTTGGCATCTAGGACAGACATAACAATAAAACCCGCTGACAAAGGAGGAGAAATTGTAGCCCTTAATACAACCAACTACTTACAAGAAGCATACCGCCAACTAGACGACTCAAGATTTTACGAACGTCTCCCAGGTGATCCGACAGACGATTACAAACGTATCGTATCAACAGAACTAAGGAAACTGTTGGATGCAGAAAAGATAACCAACACTGACCACAAACTGATGCAAGCAGCATACCCTCGTCCAGGTCGCTTCTACATCCTCCCAAAAATTCACAAACCCGGTAACCCAGGTCTACCAATCATATCAGGCATCGGTACAATAACTGAACCCATATCAGGGTACTTGGACAAACTAATAAGCCACATTCCATGCACCCTCGCGTCGTACATAAAAGACACCAGACATTTTCTTCGAGACATTGCAGGTATCTGTGTGCCGAAAAACTCGTACTTGGTTACTCTTGATGTCTCTTCATTATATACAAATATTCCTCACGATGACGGCATAGCTGCATTACAAAAGATGTACACAAACCATAGACAATCTAACACCCCCGATTTCTCTGCCATTGCAACTTTCACGAGGATGGTCCTCGAATTAAACTCATTCGAGTTTAACCAAGAGTATTTTCGACAAATCAGCGGGACCGCTATGGGCACCAAAATGGCACCTAAATATGCCAACATATTTATGGGAAAGCTAGAATCTGAATTTCACGCACAAGGTTCCTTGAAAATAATGTTATACAGAAGATACATAGACGACATCTTTCTTATTTGGACCCACAGCGAGGACGAACTTCTCAGCTTTATCGACACTTACAATACTGTACATCCCAACATACACTTCACACACACATACTCGCAAGTTACCGTAAATTTTCTTGATGTTACCATAACGATAGAAGAAGAGAAGCTCTCTACAACCCTATATCGCAAACCAACGAGTCGACAACAATACCTCTATTACCAAAGCGATCACCCACGCCACTGTGAAAACAGTATTCCATACAGCCAGGCTCACCGGTTTAAGCGAATCTGCTCTAGCGACGCTGACTTTGACACGAGCTCACAGAGGCTAAAACTTTTGCTCGAGAAACAAAAATACCTCCCACATGTAATAATTGACGCTGTTCAAAAAGCGAGAAAACTAAAGCGTGAAGACTTACTTATGAAGCGACCACCACGAGAAGACCCACAACGAACAAACCTCTGCTTGACTTACAGCACAAACTTCCCCAATGTAAACAAAATCCTTAAACGACATTACAACATTCTGGAACAAGGTGAACGTCTGAAACGCGCATTCCCATCCGCTCCAGGCGTCGTTTACCAACGACCACGTAACCTCAAGGACACCCTTGTCCACTCCCAAATTAACACATCACCCCCCAATAATTCATGCCGCCCTTGTTTAAAGCCAAGATGTCTTGTATGTAAGGCAATGCGAGAAACAGACAAAGCAACCAGCACGTAATCCAAGTTTTCGATTAACATACGAGGAAACCTAACATGCGATTCCTCTAATGTGGTATACCTACTCGAATGCAACGTGTGTGGCATGCAGTACATCGGACAAACAGAAACACCATTTAGGATTCGCTTCAATAATCACAGAGCCCATGCGAAATCAGCCGCAAGTCTACGTCTATCAAAACATCTCAATCTTCCTGACTATGCATTCGACAAACTATCAGTAACGCTCTTACAGACGGGATTTAAATCAAATCGAGAACGTGAACAACGAGAGTCATATCTTATACACCGATTTAACACCCTCAATAGAGGAATAAATGAGAATCCTGGTACACTTGCAGCAATTAAAGCATTAGAAAACAATAACGTCAACAATGAAAATAGTAACTGAGTTCACGGCAATGCAGCTGCGAAGGGCACTGGACAACCCAAAACAATTCCAAGTGTAACTACTCTTCGTAAGTGCAGCTGTCGTCTGTTTTCTGTTTTATTTTCTACCCAATCAATTGTGCCATGCATGACATGCCCAACAGCAACCCTGTGCACAGCCGGGAGGCCCCCACTACACGCGTAATCCAGAAGCGGGCAAGGAATTCGCATTGCACCCGCTTGCACAGCGTACCGCAATACGGGGCACCCCTATTTTTACGACGAAATGTGGACAGGGCGCGGAGTAGTTAAAAGCTTAGAACTTCCTAAAATGTCCGCTTACCAGCCTCTGCCACAATACGCGGCACCCCTCCTTCTACGACGAATTGTTTACAGGACCCCGAGTAGTTAAAGCCTTAGGACTTCCTGAAAAGCTCTTTTTTGCCCCACACCGAACCGCCAGTGCCAGGAGGGGCCGTCTGATCGGGAGGAATGCGTTAGTGAACGGAAACATACACAGGCCGCTGACATCAGAAAGGTGAAGGGGAGAAGGGGGAGAGAGATGAAGGGAGAAGTGGAGGGAAGAGTGGAGGGAAGAGTGGAGGTGGGAAGTGGAGAGAAGAGTGGAAGGGGGGCACCCGAGGGGCATCCACCCTATATTATTTCTCTCTTCTTCTCTTTTTTTTCCTCCTTTTTCTTTACTTTTGTTTCTTTTCTTTTTCTCTTTTTTTCCTCTTTTCTTTTCTGTCTTTTTTCCTCTTTCCTTGCCCTCCGATTTGAGATTGTATAAAGCTGAGCACCAACAGACTGTATCTTTAATCCTGATGAAGGCCAGACTCTAGGCCGAAACGTCGAAATAAACCACGTTGTGACCGCTCACGAAGGATCTACTGGACTACTTGCAACGCTACGGCCACTCAACCACCATGCCTGCCTATATATATATATATATATATATATATATATATATATATATATATATATATATATATATATATATATATATATATATATATATATATATATATATATATATATATATATATATATATATATATATATATATATATATATACATATATATATATATATATATATATATACATATGTATATATATATATATATATATATATATATATATATATATATATATATATATATATATATATATATATATATATATATATATATATATATATATATGATGAAGGCCAGACTCTAGGCCGAAACGTCGAAATAAACCACGTTGTGACCGCTCACGAAGGATCTACTGGACTACTTGCAACGCTACGGCCACTCAACCACCATGCCTGCCTATATATATATATATATTTATATATATGATGAAGGCCAGACTCTGGCTGAAACGTCTATATAAACCACGTTGTGACTGCTCACGGAGGATCTACTTGACTACTTGCAACGCTACGGCCACTCAACCACCATGCCTGCCTACAGAAGACAGGCCACAGGCGCACCTCCAGTCAAGCAGATCTCACGGAAGTTCCCTAAACATGAATCAACACCAGCCACCATCGGAAACTCGCAAACAAGTTATTTGCACCAGCATTTGCACCCCCCCCCCCCCCCCCATTGAGAAGGCGACACCTGCGATAATTTCTATCGACGGAGCCTCCACATTTGGCATTGAGAAAGAGTTGGCTGGCATACCGCGATCTGTGACCGCGCTCGTTTTGCACGTCGGTACGAGTGAGCTGGCGTCGTACAGACTAGAGGAATCACTACGCCGCCTTCGTCGCCTAGTGAACAACACGCTTCGGACAAACCAAGAACTCGAAAGGCTCGTTGTATCATGCGTGCTGCCCCGTTAACTCAAAGAACACATACAGAGATCAAACGAACAATTTGGGCACCGCTTCAACCGGGACGCTCGTCAATTCTCTGAGACAGCCAAGGCCTACTGCCAAAAACCCAGCAAGGTGTCATACATCGACTATCAATTCGAGGAGTTGCCACCAAGATGCTTTCTTGCTGCGGATGGGATTCATCCGTGTTTTATAGGTGTCGCGGTGATTGCCGAAACTATCAAGAGTGCACTCGGTCGCGGAGACCTCGAAGCTACCACAGGGTGGTCGATTCAACCAGTAGCTCCAGTCAATATCCGTTGATCACAACAAGACACCCACGACAAGAACTCTGCATATCAACATATTACAGGAGCCCACGAAAAGAACTATGCATATCAACATACTCCAGGAGCCGCGCACCCACCCAACATCACAGACAAGTTCCCGACGATCGGTGAAACTGTGACACACGCGAGCCACAGCACCCCTCCCCCTCCCCACCATCATTAACAGCGCACTTCTACTAGGGGGGCAGTCTGATGGATAGCTATCACGCGGCCCTTCATTGCGGATGTCGAGACCAAAAGCACTACAAGAGAGAACCACTACACCACTCCTAAAAGGGAAGCCTGCCGAACTACGAAGCCGAGTCCCTGTATTGCGGACCCCGGGAACGGAACTCCCTACGATCGCGTTTCGCCGGGAGCCTAACGCCGAAATCCTCCCTACAACGACGAAGGCCTGCCGGACATAACTACAATCTGCGCACTTCATCAGTGCCATCCCCACACCCAAAAGAAGATTGACCTCTGAAATCTAAGTCCAGCTCATCGCTTCCCAGTTGAAGTGCTACTTTCCTTAAAGTACGAAAACTTGCTGAGAAACGAATTAGACATGAAATGCATAAATCAACATTGCAAGTGCACATTCGTGCTAGAATAGCCCCCAAGGGTATGACACTCTCTCTCACACCCGCCGCTACAAACCTAGACGAACACGACCAAATAACATAGAAAAATATCCTTTTTGAGGCATCTATTGAATTACCAGCAATCGCTCTCAATCACACTGAGTAGGTAAAGAAACTGGTCACTATGACCAGCACCATCCTCTGCCAGAACACTTTATCGAACAAAGAAATCACCCGGTAAACAGAATTTGAACATAATAAATACCAAGCCATCATGACCACGAAAATTCATAAACTCAAAAGAGACCATGTGCCCAACCCCGCGTTCCCTGATATAGTTCCTTATGACTACAACTCCACTACCCAGGAAACCACTAACGGTACAAACGAGCACCCACCTATGAACACACCCTGTGAAACTGTGATTGTAAACCTACCGAAAACGAGTTTGCCATCTGACGAAGAAAAAACTGCTATCTAAAGGACGAAGCTTCTGCCCCACCACAAAATTTTTCGATGAATTTCACTTGCTCCGTGACCGCGACAACTTCGCTAGAAGCTTAAGGTTGCGCGAATATTTCTTGGACTGGCGTTCTAACCACGAAAGAATTCACCCTCCTAAAACTAATGATTGGGCACCGAACAGTAATCGAGACAAGTTCCTGGACCTTTATATCACCGCAGTACATAAAGATATAGTAGACGGATACCACAAACATAAAGGAAAACGAGAAAACTTGACAAAATCTGAACGAAATGAGTATGAGAATTCTGGCATTTAGGACAGATATAACGATAAAACCCGCTGACAAAGAAGGAGAAAGTGTAGTCCTTAATACAACCAACTACTTACAAGAAGCATACCGCCAACTAGACGACTCAAAATTTTACGAACGCCTCCCAGGTGATCCGAAAGACGAATACAAACGTATTGTACCAATAGAACTAAACAAACTGTTTGATGCAGAAAAGATAACCAACACTGACCACAAACTGATGCGATGTGCATGCCCTCATCCAGGTCACTTTTACATCCTCCCCAAAATTCGTAAACCCAATAACCCAGGTCGACCAATCATATCAGGCATCGGTACAATAACTGAACCCATATCAGGGTACGTGGACAAACTAATAAGCCACATTCCATGCACCCTCGCGTCGTACATAAAAGACACCAGACATTTTCTTCGAGACATTGCAGGTATCTGTGTGCCGAAAAACTCGTACTTGGTTACTCTTGATGTCTCTTCATTATATACAAATATTCCTCACGATGACGGCATCGCTGCATTACAAAAGATGTACACAAACCATAGACAATCTAACACCCCAGATTTCTCTGCCATTGCAACTTTCACGAGGATGTTCCTCGAATTCAATTTAACCAAGAATATTTTCGACAAAGAACGGGACCACTATGAGCTCCAAAGTGGCATCCAATCATGTCAACATATTTATAGGAAAGCTAGAATCGGAATTTCTTGCACAAAGTTCCTTGAAACCACTGTTATACAGAAGATACGTAGATGATATCTTTCTTATTTGGACCCACAGCGAGAATGAACTTCTCAGCTTTATCGACACTTAAAATGCTGTACATCCGAACATACTTTTCACACACACCTACTGGCAAGCAACCGTAAAATTTCTTGATGTTATCATAACGATTCAAGAATACAGGATTTCTACAACCCTACATCGCAAACCAACGGATCAACAACAATACCTTCATTACCAAAGCGATCACCTGCGCCACTGTAAAAACAGTATTCCATACAGCCAAGCTCACCGGTTTAAGCGAATCTGCTCAAAAGACGCTGATTTTGACACAAGCTCACAAAGGCAAAAACGAAAATACCCCCCACAAGTAATTGATGACGCCGTTCAAAAAGCCAGAAAACTGAAGCGGGACTTATGAAGCGACCACCGCAAGAAGACCCACAACGAACAAACCTCTGCTTAACTTACATCACAAACTTCCCCAATGTAAACAAAATCCCTCAACGACATTACAACATTCTGGAACAAAGTGAACGTCTCAAATGCGCATTCCCATCCGCTCCTGGCGTCGTTTACCGACGACCACGCAACCACAAAGACACACTTGTCCATTCTCAAATCAATACCTCACCCCCTAATTATTAATGCCAACCTTGTTTAAAGTCACGATGTTTTGTATGTAAAGCGATGCGAGAAACACAAAGCAACCAGCCCACAATCTAAGTTTATATTAATATACGAGAAAACCTAACATGCCATTTCTCTAATGTGGTATACCTGCTCGAATGCAACGTGTGCACTATGCAGTACATCGGACAAACAGAAGCACCATATAGTATTCACTTCAATATTCGCAGAGCGCATGCGAAATCAGCTCCAAGTCAACCTCTATCAAAACATCTCATTCTTCCTGACCATGCATTTGACAAACTATCAGTAACACTCTTAGAGACGGCATTTAAATCAAACAGAGAACGTGAACAACGAAAGTCATACCTTATCCACCGATTTAACACCCTTGATAGAAGAATAAATGAGAATCCGGGTACACTTGCAGCAATTAAAGCATTAGAAAACAATACGCAATAACGGCAATAATGAAAATAATAACTGAGTTCACGGCACTGCAGCTGCGAAGGGCACTGGACAACTCAAAATATTTCCCAAGTGTAACTACTCTTCCTAAGTACAGCTGTCGCCTGTTTCTCTTTTTACGTTACTATCCAATAATTTGTGCCAAATATGTCATGCCCAACAGCAAACTTGTGCACAATCGGAAGGTGCCTAGTGCACGCGTAATCCCGAAGCGGGCAAGAATTGACATTGCACCCGCTTGCCAGCCTCTGCGGCAGTACGCGGCGCTCCTCTTTCAACGACGATATGTCCACGAGGCGCTGAGTAGTTAAAGGCTTAAACTTCTCAAATCAGCTCTTTTCCCCCACACTGAACCGCCAGAGCCAGGAGGCGCCATCTGGTTGGGAAGAATGCGTTAGTAATATGAAGGATACACAGACCGCACACACTCTGAAGGTGAAAAATAGAGAAGGGAGAGAGAGGGGAAGGGGAAGGAAGAGTGAAAGGGGGCACCCGGGAGAGTCCACCAAATATTCTCGTTTTCTTTTTTTTTCAGTTTTTTCTTTCTTTTTTCTTTTTGCTCTCTCTCTCCCTCTGATCTAGAGTGTATAAAGCTGAGCACCAACAAACTGTACCCTCGATCCTGATGAAGGCCAGACTTCGGCTGAAGCGTCGAAATAAACCACGTTGTGACTGCTCACGGTGGATCTAGTTAAGTATATATATATATATATATATATATATATATATATATATATATATATATATATATATATTTTTAAAGGGTGTCCCGAAGTTGAAAAATATGGCGGAACACGTAATTACGACGCGACTAAATGCATGTTGCTCACCGTTGCCTGGAGTTATTGAGACTATTTTTGTGTTCTTAAATATTGTTGATTCGGATCTGTTTATTCAACTAATTTTTGAAGGAACGAAAATGGATAAAGAATTTCAATGAGGAAGTTGTAGATCGGTTTACAAAACGTCCAAATCAATAGTGCGACCTTTATACTTGTTAAGTACTGGTGCTTTTCTGCTAATTACAAATGCCCGCGCGATACAAAAAAATACCACGTGACGAACCCGCTCGTGCGCCAGTGCACATGATGATTCTAGTGTTCCCTAACGTTCCGCGTACGAACTACCATACCATTGGCTGCATTGTGCTGTCTCGGCTGGGCTGCAACACTGGTGGTGGCTTTACGATGAACAAGTTTTGCTATCGGCCACAAAAACGATAACCACTGCGCCTGCTTATCGCTGCAATGAACGGGTTAGAGAGAAGCGTGTCGTTCATACGCGAATTGTTTGGGAGCAGTACAATCATCGTGCGCACTGAGGCGCGGGCGGGTTTGCCACGTGTTTTTTTTTTTATTTCGAGGGCATTTTCAATGAGAAGAAAAACACTAATACGTAACAGATATAAAGATCAAAACTATTTATTAAGACGTTTTGCAAACCAATCTACAACTTTCTGCTTGGAAATATTTATCCATCTTCGTTCCTTCAAAAGTTAGTTATTTATACATATCTAATTAAATAATTTTGAAGAACACAAAGAAGTAGTCTGACTC
Organism: Rhipicephalus microplus; assembly: GCF_043290135.1. Classification (NCBI taxonomy): domain Eukaryota; kingdom Metazoa; phylum Arthropoda; class Arachnida; order Ixodida; family Ixodidae; genus Rhipicephalus; species Rhipicephalus microplus. Next base: position 157,861,186 of record NC_134704.1, read on the forward strand.
CAGGCAACTTTGAGCAACATGCATTTCGTCACGTCATTATTACGTGTTACGGCATATTTCAAACCTCCGGCTAATAATAAGTGACACCCTTTATATATATATATATATATATATATATATATATATATATATATATATATATTCTAACCAGCTGAGGAGTGAAGTAGGTTTGCCCCCGACTCGCGAAAGAGTTGGTATGTCACTGCAGTGTTTCGTGTTTTTATTCTGCTGAGATTGGCCGATGCAGTTATAGATAGGAACAAACTTTTTATCGACCACTCAAAACATTTGCTGCTTCAGAAAAATCACTTTCGTTCATAAAAAAGGATTACCATTACCGCTCTTCTGTCAAGCTGCTGTGAGCTCATGATTGTGACTGATCTTTCTAAGTACTTTAGTGTTGCCATACTGGAAGCGCCAAGGCCGGTGTCCACTTTAAACGTCAATGAATCTGATCAGTCTTACTTATGGCAACTTGGAGTGATGGAGGCAGCTTGAGAAGTGGTGGCGAATAAAACAGTGGACTCGAGCTCTGTGGGAAGCTAAGTAGATAGAAATGCTCAAAGTACCGGTGGTTCCTCAAGCAGTGCTTGACATTTAAAGACTGAATTCTGTCTGAACTGTTTCTAGTGAATAAAACTTCAATTCAATGCTAAATGATTTACTATTGAGTAAGGCGCCATCAATATAGTTGTAATCATGCGATTGTTGTGAGGTAGCGCATACAAACCATCGCGTGTAGTATAAATAAACTCATCCTGCATGACAGCATGACAAACATATACGCGTCGTCCCAGTGCACGCTGCTGAAAAGTGTCTGTCCTTTTTTACACTATCGAACAAGTTCTGTCTCGCTCTCTCTTGATATATATATATATATATATATATATATATATATATATATATATATATATATATATATATATATATATATATATATATATAGAGAGAGAGAGAGAGAGAGAGAGAGAGAGATGGGCTGACGATTGGGGAAGGTCATAGTTGATACGCCACTGGACGACACAAGCAGCCTCCGGTACCAATTACTCAGTGGGTGTTTCGAGACTTGTAGCCCTTGTGTCAGGTTCCCAGGTGTGATCGAAATGAGAAAGCTATGCAAAACCTTCCTACCACAGAAATGAACGCACAATCGAGACAGCCGAGAGACCTCTTGTAAGTAGATTGGCCGGATTTTTTCTTTCTTTTGCAGTGCTGCCACGCATGGCCCACTGTGTGCTGCTGTATTTATGCCACGCGGTTTCTGACATATACCTCGCGATATGCAGTGGATGGCAATCTGGGAGTCGGTCCAAAAGAACATGGAATGCTCTTGATGTGGTCGTAGATGTGGGCTGCTGTAAGGCAGGCAAGCGGCTCCAAATGAGGCAGAAATAGAACCTTCGGCGGTGCGATTTGTCATGAGAAGGTATGTACTGCATTCTTGTAAGGGCTGCGATTTAGTACATACGTGGACAGCTACACCGTACACTCGTGGGCTGGCATCCGCGAAGACGTGTAGCTTAGTAGTTCTGATTAGATAACCTAGCGCCTCCTTGATTTGTTGTGGTAGGCAAATCTCGTTTAGCGACGGGAGCTCGGCACACCAGGCGTTTCATGCTGCGTGCTGTTATTGTGTTAGTGGACAATTCCAAGCATGCTTTAGTTTCCAGACATCTTGGAAAATCAGTTTAGATCGAAGAGTGAACAGCGTAAGAAAGCCGAGAGAATCGTACAAGATTGTGAATGCTTGAAGCAATGTTCGTTTCGTAGTAGGCATAGCCGACAGTAACTTGAGGATGTTGTCGGTGCTCACAATAACTGAGTCATCGTTTCTTTCTCAACAGAGCCCGAGTACCTTCGTTGTATGCAGATCACCTCAGTTATCTTTTAGTGATAACTGACCCTTTCGGAACTGTTCTTCTAGCAAGGAGCTGTTTGATGCCCACTTACGAATCTTCATACGGCGTCTGCTAGTATTGTCTTTGCTTCTAATTAAGTTTGTTGGGCTGTCTGCAAACACTAAATCGTCGACGTAAAATGACTGTCTAAAACTGTCCACTGTTTCAGGCAATCGCTTTTTGAAGCGTCGGAAATATGATGTAACGTCGCAGCGAGCAAAAATGGACTCGATTTGGCACCGGAGAGCACGCGGGTCATTCACCAGTGAACAACTGATAGAAACGGATCATGTTCCGTCGGACGATGATCGACCCATAGGAAGCGCAATGCATCCCTATTGTCCGGGCGAACGCTAATCTGAAGGTAAGCCTTTTTGACTTCAGATACCATGAAGATTGGATGCATTCTGAAGTTTAGTAGGATTTTAAGTGAGTCGGCGTCTATCTTAGGCCCCTTCATGAGCATGTCGTTCAGGGATAGTTGATCATGAGCGTGAGAAGACGCGTCGAAGACGACCCGCAGCTAGGTGGCAAGTGCATCACGACGAAATAGTCCATGATGCGGCATGTAGTATGTGTTGGACTTGGGTGAGAGATTTTCGTCTGGACCTTCTTCCGCATGGTAGTCGTTGAAGTACGCCTTGATGGTGTTGGCATAACGAGCCAAAAAATCTGGTTGCTGTGAAAAGCGGCGTAGCTGCATCAGAAGCCGTTGTTTGTCGAGGATGTAATTGCTCTGTTCATTGCCTAAACTGGGCTCCTGAATAAGGAGAGGAACTTCGTAGCGTTCTTCTACTTCGGAAATGATTTTTGTAACAGCGAAATTACAAGCTGTCATCGCACAATGCGGATAGCGTACCGAGTGGGTCGTGCAATGCTCCAACCTATTACAAAACCTTGTTTTAAATGCTAAACATTTCTTAGCGAACTTCGGTGACTTTGAGCGTATCTATCTATCTATCTATCTATCTATCTATCTATCTATCTATCTATCTATCTATCTATCTATCTATCTATCTATCTATCTATCTATCTATCTATCTATCTATCTATCTATCTATCTATCTATCTATCTATCTATCTATCTATCTATCTATCTATCTATCTATCTATCTATCTATCTATCTATCTATCTATCTATCTATCTATCTATCTATCTATCTATCTATCTATCTATCTATCTATCTATCTATCTATCTGCCTGCCTGCCTGCCTGCCTGCCTGCCTGTCTGCCTGTCTGTCTGTCTGTCTGTCTGTCTGTCTGTCTGTCTGTCTGTCTGTCTGTCTGTCTGTCTGTCTGTCTGTCTGTTTGTCTGTCTGTGTACGTTTGAATGCTTTCGTGGTCACCCCGTTAACCTGGCCTGAGCCAAAATTACCATGGGAAGGTAAGATAGTTTGACGAACATGACGCACTGGTCAAGATATGAATAATGTCACGATCCCGTCGCCTACGTCGTTAAACACGTCCCGCCAGACTATGGTGCATACCACGGGCAGGTATGTGCATACATCGTGAACTTATTCACAGCGCAACACACAAAAAAAACACGGGGCAGGGAAGGAGAAAAAGAGAAAAAAAGACGGTGCTTCCTCTTTTTCTCCTTCTTTGTCCTGTGTTTTTTCTGGTGTTGTGCTGTAAATAAGTTCACGATGGATCCTAACCAAACTGGCCCAACTTACCGTCTTACTACGGGTATGTGCCACTGTTATGTGGGCGGGTATGTGCCACTTTAATGCGGGTATGTGCCATAGGTGATTCGCACTTAGTATCTACCCAGGAACAACGAGAACACACATGTGTTATTGTGCGAGGGCCATGCTGTTGCCTTGCCTGCCGTCAGGATCATCCTGAATTCCCAGAGAGTCGAGTCGCCAGAAGTTAGGGATTCACGCCTCCAAGGCGGCATCGAGGTCGGAGGCCTCTTTGATAGCAATAAAAAGGGAGGTTTCACGCACGCCCGATCCTTGGGTTAGGTTGCGTAGAAAATCCTGAATGGTCCAACCGAGGAGAGTTTCCACCGCCGTTATCTGAAGAGCCAGACATGTTATAAATCCGGTTGCAACATCCCAGTAGAAGGCTGATCTATTAGTACGCTTATGTCGTCCTCATGGAATGTCATCGCGTCGGGACGTGCATAGGGGCGGAGCATCCCTTTCCGTATCATCATGGTTACGATTTCACCATCACATGGCGGACATGTCACCGGGCTGATTTTTGCTATCGCCAGTGCTTTTATTGCTGTCTTGTTACTGCTGTGTTGGCTCCACAATGTCAGCGCAACGCGCTCACAGGTGAAGGTCGCGGGCCGTTTCGTTTGCTCGAAGGTAAACAAGGCGAGGGGCTCAGTGCCTCGAACTAGACATTTCAAATCTCGAGCAATGTCCTGCCGAATGAACGCACGCTGCCTCTCTGTGTCGAGCAAGAACCGAGCCAGAACTATTTTCGCTGGTGCACTCTGCAGTAGTACGGTCGTCAAACCAGCACCGATAGTTGAGAAGGACGTCACCTGAGAAGGAGCGGTTATGGACGATGGTGCGGAATGTTTTCACACCGACGTGTTGTTGGCACGCTGTGAGTGGTTCGTTGTATTGTTAATGTCACACAGAGATGTGAGATGTTGTCCCGTGCATCGGCGGCATTGCAGGGTTCTGGCGGAGTGGCAATCATTGGAGAAATGGTTGCGTTTGCCGCAGAGAAAACATAGCTCTTCTTCGTGAAGCCTCTTCTGAATCTTTTCCAGAGGAAAAAGTTTGGAGAAATCCTGAAGAGTGTGTTCGGGAGAGGTGCGCAGGAATAAGGGGTGCGAGAAGTTCAGCTGATAAGGCCGCAGTGAAGGACAAGTGTGGCTGACCAATCACCAAGTCTTGCTGCGAAAGCCTCCGGCTTGTCGCTAATATCGATTGCTGAAGACCGCTTTTCTCCCGTGCCTTTACTTGTATTTTTATAAGGCTCATGAGGTTTTTCACTTGTGACTGCGCTTCCTGAAAGGCTGTGGCATTCATTGTTAGCATAAAATCCTTTTGCCGTTGGCGATAGAGTATACTGAGGTTTGGAAGTAACGCCTTTAAGAGGCGTTACTTCCAGTAACGCCTCTTTAAGTAACGCCTTTGCGCCAGTTTGTATTCCTTTCTTTGTCCTTGTTCGCCTGCGCATACATTTTCAGGATGGATAGATTCCAACTAGGCCGAATCGCAGTTTTGCTTGCCTTTAAGAGAACACGCCGCAGCACCGTGGCGTATTCGCCTGCAAATACTCCGAGACCTTCCAGGGTGTTGGTGTGGAATATGGCTTCATCATTTAGCTTTCTTAACAGAATTAGGTCTGTGGAGATTTGGAATGGTGCGATTGACAATGAACTGTTTAGATGGTCGTCGACTAGCATGTCGCGACGACCAAAGTGGTCCGACTCGATCTGAATGGCGATGTCATAGTTCGCTTCGGCCAGGGTAATACCTTGATTGGCAACTTTCGCTGCTCCAGTCAGGTACATCAATAGGTATTGGAACTTGTCGATTTTCGGGATCCTATTGTTGTTGTGCGTACTGTCTTGAAACTGGTCCCCAAATTCTTGCCAGTTGCGTAGTTTGCCTGAGAAACTCGGTATGTGCAGCTTGGCCAGTGCGAGACGAGACGGCGTCGTAGGAGTCGGAAGGCCGAGCGAAGGTAAGGTTGCGGTTTGCTTCGATGTCCCTGCGAGGGGGTCTCTGAGTGAAGCATTTGTGACGTCGACGTATGTGGGTGAGGTTGGCGACTGCGGCTCGTCTGCGCGGCGTACCTTTCCTTTAGCGCACATGACCTGATCTTCGTATTCACTTGCGGAGGTCAGGTCTGCCACGAGGTCCTCACCGTGTAGCGCAGCTTGAATATCCTTGTCCAAGGTGATGAGGTGGGCATGTTTCGCCACAATGATGTCGATGAGCTCCTGGAGTCTGATCAGGGGTCATCGAGTCTGCCAGTAGGGTGTCGAGAGTCGATAATGCCTTGGTGATGGCTTTCCAGCAGAAGCCACGCTGTAATCGAAGTTGGTACGTTGTCGAAAGTCGAGGGCCAGAAGATCGGGTGGGTTTCGGCCCCAGAACGAAAGTACAAGAAACGTCGGGGACCCGTGACCCGATCGTCTGACTGCGTCGAAGGTCAAGGAATAAACTGAGCGAGCTAGCGCCCGTGGCTCGGGCTCATGCCCACGGCCCCTTCGTCTTCCTTTATTTACAACACACGGTCCTTGAGCCAACGACTCCACAAGCATTTCGTCCTGATGGCTTGTTTAGCGAGACGGCAAAGCAGACCAACCGCACAGTTGGTGTCTAGGTGAATAAAGTCTCTACTCATTGGCTGCCCTTCCCGGGAAAGACAGCAGCAGCCCCCAACAACCAAATTGTTACGGGAAGGAACTTGTATACCCTCTCCACAGTGAAGCTCGGCCCGGAGGAGCATTGCATTGGGAGGTGCGACCCCTATTCGGCGACCATGTGTTATTGACTAATGCCGCAGAGGGCAGTGTGGTGTGTATGTGATATTATTTATTTTATTTTATTTGTTTACAGATACTGCAATCCCTGTAAAAAATTTTAGCATGGTGGAAATACATCGTCAAGGTGTTCCAATCAAGGAGGAGGAGCTCGAGAGGGCTTACGACGACGCTGCAGAGTGCTGGACGTTGCTCTGAACCATGCTTTAACGTTTAAACTACCACCCTCATGGTTTGTAAAACTCCTAACCTCTCTACGCTGTAGACAAGTGTAAATAGGGCCAGTAAACCTGTTTTCTTTCTGTTTGCCCATCTTGTCAGCTTTCGTTTACTCCACCCGAAGTTGCGCCACGCTACCACAGGAATCTGGGTCCAGCGTAACCATGGCGTCTCGGCTACCCACGTCAGCGGGGAAGCGTCGGGTAGACCCCCGGCCACAACAACTGGTGATCAGCGATGGGATTCGAAGCAACTACTCGTAATAGGCGCGCGGATTCAAAACTTCAAGTGACAACAGTCGGCCCACAGGAAGCAGCTGTCTCGAGACATGGATCACGTATAGATGACTGCTTGTCTTTTCTTCTGAGTGAACCAGGTTCTAAAAGAAAGTAGTTTTGAGCACTATTAGTTGACTTTGCCGAAAGACTCGGTTTTGCTGTTTCGAGAAGTTATTTTTGGAAGTAGCGAGCACTCAGTACAATCATGGAGTAATGGGGGCTGCAGAAGCCAGACTTGTTGCTGTTTTGTAAGGAATTGGGGATTGATACGAAGGGTTTGGCACAAAAACCCATAATCATACAAGTGATTATAGATTTGGAGGCTAATGATGAGGAGCTCCGTAAAGCATAGGACCTCACCAGTCAAATAAACAGAAAGCAGTGTTTCTCACATATGTTTTGTTGTTCTTCTTTGAAAATGGTTGGCCAAAAGATCATAAGAGTGGAACAGTAAGCTTTTTTTAATGTTGAGGTTGGTGCAATCGAAGACTATTGAGGCTACACCATGATCCAAAGTTTCAGTGAAGGTGGCGAGCCTTATGTCTCAGTAACAGAGGGTTATTCGTGGCCGTAAACATACACGGATGTTAGTACAATTTTAGCGCTCGCTGAATCAGAGATACTTCAACGCTCATAAGGTCCTGGACTGATGTTCTCCGCAAGACAGAACCGATGACAGTGCTCAGTGACGAAAGGAAAGAAGCAGCTTTCTTTAAGCGAGGAGGCAGTGCCGAGCAGCTGTTCGGTTATGAAAGCTCCAGATTACGACTTAGGTATTGACGGTTCAGTGTTATGCAAAAAATCAAGGCCAAGGTGCCGTTCAATGTCAGGATGACAGAGGTAACACGTATGATGCGCTTTACTTGAGCCAGAAATTGGGCGCTTTTTAGATGACGTACTGCGCTTCAGTAAAGTAGTGCGCTTGCATTGTGTAGGCCATTCATCAGTTGCAGTGTTATTTCAGAAGTGCTAAATTAAAAAAAAAGACAAACCATTCTCCCCTTACGTGGCTGCAAACCCATGACATCGAAGAACAGTCGCATTGTGAGGTGGAGCTTCACTCTTTAAAATTATCAGTTTGACAATAACTAAGAAGGAAAAATTCAATGAAAACGCTGACGTACTCAGCCGCTCTTTAAAAGCTATCTAGGGGTGCTCTTGATGTATCAAAATTGATATTTGAGTTTTTTGTGCAACTTATGTGATTGTGTAAGGTGGCACGTCTGCTTTTCCAGTACAAGTGAGTCTTAAGAGTTTTGAGTGTGAGCTATCTGTTTGAGCTAATAATGAAAATTGGTTTGCCATCGCTCTTTTGGTTTGGTTCTTTAGGAGGGGTGTCGTGTGCTCGCTTGTGCATGTGGTCGACTTTCAGAGATGTTGCCGTAGTTCGGCGATTACCAGACATTGTGACAAGTGAAGGCGAGTTCCTGGCATTCTACTGCGGAAACTTCCGTCGTTGCTTCGAGCAGTAGCGGCGACAGTTGCCCTCTGTGACTCATATGGCGAGGGGGAAGCTGTTGCGACCCTCGTTCGTGGGCGCCATGCTGTTGATTGATTGATTGATATATAGGGTTTAACGTCCCGAAACCACCATATAATTATGAGAGACGCCGTAGTGAATGGCGCCGTAAATTTCGACCACCTGGGGTTCTTTAACGTGCACCCAAATCTGACCACACGGGCCTACAACATTTCCGCCTCCATCGGAAATGCAGCCGCTGCAGCGGAGATACGAACGCGCGACCTGCGGGTCAGCAGCTCAGTACCTTATAGCTACTAGACCACCGCGGTGGGGCTGCGCTATGCTGTCCATAAGAAGCAGAGCCGAGCAGCGTTCCCACGCCCGGAACCACAGTTCTTTAGGGAACGAGTTTCCAGACGCGGGATGCGACGAAAGGATTAGAAGATGGTCCTTGAGCCAACGTCCCGACAAGCATTTCGTCTTGATGGCTTGTTTAGTGAGACGGCGAAGCAGACCGGCCGCACAGGCCATGTCTACGCAATTAAAGTCTCTTCTTCTTGGCTGCCCTTCCCAGGAAAGACAGCAGCAGCCACCCAAGCACAAACTTGTTCAGTGAAGGGAACCATTTACCCTCTCTTCAGTGAAGATTGGCCCGGAGGAGCATTGCGTTGGGAGATGCGACGCCTATTCGGTGACTGTGTGTTATTGACTGATGCCCTAGAAGACGGTGTCCTGTGTGCGTGATTGGTGTTCTAATCAAAAAGGAGGAGCCCTAGAGGGCTTATAACGACACTGAAGAGTGCTGGACGTTGCTTTGAACTATGCTTTGATGGTTCAACCACCACGATCGTGATTTGTGAAACTCCTACACCCTCTATGATATCATACTTGCAAATTTTGTTTTGTCACAATAAAAAACAGGCGGACAGAAGAGGCTGACAAAAACAGCGCTTGCGAGACGGTGAGTCAGCCTCTTCTGTCTGTCTGTTTTTAGTGTGCTTTCACAAAACTTTCAATTATGAACGTAATATAACTGGCCCAACTTGGCATCTTGCTCTCTATGCTGTAAATAAGTATAAATAGTGTCACTAACCCTTTTTTTCACTTCCTTCTTTGTCAGCGTTGATTTCCTCCACCCGAAGCTGCGCCACGCTACCACAGGAATCCGGGTCCGACGTAACCCTGACGTTTCGGCAACCCACGTCAGCGGGAAAGCGTCGAATAGACCCCGGGCCACAACAGTGTCGATGCTGAATATCAGTTGCAAACAACAGCAAAATATACCTTGCATCTCTTCCATAACGTGTTCAAAGAGTTAGAATAAATAGAATCGACGAAACAGACTATTCCGAAGTTACTCTATGCAGCAATGTACGTAAATCCTCACCGAGCATGTTGGCCAGATATTACGAGAGGTGACAAAGGCGTCATGAGCTATCACAACAGCAATTTAAAGCTAGTTAAAAAGGTGTTGCGCAGGCATGCCTCTCCCAATTTTTACGATAATATTTCCAAGAGCACAAATACGCGGGTAGCTAGGTTAAAAGAACGCGAAAAAGAAAAAGAATTTTCAGCATGTTTCTGAAGCGCAATTTCACAGACGCGAAATTACCACTGTTACAAGGAGATGTCGCTTAGTAAGCAAGAAATTATTTGATAAGCAGTGCCCCCTTTGTACTACTGCCTGTTTTAAATTGTTCAGTTTTTATTTAAATGCTTAGAAGGTTTGTTATTTCGCGTATTCAACTAGATCATAGTTCTAGCTTTTCTTAAAGCAAATTTTCACCTTTGTGGGACCAGAGCACGATAAACATGGGGCCTCATAACCTCGCATGCTAATGTGGGCTGAGTAGAGAGGGCCCACCACTCAGTAATCAAAACGCGAGGACCAGTAATTGGTATCACTGGCTTCTTGAGAGGTGTTTGCGCGTGATAAATGTGTGTTCACCGTCTTACCAGTCACTTGCTCTATGGTTCTGAAAATCTTCGAAATTTGTGGCAGCGCAATATACACGTTCAGACGTTTTCGTGCACCGTGATAGTCAGGGAGAGTTTCCTAGCCTCAAATATTTGTAGACGACGAACATAGTATAGAGTTTCTGCTTATCGGGTGTACCCACTGGAGCAGCTTTCCCAGTATCGTTTCGTGCTCTAAAGCGTGAGGGCGTGGGCTCTATTTGTGGCAACGGTGGCGGCATTCTGATGAGGGCTATTGGCGAAATTGACACCATCTCCCACTAAGGGGAACCATGCGCAGATGCAAAGCAGCCGGCACGAACGCTTACACTGGAGGCTGTGTTGATGCTGCCGACTCCAACAGAGGAGATGGGATGGGAGTATAAGGAAACAAATGCCGGCTTTAAAAAGGCAAACTGAAGAGCACGCCATCACGCTCACGAAGCAAAGCTGGGGGAACGTCTGTCAGGAGATGGATAGAAATATAAGAACGGCCGGGACGTGGCGACTTCTTCGTGACCTTTTAGAACCGGAGAGCACGGAGACAGCGTCTAAACAGCAATCGGAACGGATGGCGCACCAATTTGAAGGCACTAGAAAGGGACTCTTAGAAGAGGTTCGGAGCAGATACTATAATCCCACTGGATCCGAACCTCTCCCAGATCATGGAGGACGGGAAAATGCAGCCTTCGACGCTCTTATCTCTCTGGCTGAGGTGCGAGCGGAGATTAATCGGCTAAGGACTAGATCAGCGGCAGTGCCGGACAGAGTGACCAACAAAATGCTCCGTAATTTAGACAATAGGTCCATCGCTAACCTCGCAACGTACATGCAGGACTGTTGAGAAAAAGAGACGATACCGCAGGGGTGAATTTCGCAAATGTAATTTTCATTCCTAAACTGGGTAAAAATCTCGGTTTCGAGAATCTTAGGCCGATATCGTTAACGTCTTGCGTTGGTAAGCTCATGGAGTGTGTCGTTCAGACGGGGCTCAATAGGTACATGGAAGACAATGGTATGTATCCGGGCACCATGATCGGTTTCCGACCCCGACTATTGACGTGCGATGTGATGCTTCAGCTCAAGGAACAAATTATAGACAAGCCAACGTGAAACGGAGTTGTTATCGTGGGGTTAGATGTGGCAAAAGCATTTGACAACGTGAGCCACATATCGATCTTGGAGAATCTGAGCTCCCTGAACATCGGAAAGCGAGTTTATGACTACGTCAGGGACTTCCTTTCGAACAGGACAGCCACTCTAAAAATCGGGGAAGAATCCATCGAGGACAATGAATTAGGCAACAGTGTGGCACCTCAGGGCTCGGTGTTATCACCCACCCTTTTCCACATTGTGATGTTGAAACTGCCTAAACAGTTAAAGGATATTGAGAATTTAAATCACACCATTTAGACGGATGACTTAACTATATGGATGAACGAGGGCAGTGACGGTCGAATGGAAGGTTCTCTGCAAATCGCCATTGATAAAATCGTGGACTACCTGGAACCCAAAGGGCATAAATTCTCGCCCGAAAAGTCGGAAGCACTCTTCCTCATGCCCGCCGGAAAACGGCGGCTCCACAACAAGCCTGAAGTGGACATCCACTTGTATGTTAACGGCGTAGAGATCCCCATGGTCGACAGTATCCGTGTCCTTGGACTGAGAATTCAGGCTAACCATAAGAATTCTGAAACTCTTGCTAGGTTAGAAGCCAGTTCTAATCAGCTATGTCGTCTCATAAGACGAATAGAAAACAGGTATGCTTGGATGAAGCAGGTGAACCTTCTTAGATTAGTGCAGACCTTCACAATAAGTAGGATAGTGTACGTGGCACCTTATATAAAATGAAACCAAGTGGAGCGAGGCAAACTCGACACCATTATCAAGAAAAGTGTGAAAGTCGCGCTCAGACTGCCCCTAAACACTTCCACTAACAGACTTATGAAGTTAGGGGTATCTAACACACTCGATGGGCTGATTGAGGCTACTGTGACCGCACAACATCCAAGACAACTCGGATCTGAATTGGCGAGAGCAATATTAAAGATATTAGGCTATGAACTCACGCGTGAGCAAGCGCGTTCAAAAGACATACCGATACAGATCAGGCACAGGATAAAGATACCTCCGCTACCCAGAAATTTGAACCCTACCTTTCACGAAGGCAGGCGTAAAGCCAGGGCAGAGGCATTACAATCCAGGTACACCGGTCGACAGGACATCGCGTATACAGACGCTGCGGAATATGAAAGCAAAGCGGCACACACGGCAGTGGCGGTCAGGGAAGATAGTGGCCTGATTGCGTGCTGCACAGTCCTTGGTGTCGAGACTGTAGAGGCCGAGGAAGTGGCCATAGCTTTGGACATCAGCCAAAAGGGGGTCAGGGTGGTCATCAGCGACTACAAAAACGCCGTGCGAAATTATGAATCGGGAAGAGTGACGGGGACTGCCGTCCGTACATTAAACATGATAGGAGTACCCAAAGAGCAGGTTCTGCTCATCTGGGCTCCAGCTCACCAGTGACTTAGAGGGAGCGAGGAGGCTCATTCGGTCGCCCGAGGTCTCACCTACCGGTCGACACCTGGAACATCCCTAATTACCGAACAAAGAAGTGAAGATATGCGCACATACCATGAAATCGTTGACACCACAGGCTGAATCAGCAAGTATAGCCGAGAGCGGACAACTCACTGAGTAAGAAAAACGAGGTTTTGTGGCGAAAGTTACAGACCGGGGTTTTTCCAAACCCCACACTTTACAGCAAGTAACAGCCCGCCCTTTTCCAGTCCCAGTGTAAATTTTGTGATGAGGTAGCGAATTTGGTTCACATGGTTTGGACATGTCAAAGTCAAAACAATGGTTTTCACGCTGTAGGGTCCAGGGAGGCCCTGCTCCGCATCCCAGACCCCAACGTCCAGCGCGACATCATCAGTCAAGCCCTTGCTGCTGCCGCGTCCCAAGGGATTCCGGCCGACAGCTAGGGGTGACGGGCTTTGCCTGAACAATTGACTGACTTTTTAATAAAGTTTTCTCTCTCTCTCTCTTTTTCGTGGCGTTGCGCAGGAGAGAAACCAGGGGACGCGCAAAGCACGCAGTAATTGACCAGTGTTTTGTACTGGAACATGCCAGTCGCTGCTAATGGGCAATGAGAGACAGAAGACTCTGATTGGGCAAAGAGACCCGCAGTTTGCTTTTAGTTAACCCGCACGCTGCGAGCTTTAATTGTTCAACAATGCACAGGAGAAGCCTTCCACAGGTACTGCCTTGAGGTAAAGATCCAGTGCCTGTAATACGGAAGGCGAGAAGCTTGCCGCAACATTTTGGCGCGGCTATACCTCTGTCAACAATCGCCGATCTGTGACGTCGAGCGCGCCATCGACAAGCGCTGATGAATCATCTTTGGAAACGCTGGAGAAAGGAGTACTTGTTGCTTGCGTGTTCAGCCCACGGGGTAGAACCCCGTGGCTGAACACGCAAGCCACGGGGTTCTACCGTGCGCCAAGACAACTTCAACTGCCAAGACAAGACAAGACAACTCACTGCCAAGACAAGGCAGTGAGTCACCGTGCGCCAAGACAACTTCGCCGACTTCAAGTCGGCGAAGTTGTCTTGGCGCACGGTGACTCACTGCCAATAACGTGGAAGATAGCTCGCGTAACCGAACTGCTTCCCGGCCGCGACAACATCGCATGAGCGTGCCGTTTAAAGTTGGCATCCGGCTCCATCATCAAGCTATCGGTACGTAAACTGTATCTTCTCGAAGCAGGCAGTACTTCATAAGTTTTTGTGGCCACATTAGTGTGTTGTAAATAAAATATGAAGAATGGGCGGCGGGCACGAGCACAAGCCAAGGGCACTGGCTCGCTGAGTTGATCCCTTGACCTTCGACGCAGCTGGGCGATCGAGTGCCGGGTCCTCTTCTTCGCTTCTCATATCGTCTTCTCATTCTGCTGTTGGTCCCCCTCCGCTGAACGCTTGTTCCCGAGAGAACTGGGGTTCCGGGCGTGGGAACGGTGCTCGGCTCTGCTTCTCATGAACAGCATGGCGCCTACGGACGAGGGTCACCACAACACATATAAAACATTTGTCCACCACCAAAAATCGGCTGACACTTCTTTCTTCCAATCCATGCTTGAGAATTTCAATGATTCCTGAGACCAAAGACTAAGTAACACCGAGCGATGATGCGTTGTCCTTAAGGCACTGATCGCGAACGCGCACATGGACTTAGAAATCACCGAGGAAGTCAACTCTCAATATGAATAAACAGACGTCGCCGATCACGAACACCGTCTGTGCAGTGGCTGGCGATAAAGCCCGTGACGTTAGCTTGTTGGGTACTAATTAGACTTGTTGTTGTTGTTGTTGTTGTTGTTGTTTATTCAAAAATAGATACATTTTTATGAATACATTTTTGCATGTTGAATGAACAATCGGAGGTCTCAAAGTAAAAAATGTCAGGGGGACCTCCTAACTAAAAGTAAAAAGAGGATTAGCTTTTTAGTCAGCAAACATCGATGAAATCACAGCAATATTTAAAAGAAAACGGTGCAAAAACGTAGGGCCATATGAGCAATAGTGCTGTAACTTAGCTGTAGCATGCACCTGGCACGTGGACATGCAATAGCAGAGTGCTAATAGCAAATGCAAATGTTCCTAAGAATTGTATTGACGTTGAACGTACAAGCATCGCGTACGCCTAATATTAGTTTCAGCAGCACGCGGTGAGACTAATGAACCCGTATGTTTTCGAGCCAATATATTCCCAAATGAATTACGATGCATACTTCCTTGAAGTGATTACTAAAAGATTTTCAGTTTAAGCTGGCTGTAAAGACACGACAATACGTAGAGCCCTAAATGTTCTTGTAGGAATCAAAACAACAAACTATGCCAAAAGAAGATACTTTTCACTTTTAGTTATTTTTGCGTTTTAAAAAAAGTGAACTACAAAGGCAAATCAGTTTACACGAGCGTCAGGGCTACGCGAAAACGAAGGTATTTAAAACATGCAAAACAACAGTCTTTAAATGAGAACGCTCATTTTAGATTTTGTTTTTCTTAATCGAGTTTCTATAAGGCTCAAAAAATGCTCGTGGAGAAGTGCAGAGCCAGAAATTCATGAGAAACTATGAATACTTTTTCTTTCAGCTCGGTATTTGTGTTAAGCGTGTTTGTTTTTATTCTATGTGTGCTCCAATGCGCACATCAGTCGTCAGGGCTTTTGTTGCAATATCGAAGGCAAGTTATCGAAGCAAGAATGCTAGACCGAACAAGACCACCTTGGAGAACCCCAAAGACCAAAAACAGACGGAAACGTCGTAATGTAGCATGTGTGAACTCGTATATAGCCTTCATCACTGAATTTTTACTTATATCTAATTAGGTCGTTGGTTACGGTAACGGGACGAAGTTATGGCAGGACCATTCGCACTAATTGAAACACGTTTTCATGTTTTATGAAAGTATCAAACTAGGAGCAGGTTGATCGAATGCTGCCGCTGTTTACAAAGCAATTCAGAGTGGGTCAGTTTGATGTGGGACTCTTTCCTGAAAGGAGAGGCACGAGGCGCGTGCCGAACGCCGAAGCGAGGTGACGGTGCACGAGGTGAGAGGAGTCATCTGAGAGCACGCGCACCAGTCCCGTAGACGCAAGAGATTAGTCGGACAAAGGCTCGTGGCACGAGAGGAAAATCCCAGAAGATGAGTTGGCTCTGTGTGTTAGTACGTAGAGCTACGAATACGTGGGAAACGAGCGTCGCTACGGCGGCGGGAGCAGCATGACCGCCTGGTTCTAAAAAATGTCGGTGCGAGGAACCCGGGAAGTGGCCGTCGACCTCTGAGGTCCCAAGTGAGGCTGCGCGGACTTTCCACAAGCTTGCCCAGATGTTCCGGTGAACTTGCGGCTTCCCCACATCGCGCTAGGTAGGGAGCAGTTCACACCAGTCAGCCCGGTGGACACGTCAGTGGTGGAGTCCCTTACGAGTGGGGCCTAGAGAGGCTGAAGACTGAGATGAAGACCGGGACACCGGCAATAAGCAAGAGCGGTTCGGCCAGTGGTAGCAATTGATGGCTACCATAAAGAAGTAGAGCAGCCCGTCAAAGACGGAGGACTTGACAAGACGTCAACACGCAAGGGGCAACGAGTCGCAACGCGAAAACTTCAAGAACGCTCAATTGTTGACACCATATATTGTCTTAGGGCTAGCGGCTAGGGCTAGCGGTGGATCAGCCAGTTTGGGTTTGCCCATGTACGTGGATAGTTGTTGAGGTATTGAGTGATATTTGAATTTTTTTGTGTTATTGTTATTGATTGATTTAACGCGAATTCTGTGTTATATTGTCTGTTTTGGGTGCTAAAGTGTGTTTATATTGCCACACTCGCGTCCCTTGTCTATCTTTCAAATGCATACTTCGCAAGCAATCCCAAGATAAAAAAAATGGCAGATCTAACGTACAATTGGAATCGATGATATGCCAAGCACGAATGAAGAAGGTTGAGATATCACTATGGAATCAGCACAAGGTTACAAGGCGGAAGTAAATTATGCTGTCCATGACTTCCATGTCACGATTACCCCGTTTGGACGTGTCATTAACTTTCGTCGTCTATTCACGTCACCTGGTACCAAATTGGATATATGTGAAGCAAGCGAAACGGCCGTGAGCGCACAATGAGCATAGCATGTAGTCATGCTTTATATGACATGCATATCATGATTATCATATTTGAATGCGTCATTTAACTTTGTCGTCTATTCGCGTTACGTGATAAAAAATTTGGTATATGCGGAGCTATCAAAATGGCTGAGAACACATCATGTGCGTGGTATGTTGTCATACTTGCAGCAGGCATATACCTTCATCGTTCATTGACGTCACGTAAGAGCAAAATTTTTATATGTGGAGCTAGCGGAACAGCCGCGAGCGCATCATGAGCGTGGCATGTAGTCATATTGTTTTATCACACGCATATCATGTATATCATGTCTGCACCAGTCACATTTCTATCGTCGTCCATTCACGTCCCGTAATACGAAGTTTGGTATATGTGAAGCTAGTGAAATGGGCGCGAGTGCGTCGTAAGTGTGACACGTAATCTTGTTGTTACATGACACGCATCGCATTATTATGTTTGCACCAGCAACATACCTTCATCATCCATTCACGTCCCGTAATAATAAATTTGGTATATGTGAAGCTAGGAAAATCCGCGAACGTATCATGAGTGTGACATGTAATCATGTTGTTGCATGACACGCACCTGATGAATATAATGTTTGCATCACTCACATACCATCGTCATCTGTTCACGTCCCGTGATATCAAACTTGGTATAAGTGGAGCTAGCGAAACGGCCGTGAGCATGAGCGTGGCATGTAGTCATGTTGATGCATAACACGAATCTCATGATTATCATGTTGCACCAGTCACATACTTTCGTCATCTATTCACGTTTTGTAATACCAAATTTGGTGTATGTGAAGCTAGCGAAACGGCAGCGAGCGTATCATGAGTGTGGCATGTAGTCATGTTGTTACATGACACGCATATCATGATTCTCATGTTAGAGTCTATCGCTTGTGTTCGCCGTGCAATCATGTCAAACCATACCAGTCTTGCAACATGTCATGTTCTCGAAACCACCTCAAGAGCAGCAAGGCCATGAAATGTAAATCATGACATTCACAATAAGCATGTCATGAGTTTCATGTTATGACTACTGGTTTATGATCGTCATACAGAGATGTTATACTATACAAATGTTGATATATATACCAATATTAAAACGGCCAGGAGAGCTAAATGTCATAGGCGGCTAGATAGATAGATAGATAGATAGATAGATAGATAGATAGATAGATAGATAGATAGATAGATAGATAGATAGATAGATGGATAGATAGATAGATGCGCTCAAAGTCATTGAAGTTTGATGAAAAATGCTTCGCATTTAATATTTGTGACAGGTATGTTGCAATGCTTGTGCGGCATTATTGTGAGAAAATTTCGAGGAGTATGTTGATTATGAATAGATGCTGGATACGTTAGTTCCACCGTCCTTTAATCTTTTCAAAGCAGTACCATGATCGCTGGATACAACATATGTAGAAGTTCATTGCAAAGATAGCTGTACGTGGTTATCCAGAATGTCTATTGGATGTAACGGAAGTACGCTGTTTAAGTTCTGATGCGAGATTGGCCGTTCGTAGAGTAAACAATCAAGTACGAGCCCTTTTTCAAAACTTTAAGTGCAGTGGCGAATGTTTTATTGCTTTTCGTAAATATCGTGCTGATGTTCTTGCACCCATACACTATAGAAGAAGAAAAAAAAGCTATGTGTGACTCCTTGGTAGTCCAAGTCTGCCATGTATGACGTTTCAAAGAAGCGCGTTCACACTTGTGGGTAACACTTAAGCGTAGGTCTGTAAACTCACTCATTATTCAGAAAACTCACTCAAACTCGCGTATTCAGACTCAGATTGACGCATGAGATTGATTCTGAGTGGGTCCGGCTGAGTAATATTTCGGTGAGCTTGAGTCCGAAGAAGTCCACTTGAGAAACATTTTAATGAATCTGAGTTTGACTGAGTCCAGGTAATGAAAATTTTGGTAAGTCGGAATGCTGCCCTATTCCAAAATGTGCTTCTTTAGTGAGTCTGAGTGAGCTTCACACTTTTTTGCCGATATATGGTTTCACTTGACTTAAACATAAGCATAAGCTTTTAGACTTACACGTGCACACACATACTTCAAAGCACCACCATTCGTAAAGGAAACCAATATTTTTAATTTCGAAGCAGCTCTTTGACTAGTCTGTAATGTTGTCCCACTGTATACACCCACTGCGCATGCTCGCCTATCGTGTTTCGCACCACATGCTCGCATCTCGTGCCGACACGCGCATGCTCGTGTCTCGTGCGGGCCCATGAAGACACGCACTAAACTGTCACTCCCTTTCCCCTTTCTCGCCTCGCAAGGCCCACGGAGGCAGCGTCTCTTAGTAAAATCTGGCTGCTCGCGCTGCAAAACCGTTCACCTCGCACTGTAAAACCGTTCACTGGCCACCCATATATGTACGCACTGGAATCGGTCAACAGCGTCTTTGCTCGGCCTTCGCTTATCGAGCACCAGTGCAACGTCGCCGCCAGTGTAAGCGTTCGCGACCACTGCTTCGCATCTACACATGCTTACATTTAGCGGGAGATGGTTCAATTGTTTTTATAGGAAGCGTGAGTTACGGAGAATGGGGGGGGGGCGTAACTTCAACACAGCCCCGTAAGTTCCTTTACGAGAATTTTCAATAAACATATTCCGTATGAGCCATCTCTTTCAACAAGAAAGTACAGAATGGATTGTTACCTTTGATTTCATATTTTAAAGTACGATATAAAAAACGCTCCAATAAGAGCCACAGTCTGAGTCTGAGTGAGTCCAGCTAAGAAAAAGTTTCCTGAGTGCGTACGAGTGACACTGGCTACGAAAAGTTTACTTCAATCGCAGCCCTAGTGAATGTGGTGGGACAACATTTCGGTGTATCTATGTCCGAATGAGTCCCGAAGGCGAAATGAATTTGACGAGTGAGTATAAATGAGCACGTTTTCTGCCGACCTATGGACCCATGCAACACAAGTTTGAGATGGGAGTATAGTGACCCACAGATATGGAGAACGTGATTTTTTAAAAAGAGAGTTATACTCGCAAGTCAGAGCAAAAAAAAGTATAATAACTGTTTTTTTCAAAGGGTCCCTGCGACACTTTTTGAGCATGGTCAGAAAGCGCTGCTGATCGGTGGTAGATTCTCCCGACAACAGGCAAGCCTAATATTATAGCACAGCAAGTGGCCTCGAATTCAAAATAAATTACCAAAGTAGCTAAACATTGCTTTTTTCTTCTCTTCAGAAATCCCGCAATAATCCCAAAAATTACTCGTAGTAAGCCCATCTATCAGCCATTGGCTAATTTGAACATGGCACGCTCAGTCGTTACAGAGATTTCCGCGTCGAGCCGTAACTTGTCTACGCGTGCGCTTACGGTGTCACTGAAAAAGGCGCGCAATCGAAGAAAAAAAAAAAGAAGTGCTCAAGGTCAAGAGGCAACCATGACATTTTTCTTTGCACCTGCAATCCCTCACTGCTTAGCTTCCAGCGCTCTTGTCGGGACGAAAGAAGAGAGAATGCAGTTGCTGCATGCGACGAATTTTTGAAACTCCACTTGCACAGGACAGATTCTTAAAACTTTTGCGCTGTTTAATCTGTGAGGTAATAAGCTCTTTTAGAGAGTTCATTCCAAGGTTACTTGAAAAAAATGTTTCAGGGACCCTTTAAAGTGTAGCCGTTATTCGCTCATGGCATCTGCTCGTGCGATAAGTTAGATCTAAGCCATGTGTTGCTACAAACACGTTCTGGTGTGGCAGGGCAAGCGCCGAAGAAAATACTATGTATTACAAGTTAACGTAAGCGCTTGAGCTGTTTTGAAGCCGTCCACTGAAGCCTTGTTATCGTAGGTAGAATACTCGGGCTGCATTGCTATTTTTAGCAATGTTTTGAGAAGCAGCACCGCTATTTTTTTTGTACCCAAACTTACCAAGTCTCACTGTAAAGGAAAGGTGCAGTCAAGTGCGTGGATTTTGAGTCAATTGATACTACCCCCTCCCCCCCCCCCCCCGGCTCTCCCACGCAACAAAAAAAAAAAAAACTCTGATTTTTAAGATGGTTGAAGAATTATGACAAAAAATACAGATATAGAAAACAGAAATTCAAAAATTTACGAAGAAAAAAGTACAAGCGAAAACCGAATTTGAGTAGCCTACACTCGAAGAACCATAGAAAGAGAGAGTAGAACTGATGGGCATTAGTTTTCATACTCTGCTAGGCAGTCTTGGCTGTTGCTATTTCGCTGTGTATTGCATTTCATTTTTTTATTGATTTCATTGATATGTGGTGTGTAACGTCCCAAAACCATCACATGATTATGATGGACGCAGTAGTGGAGGGCTCCGGAAGTGTCGACCCACGCAGGGTTCTTTACCGTGCACCCAAAGCAGAGCACACGGGTCTACAGCATTTTCACCTCCATCGAAAATACAGCCGTTGCAGCCACGATTCAATCCCGCAACCTGCGGGTGAGAAGCCGAGTACCTTAGCCACTAGACCACCACGGGAACGCCAGTTTTATGTCTGCATATTTTTATTTTATAGCAGCGAAGTACCTTAACACCGCATATAATGCGCCGGCTGGCGTATATACAGCAGATGTAGCACAGGTGCGTGGGAGCAAGCTGAAGCATCTGTGAAAAACAAAAAAAGGCTAAAAAGGGTCTGTTAACCAGGAAAAACAAAACAAAGGGCCCGAACACTGTAAAAACAGGGACATTCAACTAGACCTGTGCGCCAGTACCCATACTGCCGGCGGCGACGCGCCAAAGTTTCTACCTGCGGTGGCGGCGCGTCACCGACGCGGGGTTCATCTGATCGGGGCGTGGCGCGGGGAGGGGTGGAGATACAAAAGCTGGTGGGGAGAGGTCTTCGTTCCTCTAATTTTGAAAAAAAAAATTAGTTTCTTGATAGAGCGAAGCATGTTGTAATGTTAGAACGAACTAAAGTTACGAGTCATTTCTTTTTATTGTGACCTTGCTTAAGTCTACAAAACTCTGTTGTACGGCAATAGGGTTGCCCCCGGGAAAGCAGAAGTTTTCATGCAGTTTAGCGTACCAGTGGTTATAACATGATCGGTAAGATCATATAGTGCGTATAAAATGCGCATACGAGCGGCTTGGTGATGCCCGCCGAGATTTGGCGCGCGATCGCCCAAGACAAAGTTTCCTTATAAGCAAAGTTCGCGGTCGTGGTTCGGGCACGCAGACCTCCTACCTCGGCGCCCCTTCATAATTATTGGTCCAGTGAAAGGCGGACAGGACGTTTTTTTTCTGCAGCTATGACTGAAAATAGGGTGGCTAGAACGAAATTGTAGATACTCTACCAACTGAGGAGCTATCGTCGGCAGGCCTCGTCTGCCAGGTGAAATTATCGCATGCGCCTCCGTGCGACGCAGATGGGCAGCTTGCTTAGCTATGCTTCAGTGTTTACCTCGCTAGCATTCGCGAGATTTTACTCACCAGTGCAGCATACATACAGCGCGTGCAAAGGTTATTGATTTAGAAGTTATACGTATGATAGCGATGGTCTTACAAACCTGTACAGAGTGTTGATGCTATTGTTATTGCGATAAAAATACATAGGAATCAAGAAAGCAGGCCGCCCCCTCCCTCTTTTTTTAATGACGTTAATCTTTCTTGAGGTACTTCGACGCAAAAATTCTAGTCTGTGGGTCTCTTTGTCTGTTTGTCTGCTTGTTCCCCGAAACGATACCGTAAACGGCTCAAATCCAACCACATCCGCAGTGCCCACCAATATTATTGTTCCTAGGATATATTCTAGGGACCATGCCATTATTGTTCTGGTTTCTGCGTTCATACTAGCGTAATTATTGAATAAACATATTGCGCATGTCTGAGGCGCAATATCGATACGTGAATACGATGCGTTGTGTTTCATCATACTAAAGAGGGCATGAATGATTAATTCTAAGGACTGTAGAGTTTATTACGCTACGCTGACACTGCAACGACGCTATGCACAAGAAGGCAAGTGTTTCCAACGCTTTGCTAAGACATGGCTCTGGATAAGACAAGATATAGTGTATGTGCTACCTTTAGCATATACACTGACTTAAGCTAAGACGATGTGGTGGTGGCAATTACCCATCGCCTTGCATTCTACAGAATATGGCCTCCTAGACGGGCGCGCACGCCACGCGCTTGCCATATCAGAGACTCTCCCTTCGTTTTCCAAGGTAACTGCCAGACGGCGCTCATGTCTCACACCGCAGAGTGCCTCGATGCGTTCATTCGCATCCGCTGCGTGCATCGAAACACTGCCCCTAGAATTCTATTCACCAATTTTTTTGCGCAGAACACCAAATAAACGTTTCACTCACTCTCTCCAGACGCAATACTATCATCTTTGGACGAAATTTGCAATGAAACATGCAGATACGGCCTTTTTTATGCAGAGGTACATCGCCTCCGCTGCAAGATGTTCGGCTGTTGGAAGAATAAGATACTCTGGTGTCTCTTCAATTGGTATAGTTCTCACCCTCACTACAATGCTTTCTGGCCATACCGCATCGGTACTTGTTTCCTCATAAAGCAAGATTACAATGCCAGCTCCAAGCTTTGAATCAGAATATCCAGCTTGCTAGCTATACACTTTGTTGGTTCTGTTTGCGCAATATGAAATGAATTCAGTTGTTCGCGCGCGCTAATCATGTAAGGTGAGGAAGAACGGATGAGCTAATTCATGACAAAGCAGGTTAGGAGGCTATTCACAACTGATATCCCGCGAATATGAACTGATCAAGAGTATGTGCCCCAATCAAATGACGTGAATTACTGTTCTGGCGTCACAAACAGCGCCCCTCTCTAAAAAAATAAGCTGATAACAAAGACTAAAGCACAAAGAATAACGCAGTCGAGTTTGTGTTTTCAGAGCGTGTTTTCGAGCCTTCAAAAACACAGCACGGGCATGCATACACGAACATAGGATTGTCCCCGAACGCTGCTAACTGAAATAGCGCACATCGGGTGAAAAGGAGGTCTCGATTTTAAATGCAAAGCATTTCTTAGCGAACTTCGGTGACATTGTGCGTATCTATCTATCTATCTATCTATCTATCTATCTATCTATCTATCTATCTATCTATCTATCTATCTATCTATCTATCTATCTATCTATCTATCTATCTATCTATCTATCTATCTATCTATCTATCTATCTATCTATCTATCTATCTATCTATCTATCTATCTATCTATCTATCTAGCCGCCTGAGACTCTTACCTCTCCTGGCCGTTTCAATAATGGTATCGATACCAAACTTGGTAAAGCATAACATTACTGTATGAAAAACATATTTGACTTGTCATAACATGAAAATCTTGACATGTATGTCATGAATGTCATGATTTACATTTCTTGGTTCTGCAGCTCTCGCGGTGGTTTAGTTCACATTGCATGCTGTAAAACTGGTATGGTATGACATCATTGCATGGCAAACACAAGCAACAGACCTTAACATGAAAATTATGACATGCGTGTTACGAAAAAACATGACTACATGCAAACCTCATGATGTGTTCGCGGGCGTTTCACTAGCGTCACATACACCAAATTTGGTATTAGGGTACGTCAATGGATGACGAAGGTAGGTGACTTGTGTAAGCATGATAATCATGAAATACGTGTCATGTAACATGACTACATGCCACTTTCATGATGCGCTGGCCGCCATTTCACTAGCTTCACTTACACTAAATTTGGTATTACGGGACGTGAATGGATGACGAAAGTATGATAGAGGTGCAAACATAATAAAGATGAGATGCGTGTCACGTAACAACATAACTACATGCTACGCTCATGATGCGCTGGCGGCCGTTTCGGTAGGTTCACATGTACCGAACTCGGTACTACGTGAAGTGAACGCAGGACATAGGTAAATGAGACATACAAATATGGTAATCTTGACTGGCGTGTCATGTACCAACATCACTACATGTCACACTCATGATGCGTCCACGGCCTTGCCGCTAGCTTTACATATGCCAAATTTGGTATTACGGGACGTCAATGAATGACGAAGGTATGTTATTTGTGCAAGCTTAATAATGATGAGACGAATGTCATGTGAGAACATGACTACATGTCACAGTCAAGGCGCCAATAAATTTCGACGCGACGTAGTGCGAGCTCTCACCAGCGTTCATTTTGTCAGGTCAAGCCGATGTTGCTTTAACGCATGCGCGTTTCAGTGCATCCGGCATCCCTCCATCACGAAAAGAGGGAGAAGCAGTGTTGTCTGGGTAACGCATTGACGCCAAATGCATCATGTCGCATTTCGCGGTGCCAGTTGCCGTCGGGCCGCGCCGACACCGGTTGCACCTGGCGTCAGAGTATAGAGTGCTCACGTTTTGCTAACGTAACGACGCTGTGCCCAGCAAGCGCGCGCGTCAACGTTACTTTGCCGTCAACGTTACTGGGCCCTTCAAGATGCGCTTGCGGCCATCTTGCTCGCTCCATATATACGAAATTCGGTATTCCGTGACGTCAATGGACGAAGAAAGTATATTACTGGTGGAAACAAGATAATCCGACACGCATTTCATGTAAGAACGGGACAACTTACCACGCTCATAGCATGCTCGTGGTCGTTTTGCTAGCTCCAGATATAATAAATTTGGTATCATGTGTCCTGAATAGATGACGAATGTAAGCGACACATTCAAACAAGATAATCATTACACGGAAGTCATGTACGGCATCATTTACCTTCACTTTGTATTGTTGTGCTGATTTTAAAGTGAAATATCAACCTTTTTCATTCCTGCTTCGCATGTCATCACTTCTCACTGTACGTAGGATCTGCCAATTTCTTTTTCTTTGTTTCCTCCTCTCTTTTTTGCTTTGCTGTTTTCATTTTCTCTATTTATTTCTATTTATGTCACCCGTATATATATTCGTTTCTTTTTTCTGATTCTTACTATTTCTGCCTCTTTTTTATTTCTTTCTGCATGTTTATGCCTGCTTCTCATTTCTTTTTCGTGTTTTTATAAGAGACTTTGCCTCTGTTGTGCCAAGCAACGACTGCATGTGTGCCCCTAAACTGCTCTGCACTGAATGCAATCAGCAAGACAAACGAAGAACAAGAGGAAGCAGACTTCTCCAATAAGAAGAGCGCACTCAATATTCCACACATGGCTGTATGCTATACGTGGATCCGGCTGCGTTACGCCAAGCTGCAACAGCACACGGTAACAGCATAGGATAGCCCGGGTCTTTTCAGCGCTTCGCGTTTAAAAAAAAACTTATCTGCACATTTTCTCTCAGTGTTTGGCGTGGTAGCCTACGTGAGAGATAGCTGATCATTTTCATGACTTTACTCTTCTGTCAGTGTTGGAATTCACATCGTGTGAAATAAGATGAATACTTACCGATTGGCTCAGCTATCTTTTGTTTGAACTTTTTCATTGCCCAACCTCTCTATATATTTATCGGTTTGCTAGAGTGAAAATTTAGAAAAGTAGTGTTTTAACCCATTTGATAACAGTGCTTTTCTCCTTTAATAATGTATGAACGATGTCGTATGTCTCAGACTCCGCGAATACGCTATCCCACGAGTTGGGTCCTCGCCGAATAACGCTTGGAAATGCCGCTGCGTTAAGAACTGGCAATACTCTTATCAGTTCTGGAGGAGGATATTCAACAATTTCTGGGGAGATACTCCAGATGTGCGCATCTGAAGGAGATTTCCACAGTCCGTTTCGGCAGTGCGTTCTCAGTTACTGAAAGAACGGGGGAGCCGTGATGTTTGCTCCTGACCACGTCGATGCAACAAATTCACGGGCAAACTGCCATTGTAAATGGATAGAATTTAAGGCTGCAGTAGCTTGTCAAGTCGGAACATACATATGCATGTGTCCGAGATGTTTGAGATCGACGCAGGGAATGCACAGCGACCTTCACAGGTGCGTTAAACCTGATTCAATGGCTTACGCGGTCAGAATTTGTGCATGGCCTTCGGAAGAGAGAGAGAGAGAGAATAAACTTTATTCAAGTGTCCCTGCTGGGGTCAAAGGTGGCGGGGGGCCGGGAGACGGGCCCCTCTGTAACCCCCTTCCTCAGGCGGCGGCCAGGCCTTGACCTGGCGGCGTCTTCGGCCAGCCGGACAGCCCAGAGCTGGTCCTCCGGGAACGTGCTGAGCAGCAAAGCCTCCCACTGCTCGGCCGTGGTGATTGTGAATGTAGGGTTCGTGCTGTGTTTAACTGAGTGAGTAGCTTCGGGGCAGGCCCATATATTATGGTGGAGCTCAGCGTTAGGTGCACCGCACGTTTTGCATTGTGGTGTGTGAATAGCGGGGTAAATACGGCTGTACAGTGACGGACAGGGGATAGTGCGTGTCTGTAATAGACGCCAGGTAGTGGACTGCTGCTTACTAAGGCACTTGTCTGGTGGTGGGTATTTAAGTCTCGCCTTGCGGTAATACATTAGGATTTCTCCAAAGGTAACCATTCTGTCCCTCGCATTGTCGCGAAACGAGGTGACCATCATCTCTCGCTCAGCCGCGTCAGGTCGCGAGGGGTGGTGCTCTGTTGGATGACGTGCCCGGTGGACGAGAGCTCGCGCGGCGTCACGAGCGTGTTCGTTCCCCGCAAGCCCCGAGTGGCCCGGAGTCCAGATGATCTCAACGCGGCGACGACGTAACAGACGTGTACTTGTGAGAATTTGGAGCGCCGGTTGGGAGATCAAACCTTGGGTGAAGTTGCGGATGGCAGTCTTGGAGTCGCTGATGATGCAGGATGCTTGAGTTGAAGCGTAGGCGAGAGCGATGGCTGCTTCTTCGCCTTCTTCTGGTTTGTTTGCGCGAATGGTGCCAGTTGTGGTAATTATGTACTGCGGCCCGGTGGCGACAGCGAGGGCCACGGCCCGATGCGTAGGATGTTCCGCTGCGTCTACATACGCCACGTACATGGCTTTCGCGTAACGCTTGCCTAGTTGCTTGGCGTGGTCTACTCGTCTTTCCACGTTATATTCAGGGTGCATATTGAGTGGTATGGGGGGAATCACGAAAGTGTAGCGAATGTCCGAAGGAATTGGGAGTTTCTGGCCAAACTGGGAGACGTAAGGTATGCCGAGTGCGCACATGAGATGACGTCCTGTAGGAGTTTGGCCTGATCGTTCGTAGTACGATATACGTTGGGCTTCAATGAATTCGTCTATAGTATCGTGAAGTCCTAGGTCATTGAGTTTCGCATTGGGCGTAGACATGGGGAGATGCAGCACGCACTTGTAGCAGCGCCTGATCATTATGTTTAGTTTTTTCTTGTCGGTGAGGGTAAGTTTTATAAATGGAGCAACGTAAAGGATTCTGCTTATGGAGAAGACGGTCACCAGTCGTATGATATTGGCCTCTTTCATGCCGTGCTGTTTATTGGCGATGCGGGAGATGAGCCTGGTAGTCTGATAGACGTGATGGTGTAGTAGTTGCATTGTTTCCGAATTGCCGCCGTTCTGCTGAATGCGGAAGCCCAATACGCGAATGGTAGGGACTGTTCGTATAGGGTGATGTTGCACATGCAGGTTTATCGTGGGAAGGTTTCTGTTGTAGGGAGATCTAGGTCGATAGACGAGTAACCCTGACTTTTGGGGCGAGTAGGACAATCCTCGTTGTTCAGCGTAAGTCGTGTTTCTATCAATCGCCAATTGAAATGCATCTTGTATCTCTCCGTCACTGCCTCTGGCAATCCAAAAGGTGATATCGGCCGCGTATATGCTTTGGTGGAGGTGGGGTATATCTTCTAGAAGTGGCGGAAGGTGAAGCATGGCCAGGTTGAAAAGGAACGGAGAGAGGACCGACCCCTGTGTTGTTCCTTTCCCACCGAGAGTGATGGAAGGTGCAGGCAAATCGTTGACCGAAAGTGTGGCTGTCCTGTCCGTTAAAAAGTTGCGGATGTACGGTAGGTACGGGTGCCTACGTTGAGCGTGGCGAGGGTGGCAAGGATGGATGAATGTAGCACATTGTCAAATGCCTTGGTAAGGTCTAGCCCCAGAATAGCACGTGTTCCATACCGAGAGCCGTCTTCACCGTCGATAATGTGACTCTTCAGTTGCAGCATCACGTCTTGTGTCGAAAGTTTAGGGCGGAATCCGAGCATTGTATGCGGGTAGAGGGCATGTTCTTCCATGTACCTTTGTAGTCGATTGTGAATAACATGCTCGAGTACCTTGCCGATACAGGATGTGAGAGATATTGGCCGAAGGTTCTCGGTAGTGAGTGGTTTTTCTGGTTTAGGTATCAGAATGACTGTGGCGGTTTTCCATGTTGTTGGTATTTCTCACGACTCCCGAACCGTTTGCAGATAAGATGTGAGCGTTTCAAGTCATTCTTCGTCAATGTTTTGTAAGATTTTATTTGTAATTTTATCCGGGCCAGGCGCTGATTGCGGTCTCAGTTGTGAAACTGTGGACCTCACTTCCGCTTTTGTAATCTGGGAATTGAGGACTGGATTATCCATGTCATTGTAGCATGGGAGATCAACCGAAGTGGCACTGACAATGTACTGACTGGATACGTCTTGAATAAGGTCTTCATTGGTACCTGGATAATTCTGCAGAGCGGTGATTAAGGAGTGGCGCTGTGCAGTTTTTGTCGATGTTGGTTCTATCATACTACGAAGAATATTCCACGTTTTGGACACGTTATGTAAGCGTTCCATAACGTTACAAAGCTGATGCCAGTTCTGGCGGGAGGGTTGAAAAGCGTAATCTTCAATTTGACGCGTTAATATAGCAATGCGTTTGCCTGATGAGCGGTTTAATTTGTTGGAGTTATAGCGCTTGCGCAGACCAGCGAGGGCCTCCCACACGTGCAGCAGCTTGGTGTCTACCGTGTCGCCTACGGCGTCTTCTGGGGGAGTCTTGGTAGAACGCTTAACGTCTCTTAGTAAGGAAGCTGTTCATTGGTTGATCGAGGTGGCAGAGTCTGGAGAGGCCGTTGCCCTCAATTCGCGCAAGACATCCCAGTCAACGAGGGCAGGCTGTTTGGATTTCCTGCGCTGCGGGCCAGCCTTGACGATCGTTTGTATTATGTAGTGGTTGCTGCCTAGATGTTCATGAAGGTTGGACCACTCTGCATCCGTAATGTTCGCAGTGAAAGTGAGGTCAGGAGTGGTGTCTCTGGCAACGCTGTTGCCCAACCGCGTAGGTTATGCCGGGTCTGTGATAAGGGTGTAGCCAAGGTTGTGGTTGTCTTGCCACAGCATTCGCCCTTTTCTGGTGTCGGGAATGTAGCCCCAAGCGGGTGAGGGAGCGTTAAAATCCCCTGCCACAAGGAGGGGGAAATTCTTGCCAACTTCTTGACATAAGACAGGAGCTTGTGAAAGCAATGTGGTTGTCGTGGGCTGCTGTAAACATTGACCAAGAACATACTGGTGGATGTCCGGTGAGATGAAGAGAGGATTTCCAATACTATGTGTGGCACTGTATCAGAGAGCGAGGGGTGTTGAATTACAGGGATATTTCATTTCACGAGGGTGGTAAGAACTTCGCGACTGTCAGGGGCTTGAGCAGCCGTAAAGGAGGCGTATCCGACCAGCTTAGCCTGTCCGCCTGATTCCTGTAACGCAATAATATCTGGTGTATCTGTTTCTTTGAGTGTTGATAGAAATTGTTGTAGCACGCTCCTTTTACGGCGGTAGCTACGGCAGTTCCACTGCCAGATGCTGTACTGAGTGTATGGATTACTCACGGCCATCTTGGTTAATGCGGCCTATAAGGCTTCTGATGCGAGTGTGAGCGAGAGCGATGTGTACACCGCTCAAGCTCCGTGACTCTGCTATTGTAGCTGGCAAGAAGACTCGAAAGTGTGGCTTCAAGGTTGTTCTGGATAATTGTCGCTCGGGCTTCCAGCTTTCCGTCGAGCATTAAGGTGAGTTGGTGCTCTAACTTTGCTGTGAGGATTAAATCGAGAGATTGCTCTAGCGTTTGCGCGATGGTCTGTTCAAGCATTATCGGTAACTGCCGTTCAAGTATGGTTTGAATCGTCTCGCGGAGTTGCTGCTGCGGTACAGATTCTACAGGCAAAATGGGTGCTGAGGCGGTAGGTGGTTGCGACGATGGTATGGCTGGTTCTTCTCTGTCTGGAGCCTTTCGTTTAGGGGGTAGGGGTGTGGGGTGGTATTGGCGTGGAGGTCAGCGGAGTGAATCAAAGAAGAGGACGGAGGTTGCTGGGCAAGTCGTTTTCGAAGAGCAGCGTTTTCAACGCGAAGTGCTTCTGCTAACGTACGGAGTGAACGCAGCTCCAGTGTGATAGTACTTAACATGGTTTCCTTATTAGGTGTGGTAGTGTGTGTACTTGTAGGGGTTGTATTATGTATAGGAGCAGGTTGGGAGGCAATGCTAGCCCAGCTTACCGTAGGGGTGGCGAGGGTGAGACTAGGTTGCCGCTGCTGAAGGGGGGGGGGGGGACCATCCGAAGCCTCGGGTGCCGCAGATCCCAATCGGAGCTCCTGGGGCTGATTATTGCGTCGCTGCTTTGATCTGCTGCATGAGTCACGACGCTTCGAGGTTGGACTGGTACTGCGGGTGCGGGTGTCGCTGGGCTGCACCTTTTGGCGTTCCGGATGAGCATCTTGCGTGGAAATCATGGTTAAGAGGTACTGTTGTTGTTGGAGCTTAGCTTTTTCTTCGCGACAATAAATGAGAAGGCGAGGTGTCTGGTAGCGTTGAGTACAGGTTTTGTCACCTGTCTGGTGGGCTTGGCCGCACAGAAGACACTTAAGGGTGCACGGATGAGCAGTAGCAGGGTTGGCTGAGCCAGAGAGCGTGCAGATTACGGCATTTGGTTTGGGGCAGACATCCGAGCGGTGGCCGACTGCCCCGCATTTGTCGCAGACTTCGGTGTGCTTCTTATGTAGGTAACATTTGTATTCGGCTCCTCGATTGTAGACATGGAAAGGGACTTGGTCGGCATCGAATACAATGAGTACCGTGTTTGTCTTTCCCATTCGGCGAGCTTGTAGTATCGTGGGGTTGCGGTCATTAACAAGACTTGCTGAGAGTCGTAGGGGGGAATATGGTGGATCACTCCCTTTGATGTGTTCTCAGAGGAAGTAACGTAGGCTCGAACGTCATAGGTTTTAGTTTCCACCTGTAGTTTGGGGATCCGACTGTAGATTTCTGCGTTGGATAGATGAGGTGTGCTTACTACGATGAGATTAGCTTCAACGCATGTGCGGTAAATGTCCTCTTTGAGTAGCGTTGCGTGCAGATCCACTTCGCCTAGAATAGCATCGCGCAGTTGTGCTTCCCCCACTTTGGAGAGATTGAGGCCGTCCTTCGGGCGAATCACAACTTTCACATGATCATCTGGCAGACGCGGTTGCCTGGGTTTGTGAGGGAGACGCTGGGCAGATCCGCTCAGCATTGGGGTATCGGACGCGCTTCCTTGGCCAGTTGGCGATGCCGGAGCGTTCGAGGCATGCTTGCGTTGCTTGTTTCGGTGGCTAGAGATCCATCCGGCTTCGAAGGTGGCGTCTTCAGGGGCGATCTCAGTTTTTTCGACTTCGACCACTTCCATGGTTAACAATGCTGTGATTTCTGAAGGTAGGGCTCAACGTGGGCGAGTCAGGTGGAGTGTGGTGGCACCGGCGTCGCGGCGAGGAGCAGCTGTTCATGGCCTTCGAAAGGCTGGCCTAACTGAGGATGTCTAAGCACTGCGTTCGTTGCGCTGAACTGCATTCCATCACTCTCTTTATAGCGTCGAGAGCTATTAAAGCTTTGTGAAGTCTAAATGATGTTGTGAATGAAACGGAAACAGGGGGCACGCTGGTCGCTGAACTCCAGCCACTCAGCTGCGCCTTAATAAACAGTCCTCTTAGGGCACACACTGAGAATAAGCCCCCACCCATAAAATATGAAAGAGGAGCCTGCTGTATACTGTAACGAGAGCTCAGGGGGGAGCTGAATCGGGGGAACTCGGTGTGTGGGCCACTGGGTGCTATAGGCACGCGCACGCTCTTGAACATTTGTTTTGTTCCCGTGAGCTCACCAAGGAAAAAGAATATAAGAGCACATGGAAATTGTGAGAAAAGTAGGAGGGGATATGGGTTTGAGAAGTGGTTGGCTTATTGATGCCAAGAGCACTGTCTTTCATATTTTTCCCTCTTTAGTTGAAGCGCCTTCAATTCTTCTAGCTTGAGTCAAGACTAACGACATCTGCGTGACGTCAAATTGACAAAAAATAAACGGAAACAGAGGATGCGCCGCTTGCTGAGCTTCCTCAAATGAACAGTGGCTGAAATGGACTGGTTAATTTAGATGCACAAATTGAGAAGAGATCGCCCGGTGCAGAAGTTTACTTCGAGATTCTCTGTTCTGACTTGAATAAAAGACTAACGGAGGCGTGCCGCCAAATATTGCTCGGTGGCGGCGGGGTACCTTTCAAAACTTCGGTGGTAGCGCGACCAGCTTGAACGGAAACAGGCGGTTAAGGCGGTGCGGCTCGGTGGCTCACAGCTCTGCATTCATCCACCCATCAGTCAAAGCATGGCAAAACAAAGGGTTAACAATAAGGAAAACATAAAAGGCTGCTAACCAAAACAGAATGAAAGGCCACAACACTATAAAAGTGGCAAAGAAATAACGTTTAAGACTATTCCGAAGTTCAATGCACAAAAAGCAGCCGCTATCTCTTCGTACAGCCAGACAGTAATGCCCTGGTAACTCGGACGGCTTTCTACTCTTTCATGCTAGAGTACAAAGTACTCTAAATTGCAAACTCTCTTTCTATACACAATTGAAAATCCTCATAGTTATTTTTTGTCCGACATGTGGTTCGGGCCTGAAGAAGCTTGAGTGTCAGATCCTGAGGTCTGCTTAGTTTTCAGTGTGGTGAAAAATATTGTCTCCACGCTTGCAGGTAAAACTGTTTTGTTCCTACGTTACATGAAATTAAGCGTACCTGAACCCCGTGCTATTGAACAAAAGTTATCCCAAAATACAGACAAACAATACATGTTTCTTCTGCGACGATATAGCTAACTTGGAACATATGCTCTTGCGGTGCGCCGTGTTACACTGTGGGGAAGTCATCACGCCATCCAAATGGGAGGGTGCTATTACAAGCTCCGGACTCTAACAACAGTTATGGGCAGTCTACCGAGCCCACAACGCAGCAGAGAGGTTTCGACGTAGGGGAGGCCCACAACGTGCTAAAGCGCATTCCGAAGGTTCAAATAAAGTTCATTCATCCATCCACCCATCCATGTGGTTCGGGGACTGCTCTAATGCGCTAAACCATTCACTAAATTTACTAAACAGGAGCGTTGTCTAGCGGTTGTGAACATAATAACATCCGCGAGGGGATATTGTCGCGGGTGATTTACGGTAACACTGAATGATCTCTAGGGCTACGCCCACTCTTCATGATTCACTTCGTGGAGATTCGTGAATTTTTTTCTTCTACTTCATTCTGAGAGTTTCTAAACCCCTTTTCTTTATTCTGTTTTCTCCATCTTTTTCTTGCTTTCACTTTCAATCGCTTTCTCTCGTACCCTACTTCAACTCTTTCGGATTTTCTTTATCGTTCTGCCACTTACTGCCTTTAGTTCACTCTTTCTGTTCTTTCAATGCATTACCTTAAATACTCCCCCTATTACCCTCGTATTTCCTCGAATATCTGCTTTCTTTAGCCAATTTCTGTTTCCCACCCCCTTTCACTATTACACTAATTATATTACACTATAATATTATACCTCATTAAAATATACGAGGCTCGCAACTATACTATTCTCTACTAGGCTGTGCTGGTAGCCGAACGGTTCAGACGGTGGTCGTCAGATAGCGGGCAAGCGCACTCGAACATCGGCTCACGAAAGTTTTCCACAGTTTTTTTGGTTCCCATCTCTTCCTATTTCCTTTTCTCACTCTCGGTGTGTGCGCTTTGTTTGCCCCGCCAGAGTTATCGCGTCCTCCACCGGAGAAATTGGCGCACGTGTTACAGGAGAGGGAAGTAGAACAGGAATAAAACGATGAAGAAAGCGACAGAAAGAGGATGCGCAGGTTCATCACTATAACCACTTTTATTCATGGCTCACGGAAAAATGGGCGTCTTGGAGCGCAGAGCAGCGAAAATAAATAAATATAGGAGTTTCAGAATTACCACATTGAATGTAGTATACTTGCAAAATGGTCGAATTAGAGATGTACGTCGCAGGGTTCAAACGACCGCGGTTGTCTCGTGGTTATGGTACTCGACTCCTCTCCCGAAGATTGCGAGAGTGAGTCCTGACCGCCGAGGCCAAATTTTCGATGGAAATATAGGTCACAATGCATGGGGTTTGCGTACTGAGAGTTAGGTGCACATTAAAGAACGCCATATTGTCAAAATTCTCTAGGCCTATAGTACAATGTCTCTCATAAATTGTGGTTTCAATCCAACTAATTAACATTATCGCAGTCACAGTCTACGAAGAATTCAACTGTGTCTTGAGTGCCACCGATGTGTTTTAACAGGTAGAAGTTATTTCGCTTAGTTTTTTAGAGGAATATAGGCAGCATTAGGCCAGGATAGCTAACATCAAGTTTTCATACTATACAGCTTCGCAAAATTAGTCATTGCGACCAACATAGACTAAAGCTGACAGATCAAGTATATAGTTTGAAGAAATATTTAGTGTGGGAATGTACATATTGCCTTCACATTAGCTTCATCGAAGAGTTCGCATGTCACACGTACACAAATACAATATTATCTCCGACATAACAAACAAAATTGGACTTAAAGCTGATGGAAAAATGATAGATTCGCGTTTTGGTTTTCTTAGCATAATATTATTCTTATTTAAAGAAGGTATACGTAAAATGCAAATGCAGGACTTCTTGAGAAGAAGCCAAATGTCGCAGCATAACACAAATGATGCATACGTCAATGGATACATACGTAACGGCAAAGGAAGTAGGCTAACAAGCTGCGCTTTGAGGAACTCTTTCCGTTTTAGTTTCGCCGCAGCAACATAGTACCCACCGCGTAGGCACTCCTTCCGCACTTCATGCTGCTACGATTTCCATAAGGCCTTCGTGTCGTGATGAAACGCTAGGTAGATAGCACGCCTCGAATGCTCAGCATGATGTTCTAAACATAAAAAATAATGGTTCAAGTGAATAATCATTGTAATCAATGTTTGACTAAAGTCCAGTAAAACGTGAACATGATTCGATCAGTCTATGCATTTTGCTGAACAGTGAGTTTTACGTTACTGCGGCACTTTACACTTTTGCGTGCTGTGTTAAAAGCGGCGTGTACTGATAATATGCCAAACGATTTGTTTTTTGCAGGCATCGCGGACGAAGGGGGCAGGAAAATTGATTATTTACCTGGGAGCACCCACCAGTACAACTATTTTGAACATCGTGTTTCACCCGGAATTATTATGCCTTCGTTGGATGCTGTCACAATAAATATTTCTGAATAAAGTTCTCGATTTGCGCCTTGAAATTATTTCACCATTTTTTTACAATGACCTGAAATATCACAGTATTGGTGATGGCGTTTCAGCCTTTAGTATCGGTTATGCACTAGTAGGTCATACACGTGATTATAATAATAGCAGACTAACAAAATAGAACCAAGACAACGCCCATCTTCACTGGCATTTGTGTCGTGGTATTTCTCTTGGGATTCGAAAGTGCCACGTTGAAAGTTTCAAATGAAATTAGTTAAAATACAGGTTTGTTTCATTATAGTTGCATGGTGATCCTGTTTAAGAATTATTGCTGTTTTTGTGTTTATTGAGCACTAGGACTTTTTATACTATATCATGTTAATTTATTTTGTTTGCCTTAATTTAGGACCATCGTAACGCGCTTGCTTTTTTGGTGCCTACCAGGCTTTGGCACTTCAGCGCTCGACAAATTTTTGGCGTAATCACACTTTCTTTTCAATTTAGACTGCCTGTTACTGTTGGTATTTGTGATTATTATAATAATATTATATTATTATGTCTTATAATAATAATAATAATAATAATAATAATAATAATAATAATAATAATAATAATAATAATAATAATAATAATAATAATAATAATAATATTAATAATAATAATAATACTAATAATAATAATAATAATAATGTAAAGAGGTTTATTGGGCGAACCAAACGGGCAGGTGGAAGATTCGAGATAGCGACAGGACGAGGAAGATGGAGAAGCTCGAGCGCCGACCTCGTGGTGCCTTACTTTGCGATGATGCTTGCTGTTGTCTTTTGTTGTAATCATTCCTTCATTATAATTGCCCCCGTCGAGAAAGTTGAAGTCATCCTGGCGATCTAACAGGTGGGAACGAGCGGGTCGAAGTATGGCTTCAAGCGGTCCACATAAATAATATCGTGCCTACGCCGACGATGGTCACCGAGTGGCGTAAGCGGTTCAATGGCGTAATTTACGGGCGATGTGCGCTCTACCACGCGGTATAGCTATGGTAATTTGAAAGTAGCTTGGTAGACAAACCAGGTGCACAGGGTAGTACATACAGCCATACAAGGGTTCCAGGGGAGAACTCTGCGGCTGGAGGATGGTCGTCATCGCGGGCCTTTTCCTGGCCTTGCTGGTCAGCCGATGTAAACTGCTTCGCTAGTTGGCGGCATTCTTCAGCGTGACGGACGGCTTCAGACACGGTCGTGCACTCAGATACATCTGGTGCTTATGACAGCAAAGTGTCAATTGTGTGCGATGGTTGACGTCCGTATAGAAGGTAGAATGGGGAAAAGCCGGTGGTGACTTGGGTAGCGGTGTTTTACGCGTAGGTCGCAAACGGAAGAACCAGGTCTCAGTTCGTTTGGTCAGATGCCACATGCGTCGCGAGCATGTCACCCAGGGTCCGAATAAACCACTCAGTCAGGCCATTCGTCTAAGGGTGGTAAGCAGTACTTATCCGGTGTACAATATGGTACTGACGGAGAAGTGTTTGGATTACGTCGGATAGAATAACACGGCCCCGGTCACTGAGGAGCTCACGAAGAGGGCCGTGACGCAACACAAACCGATGGAGGATGAAAGATGCGACGTCCTGGGCGGTCGCCGTAGGAAGAGAAGTGGTTTCGGCGTACCGTGTCAGGTGATATACTGCAACGATAGCCCACCGGTTACCTTCTGTGGTC
Organism: Rhipicephalus microplus; assembly: GCF_043290135.1. Lineage (NCBI taxonomy): Eukaryota > Metazoa > Arthropoda > Arachnida > Ixodida > Ixodidae > Rhipicephalus > Rhipicephalus microplus. Next base: position 157,899,245 of record NC_134704.1, read on the forward strand.
AATGGCAGTGGTCCATAAAGGCCAATTCCGACTCAATCGAATGGACGGTCAGGGCACGCAAGCGGCTGTAGTGGAGCTGCTCCTGCATTCGGTGGCTGTTTTCGTCGCTGACACTCGTGGCAGCCGCGAATAAACTGTCGAACAAAAGTAAACATCCCACGCCAGTAGTACCGCTTCCTTAAACGTTCGCAGGTCTTGAAGACACCGGCGTTAGCGCATTACGGGTCGGAGTGAAATGATTGACAGATTGTAGATCGCAGCTTTCGGGGAATAACGAGCAGCCACTTCCTGCCGTCTGGTGAGTAATTGCGCCGGTGCAAGAGGCCACCTCAAATGGTGAAGTGAGAAGCCTGGCGTCGCATTGCTCGAGTGGTGGGTAGTGTCGGTACCCCAAATAAGACGTCCAGAAGCGAAGTTATCCATAAATCGTCGCGCTGTGCAGAGGTCATTGTGTCGATGTCAAGAGCGGACAGCGCATGTTCAATAGAAGATATAGAGGCAACCTCAGCAGACAGTGGTGATCGTGAGAGTGCATGAGCATCGGCATGTTGGCGGCCGGAACGGTACACGACGTGGATGTCATACTCTTGAAGTCGCAGAGCCCAACGAGCAAGACGACCTGATGGATCCTTCAGCGACGACAACCAACATAAGGCATGATGGTCTGTAACTACAGCAAAGGTGCGGCCATATAAGTACGGGCGAAATTTCACAATCGCCCAAAGTATGGCTAAGCACTCTTTTTCGGTAACACTGTAGTTTACCTCAGCCTTCTTGAGCGTTCTGCTGGCGTAGGCGACGACATACTCAGGGGATCCAGGCTTGCGTTGAGCGAGAACTGCACTGAGACCGACACCGCTGGCGTCTGTATAGATTTCAGTTGCAGCCGTGGGATCATAGTGGTGCAATATAGGCGGTGATGTTAGGAGACGGCGAAGAGTGGTAAATGCATGATCACAATCGGAAGACCATGATGAGATGTCGTTCGCACTGCTTAAAAGTTTAGTCAAATTGGCAGTTATGGAGGCAAAGTTGCGCACAAACCGACGAAAGTAGAAGCACAATCCTACAAAGCTGCGTAACTGTTTTACAGTCGTCGGTTTGGGGAATTCAGCGACAGCGCGTAGTTTAGCCGGGTCGGGAAGAACGCCATCCTTTGATACGTGACCGAGAATGGTGAGCGTCTGAGCAGCGAAGTGGCATTTCTTGAGATTCAGTTGGACCTGACATTCTTCAGAGACGTGAGGACATGTTTCAGGCGTACAAGATGTGTTGCGAAATCGGGTGCAAAGACGACGATATCGTCGAAGTAGCAGAGGCATATGTTTCATTTCAAACCCCGCAGAACCGAGTCCATCATGTGCTCGAATGTGGCCGGCCCATTGCAGGGGCCGAAGGGCCTGACATTGAACTCATATAGCCCGTCCGGTGTCACGAAGGCTGTTTTTGGACGATCACCATCTGCTAAGAGCACCTGCCGATACCGCGAACGCTAATCTAACGACGAAAAAAACTCGGCACCTTGTAAGCAATCAAGGGCGTCATCAATCCTGGGCAAAGAGTACACGTCTTTGCGAGTGATCTTACTTAAGCGCCTGTAATCAACGCAGAAGCGAATTGTACAATCCTTCTTCTTAACGAGAACGACAGGCGATGCCCATGGACTTTGGGAAGGTCGGATAACGTTGCGCTTGAGCATATCGTCAACCTGTTTGGTGATAACCTGTCGTTCCATGGCGGAAACACGGTATGGTCGCTGTCGTACTGGCGCGTGGGAAGCTGTGTCGATGCAGTGAAAAAAACTGGGAGTTCGGCCAAGGGTAGGTTGAGCAACGTCAAAGGATTCACGAAACTGGTAGAGCAGCTGAAGAAGCTCAGAGCGTTCAGATGGCGATAGTCCTTCGGCAATCAATGAATTGAAAAGCTCGCAAGGTGGTATATTGGAAGGGTTGATGGCACTGATGGCGTCGTATTCACCGGAACAATCTGGCGGCATGGTAAAAATTTGTTCTTTAATAATGGCACGCACGTGTCCAAGAGATGCACCTTGAAACAGTTCGACGGGATACCGAAGGGGATTGATGAGGCAAAGAGCACTGTTTCCTTCAGAAATAGAGAGGGTTGAATAAGGCAGAAGAAGTGATCTTCGACTAAGGAAGACGCTTGATGGCTCAAAGAATGCAGCTTCGTTCCTAATGCCGTCACAGAACACGGGGAGCAACACAGCTGCTGTCGGAAGAATTTCAGTGCCTTCTTTGACGACGAGTTTGTGTATGGCGGGCTGAATGTGGCTGGTTGGTTGGTCGTAAAACGAGAAATGTTCAAGCTCCAATCTTGCACAATCAATAACGGCATGGTTACGCGACAAAAAATCCCATCTGAGTATGATGTCGTGTGAGCATGACGAAAAGACAATAAACTCAACAGTGTAGTGGTCCTTCACGATCATCAGTCGGACAGTACAGGCGGCTACAGGCTGAACCGGGTCCCCATTTGCTATTTGCAAGGACATCATATTAAGAGGCGTCGTCACTTTTCGGAGCTTGCGGCAAAGTTTAGCGTCTATCACGGAAACGGCAGCACCGGTATCCACTAGAGCATATGCTCGACTACCTTCTACAAAAACGTCGACAATATTCGACGGCAATGTGCGAGGACTTGAGCATTTCGACAGCGCAGTTCTTGCCTCCTGAACTGCGGCGGTTAGTTTCCCTCGTGTTCAGGAGCTGGCCGACGACGCATGGGTGACAGGGAGCGACGACGGGGTGAAGGTGAGCGACCAGGCATAGTACGCGGACATTCCCGTGAAGACGAGCTTGACTGAGGGCCAGAATTTTCCAGACGAGATGGAGGAAGGTCCATGAAGCTCTTCTGTGTCTGGGCGTCTGTATCCCGGCACGTGACAACGGCAGTAACGGGCGATATGGCCAGGGCCGCCGCACGCAAAACAGATGGGCCGGTTATCGCGCGTTCTCCAAGTATTGGCGACGAGGGGACCAGTCCATGCGGCAGACGGGTAAGTCGAGACTGTGGTGGCAATGGGAGGAACCCAGGCGGTGGACGGCTGAGTTGGAGCTGAGGTATACGGCAGTCCCTGGAACAACAGGGTGTGGTGTGGCTGCCGCCGCTTTAGTGCCTCAGCGTAAGTAAGAGGCGCGGTGACGGGGGGCTGCTGCAAGGGCACCGGCATGGCCTCGAAAATCTGCTCCTGGACCACATGTCGGAGTATGGGAGCCAATGGTGGTGGGTTTCGCAGTAGCTGTTTCTGCGAGGGCTCCTGGCGTTGAGCAAAAGGCAGCAGAGAAAGCTGCCGAGCCACTTCCTCTCGCACGAAGTCTCATTAGTGCGAGAATGTTTGTCTGGTCAGTCATAACGTCCAGTGCGGTCACTGGTTGGATTTTCTGGAATGAGCGTCGCGTCTGAGCTCGATGCCTCCGCAATTCATCATAGCTTTGGCACAAAGTCACTACTTCTGCCACAGTGCTAGGAGACTTCGCGAGAAGCATCTGTAAAACGTCATCGTCAACGCCCTTCATATTGTGCTGTATCTTCGCACTCTCGCTCATGGAAGCATCGACGCGCCGGCAGAGATCGATCACATTTTCTATATATGATGTGAAAGTTTCACCTGGCTCCTGTGCCCGTGTGCGCAGACGTTGTTCGGCGCGTAGCTTCCGTAAGGCAGGACGACCAAAACGGCACATGTCGCCTCCTTGAAGGCGGACCAATTCGCGAACTCGGTTTCGTGGTTCGTATACCACGGCTTGGCCACGTCGGTGAGGTAAAATTTGACAGTGCCCAACTTAGCAGCGTCATCCCACCTGTTGGGTTCACTGACTTTCTCGTATGACGACAGCCAGTCCTCGACGTCCTGGTCTTTGGTGCCCGCAAATATCAGAGGATCTCGCTGATGAACCGGGCTGGGGCAACTAGCGGCCGCGAAATGTATTGTTTGTTGGGCAGCGTCATCTTGCATGGTCGACGGCAGGGTGCGGGATCGAAGTTCCAGGTTGTAGGCGATGTGGTTACCCAGCACCTCCACCAAATGTAAAGAGGTTTATTGGGCGAACCAAACAGGCAGGTGGAAGATTCGAGATAGCGACAGGACGAGGAAGATGGAGGAGCTCGAGCGCCGATCTAGTGGTGCCTTACTTTGCGATGATGCTTGTTGTTCCTTTTTGTTGTCATCATTCCTTAATAATAATAATAATAATAATAATAATAATAATAATAATAATAATAATAATAATAATAATAATAATAATAATAATAATAATAATAATAATAATAATAATAATAATAATAATAATAATAATAATATAATAATAATAATAATAATAATAATAATAATAATAATATTAATAATAATAATATTGTTGTTGTTGTTGTTGTATTCTCATGGTTCGCACTAGGTAACAAAAATCTCGAAAAAAGAACTGGTGCTGCATATAAATGGTGTAATTTCAGTGCGATCATCAACGACCTCTCTGTAAATGTGAAGGTTGGTGCTCTCAGCTGTGAAAGATACAACCGATCGTCTCCTGAAGAACGAATTATTATCTGAGGCACCTGCCAGCCAAATCATTCTAGAAAAATCACAATGTCGCAGTAAGAGCGAAGCAATGAATGCGATAGCAAAACATGGGGATATTACGCGAATATATAGTCGGCAGATAGAAATCTGCAGTGCACTGCCCAAGCACAAAAGGTACATGAAATGAACACGCACAAGATGAGCGTGAAATAACAGTGTTCGCAGCTCGACAGTTAACGCGCTGCTCAAACAGAAGGACGCACAAAACGTTCGCACAGTTTTACACCAATTGAGGGCGAACAAACAAGCATTGCACTTGTTACCACACATTTGAATCAGCACGCTACATTTGCCACAAGGCCTCTGTAGTGAGCGAAGTGACCTTCGTGCGCCCCGTAACTTCAACTGAATCTTTCCGGCGAATGTACCTGATCGAGCTAAAAAAATGGCAGTATATCCACGGGGTGAATAATGGAGAGTGGGTCGAAGCATCCGTTTATTCATTCGTTCTTGCATCCATCCGTCTAGGCGTTCGTCTGTGTGGCCATCCGTGCGTCCTTCCGCCTGTCCGTGCGTGCGTCTGTTCATGCGTCCGTCTCTGCCTTCGTGCAGCCATTCATGCGTCCGTCGATGCATCTGTCTGTGTGTCCGTTCGTCCATCTAGTCAACACTCTAAGTACCACCATCTCGCATCTTTTCATCATATGGTCCGCATATAGAAGCACCGCCATGCAGCGGACATTCGACGGATGTCCATCCAGATGACTAAACGTTAAGTGCATCCAGAGGACTAAACGAGAGGTGGCACACGCACACTTTCTTATGGCTTGCGCTTCGTGTCTACTTCCCACCTTTAACCACCTCTAGTTCATGGTATATGCTAGTTCACTGTATTAATGTCACTACGGCCAAACGCTCGCTAAACATTTTAAAACCAAGAAGGTTACGCCCAGCAAGTATGACGTAGCAACCCTTTCCTGTCAGATAGTGCTGAATGAACATGCCAATGGCTGCTAATGGGGAATGAGAAACAGGCGAATTCGGCTTTTAGTTAACGCGCACACTGCAAATTTTAGGGGCGAAGCTCCTTATAGCGGCACCCGTTTGTCCCTCGTAGTCGTAGTAGTAGTCTGTAACCAATCTTGCATTTTGACTTTCAAGGCGGTGCCGGTGGGATATTTCTTCTGTGCGTTGTTGAACAATAAAAAAATTCGCAGCGTGCGCGGGTTTTAGTGGCCGTGTGTTTTAGTGGCCTATAACACTGTGAAACGCTGCGAAACGAGGTCAGCTGTTTGATTCCGTGCCCCAGAAAACTGTTTTCTGAAATTTCTAAATTGCGCGCAATCTCAACAAAACGGTCTACAATAATCGCAAACCTTCTAGAAATATGAGACACACTTTACACCGCGCATTTCTTACAGACTGTAAGGAGTACGCGGTTATATATATATATATATATATATATATATATATATATATATATATATATATATATATATATATATATAAGGGAAAGAAGTGTATACCTAAGGGCTCGTTTTTCCGTGTTTTTAACACAATAATAATGAGATATAACAGACAGTAATGCCAAGGAATGTACAGGGGAAGTTATTAACATTAATGGAATGTAAATAAGAAGAAAGAAAAGTGGATGAAAAAATTACCAACTGTAAGCAGGAATCGAACCTACGACCTTCGAATTACGCGTTTGATGCTCTAACCACTGAGCCATTACAGCGGCACTCCCTCCATCCACTTTTTTGGGTTTATCTGTGAATTTAGAAGTAGGAGCGACAGTCAGCGCCATCTATAAGCCAAACAACGAGTGTGAAAACACTCTTATGCGTATGTTTGGCGTCACGTAGCACGTGAACTTATTATGAGCGGGCAGCTGATTAATTGTCCCTCTTATACAACCTAAACACACCAAGTCTGCCAGTACGAGACCCTCGTTCAATGAAATAAGGGAAAGAAGTGTATACCTAAGGGCTCGTCTTTTCGTGTTTTTAACACAATAATAACGAGATATAACAGACAGTAATGCCAAGGAATGTACAGGGGAAGTTATTAACATTAATGGAATGTAAATAAGAAGAAAGAAAAGAGGATGAAAAAATTACCAACTGTAAGCAGGAATCGAACCTACGACCTTCGAATTACGTGTTCGATGCTCTAACCACTGAGCTATTACAGCGGCACTCCCTCCATCCACTTTCTTGGGTTTATCTGTGAATTTAGAAGTAGGAGCGACAGTCAGCGCCATCTATAAGCCAAACAACGAGTGGGAAAACACTCTTATGCGCATGTTTGGCGTCACGTAGCACGTGAACTTATTATGAGCGGGCAGCTGATTAATTGTCCCTCTTATACAACCTAAACACACCAAGTCTGCCAGTACGAGACCCTCGTTCAATGAAATAAGGGAAAGAAGTGTATACCTAAGGGCTCGTTTTTCCGTGTTTTTAACACAATAATAATGAGATATAACAGACAGTAATGCCAAGGAATGTACAGGGGAAGTTATTAACATTAATGGAATGTAAATAAGAAGAAAGAAAAGGGGATGAAAAAATTACCAACTGTAAGCAGGAATCGAACCTACGACCTTCGAATTACGCGTTCGATGCTCTAACCACTGAGCTATTACAGCGGCACTCCCTCCATCAACTTTTTCGGGTTTATCTGTGAATTTAGAAGTAGGAGCGACAGTCAGCGCCATCTATAAGCCAAACAACGAGTGTGAAAACACTCTTATGCGCATGTTTGGCGTCACGTAGCACGTGAACTTATTATGAGTGGGCAGCTGATTAATTGTCCCTCTTATACAACCTAAACACACCAAGTCTGCCAGTACGAGACCCTCGTTCAATGAAATAAGGGAAAGAAGTGTATACCTAAGGGCTCGTTTTTCCGTGTTTTTAACACAATAATAATGAGATATAACAGACAGTAATGCCAAGGAATGTACAGTGGAAGTTATTAACATTAATGGAATGTAAATAAGAAGAAAGAAAAGTGGATGAAAAAATTACCAACTGTAAGCAGGAATCGAACCTACGACCTTCGAATTACGTGTTCGATGCTCTAACCACTGAGCTATTACAGCGGCACTCCCTCCATCCACTTTCTTGGGTTTATCTGTGAATTTAGAAGTAGGAGCGACAGTCAGCGCCATCTATAAGCCAAACAACGAGTGGGAAAACACTCTTATGCGCATGTTTGGCGTCACGTAGCACGTGAACTTATTATGAGTGGGCAGCTGATTAATTGTCCCTCTTATACAACCTAAACACACCAAGTCTGCCAGTACGAGACCCTCGTTCAATGAAATAAGGGAAAGAAGTGTATACCTAAGGGCTCGTTTTTCCGTGTTTTTAACACAATAATAATGAGATATAACAGACAGTAATGCCAAGGAATGTACAGTGGAAGTTATTAACATTAATGGAATGTAAATAAGAAGAAAGAAAAGTGGATGAAAATATTACCAACTGTAAGCAGGAATCGAACCTACGACCTTCGAATTACGTGTTCGATGCTCTAACCACTGAGCTATTACAGCGGCACTCCCTCCATCCACTTTCTTGGGTTTATCTGTGAATTTAGAAGTAGGAGCGACAGTCAGCGCCATCTATAAGCCAAACAACGAGTGGGAAAACACTCTTATGCGCATGTTTGGCGTCACGTAGCACGTGAACTTATTATGAGCGGGCAGCTGATTAATTGTCCCTCTTATACAACCTAAACACACCAAGTCTGCCAGTACGAGACCCTCGTTCAATGAAATAAGGGAAAGAAGTGTATACCTAAGGGCTCGTTTTTCCGTGTTTTTAACACAATAATAATGAGATATAACAGACAGTAATGCCAAGGAATGTACAGGGGAAGTTATTAACATTAATGGAATGTAAATAAGAAGAAAGAAAAGGGGATGAAAAAATTACCAACTGTAAGCAGGAATCGAACCTACGACCTTCGAATTACGCGTTCGATGCTCTAACCACTGAGCTATTACAGCGGCACTCCCTCCATCAACTTTTTCGGGTTTATCTGTGAATTTAGAAGTAGGAGCGACAGTCAGCGCCATCTATAAGCCAAACAACGAGTGTGAAAACACTCTTATGCGCATGTTTGGCGTCACGTAGCACGTGAACTTATTATGAGTGGGCAGCTGATTAATTGTCCCTCTTATACAACCTAAACACACCAAGTCTGCCAGTACGAGACCCTCGTTCAATGAAATAAGGGAAAGAAGTGTATACCTAAGGGCTCGTTTTTCCGTGTTTTTAACACAATAATAATGAGATATAGCAGACAGTAATGCCAAGGAATGTACAGTGGAAAATATTACCATTAATGAAATGTAAATAAGAAGAAAGAAAAGTGGATGAAAAAATTACCAACTGTAAGCAGGAATCAAACCTACGACCTTCGAATTACGCGTTCGATGCTCTAACCACTGAGCTATTACAGCGGCACTCCCTCCACCCACTTTTTTGGGTTTATCTGTGAATTTAGAAGTAGGAGCGACAGTCAGCGCCATCTATAAGCCAAACAACGAGTGTGAAAACACTCTTATGCGCATGTTTGGCGTCACGTAGCACGTGAACTTATTATGAGCGGGCAGCTGACTAATTGTCCCTCTTATACAACCTAAACACACCAAGTCTGCCAGTACGAGACCCTCGTTCAATGAAATAAGGGAAAGAAGTGTATACCTAAGGGCTCGTTTTTCCGTGTTTTTAACACAATAATAATGAGATATAACAGACAGTAATGCCAAGGAATGCACAGGGGAAGTTATTAACATTATTGGAATGTAAATAAGAAGAAAGAAAAGTGGATGAAAAAATTACCAACTGTAAGCAGGAATCGAACCTACGACCTTCGAATTACGCGTTCGATGCTCTAACCACTGAGCTATTACAGCGGCACTCCCTCCATCCACTTTTTTGAGTTTATCTGTGAATTTAGAAGTAGGAGCGACAGTCAGCGCCATCTATAAGCTAAACAACATGTGTGAAAACACTCTTATGCGCATGTTTGGTGTCACGTAGCACGTGAACTTATTATGAGCGGGCAGCTGATTAATTGTCCCTCTTATACAACCTAAACACACCAAGTCTGCCAGTACGAGACGCTCGTTCAATGAAATAAGGGAAAGAAGTGTATACCTAAGGGCTCGTTTTTCTGTGTTTTTAACACAATAATAATGAGATATAACAGACAGTAATGCCAAGGAATGTACAGGGGAAGTTATTAACATTAATGGAATGTAGATAAGAAGAAAGAAAAGGGGATGAAAAAATTACCAACTGTAAGCAGGAATCGAACCTACGACCTTCGAATTACGCGTTCGATGCTCTAACCACTGAGCTATTACAGCGGCACTCCCTCCATCCACTTTTTCGGGTTTATCTGTGAATTTAGAAGTAGGAGCGACAGTCAGCGCCATCTATAAGCCAAACAACGAGTGTGAAAACACTCTTATGCGCATGTTTGGCGTCACGTAGCACGTGAACTTATTATGAGTGGGCAGCTGATTAATTGTCCCTCTTATACAACCTAAACACACCAAGTCTGCCAGTACGAGACCCTCGTTCAATGAAATAAGGGAAAGAACTGTATACCTAAGGGCTCGTTTTTCCGTGTTTTTAACACAATAATATTGAGATATAACAGACAGTAATGCCAAGGAATGTACAGGGGAAGTTATTAACATTAATGGAATGTAAATAAGAAGAAAGAAAAGTGGATGAAAAAATTACCAACTGTAAGCAGGAATCGAACCTACGACCTTCGAATTACGCGTTCGATGCTCTAACCACTGAGCTACTACAGCGGCACTCCCTCCATCCACTTTTTTGGGTTTATCTGTAAATTTAGAAGTAGGAGCGACAGTCAGCGCCATCTATAAGCCAAACAACGAGTGTGAAAACACTCTTATGCGCATGTTTGGCGTCACGTAGCACGTGAACTTATTATGAGCGGGCAGCTGATTAATTGTCCCTCTTATACAACCTAAACACACCAAGTCTGCCAGTACGAGACCCTCGTTCAATGAAATAAGGGAAAGAAGTGTATACCTAAGGGCTCGTTTTCCGTGTTTTTAACACAATAATAACGAGATATAACAGACAGTAATGCCAAGGAATGTACAGGGGAAGTTATTAACATTAATGGAATGTAAATAAGAAGAAAGAAAAGTGGATGAAAAAATTACCAACTGTAAGCAGGAATCTAACCTACGACCTTCGAATTACGCGTTCGATGCTCTAACCACTGAGCTATTACAGCGGCACTCCCTCCATCCACTTTTTTGGGTTTATCTGTGAATTTAGAAGTAGGAGCGACAGTCAGCGCCATCTATAAGCCAAACAACGAGTGTGAAAACACTCTTATGCGCATGTTTGGCGTCACGTAGCACGTGAACTTATTACGAGCGGGCAGCTGATTAATTGTCCCTCTTATACAACCTAAACACACCAAGTCTGCCAGTACGAGACCCTCGTTCAATGAAATAAGGGAAAGAAGTGTATACCTAAGGGCTCGTTTTTCCGTGTTTTTAACACAATAATAACGAGATGTAACAGACAGTAATGCCAAGGAATGTACAGGGGAAGTTATTAACATTAATAGAATGTAAATAAGAAGAAAGAAAAGTGGATGAAAAAATTACCAACTGTAAGCAGGAATCGAACCTACGACCTTCGAATTACGCGTTCGATGCTCTAACCACTGAGCTATTACAGCGGCACTCCCTCCATCCACTTTTTTGGGTTTATCTGTGAATTTAGAAGTAGGAGCGACAGTCAGCGCCATCTATAAGCCAAACAACGAGTGTGAAAACACTCTTATGCGCATGTTTGGCGTCACGTAGCACGTGAACTTATTATGAGCGGGCAGCTGATTAATTGTCCCTCTTATACAACCTAAACACACCAAGTCTGCCAGTACGAGACCCTCGTTCAATGAAATAAGGGAAAGAAGTGTATACCTAAGGGCTCGTTTTTCCGTGTTTTTAACACAATAATAACGAGATATAACAGACAGTAATGCCAAGGAATGTACAGGGGAAGTTATTAACATTAATGGAATGTAAATAAGAAGAAAGAAAAGTGGATGAAAAAATTACCAACTGTAAGCAGGAATCGAACCTACGACCTTCGAATTACGCGTTCGATGCTCTAACCACTGAGCTATTACAGCGGCACTCCCTCCATCCACTTTTTTGGGTTTATCTGTGAATTTAGAAGTAGGAGCGACAGTCAGCGCCATCTATAAGCCAAACAACGAGTGTGAAAACACTCTTATGCGCATGTTTGGCGTCACGTAGCACGTGAACTTATTATGAGCGGGCAGCTGATTAATTGTCCCTCTTATACAACCTAAACACACCAAGTCTGCCAGTACGAGACCCTCGTTCAATGAAATAAGGGAAAGAAGTGTATACCTAAGGGCTCGTTTTTCCGTGTTTTTGACACAATAATAATGAGATATAACAGACAGTAATGCCAAGGAATGTACAGGGGAAGTTATTAACATTAATGGAATGTAAATAAGAAGAAAGAAAAGGGGATGAAAAAATTACCAACTGTAAGCAGGAATCGAACCTACGACCTTCGAATTACGCGTTCGATGCTCTAACCACTGAGCTATTACAGCGGCACTCCCTCCATCCACTTTTTCGGGTTTATCTGTGAATTTAGAAGTAGGAGCGACAGTCAGCGCCATCTATAAGCCAAACAACGAGTGTGAAAACACTCTTATGCGCATGTTTGGCGTCACGTAGCACGTGAACTTATTATGAGTGGGCAGCTGATTAATTGTCCCTCTTATACAACCTAAACACACCAAGTCTGCCAGTACGAGACCCTCGTTCAATGAAATAAGGGAAAGAACTGTATACCTAAGGGCTCGTTTTTCCGTGTTTTTAACACAATAATAATGAGATATAACAGACAGTAATGCCAAGGAATGTACAGGGGAAGTTATTAACATTAATGGAATGTAAATAAGAAGAAAGAAAAGTGGATGAAAAAATTACCAACTGTAAGCAGGAATCGAACCTACAACCTTCGAATTACGCGTTCGATGCTCTAACCACTGAGCTACTACAGCGGCACTCCCTCCATCCACTTTTTTGGGTTTATCTGTGAATTTAGAAGTAGGAGCGACAGTCAGCGCCATCTATAAGCCAAACAACGAGTGTGAAAACACTCTTATGCGCATGTTTGGCGTCACGTAGCACGTGAACTTATTATGAGCGGGCAGCTGATTAATTGTCCCTCTTATACAACCTAAACACACCAAGTCTGCCAGTACGAGACCCTCGTTCAATGAAATAAGGGAAAGAAGTGTATACCTAAGGGCTCGTTTTTCCGTGTTTTTAACACAATAATAATGAGATATAACAGACAGTAATGCCAAGGAATGTACAGGGGAAGTTATTAACATTAATGGATTGTAAATAAGAAAAAAGAAAAGTGGATGAAAAAATTACCAACTGTAAGCAGGAATCGAACCTACGACCTTCGAATTACGCGTTCGATGCTCTAACCACTGAGCTATTACAGCGGCACTCCCTCCATCCACTTTTTTGGGTTTATCTGTGAATTTAGAAGTAGGAGCGACAGTCAGCGCCATCTATAAGCCAAACAACGAGTGTGAAAACACTCTTATGCGCATGTTTGGCGTCACGTAGCACGTGAACTTATTATGAGCGGGCAGCTGATTAATTGTCCCTCTTATACAACCTAAACACACCAAGTCTGCCAGTACGAGACCCTCGTTCAATGAAATAAGGGAAAGAAGTGTATACCTAAGGGCTCGTTTTTCCGTGTTTTTAACACAATAATAATGAGATATAACAGACAGTAATGCCAAGGAATGTACAGGGGAAGTTATTAACATTAATGGAATGTAAATAAGAAGAAAAAAAAGTGGATGAAAAAATTACCAACTGTAAGCAGGAATCGAACCTACGACCTTCGAATTACGCGTTCGACGCTCTAACCACTGAGCTATTACAGCGGCACTCCCTCCATCCACTTTTTTGGGTTTATCTGTGAATTTAGAAGTAGGAGCGACAGTCAGCGCCATCTATAAGCCAAACAACGAGTGTGAAAACACTCTTATGCGCATGTTTGGCGTCACGTAGCACGTGAACTTATTATGAGCGGGCAGCTTATTAATTGTCCCTCTTATACAACCTAAACACACCAAGTCTGCCAGTACGAGACCCTCGTTCAATGAAATAAGGGAATGAAGTGTATACCTAAGGGCTCGTTTTTCCGTGTTTTTAACACAATAATAATGAGATATAACAGACAGTAATGCCAAGGAATGTACAGGGGAAGTTATTAACATTAATGGAATGTAAATAAGAAGAAAGAAAAGTGGATGAAAAAATTACCAACTGTAAGCAGGAATCGAACCTACGACCTTCGAATTACGCGTTCGATGCTCTAACCACTGAGCTATTACAGCGGCACTCCCTCCATCCACTTTTTTGGGTTTATCTGTAAATTTAGAAGTAGGAGCGACAGTCAGCGCCATCTATAAGCCAAACAACGAGTGTGAAAACACTCTTATGCGCATGTTTGGCGTCACGTAGCACGTGAACTTATTATGAGCGGGCAGCTGAATAATTGTCCCTCTTATACAACCTAAACACACCAAGTCTGCCAGTACGAGACCCTCGTTCAATGAAATAAGGGAAAGAAGTGTATACCTAAGGGCTCGTTTTTCCGTGTTTTTAACACAATAATAACGAGATATAACAGACAGTAATGCCAAGGAATGTACAGGGGAAGTTATTAACATTAATGGAATGTAAATAAGAAGAAAGAAAAGTGGATGAAAAAATTACCAACTGTAAGCAGGAATCGAACCTACGACCTTCGAATTACGCGTTCGATGCTCTAACCACTGAGCTATTACAGTGGCATTCTCTCCATCCACTTTTTTGGGTTTATCTGTGAATTTAGAAGTAGGAGCGACAGTCAGCGCCATCTATAAGCCAAACAACGAGTGTGAAAACACTCTTATGCGCATGTTTGGCGTCACGTAGCACGTGAACTTATTATGAGCGGGCAGCTGATTAATTGTCCCTCTTATACAACCTAAACACACCAAGTCTGCCAGTACGAGACCCTCGTTCAATGAAATAAGGGAAAGAAGTGTATACCTAAGGGCTCGTTTTTCCGTGTTTTTAACACAATAATAATAAGATATAACAGACAGTAATGCCAAGGAATGTACAGGGGAAGTTATTAACATTAATGGAATGTAAATAAGAAGGAAGAAAAGTGGATGAAAAAATTACCATCCAAATATTACTAACCAATTACCAAAAATTACCAGTGGTTAGAGCATCGAACGCGTAATTCGAAGGTCGTAGGTTCGATTCCTGCTTACAGTTGGTAATTTTTTCATCCACTTTTCTTTCTTCTTATTTACATTCCATTAATGTTAATAACTTCCCCTGTACATTCCTTGGCATTACTGTCTGTTATATCTCATTATTATTGTGTTAAAAACACGGAAAAACGAGCCCTTAGGTATACACTTCTTTCCCTTATTTCAATGAACGAGGGTCTCGTACTGGCAGACTTGGTGTGTTTAGGTTGTATAAGAGGGACAATTAATCAGCTGCCCGCTCATAATAAGTTCACGTGCTACGTGACGCCAAACATGCGAATAAGAGTGTTTTCACACTCGTTGTTTGGCTTATAGATGGCGCTGACTGTCGCTCCTACTTCTAAATTCACAGATAAACCCAAAAAAGTGGATGGCGGGAGTGCCGCTGTAATAGCTCAGTGGTTAGAGCATCGAACGCGTAATTCGAAGGTCGTAGGTTCGATTCCTGCTCAGAGTCTGTAATTTTTTCATCCACTTTTCTTTCTTCTTATTTACATTCCATTAATGTTAATAACTTCCCCTGTACATTCCTTGGCATTACTGTCTGTTATATCTCATTATTATTGTGTTAAAAACACGGAAAAACGAGCCCTTAGGTATACACTTCTTTCCCTTATTTCATTGAACGAGGGTCTCGTACTGGCAGACTTGGTGTGTTTAGGTTGTATAAGGGGGACAATTAATCAGCTGCCCGCTCATAATAAGTTCACGTGCTACGTGACGCCAAACATGCGCATAAGAGTGTTTTCACACTCGTTGTTTGGCTTATAGACAGCGCTGACTGTCGCTCCTACTTCTAAACTCACAGATAAACCCAAAAAAGTGGATAGAGGGAGTGCCGCTGTAATAGCTCAGTGGTTAGAGCATCGAACGCGTAATTCGAAGGTCGTAGGTTCGATTCCTGCTTACAGTTGGTAATTTTTTCATCCACATTTCTTTCTTCTTATTTACATTCCATTAATGTTAATAACTTCCCCTGTACATTCCTTGGCATTACTGTCTGTTATATCTCATTATTATTGTGTTAAAAACACGGAAAAACGAGCCCTTAGGTATACACTTCTTTCCCTTATTTCATTGAACGAGGGTCTCGTACTGGCAGACTTGGTGTGTTTAGGTTATATAAGAGGGACAATTAATCAGCTGCCAGCTCATAATAAGTTCACGTGCTACGTGACGCCAAACATGCGCATAAGAGTGTTTTCACACTCGTTGTTTGGCTCATAGATGGCGCTGACTGTCGCTCCTACTTCTAAATTCACAGATAAACCCAAAAAAGTGGATGGAGGGAGTGCCGCTGTAATAGCTCAGTGGTTAGAGCATCGAACGCGTAATTCGAAGGTCGTAGGTTCGATTCCTGCTTACAGTTGGTAATTTTTTCATCCACTTTTCTTTCTTCCTATTTACATTCCATGAATGTTAATAACTTCCCCTGTACATTCCTTGGCATTACTGTCTGTTATATCTCATTATTATTGTGTTAAAAACACGGAAAAACGAGCCCTTAGGTATACACTTCTTTCCCTTATTTCATTGAACGAGGGTCTCGTACTGGCAGACTTGGTGTGTTTAGGTTGTATAAGAGGGACAATTAATCAGCTGCCCACTCATAATAAGTTCACGTGCTACGTGACGCCAAACATGCGCATAAGAGTGTTTTCACACTCGTTGTTTGGCTTATAGATGGCGCTGACTGTCGCTCCTACTTCTAAATTCACAGACAAACCCAAAAAAGTGGATGGAGGGAGTGCCGCTGTAATAGCTCAGTGGTTAGAGCATCGAACGCGTAATTCGAAGGTCGTAGGTTCGATTCCTGCTTGCAGTTGGTAATTTTTTCATCCACTTTTCTTTCTTCTTATTTACATTCCATTAATGTTAATAACTTCCCCTGTACTTTCCTTGGCATTACTGTCTGTTATATCTCATTATTATTGTGTTAAAAACACGGAAAAACGAGCCCTTAGGTATACACTTCTTTCCCTTATTTCATTGAACGAGGGTCTCGTACTGGCAGACTTGGTGTGTTTAGGTTGTATAAGAGGGACAATTAATCAGCTGCCCGCTCATAATAAGTTCACGTGCTACGTGACGCCAAACATGCGCATAAGAGTGTTTTCACACTCGTTGTTTGGCTTATAGATGGCGCTGACTGTCGCTCCTACTGTCGCAGCTGGCGAATATATGCGGAAGGGAAGGTGAAGCTCTTGGACTAGGATTCAGTGTAACGAAGTGTGGTTTGATGGTATTCAATGATCCCTGTGATCAGACGGTGTCCATACAAGGCCAAGAAATACCGAGGGTAAGTGAATACAAGTACCTTGGAGTATGGGTAAATGAGAGCGATAGATACATGGAGGTACAGGAAAAAGCCTCGGCAGCAAAAGGAAAGAGGAATGCGGCAATAATGAAGCACAGAGCGTTGTGGGGATACAATAGGTATGAGGTGCTTCGAGGTCTGTGGAATGGTGTAATGGTTCCAGGGCTTACTTTTGGGAACTCAGTGGTGTGCATGAGGGCAGAGGTGCAATCGGGAATGGATGTAAATCAAAGGACTGTGGGACGCCTCGCGTTGGGTGCTCACGGGAAGACGACAAACGAGGCTGTAAAGGGCGATATGGGGTGGGCAGGTTTTGAGGCGAGGGAAGCGCAGAGCAAAATAAGGTTCGAAGAAAGGCTAAGAAATATGAAGGAGAGTAGATGGGCAGAGAAGGTGTTCCGTTATTTGTATAGGAACAGCGTGGACACACAGTGGAGAAAAAGAACTAGAAGACTCACTAGTAAATATACGGCTGGTATTGTGAGCCATATGTCAACAAAGAGCGTTAAGGGAAAAGTCAGGGAGGCGGAGAGGATTTACTGGATGGCAGCTATGGAGAAAAAACCGGCTTTGAGTAACTACCGAAAGGGCAAAAATGAAATAAGGAGGGAGGTATTTTACGATAATTCAAGGGGAAGCGCTTTACTGTTTGAAGCGAGATCGGGTTGCCTTAGAACGCGTAGTTATAAAGCAAGATTCAGTAAAGAAGAAGAACAATGCACATGCTGCGGGAAAGATAAGGAAACGGCGGAGCATGTTCTGATTGAATGTGGAGATATCCACCCAGGTGTACGTTTGGGCACGAGCCTACAGGAAGCCTTGGGTTTTAGGGACAACAATGGAAAGCTGAACACACCCGCGATTGAAATAAGTAAGAGACGGTTAGAGTATTGGTGGCAGAAAATTAGAGAGAAAGGACAAAAATAAATATTGGAAAAATAAAATATGGAAAGTTTGCCGTAAATGGCAGAGAACTTAAGCTGAAAATCTACCTTTTTTCCATTAAGATAGAATTTATCGAAGTAGAGGCATTAGGCCAACATAAAAAAAAAAGAAAAAAAGGTTTTTTTTTTGTCGAGCCTGGTGGCATACTTGTCACCACCCCGTTATAAAGGGGACGCTCATAGCATCCATCCATCCATCCACTTCTAAATTCACAGATAAACTCAAAAAAGTGGATGGAGGGAGTGCCGCTGTAATAGCTCAGTGGTTAGAACATCGAACGCGTAATTCGAAGGTCGTAGGTTCGATTCCTGCTTACAGTTGGTAATTTTTTCATCCACTTTTCTTTCTTCTTATTTACATTCCATTAATGTTAATAACTTCCACTGTACATTCCTTGGCATTACTGTCTGTTATATCTCATTATTATTGTGTTAAAAACACGGAAAAACGAGCCCTTAGGTATACACTTCTTTCCCTTATTTCATTGAACGAGGGTCTCGTACTGGCAGACTTGGTGTGTTTAGGTTGTATAAGAGGGACAATTAATCAGCTGCCCGCTCATAATAAGTTCACGTGCTACGTGACGCCAAACATGCGCATAAGAGTGTTTTCACACTCGTTGTTTGGCTTATAGATGGCGCTGACTGTCGCTCCTACTTCTAAATTCACAGATAAACCCAAAAAAGTGGATGGAGGGAGTGCCGCTGTAATAGCTCAGTGGTTAGAGCATCGAACGCGTAATTCGAAGGTCGTAGGTTCGATTCCTGCTTACAGTTGGTAATTTTTTCATCCACTTTTCTTTCTTCTTATTTACATTCCATTAATGTTAATAACTTCCCCTGTACATTCCTTGGCATTACTGTCTGTTATATCTCATTATTATTGTGTTAAAAACACGGAAAAACGAGCCCTTAGGTATACACTTCTTTCCCTTATTTCATTGAACGAGGGTCTCGTACTGGCAGACTTGGTGTGTTTAGGTTGTATAAGAGGGACAATTAATCAGCTGCCCGCTCATAATAAGTTCACGTGCTACGTGACGCCAAACATGCGCATAAGAGTGTTTTCACACTCGTTGTTTGGCTTATAGATGGCGCTGACTGTCGCTCCTACTTCTAAATTCACAGATAAACCCAAAAAAGTGGATGGAGGGAGTGCCGCTGTAATAGCTCAGTGGTTAGAGCATCGAACGCGTAATTCGAAGGTCGTAGGTTCGATTCCTGCTTACAGTTGGTAATTTTTTCATCCACTTTTCTTTCTTCTTATTTACATTCCATTAATGTTAATAACTTCCCCTGTACATTCCTTGGCATTACTGTCTGTTATATCTCATATATATATATATATATATATATATATATATATATATATATATATATATATATATATATATATATTGCCACAAGGCAGTAGTGGGATTGGGGCATAAAGCGGTAGAGGGTCCCTGGCAAAAAGAGAAGACTACGAAGTGGATAGAGACTGGTTCCAGCCCGCCAGTGAGCCAGGTAGGCGTACCCAGCACCTCCACCAATAATCTTACAAGAAAACGTATATTTACAGATATTTACAACGATTACACGCGATGACAATGCCTGGCTCACTGGCGGGCTGGAACCAGTCTCTATCCACTTCGTAGTCTTCTCTTTTTGCCAGGGACCCTCTACCGCTTTATGCCCCAATCCCACTACTGCCTTGTGGCACTATATATATATATATATATATTGCTACATATTTGGTGGAGTTGTGCGATCCCCGTCTTCGCCACGGAGCTGCGAAGTGGACGCTCCTTCGCGGCTTACAACATGACCACTCAAGACTCGGCTACATTCTCTCTGGTCGCTCCCCTTTCTGCCCGACCTGTAAACCCAGCGCCCGCGACAACTTTCGTGACGCTTCCCGCGCTCAAAGACCCCGGCGTGTTCTCGGGCAGCGAGGGTTCCGACGTCGACCAGTGGCTACGCCTATACGAACGCGTCAGCGCCACTTACAGGTGCGATCCCGCTCTTACGCTCGCAAACGTCATCTTTTATCCCGACGAAACCCCTCGTGTTTGGTTTGATAACCACGAGCATGACATAACAAGCTGGGACAGCTTCAAGGCAAAGATTCGTGAGCTTTTTGGCAACATCTCTGGTCGTCATGAAGCTGCGAAAAATGAGTTGTCGACTCGCGCACAATCTTTCGCGGAGCCCTACATCGATTATATTCAGGCTGTCCTTTCACTATGCCGCCAAGCTGACGAAAACATGTCTGAAACTGAAAAAGTTGCGCATATCCTAAAGGGTATCGCCGACGATGTGTTCAACTTGTTGGTATTCAACAATGTGTCATCTGTTGATGCGATCATTCAAGAATGCCGCCGGTTCCAACAAGCTAAAAGCAGACGCATCTCCCATCAGTTCCAGCGCCTCCCGAACACCACTGCGACGTCCTCGTGTCTCGACACATATCATCCACCAGACACCTGTGACAACTTGACGCGAATCGTCAGGCGGGAGCTTGAAGCGGCTGCTCCAGCTAAGGTGGGACCAACGTCCCCTGACCCCTCTCCGCCAATTACGTTGCCTCTCATTCAAGCAGTCGTCCGGCAGGAAATCGCCAGCTTGGGAATTCACTCTATCTCACCGCCTCCCCGCACCGACTACCAGCCCCGATAAACGCTTGCACGTCCCTTCCCGACCGGCTCTCTCTCAACGTTCCGTAATGCGTCCGCATGGCGAACGCACGATGACAAGCCGATATGCTTCTCGTGTCACAGAATCGGTCACATCTCTCGGCATTGCAGAAGCCGCTGGAGTCCTCCTGCACAACCGTCCTCTCGTCCCTCCTATGCAGGTCCTACCTATCGCCATGAGACCAGCCGCGACCATTTTGCCCAGGAACCTGCTTCTGAACACCGCTACTCCCGCTCTGTCCCCCCAACGTCGCCAGTCTCGTTCTCCACAGCCCCGCCGACCATCTTCCCCCTCCTTTCCACGAGGTTCCCCGACAGAAAACTAAGCGTTGCAGCCCCTGGAGGTGGCGCTGCATCGCTCGGACTGACCGAAAATCCTCTTTTGACGATACCGACAAAACGGAACCTCATAGACGTACAAGTACACGGCATACATGTCGCTGCTCTTGTCGACACCGGCACCCAACTTTCCTTGATGACGAGTGATTTTCGCCACAAGCTTAAGACGGTTCTCACACCTGCAACCACTCAATTCGTCCGTGTTGCGGATGGTGGAATAGCATCTATCGTTGGAATGTGCTCCGCTCGTGTGAGCATTGCGAATCGACACACAGTTGTTCTCTTCACCGTCCTTGATAAATGCCCCAACGACGTAATCTAAGGCCTCGACTTCCTGTCCGCGCATTCTGCCCTCATAGACTGTTCGACCAGTACACTCCGTCTACACTTGCCCGCAACAGAACCTCTTACACAACGGCCGAGTCGCCTCTGCACAACGGGACACGCGCGCCTCCCTCCGCAGACACTGACCTACATAGAGCTCGGCTCAATACCACCAGTTCCCGACGGGGACTATGTTCTGACGCCTATCACCGATGTCCTCATAAGCCATGGCATTACATTACCGCCCACCATTCTGTCCGTCGCAGGAAGTTCTACGTGCCTCCCAGTTGTCAACTTTAGCTTGTCACCTCAAGTTTTGCCACAAGGGATCTCTTTGGCGTTGCTCTGCACCTTAGAAGACAATGCGGTAGATGTTTTCGCGATGGCCGCCCCTTCTGACCCCCATGCTCAACATCAATCTGCCACTTGCTCCGAGAGCGCTATTACTTCGATGATCACTTCCAACTTAACGTCGCAGCAGACTGATGAGTTCCACTGGGTTCTGCTGTCCTACATCGACGTTTTTGACATCAGCGGCCGTTCATTGGGGAAAGCTACCGCTATGAGCCACCACATAAACACTGGTAATGAGAATCCTATTCATAGGCGTCCATAGCGGGTGTCGGCGGCCGAGCGTCACATCATCCAAAGTGAGGTCGACAAGATGCTCGCCAAGGACATCGTTAAGCCATCCTGCAGTCCTCGGGCTTCTCCTGTAGTGCTAGTCCGCAAGAAAGACGGTGCATGGCGCTTCTGTGTGGATTATCAACACCTAAACCAAATTACCAAAAAAGACGTCTACCCTCTGCCACGAACAAATGATGCACTTGATTGCCTCTATGGGTCCCACTATTTTTCCTCCATAGACCTTCGTTCCGGCTACTGGCAGATAGAGGTAGATGAAATGGACAGTGAAAAGACGGCATCCATCACCCCCGATAGCCTATATCAGTTCAAGGTCATGCCCTTCGGCCTTTGTAACGCTCCAGCCACCTTCGAACGAATGATGGACTCCCTGCTCAGAGGATTCAAATGGTCCACCTGTTTGTGCTACTTGGACGACGTCATCGTCTTTTCACCAACATTTGAAACTCACATGGAGCGCCTCTCAGCCATCCTGGAAATCTTCCGTCGCGCTGGCCTGCAGCTCAACTCGTCCAAATGTCACTTTGGACGCCATCAAATCACAGTGCTTGGCCAGTTAGTAGACGCCAACGGTGTACAACCAGACCCGGCAAAAATCAGCACCATCAAAAACTTTCCTGTACAACGATCTGCGAAGGTGTACGCAGCTTTATCGGACTATGCTCCTACTTCCGACGCTTCGTGAAAAATTTTGCACACATAGCGAGGCCGCTTACGCAGCTCCTCAAGAAAGAAGTCCCGTTTTCATGGGGCTCCGAAGAGGCTTCTGCGTTCTCGACTCTCGTCGCTCTTCTCACTACCCCTCCGATTCTGGCCCACTTCAACCCTGCTGCCCCTACGGAACTCCGTAAAGATGGAAGTGGAAATGGCATTGGTGCAGTGCTGGCTCAGAAACAACATATCCATGATTGCGTTATTGCATATGCCAGCTGCCTCCTATCCACTCCTGAACGTAACTATTCGATAACAGAGCGTGATTGCTTGGCTCTTGTATGGGCGGTGGCGAAATTTCAACCTTATCTATACGGACGCCCATTTTCGGTAGTTACCAACCACCACGCACTCTGCTGGCTCAACTCCCTGAAAGATCCATCAGGCCGCCTTGGTCGCTGGGCTTTGCGCTTGCAAGAGTTTTCCTATTCGGTGGTCTACAAATCTGGCCACCTACACCGTGATTCTGATTGCCTCTCCCGTTACCCTGTCGACGATCCTGAGGACACTGACGAGCCCAAGGAGAACTCTATCTTGTCAGTGCCCGACTTCCTTAGTATTGTGGAAGAACAGAAGCGTGATGCAGAGCTGCTTGACATCATCAGCCGTATAGAATCTTCCACAAATGATGCTTCCGTCCGCTACTTTGTCATTCAAAAGGATGGGTATACCGTCGCGATTTCCGACTAGACGGGCCCGACCTTCTCATTGTTGTGCCTAAGCATTTGCGCCGCTGTGTTCTCACCGAACTTCATGACGCTCCCACGGCTGGACACCTTGGCGTATCCCGCACGTACGAACGCGTCCGGCGCCGTTTTTTCTGGCCAGGCCTTGCTCGTTCGGTACGCCAATACGTTGCCACGTGTGACCTATGCCAATGTCGTAAGACACCGTCGCTGCTACCCGCTGGCCATCTTCAACCAATTGACATACCCGCGGAACCATTTTACAGTGTTGGGTTAGACCTGCTTGGTCCTTTTCCCACATCCACATTGGGAGACAAATGGATAGCCGTTATTAGAGACAACTTTACACGCTACGCTATTACGCGAGCTCTACCAACCAGCTGTGCAACCGACGTCACTGACTTCTTGTTACGGGACGTTATATTGATTCACGGTGCTCCGAGACAGCTTCTCACAGACCGTGGCCGTACATTTCTATCCCAAGTCATCGCCGACATTCTGCGTTCTTGTTTCACGCAACACACACTGACAACCACCTACCACCCTCAAACAAACGGCCTCACGGAACGATTTAACCGCACTTTAAGAAATATGCGCACTATGTACGTGTCGCCCGACCACCGAGACTGGGACCTTGCCTTACCCTACGCAACTTTCGCGTATAATTCATCCCGTCACGACACAGCAGGCTTTTCGCCATTCTACTTATTGTACAGAAGAGAGCCGACTTTACCACTGGACACAGTCATCTCAGCTCACACCTCGTCCACCAGCGAGTATGCCCGCGACGCGATAGCGCGAGCCGATCATGCCCGTCAGCTCGCTCACGCTCGGCTGATGGCGTCGCAAACCAACCAATGCCGTCGGTACGATGCGGAACATAGAGACGTACATTTCGCTCCCGGTGCCCTCGTTTTACTCTTGTCCCTTCGTCGTCGGCTGGGCCTATCCGAAAAACTTCTGTCTCATTACACGGAACCCTACCGTATATTGGGTCAAGTATTAACTGTCATCTACGAGATCAGCCTCATCTGTGCATCATCAACTACTATGTGACCCAGTGATATCGTACACGTCTCGCGGATGAAGCCCTACAATAATGCGTCAGATAACGACCTTTAAAGCACCGGGACGGTGCCTCCACCGCCGGGGGTCTTGCTACGTGCCAGTGTATGGAGCTGAAGAAGAGAAAGCAGATAGACTGGCACGACTTAATCTGTGTGGCTGGCGTCGCTCGCCTAACCGGCTGTAAATACATCGGTGACTACCCCTCTGAGTCAGTCTCCTTCCCGTAACAATATATATATATATATACAACTTCGCACGAAATTTACGATTGGAGAAATATTTCTTTGATAAACCCGAAAAAGATAACGCACTTTTTCGTGGGGTAATCGGACGGCAATGGACCCCAGACGCCAACAGAGATCGACATCTGGATCTCTATATAGACGCTGTTCGAAAAGATGTTATACATGCGTACAAAGTGCACAAACCAAGCATGAATAACATATCAAAAAGAGAAAAAGAGGCACTACTCACGTTGAACAACTGCGAAGATCTCGTCATCAAACCAGCAGACAAAGGAGGCGCGATTGTTGTTCTATATAGATCGGACTACATTGAGGAAGGCAAGCGACAACTAAATAACAAACGATTCTACAAACACCTCGACTTTGACCCTACCACGGAGCACAAAAAAATCATTGTAACAACCCTAGAGAATCTCACACGAGAAGGCGCCATTAATTCAAAGCTTAAAAATGCACTTATTACAGTACATTCAGCGCCTGGTCGTTTTTACATGCTGCCGAAGATTCATAAAGAGAATAACCCTGGCAGACCCATTATATCAGGCACGGGAACGTTAACGGAACCCATTTCCAGTTATATTGATTCTTTAATCAAAGACATACCACCCACACATGAGTCCTTCTTGCGTGACGCAAACCACTTCCTTCGGGAAATAGCAGACGTGAAAATTCCAGACAGTGCATTTCTCGTAACATTGGATGTTAGCTCACTCTACACAAATATCCCACATGACGATGGTGTAAGGGCACTTGTTGAATCGTATGGCACACACAACCCTGTCGCTTATCCAAGCAAAAAAGTAATTGAAATCTTCACAAGACTTGTACTCGATTTGAACAGCTTTGAATTTAACAACCAGTACTATCTTCAAATCAGCGGTACGGCAATGGGTACAAGAATGGCCCCAAACTACGCTAACATATTCATGCACCACATAGAGTCCAATTTTCTTTCATCTTGTAATATCAAACCATTACTCTATAAACGGTACCTAGATGATATATTCATAACTTGGACACATTCGGAAAACGAGCTCCTCAAATTCATACAGGCATTCAACCAGGTACACCCCAGCACTTATTCTACACACACCTACTCTAACACTGAAATAAACTTTCTTGATGTACTCATTCGAGTTGACGATGGTGCGTTGGTAACTAACGTATACAGAAAACCTACAGAGAGGCAACAATACCTGCACTTCAAAAGCTGCCACCCGCGACATTGCAAGACCAGCATTCCCTATTCCCAAGCACACAGATTTCGACGAATCTGCTCCCGCACCGAGGACTTCCACAAAAACAGCACACATATGCGCGAAGTACTCCTTAATCAAGAATACCCGCCAGCTATCATCGATGACGCCATCAAAAAAGCTGAAAATCTGGACCACCAGATTCTTCTCAACCACCAGAGAAACGCCGACCAACACCGCAACAAAAACTTGCTATTAACTTTCACGAGCAACCCACCGAACATAAACAAGGTCCTAAGAAAACACTTTAACATATTGGAACAGAGCGTGCGACTATCCAAAATTGTCACTTCTCCTCCTTGTGTTGTAAACAGAAGGCCGAAAAATATAAAGGATTATTTAATAAATTCAAAAATAGGTGTGAAACCTCAAATTGGGTGTCACCCTTGCGGAAAAAGCAGATGCAGGGTATGCAAACACATGCCGACGACAGTGGCGAAAAGCACCCACTCGGATTTTAAGCACAGGATAAGAGGTGCACTAGACTGTGACTCGGACAACGTCATATACCTCCTGGAATGTGGGGTATGTAACAAGCAATACGTGGGCCAGACAGACACTCCGTTTAGAATTAAATTCAACAACCATCGGGCACATGTACGATCTCTGCCAGGCCTTCCACTTTCAAAACACTGCACATTAAAAGACCACAGCTTTGATGACATCAGGGTTACACTACTAGAAAACAACTTTCGAACAATCAGAACGGGAACATCGGGAATCTTATTTTAGCTACAAATTTAACACGATAAAATACGAAATAAATGAACACCCAGGCACTCTGTCTGCGTTACGACCGCTGAAAGACGCAAACGCTTCTCTCTAATCAGTCCGGTTTCATTACGACAATAATATTGCCCGCTAACAAAGCTTTTGGCCTATGCATCGAACAACATAGAAATGACTTGCCTCATCAAGCACAGCCGGAACGCACAGATTCTTTTTTCCCCCTTCTTTTTTTTTCCTTTTTTTCCTTTAAGTTGCAACGCACATTCTGTTCCTTGACTGAGAAGGAGCTGACAGCTAGGTGGTTTCGTTAACTTTTTCGTGCATGCGCGCATGTCTTCCCAGTGAGCCGCAACTGTGTGGTGACTGTCTCGGATGTCGTACAGTCTCCCCCTACCCCCCCCCCCCCTCTGTTTTTTTTCCTCCTTCTTTAATTTTTAACGCACATTCTGTTCCTTCACTGACAAGGAGCCAATGCATATAATGAATATCGATGGCGGTGCCTCATTCACCGGCTTTTGCGCTCCTCCCGACGCCACCAGCATGCACTTAAAGCGCTTAAGCCCTCCCCATTAACTTGTCATACACTTCAAAGTGGAACGAGCCGCCAGCGGACTACACGGAAAGGTGAAATACAAAAACGGCGGCTCCCTGCCCACTTGGGGAAGTGTGGGTGCGGGGGAGGTATTGTTGACAATGATGACATTCCTCATCTACCTCTGCCCTACTCTGTTGAAATGCTGCCCCTTTCTAATTACGCCGTGTCGGTCTTGCTTCTTCTCCTAGATTTTCTATATTTTATTTAATGTTTGTCCTCCCGTTTCGCTGTTTCTTCTTTTTTTTTCTCTCTCTCTCAATTGACCCCTCCCCTCCTGTCTCAACAGGATATAAAAAGGCACGGAACATGTGTAAATAGTATTATGCCTTGAAAAAGACAGGGTTCCTGTCGAAACGTCGGCGCAATAAACAGTTGTTATGTGAAAGCGCATCTACTTTCATATATATATATATATATATATATATATATATATATATATATATATATATATATATATATATATATATATATATATAGGAAGGCGTGGTGGTTGAGTGGCCGTAGCGTTGCATATAGTCCAGTAGATCCTCCGTGAGTGGTCACAACGTGGTTTATTTCGCCGTTTCGGTCTAGAGTCTGGCCTTCATCAGGATGAAGGCCAGACTCTAGGGCGGAACGTCAAAATAAACCACGTTATGACCGCTCGCGGAGGATCTACTGGACTATATATATACATATATATATATATATATATATATATATATATATATATATATATATATATATATATATGTATATATATATATATATATAGTATACAAGCTGTTTACGAAAGTAATTGCTAACAGAGTAAAGAAAACATTACAATTCAATCAACCAAAGGAACAAGCAGGATTTCGAACAGGCTACTCAACGATTGACCACATTCATACTATCAATCAGGTAATACAGAAATGCTCAGAGTATAACCAACCACTATACATAACCTTTACAGATTATGAAAAGGCGTTTGATTCAGTAGAAATATCAGCCGTCATGCAGACACTGCGGAATCAGGGCGTAGATGAAGTATATATAAACATTCTGGAAAACATCTACAGGGGATCAACTGCTACCGTAGTGCTTCATAAAGAAAGCAACAGAATACCAATCAAGAAGGGTGTAAGGCAGGGCGACACAATCTCCCCAATGCTATTTGCCGCGTGCTTACAGGAGGTTTTCAGAAGCCTAGAATTGAAACAGTTAGGGATAAGAGTTAATGGAGAATACCTTAGTAACTTGCGCTACGCCGATGACATTGCGTTGCTGAGTAACTCAGGGGACGAATTGCAACTCATGATTACGGTGTTAGACAAGGAGAGCAGAAAGGTGGGTCTTAAAATTAATCTGCAGAAAATGAAAGTAATGTACAACAACCTCGGAAAGGAGCAGCGCTTCGAGATAGGTAATAGTGCACTTGAAGTTGTAAAAGACTATGTCTACTTAGGGCAGGTAATAACCGCAGAGCCTAACCACGAGATTGAAGTAACTAGAAGAGAAAGAATGGGATGGAGCACATTCGGCAAGCACTCTCAAATTATGACAGGTATATTGCCGCTATCCCTCAAGAGGAAGGTATATAACAGCTGTATCTTGCCGGTACTAAGCTACGGAGCCGAAACTTGGAGACTTACAAATAGGGTTCAGCTTAGATTGAGGACGACGCAGCGAGCAATGGAAAGAAAAATGGTAGGTGTAACCTTAAGAGACAAGAAGAAAGCAGAGTGGATTAGGGGACAAACGGGGGTTAAGAATATCATAGTTGAAATAAAGAAGAGGAAATGGACATGGGCTGGGCATGTGTCGCGTAGACAGGATAACCGCTGGTCATTAAGGGTAACTAACTGGATTGCCAGAGAAGGGAAGCGGGTTCGGGGGAAGACAGAAAGTTAGGTGGGCAGATGAGATTAAGAAGTTTGCGGGTATAAAGTGGCAGCAGCAAGCACAGGACCAGGTTAACTGGTGGAACATGGGAGAGGCCTTTGTCCTGCAGTGGACGTAGTCAGGCTGATGATGATAATATATATATATATATATATATATATATACATATATGTAAAGTAACAATAAAAACAGTAAGAACAAACACTTACAAGCATAACAAGAGAATACGATGAATATCGTCAATACAATCGAAGAATGGAGAAGTTGATTATAATAATATTAATTGACATATAATATGACCGCAAAATATATTGCAAGTTCTAAATATTATACAATTCTATCATCAAACTGAACGCAAAAAAGAGGAAATGCTTGGCGCTGAATGAAAACAAGGTGGATGTATATACGATAATTTTAGCATCAAGACTTAAAATGTATTACCAACCTAATTTGCAATCACTGAATGCTTGTTTGTAAACGTGTAAATGATTGTTGAGTGCTGGTGTGAACAAAGACGAAACAAGAACGGAACCTGTGTCGCTCTTATAATAATTCTGTGCTGGAGATAGCAGCACCACTTTGATTCTAATTTCTATTGCGAGTGGGAAAAATGATTACATAAATGCGTCGTTTTAGCGCATGCTTATTGCGTGCGCATGCTTATTGCGTATTTGTCTAGCCTAGGAACGTGAGACATATTTGTAAGTACCTATTCTGTATTTTTTTTAAATAGCTGGAACAGAAATTTTATGTGAGCATGTTTCGCTCTTTTGAACAGTGTTTGTGTGCCGGACTGGATTAAAAGATCTGTTGGCGTATATAGGGGTCTGTATTTGTTGTGGATAAACTTAACAGCCTTAGTTTGTATTGCCTCTAATCTGCCTATCTTAGGCTGCGTATCCAGAAACCACACTTTGTTAGCGTATTCGAGAACTAGCCTCACAAACGTTGTGTAAGCCAACAGATTAGTTGATGTTGTTAATAGTGCTAGACTTCGTTTAAAAATAGTTTGCGTAGTGTCTTCGAAGAAATATTATTCGTGTGTTTGTCTCATTTAAGATCATAAGTGAGTGTAACTCCTAGATATTTATGTTCCTCAACTTTAATTAATGGAGTGCCGGTAATGGTGTATGTGTAGTTGGATGGTTTTTGCTTTCCTGCTTGGAGTAATACCCATGATTTTCGTATGTGTACTTTCATCTGCCATTTAGAGCACCAATCAGCTAAGACGGCTAGAGAGAGAGAGAGAGATAAAGATACAAGGAAAGGCAGGGAGGTTAACCAGACGCACATCCGGTTTGCTACCCTGCACTGGGGAAGGGATAAAGGGGAAAAAAGAGGTTGCAGAAAGATGAGAAGGTACACACAATCACGAGCACACTCGGGGAGCACACACAGTTTACAGGCGGTCGCTCAGGTTTGTTGACTTAAGGTAAAGTAGCAGTGCTTTAGTTGCTTTCTGCGCAACTGAGGCAGATTCCCAAGGTCCTAGTATCTTCTGCGTACAAAATGGTCCGGGGTCAAGTCGATTCAAAACCATCCGTAGCTGGCATCGCTGTGTGTCGTAGCAAGCGCAGCTGCACAAGACGTGTTCGATGGTCTCTTCATCTCCGCAGTAGTCGCATGTAGGAGTCTCTGCCATACCAATGCGAAAGAAGTACACCTTTTTGAATGCAACACCCAATCAAAGGCGGCATAACAGTGTCGCATCGGAGCGGGAAAGTTGTGATGCTAGCTTTAGCTTGAGCGAAGGATCCAGTTAATAAAATTGACACCTTTGGAAGCTGATAGACGACCAGAACGTGCGTGTGAGATCTCGAGCCAGCAGGTAAAGTTGTCTTGCTGCATCATTCCTTGATAGAGAAATCGGGACTACACGGGTTTCTTCATGGTCTGAGCGGGCTGCATCATCGGCTAATTGATTTCCGGTAATACCGATATGTCCAGGCAGCCATTGATATGTAATGTCATGCCCTCGTGCTAGAGCTTCATGATGGCAATGTCTTATTTCTTGTACCAGTTGGTCATGGCTCCTCCTACGCATGGCAGACTGCAAACTCTGAAGCGCGGCCTTCGAATCACAGAATATGACCCATTTTCCTGGATGTTGTTGAACGAGATATTGTAAAGCAGCCCTTATAGCAGCAAGCTCTGATGCCGTAGATGTAGTCATATGCGACAACTTAAACTTGATTGTCATTTCTGCAGCCGGAATTACAGCGGCACCTGATGAGCTGCTGGATGAGACAGACCCATCAGTGTATATCTGCGTTTGGTCTAAGTACAACTCATGTAATAATAGCAGTGTTGCTTGCTTCAATGCTACTCTGGAGTGACTGCTTTTCTTTTTGATTCCCGGAATTTCTAGACGTACTTGCGGCTGGTCGAGGCACCACAAAGGGCATGCCGTTCTCGCAGCTGGCGTATATCCTGATGGAATGCTGCTTAGGTGCTTGGCTATGACGTCTGAAAACGTAGCACGTGGTCTTCCGGAAGGTAGAAGGGCCAAGTGGTGGTCGGGGGCACGGCTAGTATGTTGAATGTGCGCTCTGAGGCAATCCACAACTTTATATGTCCTGACCGGATGGTCTTTGGCAAGCATGATTGTGGCATAAGTAGAAGCGCATTGGGGCAGTCCTAGGCAGATACGCAGTGCCTGACCCTGCAAACTCTCCAATGAATGAGTATTCGATTTGCAAGTGTTAGTCAGTACCGGCAAGCTGTAGCGCATTACACCCAGAAATAGGGCCATGTACAGCTGTAGCATGGAGGCCACAGAAGTTCCCCATGCTTTACCGCACAAGAATTTCATAATATGCACAATAGATAGCAGTCTCTTCTTCAAATACGCACAATGTGGGCTCCACGAAAGACTTCTGTCGATTATTATGCCCAGGAAACGATGCGTCCGTGCATATTTGACACTCTGCCCATTGATGTAAACAGGGTATGGCGTCATTGGTTTGCGTGTAAACGCCATCAACGCGCACTTCACAGTTGATATATTTAGGCCTTGTTTCTGTAGGTAGGCTGTTGTGAGGGTTGCTGCCCACTGTATTCGTGCACGCACCTGAGGGCGAGTAACTGCAGCACTTCAGAGGCAAATATCATCGGCGTATATGGATAGGCACACCGACTTTGGCAGAACCTTCACCAGACCAATGAGGGCCACATTGAACAATGTGGGGCTTAAAACATCTCCCTGAGGTACTCCGCAGTAGGTGTAACGTTGGGCGGTTGTACCCTCATATGTTTGTACAAAGAAACCCCTGCCAGTTATATAATCTTTTATCCATGTAAACATTCGTCCACCAATGCCCATTGCTGCGAGAGAAGTGAGGATGGCATCGTGAGCTACATTATCATATGCACCCTTCACGTCAAGAAAGAGTGCCACTGATATGCGCTTGCGACTTTTTTTCTTGTTAAACAAATGTCGATAAATCAAGGACACAGTCAATGGAGGAGCGGCCCCGACGAAAGCCTGCCATGCAAGAAGGGTATTTGGTGTATCGTTCCAAGTACCACTCGACACGAAATAGAACCATTCTTTCCATCACTTTTCTGAGGCAGCTTGCGAGGGCAATAGGGCGATACGCTGTCAAGTTCAATGGTGATTTTCCCGATTTCAAAAGTGGTATTAATCGACTAATTTTCCATTCTCGGAGAACACTGCCGCTGAGCCAGGAGTTGTTGAAGCATGTTAAAAGTTCGTTTCTAGCTTTTTGTCCAAGGTGTCCCAACGCACTATAAGTAATACCATCAAGACGTGGCGTTGACATGCGCTTAGAAGCGACTAACGCACCTTCCAGTTCTTCCATGATGAACGGAATGTCCATTTCTGGTAATCGCGTCTCAGGAACGATCACGGCGTCGATGCTGTCGTTCATAATATTCCCGACAACTCTCGTGCGAAATTCTTCACCACCTCGAGTTCTGTTTTTCCATGATGGAGTGCCAAAGCTTTAAAAGGGTGCCGTTGTGGAGAGGAGCGAAGACCATGAACTGTTCTCCAGATATATGACAGCGGTTTATGAGGGTCTAGAGATTCGCAGAATGCTTTCCAGCATTCGCTCTCCAGTTTGTAAATGCGTCGTTGAATCTTTTTCTGGAGCCCCCTTGCCTCCCTCAGATCGTAAATTGATCTTGTGCGTCTGTATCGTCATTCAGGACGCCTTCGTATAGCTCGTAATTTTTCCAGTTCGATGTCAAACTGTATTTAGACGAAAATGGTAATTTACATTTGGACGCTTGCATAGCTTCCACTATGGTATTTTCCAGGCTGCAGGCGAGGCCTTCTTGGCAAGCGTTCTCAACACGCGATGTAAACATCGACCAGTCAGTGCCAATTGCAACACCAGAAGTGAAATTTTTTATGATACCATCGATCGTCACGTAGGTGGGTATGTGATCACTCCCATGAGTCGCAATATCGCAAAACCACTTAACTTTGTGAGAGAAGCACCATGACACCAATGTCAGGTCAAGGCAACTGCCATACATGAGACCCCGCAGATATGGGGGGGTACCATCGCTCATGATGGAAAGGTCGTAATCGGAAGCGAATGTAACAATGTTCCGGCCCCTGGAATTCATCCTAGTGCTTCCCCAAAGCATGTGATGGGCGTTGAAGTCACCGGTGATGATTCAAGGCCCATCGGTTCTCATTAGAATGTCTTTTAATCTGTCGCAGTCAAATCGCGATGGCGGAGATATATATCCACCAATAAGCGTGAACGAAACTGCATTCTTCTTCACACGAAGACACACGTACTGATTG
The DNA here is from genome assembly GCF_043290135.1 of Rhipicephalus microplus. Taxonomy (NCBI): domain Eukaryota; kingdom Metazoa; phylum Arthropoda; class Arachnida; order Ixodida; family Ixodidae; genus Rhipicephalus; species Rhipicephalus microplus. The sequence goes on from NC_134704.1 coordinate 157,933,378, forward strand.
TCGTCATTTGAACTTATTGGGTGCGAAAGATAAGTCAAGTCTGTGCGAATGTAAACAATTACTTTGCTTCGTTCTTCGCAAGCAGCTGAACAAAAAATGCCGCCATATCCACGAAGTGAATGATGATGAGTGGGCGAAGCTCCGGAGGTAAACCTGGTAAACCATGAATCCTCCGTACATTTTGCCCACTCGATTTTATTGCAACGCTCCCCCTAGCGTACGTCGCCGCACTATATCGAACGATGACACGCGCCATATGTGGCATCATTCCTATTTTATAACACCTCGCATCTTTCATAATCAACTACACGTACCGCCGTCTAGTTCATAACATCTTGCATCTTTTGGACGGACGGACGGACGGATGGACGGACGGACGGATGGATGGATGGATATGACTGTACTCTTTAGATCGGGCGGTGGCTAGCGTAATACTTAGAACTGAACGAGAGGTGGCTACAAACAGGGGACGCACAGCCCACGCCTTAAGGAGCTTCGCTCCTAAAAGCTTCATAACCGGACAATCTATAAGGCGTTGATACGTTTGGTTCACATATGACAAGTATAGGGAACTGATTGGCCCGAACAAATTGGCGAAAGTCCGAGATATGGGACTTCATGCCTCTGGCATTCCACTGAAAAATCGACGCACTTTTAACTTCAGTGCGGAAGTGGAGATTTTGTTGAGCCTTTGTGCTTATACGAAGTTAGCAAGAACTCGATTCAGTGCATCCAGTATTCGCAGTGCACTCTTAGCAGACGGAGATTGTATGCTGCTCAGTAGCGTGCGAATCGTGGCAATTAATGATTGCATGGTTGCAGCCACTTGCCTGTCTTGGTTGGAAAGATCTCGAACCGGGACGATTGCAGTCACTTGCCTGTCTTGGTTGGAAAGATCTCGAACCGGGAGCACGGACTGGCCGTCATGAAGCTCCTTCGGTTCGCTTGATGTTGCTTCCCTTTGAAGTGCAGGCCACTCTGTCGCAGTTAGGGTATGCTCACTGGCTTTGTCCTTTACAGCCTTTCCCACGGCATGTGGTCTGGGAGGCAAAGGAGGTGGTACTGATGAGGGATCACGCAAACGTGTCGAGGAGGTAGCGGGTGTCCTCGAAGACCGACGTCGACGTGAACGACGCCTTCTGACTTTAGCTGCGGCTTCTCGATGACATGAGTGATCGCGCACCATCTCCTTCAAGATGGCAATTTCCTTCTGAATCCGCGGGCAGTCCTTCGATGTGGCTTCATGGGATCCATTGCAATTAGAGCATTTCTTGACAGTTGCGACGCGCTTATCCGCTTCATGATGCTCGGCGCAGTGGTGGCATACCACCGAATTCTCGCAGACGCTGCTCACATGTCCAAGTTTCATGCATTTACGGCACTGGAGAGGCATTGGAATGAAAGGCCGCACAGCATGTCTGAAGTACCCCACCTTCACATGAGAGGGGAGTGATGTGCTCTTAAACGCAATCTTCACACAGCGAGACTTGCCTAGCCTGGTGACATCAACAATTGGAGTATCAGTTGTTGACTTGACAAGAAGTTGTAAGTCCTTATTGGAAATAGCGACATCAATGTCGTAGATCACGCCGGTTACTACATCACATCCCAAGGGAACATGAGAGCGCACCTAGTTGCCGTCCAAGTCAGTTACACTGCGCAGAACGCCCAACGCACTTGCGTGCAAAACTTCCACAGCCAGTATATTCTTTCTGGCGTTCTCTCTTATGTCCGTGATCTCATTTGGCACGAGCGTTTCCAAAGACCTCGACACAGACTGTCTGTTAAGGCGTTTCATGCTGACGGTAGGAAGTGCAGGCAGAAACAGGATGGCATAAGTGTTCGATTTTGGCGCTTCACTTACAGTTTGAATAGTTGAGGATGAGGATGTCCTCATGTTCCTTCTCTTCGCCTTGCGGCTCAGCACAGGTTGGAAACCATCATCTGAGAAGTCCTCACTGCTGAGATAGTAAGCATGAGTATCTGCACTGTCGCTATCACTCGCTTGTCCCATCCGCTTCCTGGAGGCGGTCGCCGCTGACGCCGCTGGTGCCGGCAGGCGCCCGGGGTGGTCTACTTTCATCCCCTCCAAGGGAGCAGCGGAAACTGATCAACAGACTTAAATTACAACTGAAATACGCCGGAGTTAGCAGAAGCAGCTCCTATTCAAAACACACTTCTTCGTCTTCCTAAGACGGCTAAAGAATCATTAAGCTTGATAGGTTCGCTTCCGATACTTTTTTATAAATGACACAGTTGTCCGCGAGTAATTTTGTATCACAAGCAACGTGAGCAGTCGTATCATTAGTGTAAATTAGGAAGAGTAGAGGCCCAAGCGTAGAGCCTTGAGGAAATTCGGATGTCACTGCAACTGTGTTGGAAAACATTTGTTCGTAAAGTACAAAATGTGGTCGGCTAAATAGGAAACCTTTTATCCAGGCAGAAATTTCCCCTATTCCAAGAACAGTTTCCATTTTAGCTATTAGCTCGCTGCGACATATACAGTCAAATGCCTTACACAAGTCGAGTCTGTTTGGCCACGGTTGTTAACTGTAGTAGCAAGATCGTGAACTAGTTCAGTAAGCTGGGCAACTGTCGACAAGCCACTTCCAAAGCCATGTTGTTTCGTAGAGAAAAATTATTGTGCTTTAAGAGTAGTCTCACGTGCTTTAGGATTATGTGTTCAAGGAGTTTACATGAAGTGTTGGTCAATGAGATAGGTTGCAAATTTGAGGGTAACGATGCGTCACCTCCTTTGTGTATTGGTATCACTTTTGCCCCTTTCCAATCGTTAGGAAGTTGTGAAGTCTTGAGTGATTTTCGGAAAGCGATACCTAGATACGGACTACACCATTCTACACATTGCTTTAGGAAACTGTTATGTATATCGTCGTGGCCACTACCTTTATTGGGGACGAGTTTTAGGAGCAGGTTGAAAATACCAGCATCAGTGATATCCATTTTGTGAATTTTTATGATACGTTACTCTTGCTGTTCCACAGAACCAGCACACAAACAATCCTTTTTTACCTTCTTATTGTATGCTAGGATATAGACAAGACAGCCTTTTGCTCTCCGTTATCTGTACAGCAAATTTGTGTATCTGAATACTTAATCTATCATTCTTTTCTTCATATGCTTCTGATTTTTTCCTTTATTTAAGTTTTCAAGTTAGTTTTGCGGAATATTGAAAGCATATGGTTTCAAAAATTAACTAGAGGGCACTCTGGCACTGCCATCGTTCTGCTTGAGAATGATGAGTATAGCACGCAAATTTGGCTGGCCTTCGTGCTTTCGGCTTCACACGCACTTGTAGTTGTTTGTCTCTCCGTGTTTTAGTTTCAATCTATATAAAAGAACGGATCGTTGTAAACGTTGTGACCGGACTCACATGAGCGAGTTTAATAAGGTGAAGGTGGCGAAGTGTAACTGCTCAACCTTTGCGGAACTTCGTGTTGCAGCACAGCGGATTCAAGTAACACTGACCCAAGTGGAGCCGAAAAAACGAAGATTTGACGAATTTGTGTAGCACCCATCTTTCGCATGCTCGCTGAAGTGCCGTGCGTTGCTGCTCCTTAGACAGTAGCGCCAGAGTTCTCTCCAATGCAATAATTCGAAACTGTATGCATGAAAGGTGGCACAAGGTCAGATTGCGTAGATTGTTTGATGCTACTTACCACGTCTGCCCCAGACTAAAGCTTTTAGCTTGCAAGGTTCACACTATTTTGTGACAACGATAGACTCCTCTACCCAATTGCTCGTTTGTTTACGATCATAAAGAATCTTGAAGACTTGTTCACTGGCTGCCTTTCTTGTTTTGAACTCCATGCAGACATCATTTTAGATGTGCTCACCATGTGAAAGCAAAGCTTTGTCAAGAGGTTGGGTGCCCAAGCCTTGTCTGAATGCTCTTTCAAAAATTATTACAATTCTATGTTGTTACGCGACTGCATTTTTAGACTAGGGGGCTAAACACAGACAGAGGAGGCAAACGCCAAAAAGCAAAGCACTGAAAATAAACCACTGCTCTGAAAATTTTTTCCTGCTATAGAAGATTTGTAAAATTCTAACATTGCTCCTGCGTTCGCATTTTACAAATGTAGGTTAAACTTGATGTATGAATCATTTCTTTATACACTTTTTCGGTTTCACTGAAAGTGCAAAAAAATGCCCGATTTGAAAAACAAGCTAAATAGTGTGTTTCCACTAGCCATGCATACTCTAGCAGTAAACACGTCACTAAGTGCCAACTCAGTTTAATTGAATGGTGGATGGTGTCTTTGGTTTTTGGCGTACTATCAACAGTGCGATTATAATGATCTGCCAAAATTCCAGTAGATCTGTATGAAAATGAGTGTGCTATTTGAATGAAATTATGTCTATTATTTGTAATTTTATAGTATTTGTTGTGATTCAGTAACATTATTTATCATTTGAATAACATGTGTTGATTATACGTGTGTTTTTCTGAATTTTTAAATTTATGGTTTACCATATATGCAATTGAAAATATTTAGCGTCTCATTGTGACTATTTTTTGCATCTGCTAGAATGTTTTAGGATACAAGGTTTTGTCGCACACGCTGATAAGTACGAAACTGGGCAAGGCCTTTTTAAAGCTATTGCAGCTTTTTTCTATTTGTTTTTATTGTAAAAAATGTAAGCGATTGATAAGCATGAATTTTGTTAAGTAAGTTCATTGTGCTTCTTTATGAAATAAGCTTTTTCACACTTCTATTGCAAATTAATTTTTCAAAATACAGGAGTGCGATGAAAAAGTTTTGTTGAAAAGAGTTCCAATGAACCTTTTAGGTATATTATAGTGTGAGCAGAATAGCTTACTGGATTTCACACTGAACTGATAGCAGTGTTTCAAGCAATTTCTCGCACAAATATAATTGGTAGCATGTGAGATGTCTTCAAGAAGCAAAATCAGAGTGCGCGGGATGTGGGTGGCCTACGCTTACATTAGGCGTTTCATTTTTTGTGCATGATTAAGATAGGACTTTTCTGCTGGGCGCTCCAACACATTTTCTTGTACTTTCAGGAGAATATTATCTGTAGGCGTAACGATTCTAAGTTTGAAGTACTATTGTTTTATTTAGGGAGAGTACGAACTCACTAAAGTTACTATCGAGTACAAATGCTAGCTTGAGAATATTACTCTCTTTTATATAAAGGTGATCGAAGACACGGTGCCCGTTAAAGAACCCCAGCTGGTCTTAATTTCTGGATTCTTCCACCACGGCATGCTTCAAAATAAGAAAGTGGGTTTGGCATCTTAAACTCCATAATTATTTGGTTTTCTAATGGCAATCAAACTGCAGGATGTTTATTTAAGCGAGAGCTCACTACCACTATATAAGACTGGCGTTTTACAGCATTTAATACATCCCACACCCGCTGACGACTTACGTATGCTTAGCAATACCTCATGCCAACTAGACGACCAAAGAGAAAGAAAATAATTGGCAGATCCCACGCACAATGTTGTAGGCCCGTGTGCTCAGATTTGAGTGCACGTTAAAGAACCCCAGGTGGTCGAAATTTCCGGAGCCCTCCACTACGGCGTCTCTCATAATCACATGGTGGTTTTGGGACGTTAAACCCCACATATCAATCAGATCCCACGCACAGTGGTAATAGATGATATGCGAGACGCGAAAGAGGAAGGTTGATATGTCAATTTCAAGTCTGCAGCATGATAGAAGGCGGACGTAAATTATGCCGTACACAACTTCTACCCCAAGATTATCATGTTTTGACACGTTATTTACCTTTATCGTTCATTGTCGTCTCGTGGCACCAAATTTGGTATATGTGGAGCTAGCGAGACGGCCGCGAGCACGCTATGAGCGCAGCATGTAGTCATGTTTCACATGCAACGCATGTCAAGATTATTGTGTTTGGACGTGTCATTTACATTCGTCGTCTATTCCCATCGCGTGATACCAAATTTGGTATATGTGGGGCTAGCGAAACAATCGCGAGCGTGCTATAAATGTAGCATGTAGTCTTGTTTTACATAACACGCATATCATGATTATGATATTTGGATGCGTCATGTACCTTCGCCGTCCATTCACGTCACGTAATACCAATGTTGGTATATGCGAAGCTAGTGAAATGGCCGCAAGTGCACCATGAGCGTGGTATGTTGTCATGTTTTTACATGACACGCATGTCATGATTATTATGTTTGCACCAGCCTAACACCTTCGTCATCCATTGACGTCACGTAACACCAGACTTGTTATATTGAAGCTAGCGAAAGGACTGCGAGCACACAATGAGCGAAGAATGTAGTCATGTTCTTACATGACACGCATCTTATGATTATCATATATGCCGAAGATATGCCTGTCATATATATCATTATCAAGTTTGCCGAAGTTTGCTGAGAAATGCTTCGCATTTAAAAAGAAACAAATATGGCTATGAAGGGGAGTTCTAAAAAAATCACAGCATATCCATGGACTGTAATGATGAGTTGGGCGTAACGTCCATCAGTCCGTCCGCACCCATCCGTCCGTTCATTCTTGCTTCTATCTGTCTGTCCGACCGTCCACGCGTCCGTCCAAGTATCCGTCCACGCGTTCATCCATGTGTCCGTCCGTTTGTTTGTGCATTCGTGCGTCCATCCATTCATCCGTCCGTGCATCTGTCTGTTTGTCGGTCAATCCTTCCTAGTGTCCATCTATCCGCCCGTCTGCTTGTCTGTCCTGCACTTATTCATCCATTCGTTCAACCGTCTGTCCATCTAGTGAGCACTCGACGTACTACCATCTCGCATCTTTTGACCGTATATTCATCATAGTGCCACATTTTCTCCTCAAGTCTTTTTTTCTCAAGTAATTCTCAGTTCAAACCACGTCTACACGGCTCGAGAAGCTTCTGGAATGCAGTAGAGCATTTTTAAAAGATTACACCCACTTTGTGAACATTACAGATTACAAGTGAGGAACTCCGTGCTCATGGGCACGATTATCAGTAATCCGACTAAATATGACAGCCCCACCATCCTACGTACTGCAACGTGAGAAGTTTGAACCAAAATTACGACGTAATGACAGCCCTTATCAGTCATCCAAATGTGAAATACATGTTATAGCAATGTGAGCTATGGCTGAAAGATGGTGAAATTATAAACATTGCTGGGTTACAATTTGTCTCTCTTTCAAGGAAAATTCATTCGAGTAGCGGTGGCATGGCACTGCACATATCATTACGTATAACGTTTTAAAAATATGTAATGTTACGCAAACACATTTAGGAGAGCTGCAGGTGCTGTTCGTTGAGATGCAGAATAACGTAGTAGTGGGAGTCTTATACACACCACCAGATGCGAGGATTCAGCCATTTCTTGAGAAATGAGGACGCACTTTAGAGCAGTGTGAAGTGAAAAAAAAAACAAGTTCTATGGTTTGGTGACTTCAATATAGACACAAGCAAACAAACAAGCGCGGAGTATGAACACTTTGTTTTAAGTTATGGTTTCGGAAATCATCTTTTAGCACTACCAAGAGCACATTTTAGCACATTGGTCACATTTTGTCAAACATTAATAGTGAATCTATCACTGCCGGAGTGATAACAGAAAACGTGTCGCATCATTTCGCGACTTTCATTTATGTATCTGGCATTTATCTACACACAGTAAAACAAAATAAACTAACACAAAGCCATCTATGATCGATTACGAAAAAATTAGGCAGATCCAATGTACAGTGGAAATCGTTGATATGTGAAGCACGACTAAGGAAGGTTGATATGCCACTTTGAAATCAGCACAACGCTACGAGGTGGAGATGAATTATGACTCCCATGTCATGATTGTCACGTTTGAACGTTTCATTTACCTTCATCATTCATTGACGTCACTTAACGCCAAAGTTGGTAATTGTGAAGCTTTCGAAACAGCGGCGAGCACACGATGAAGGGCCCAATATACGACGTAACGTGGACGCGCGCGCACGCTTGGCGCTAGCAAAACCAAGGCGCGACCATGCAGGCAGCGTCTGTCAGCTCGGCCAAGCAGCAATCGGTGCGAAATGTGACATGCTGCATGTTGCGTTAACGACGTTACCCAAACAGAACCGCGTCTGCCTCTCTTCGTGACAGAGGGACGCCGGGCGCGCTCGAACACGCATGCTTCAAAGCAAAGCCGCGTGGCGCGCGCCGCCTGGCATGGCATCACCGGCGTGACGCGACAAAACGAACCCCGGCGCGCACGCGTGCCGGGTCACTTTGAAGTGTATTGGCGCCTGGAGTGTTGCATGTAGTCATGTTGTTACATGACACGCATCTCATGATTATCATGTTTTCAGCCGTCATATATTTTCTTCATCCATTGAAGTCCCATGATACCACATTTGGTATAAATGAAGCCAGTGAAACGACCGCCAGCGCATCAAGAGCCTGGCATGTAGTCATGTTGTTACATGACGTGCATCTCACATGCCTCACATTTCCACCAGTCATATATCTTTGTCATTCATTCACGTCACGTAAGACCAAATTTGATATAAGTGAAGCAAGCGAAACAGCTGCCAGCTTATCATGAGTGTGGCATGTAGCCTTGTTGGTATATGACGCATCTCGAGATCATCATGTTTCCACCAGTCATATACCTTTTTCGTCAATTCACGTCCCGTAATAGCAAATTTTGTACAAGTGAAGCTAGCGAAACGGCCACCAGTGCATCATGAGCGTGGTATGCAGTCATTTTGTTATTTGACACGCATCTCATGATTATCATGTTTCTATCAATCATAAACCTTTGTGATTCATTCACGTCCCGCAATACCGAACTTGGCTTATGCGAAGCTAGCGAAACGACCACGAGTACATCATGAGTGTGACATGTAGTCATGGCGCATAACACGTATGCCATGATTTTCATGTTAGGGCCTGTCGATTGTGTTCGCCATGAAGTCATGTCATAGCATACCATCTTTGCAGTTACGTCTGGCGCGAAAAGTGAAAACGCCACTAAGACGAAAGCACGTTACATTCGTACCCCATTGACATTTCAGAGGGTTGTAGCTGGCTCCCGACTCCCAGAATTCCGGTAGAATACCTCGGGGTTATCATCCGTCCCGAGGAAAGCATGAACGTTTGCAGAGTGGACCACTTTGCACTCTCGAAGTATCTGATTATGGCCGCAACTCTCACAGACAAACAGGCAGAGGAAGACTTCGTTTAAGTTAACAAAGTAAAAAAAATATTGTCATTTCTATTCCTGTGACAACCAATTCCAAGGCTTATGCCAATGCCACCATATGAGGAATACACACAAGCTATGGAGTCTTCGAGGGATCTGCCTACGTAGCGGCACCGGAGAATACTCGCAAAGGGGTACTTAGAATCATAAACCCGTCCATCACTGAGCCCCAGCTGAACGAGGCAATTGTTAACAGCCGTAACCGAACAGTGATTGGCATGAAGAAAATCAAGAACACGTGAGCCGTGGTCGTACATTTTGAGGGTCACGCGTACCGAGACACATTGCGTGCGGATCGGCGTGCATTGAATGCTCGCTGTATAGAGAAGGCAAGTCGATATCTGCTACGCTTGCGGCCAAGTGGGGCACCGAGCTGACGTATGTCACAAGAGCAAGGAGGAAAAGGTAAAGTGCCACAACTGCGGGATGAACATTCCAGAAGCTACCCGAGAGACGCACAGTTGTACCCCCAAATGCAAACTTTCCGGAGGCGATCACATCACGGATGAGCGTTCGGGCAAAAGGAGATACCACGATCCGTACATAGTGAGAAAACGCCGAAGAGACACATGCTCCAAATTGCGGGCTGACCAAGTGGAGGGGGCTGGGAAGGCGACTAAGCAAAGAACACCTGATGTTACTGCCCGGCAAAGCTCTCTTTCCAGGAGGCATTCTATCTCCAGGGCGCGTTCCTGCTCTACAGAGGTTTCCCGCTCCCGAGAGTGCTCTCGCTCTCGAGGGCAGTCTCGTCACCGACGCGGTCCCCGTATATCTGCTGAGAGCCGATCCAGGAACCACTCTCGGTCCAAGGCCAAGCTGACCTGGACGGACAAGGTGGGGGTGGTAGCAGCAGCAGCAGCAGCAACACCAGTGAAGTGAGGCCTTAGTCCCTGCGCTCGACCCCATTTATAGGTAAGGCATAACCAGAGCATAAAGAATACGAAAAGCGCATCCTTGCCCTAGAGCATGAAAACAGAGAATTAAAGCATAAACTAAAAGAATTCATGACACTAACGAGCAAGAGAGTTCGGGACCCTCAAAACACTACTGCACAAGCCCCCACACCTTACCAGCAGCTCCTCCTGTCGTAAACCCACAAAGAGGCACACAGAAGCACAGAGCAGTGGCACCTATGTCGCACGAAGGCGAGGATGTGTTTGTTGACTGCATGTCAGACATTAGCGAGATGTCCTCCAACGTGTCAGCTGGTGAGGGTAACTCCACGAGTCGACACTGCAAGAGCTGTTCTAACACGTTGAGCACCATCAGCACCGTGCTAAAACAGCTACGAGAGGCGATCGCACAGAGTAAGTCTAGGCTGGATCACTTAGAAAACCAGTGTCACACCAAAAAACAGCCATACAAGCATCAGTTTCTGCAGCAGCAGCATTTATGTCCTCACCGAGACCAGTAATTCCGCTACACGAACCCACTGAACCACACAAATCTGATACGGATGGTGCCAGTGGGGTCATAACACAAGAACAACCACATCGTGGATAGTTCACTGCAGCTTTCCCAGCAATCGTGGATAGTTCACTGCAATCTAACTTTCCCGAGGTACAGGGTAACAAGGCCGGCCATGTGTCCCGACTTCAAAGGTGCTAGAGGTCTGCTACTCTTGTCCGCAAATACATCAGCTTCGTGGAGAAGACCACCCCTGCATACAAGCAAAGCCTGGAATCCCAGCTGGTAGAAATCTTCCCCGGTCGTGCTAGCAAAGCCAACATTGTTTTTTTTAAACGTCTACAGTCCAGCGAAGGACAGACTTCGAAAATTCAACAGCCTCTTCTTTGTGACTACAAAACAGGCCAAAAATAAGCCTCCCATAATTGCAGGAGACTTTAACGCGCATAATAAATAATTAGGTTACTCCAAAAATGATGATATAAATGCCAAACTTGCTGATTGTGTGGATGCGCTTGGTCTAAAACTCATCATGGACTCTCGATTTCTGATACGCTAGGGCAATTCTGTCCAATTTAATATCACTCCGGACTTGGGCTTCCTGCGCAACGTAGAAGGGTCGTGGGACAATCTACAGGAGGACCTTGGTAGCGACCTCTTCATCACGGAAATCATCATACACATTATTTAATTCCCGCTAAGAAAATACACGTACCTTCATTGTGATTTGTTTCGCCAATTAGGAAACAACGAAAACAGGCACCGAGAAACATTCGAAGACCTCGTGCAAATTCTAAAAGAGGCGGTTAACAAGGCAACTAAAGAAATCTCCGTGGAGCTACAGGAACCTGCAATGGACTCTAGCCTAGCACATCTCCTGGAGGCCAAGGGCGCACTTCGTGAAAGATAGAAGAAATAAAAGCTGAACCGGTGGCTCGAAGCCAAGACATCCCAACTCATCAAAGACATAGAACAACATGCCAAGAAACTCGCTCCGCCGCAATGGGATGAGGTCTGAATATTTATTATGTGGAGTTTAACGTCCCAAAACCACCATATGATTATGAGAGACACCGTAGTGGAGGGCTCCGGAAATTTCGAACACCTGGGGTTCTCTAACGCGCACCCAAATTTGAGCACACAGGCCTACAACATTTTGGTCTCCATTGGAAATGCAGCCGCCACAGCCGGCATTTGATCCCGCGGCTTGTGAGTCAGCAGCCGAGTAGCTTAGCCACTAGACCACCGTGGCGGGGCAATGGGATGAGGTCTGCAACAAAGCAGACGGCAAAATGCGAAAAGGTAGCGAATGGGCGCTACTCAAGCATCTGTTACTGACAGCACCAAGTCATCCAAAAGCAGCGCCCGGTAGGAAGTTGAGAGACTCGTCTACATGAACACCTCAGAAGGCTGTGATCTACAAACCTTTGCTGACAAATTGACGAACATATACTTTTCACTTGAAGGCAAAACTATTCCGTGTGTTAAGGCGTTTATTAGCCGGCAACGAGCGAGAATATATAATGGCGACAGTCACAGCCAAGCACGGGCCCTCAGCGCGAGCGGCGTCCTTGTTGGGTAGCCCCACTAGAAGGTACTCAAGAGTTCGACCCATTTCAGAGTTCGGAGGCTTCGCTACAATTACCCCGGGGTCGAAGAGGGAGCCGCCTGGCGACCTAACAGCTTGTTATTATGAACGGGTCATAATAAGCCTTCAGGCGCTCCGTGCTGCGATCCCTGTCTATGCCTTTGGATCTACGATCACGTACCCTGCCATCTACTATGTACCACGACGCATCTCAGCAAACGCCTCTCCAATGCCACCTCCTTGTCCCGGTGTCGCCAGAATCCGCGATCCACCCATCTTCACTGGCGCTGATGGCACTGACGTGGAGGACTGGCTCGCCATTTACGAGCGCGTGAGCGTCCCCAACAAATGGGATGAGGACGGCAAGCCGACCAACTTGGTGTTTTACCTTGCCGGTGTCGCCAGCTTGTGGTACAACAACCACGCGTCCGATTTTGCCACCTGGTCCGATTTCAAGACCGCAATCGTCAACGTCTTCGGCCGCCCTGCTGTTCGCAAGCTGCAAGCCGAGCAGCGTTTGCGTGAACGTGCTCAGGAGGCTGGTGAGTCATTCACCAGCTATATTGAAGATGTCCTGGATCTATGTAACAAATCCAAGCACGGGCCCTCAGCGCGAGCGGCGTCCTTGTTGGGTAGCCCCACTAGAAGGTACTCAAGAGTTCGACCCATTTCAGAGTTCGGAGGCTTCGCTACACGTGGGACAACCCGACACCTAAATATCAAGGAACCCCACAGTCTGCCTTGGATGAACCTTTTAAAGTGGCGGAGGTCGTTCATGTATTGAGGGACGTCAACGGACGGTCGGCGCCCGGCCCGGACGGAGTCTCAAACAAACTTCTTAGGAAACTTGACAACGCAATGATAGAAGACCTTACAGAAAAAATAGATGAGGTATGGTCCAGTGGCAATGTCCCAGAGGGGTGGAGAAAGGTTAAGGTTGTACTCATATCCAAACCGGGAAAGCCCGTGGGACGAGAAAACTTGCGCCCGACATCACTTACATGATGCCTTGGGAAATTGGCGGAACATGTCATACATAATCGAATTGACTGATCTGACTGATCTTGGTCACTCATAAATTCATAATCTGACTGAATTGACTGACTGATCTTGGTCACTCATTTCTTTCAAAAGTAATTGATGACATCTTTCGCGGGTGTTCGACGCGTCACAAGCTCAATACGGCCTACCACCCGCAAAAAAATGGTCTTACCAAGCGCCTAAATTTAACCTTGACAACAATGGTCTCCATGTACGTTTTCCAAGATCACCTTGATTGGGATAGTATATTGCCTTTTGTGACATTCGCGTACAATTCGTCACGCCACAACACCGCTGGCTTCTCCCCCCTCTATTCATTGTTCGGCCGCCATTCAGTGTTACCCTTCGAGACTATTCTCCGATCGACTACGCAAACGGTTACAGAGTACGCCTGGGATGGCACTCACTGCTCGGGCTCAAGCGGCCCCTAAGGTATTCAGCTGCTTACCCGCAGGTCGTGGGTTCAAATCCCGGCTGCGGCGGCTGCATTTGCGATGGAGGCGGAAATGTTGTAGGCCCGTGTGCTCAGATTTGGGTGCACGTTAAAGAACCCCAGGTGGTCGAAATTTCCGGAGCCCTCCACTACGGCGTCTCTCATAATCATATGGTGGTTTTGGGACGTTAGACCCTACGTATCAATCAATCAATCAAGCGGCCCGCCAAATCACACGGGAACGTCTTCTTGGCTCGCCACTTTCTCAGAAGGCCTGCTACGATAGCCATCACAGAGCAGTTTCCTACTTTCCAGGTTCATTGGTCCTCCTCTGGACACCATTCCGCCATGTTCCCCTCTCTTCGAAGCTCCTGTCCCGCTACTCGGGGCCTTACAAGGTTTTACGCCGGCTTACTGGGGTCCCATATGATATTGCTCCGTTGGGCAGTCAGTCCTCGTCATCCGCACCCGCCACTGACGTCGTCCACGTGTCCCGTCTGAAACCATACATCTCCGTATGATGATATTCTCCTTTAGAAGCCGAGACAATGCTACCAGCAGCGGGAGGTTATATGTTACAAGACATTGTCAACGAGAGAGCATCAGGTAGACGACGAAGAAGATGAATGCGATTGCGCTCGTGTTGATGTTGCTGTTGTACTTCCATCTTGGCCACAGCTGACTTCGACTGTCCTGTATATTTTGTGAATATATTTATTTTACTTATTCTCTCACTACCGTGACAATATGTTAAATGTATTTTGTTTGACCTATTTCAGGACCACTGTAACGCGCTCGTTTTTTGGTGCCTGCCAGGCTTTGGCACTTAAGCATTCAATGGCTTTTAGGAGGCCTAATTATACTTAATTTTTAACCTAGACTCACTTGTTGGTATTTGTTATAATAAAAATGATAGTAGTAGCAATAATACTAAGATTATTATTATTAATAATAATATATTATTATTATTATTATTATTATTATTATTATTATTATTATTTTAAGCTCATGGCCCACAGCAGTGTCTTTTTACTCCGCCACAACCAGACCTATTTTAGATCGATTAGCGCATTTATTCGATTTTGACGCGAAAACAATTTGAAAGTGAGGACTGACTTTTCATTGCATCTAGGACAGCAAAAAAGTATATCAAATCTCAACTCATATGCAAAGGTCCACAGTAGGAAGCGAAAATATGAAAATACAAACAACTGGTGCTACATTCAAATAAATGGTGTATTTTCAATGCGACCATCAAAGACCTTTCTGTAAATGTAAGGCGTGGTTCTCACAACTGTGAAATATACAACCGAGGGTCTCCTGAAGAACGAATTATTTATTGAAGTACTTGTCAACCAAATCATTCTAAAAAACTCACATTCTCACAAAAAGAGCGAAGCAGTGAATGCGGTGGCAACACACTGGCATGTTACCCGAATATATATCAGGCAGATGGAAGTGTGCAGTGCAGTGCCCAAGCACAAAAGATACATGAAAAGAACACGCATAGAATGAGCGTGAGATAAGATTGTTCACAGCTCGACAGTTAATGCGCTGCTCAAAGACAAAGGACGCACGAAACGTTTGCACAGCTTTACACAGGTTGAGGGCGAACAAACAATTAATGCAGTTGTTGCTACAGAGTGTTCAATCAGCACGTTCCATTCGCCACAAAGCCTCTGTAGCGTGCGAAGTGACCTTCGCACGCTCCGCAACCTAAACTCAATCTTTCCGGCGTGTGTACATGATAAAACTCAAACTGCACAAGCGCGCGCGCGCGGGCATGTAATCACGCCTCTACTGTGCACTTTACCAAACAGCGCACACATTGGAACTAGTGGGTCGCCGATCGTGGCCTTCACTCACTTTAGCCGGTAATGCAGAGAAAACCTTCAAATTCTCCCGAGATCGGCGTACTACCAGTGGTGAATTGTGCACAAAAGTCGCCGTTAGTCTAACGATAACGATGGACGTGTGTTTTAGTGACCTTGTTTTCTACACTGTGAAACAAAGGTCACTAGTTTGATTCTGTGCATCAGAAAATTGTTTTCTAAAATTTTGAAATTGCACGCAATCTCAACAGAACAAACAATCTGCAATAATCGCAAACCTTCTCGAACGATGAGGCACACTTTGCACGGCGCATTCCTTACAGGCTGTGTGGGCAAAAACCGAATCATTATATATATATATATATATATATATATATATATATATATATATATATATATATATATATATATATATATTATTTACAATACTGCTACTCTCTTACGAGAGCGTGGCAGATGGGCAGCACCAAGATTTTTCACACAAAAAAATTGCGAAAGAAAGCACAAGCATAACAAAAGATTAAGATTATTGTCAATACAATCGAAGAATTGAGGACTTGAATACATCAATAATTGACATATAAAATGACCACAAGGTATAGTGCAAGTTCTAAACAATTTACAATGCTACCACCAAACTGAATGCAATAAAGAGGAAAACTATAGAGCTAAACAAGGCTGGATGAATGTAATTACGATAACTTCAGAATCGAGACTCAAAATGAACTAAAACTTGATTGGCAATTACTGAGAGCTTGTTTGAAAATGTCTAAATGTTTGTCGAGTGCAGGTGTGAACAAAGAATAAACAAGAACGGAAACTTGTCGCTACCGTGGCCCTTCATGCAATGCTCTTGCTATGCGCGCACAGTTTTTTTTTTCTATTTTTGACAAAAATTCAGATAATGATTCCGTTTTGGTGATAGCAGCACCAGTTTGATTCCATTTTTCTATTGCGAGTGGAAAAAATGAGTACTTAAATGCGTCATTTTTGCAAACGTATTTCCTCGGTGTGTGCGCATGCCTATTGCGTGTTTGTAAAGCCTGGAAACGTGAGACGTATTTCGAAATACCTACCCTGTAGTTATTTTAGGTAGATTTAACAGAAAATTTATGCGACCATGTTTCGCTGTTTTGGAAAGTGTTTGTAAGCCGGACTGGATCAAAAGATCTGTTGGCGAATATAAACGTCTGTATTTGTTGTGGATGAACCTAACAGCCTTCCTTTGTATTTCCTCTAATTAGCCTATGTTGGGCTGCGTATGCGTAAAGCACACTGTGTTAGCGTATTCGAGATCTGGTCTCACAAGTGTTGCGTAGGCCAACAGCTTCGTTGATGTTGTTGAGAGTGCTACACATCGTTTAAAAAATACTTTGCGTAGTGCCTTCGAAGTAATAATATCCCATGTGTTCGTCCCATTTAAGATCAGAAGTGAGTGTAACTTCTAGATATTTATGTTCCTCAACTTTAATAAGTGGAGTGCCGTTAATGGTGTATTTGTAGCTGGATAGTTTTGCTTTCGGGCTTACAGTCAATACCCCTGATTATTGTATGTTAACTTTCATCTGCCATTTAGAGCACCAATCAGTTAAGACGGCTTTATAAGTAGGCTTGATATGGTCGTTTTCAATATTTGTTTCTTTATATATAACACAGTCGTCTGTGAATAATTTTAGATCGCAAGCAACGTTATCAGTAATATCATAATGCAGATCAGGAAGAGTAGAGACCCAAGCACAGAGCCTTCAGAAACTCAAGATGTCACTGCAACTGTGTTAGAAAACGTTTTTTCGTAAAGTACGAAATGTGGTCGGCTAAAGAAGAAATATTTTATCTAGGCAGAAATTTCCCCAGATCTAAAAACAGTTTCCATTTTATACTAGCCTGCTGTGACATACACAGTCAAATGCCTCAGACAAGTCGAGTAAAATGAAAATTAGGTCCGTTTGGCCATGGTTGTTAAATGTCTCAGCAAGATCGTGAGCTAGTTCACTAAGCTGGGTAACTGTCAACAAACCACTTCTAAAGCCATGTTGTTTGGGAGAGAAAAAAATAATGTGCTCTATGAATAATGTCATGTGTTTTAGTATTATGTGTTCAAGTAGTTTATATGAAGTGCTGGTCAATGAGATAGGTCTGAAATTTGAGGGTAACGACTCCCTTGTGTATTGGTATCAGTTTTGCCACTTTCCAATCGTTAGAAAGTTGTGAAGTCTTGAGTCATTTTCGGAATATGATACTTAGATACTGACTACACCATTCTAAATATTGCTTTAAGAAACTGTTAGGAATATCATCGGAGCCGCTACCTTTTTTGGGTTCGAGTTATAGCAGCAGGTTGAAAATACCAGCATCAGCGATATCTATTTTGTTGATTTTTACGCAACGTTACTCAATCATTGGTAGAATAACGTTATCATCTACAGTGAACACTGATCAAAAATTGTTATATATGTTGGCCTTAACAGCTTTTTTTTTCCGGGAGGAGATGCGAAGTTGTTGTTTTCTTGGTGCGAAAGTGATTCCAGAACCTGCAGGGATTATTGATAAGAAAAGTAGGTAACGTTGCGTCGAAATCACGCTGTTTGGGGCTTAACTTCAAGCTTGAATTCCGCGATGGCATCTGGAGCTTCTGAATTCTCTATTCTCCTCTGCCTTTTGTTTTTATTGCTCTTCCTTACCTTTCCAAACATCGCTGTGTCTGAATGACGTCGCGCTTGATCCAAGTTTTTTTTTTGGTGGGCACTTCATCTTTGTATGTACGTAA
This sequence comes from Rhipicephalus microplus, assembly GCF_043290135.1. Taxonomy (NCBI): domain Eukaryota; kingdom Metazoa; phylum Arthropoda; class Arachnida; order Ixodida; family Ixodidae; genus Rhipicephalus; species Rhipicephalus microplus. The sequence goes on from NC_134704.1 coordinate 157,951,669, forward strand.
TGAGTGGTACAAAAAAGTAAAGCAAATGTGAAGAGAAGCCAAACGTAATTGACATATACTGAGGTATTCGAACCCATTTCTAAGAAATTCTGAAATTCACGAGCTAGCCGAGTTTCTTTGCTGTCGTCATCAGCTTTTTCGAAATCTGTTACAACAGACGCATAAAAATGTGTGGTTATGATATCTCCAAGTGGGACGACGCACACAGGTATGTCGTGGTCAGATATTCCACTGGCTACATTGGCTCCTATGCTGTTTATGTCGAAGTTGTCGCTGAAAAATATCAGATCAAGTATGTTCTTTTACCCCGTGCGAACGGTAGGGTGCAAAACAACCTCATGAAGATTGAAGGTGAGCACGAGATCAAACAGTATGTCCGAAGCTGATGAGAAATAGTGGATACTATCCCAGTTGATGTCTGGTGGATTAAAACTGCCCATTAGTACCACACGTGAACTAGATGTATGACTTGCATGTAATCATAAATTTTATTGATAGAATCATAGGCCGAATAGGGACTTCGATAAACACAACCTATGCATACGTTAGTACCATCACAAAGTAGCTTACAAAAATCTGCATTGGCGTTTTTTTTGCCCCACCGCGGTGGTCCAGTGACTAAGACACTCGAACCTGACCCGCAGGTCACGGGTTCGTATCCCGGCGGCGGCGGCTGCATTTCTTATGGAGGCGGAGATGTCGTAGGCCCGTGTGCTCAGATTTGGGTGCGCGTTAAAAAAACCCCAGGTTGTCGAAATTTTCAAAGCCCTCCACTACGGCGTCTCTAATAACCATAAAGTGGTTTTTGGACGATAAACCCCCCATATATATCAATGCTTCGGCGTTTTGCACCCCAGAAAAGACTACAAAAAAGGGCCTTTTTTAACAGTTGCGCCACCCCACCCCCATATGTGAGGCGATCTTTCTGAATAACTGAATAATTTGGTGGTGTGAACTCATGATCTAAAATTTCGGGCGTGAGCCACGTTTCTGTGACGCCAGTTTCTAAACCAGCTTCCACGTGTGCCTTTTTGAACGGAATCTCATCATTGTTTTCGTTGCTCTAAACATAAGCGCGATCATTCACATACAGCTTGTGAAAAACTTCATAATTAATTTATATGTGGCCTTTAACGTCTCAAAACCACCATATGATTATGAGAGACGTCGTAGTGGAGGGCTCCGGAAATTTCGACCACCTGGGGTTCTTCAACCTGTACCCAAATTGGAGCACACGGGCCTACAACATTTCCGCCTCCGTCGGAAATGCAGCCGCCGCAGCCTGGATTTGAACCCGCGACCTGCGGGTCAGCAGCCGAGTGCCTTAGCCACTAGCCCACCATGGCGAGGCAGCTTGTAAAAAACTAATCAGACCTCATCTTTATTTTATCGCTTTTCCTTCGCACTGTGTCAAAGTTTCCTTCGAATGTCACGTACTGGCCTCGATAAATCTTCTGCGATAAATAGCCCTGTGTCTCAAAGTTTATGTACCCAATTTAGTATTAAAGATTGTCTCTTGAGTCTAGGAGATTCGAAACTACCGGCCTAGTTTTGTTCGAATCAGCTCTACCAATCCGAAATATGCGTTCAACTGCTACTAGTTATAATTCTGGTGTGTCTTCAATTACGTTTTTGTTCAATGCACGCTCAAGAGTCAAGGGCGTTTCTCTTTCTGCCTCCGGAAAGCCATATATTATCAGGTTATCTCACCTGCTACAATTCTCTAGATCATACTTTTTCTTGAATGAAACTGATTACTGTTTTTATGCTTGCTATTTGTTCCTGAAAAGAACCCACTTTTCCCTCTAGGCTTGTCAGCAAGTCTAGTTTCTTGTCAATCTTGGTTAGTTGGTTTTCCTTTATCTCTTTTGTATTCACGTTCTTTCCTTCAATTGTTGACTGATTTCTGGGCCTATATTTGTGTCAACGTCTCTCGCGAATCATAATAGTTCATGTATTGGTACAGCATGGTCAATCACAATATAGCACGTAGCCGTAAGCACGGCAGCACAAGCAAAAAAAGGTAGTTTGAAAGGAAACACTTACCGTATCGCTTTCTCACGTGTAAGATGAAGACGAACGAATTGTTAGGTGACTGCATTCCGTGAGCGCTGCCGAGCCCGACACACACGCACACACACACACACACCCGAACTCCAAAAACTCAAGTGGGGGAAATACACTGCTGCTGCATATCGACCTGCTCATTCCTGAGAAGCTAACTAGTTTATTTATTACAGTTTCATGCTGCACTCACTAGGTTTTACCCATGTTATTTTTTTAACTAATTGGCTTTTTCAAACAAAAATAAAAATTTGGGAAGTTTCCCCTCTTCATTTATGTTAGATTGGCTTGAGCCCGTTATACCTCCTGGTGGTACGGGCTACCCCCCTTTTTCCTTTCAGTTATTTTTACATATAGGGGGCGGAAAAAGCACACACACACACACACAAACACACACACACACACACACACACATATATATATATATATATATATATATATATATATATATATATATATATTTATATACATATATATACATATAGATGAAATAGATGATCAGAGTCTCTTCCGGCTACCGTAATAAAAGTTATAAACTTCGAGAATAGTGCAGTATAGGAAACAAAACAATAAAATATTTATTTAATCCTAGCAGTTTCGGCTGGTGGACCAGCCTTCTTCGGAGGATGTAAGTGAAATGATACAAGTTCCCGTAGCAGAGGGTCACCCTCACAGTTTAAAGACCCTCCAAAAAAAAAGAAAGAAAAAAAAGAGAGAGAAAAAGACAAGCGGGTAATTCTGGCATTGTTACTGCCAGAATTACCCGCCAGAATTACCCGCTCGTTTCCGCTCGTTTCCGACGGCTCTCCGTCGCTATTTCTAGTTCCTCTCCTTCTTCTGCTTCTTGTTGTCTGTTGCTACCTCGTTCGCCCGCTTGTCTTTTTCTCTCTCTCTTTTTTTTCTTTCTTTTTTTTGGAGGGTCTTTAAACTGTGAGGGTGACCCTCTGCTACGGGAACTTGTATCATTTCACTTACATCCTCCGAAGAAGGCTGGTCCACCAGCCGAAACTGTTAGGATTAAATATATATTTTTTTGTTTTGTTTCCTATACTGCACTATTCTCGAAGTATATAATTAATATATATATATATATATATATATATATATATATACATATATATATATATATATATATATATATATGTATGAGATCTAACAGACAATGATACCAAGAAATGTATAGCAGAATATATTAGAACCAATGTAATCTAAGTAGGAAAAAAAAAGTTGGTGAAAATTTAACTTGCCGTGAGCAGGAATCGAACCTCCAACCTTTGATTAACGTGTTCGAGCATCCAACGCGTTATGTACAGATGATACGTGATATATATATACATATATATATATGATTTTTTAAATGGGCCTAACGTATTTCGGAAGAGAAGAGGCACAACATAGTGGTTGTCTAAATTTCATTTTGCATTGTTGTCGGCCGGTGGACCGGTATTCGTGAAGTTTTACGAACAAGTTCACACACACAGGACCTGACAGAGACTGGGAAATCATTCTAGATGGTTCATGTACTTTCGATCACAATAATAATAAAAATTTTGCATTGACGCAGCTGTCTTTAGAGAGGCGCGCATTGCTTACCCTCCTATCAGCACAACCGTACATTATTATTAGCACCAGCAGTGTCAGGAATGACTGCGAAAGTCGGAAGGTAGTACTTGGGCCACCGTTAAATTTGTGAGTGAAGTTCTGAACTCCTCATTTTGCACCAAAGTGCCAATAGTTGTTTTATTGAGCAGGGCACAGAATGATCACAATCATAATTCTCCGTCTGTTTTGTGTTTTATTGCCGGAAAGATGCGGCCTGCCAAAATATTTGGTTACTGAAGCTTACACGTGCTGAATGCAGTAAGAGCTTGTATATTAGTTATTTTCATTGCTTCACCTTCATATTCGAGAGACTTCGCCCTTAAAATGTCCTTAAAAGAAATAATACTATTCTATGTTGTTACGCGACTGCATTTTTAGACTAAAGAGCTAAACACAGACAGAGCAGGCAAACGCCTGCTCTGTCTGTGTTAAAAATAAGCCGCTGCTTTTTAGTTTTTTTGCTATAGAATATTTTTAAAATCGTAATATTGCTCCTGCGTTTGCGTTTTACAAATGTAGGTTGAACTTGATGTATGAATCCTCTCTGGATATTCTTCTTCGGTTTCACTGAAAGTACAAGAGAATTCCCGGTTTTAAAAACAAGCAAAATAGTATGTTCCCACTAGCCACACATACTCTAGCAGTACATCCTTCAGGAAGTGCCAACTCTGTTTAATTCAGTGGTGAATGGTGTTTTTGGTTTTCGGCGTACCATCAACAGAGTGATTATTATTATCTGCCAAAATGCCAATAGATCCGTATGAAAATGAATGTACTATTTCAATGAAAAAGTGTCTATCATTTGTAATTTTGTAGTTTTTCTTGTGATTCAATCAGTGTCTTTTTTTATAATGTGATCAATATGTGTGGATTATTTTTGTCTTTTTGTATTTTTCTAATTTATGGTTTACCATATATGCAATTAAAGATATTTAGCGTCTCATTGCAACAATTTTTCTTGCATCTATCGGGATGTTTAGGATACACAGTTTCGCTGCCCAAGCTGATAAGTACAAAATTGGGCGAGGCCCTTTTAGAGCTATTGGAGCTTTTTCTATCTGTTTTTACTTTGAGAAAAAAAATGAAAGTGATTATATGCTATAATTTCGTGAAGTAAGGTGACTGTGCTGCCCCACGAAATAAACTTGTCACTTATTTTCATGAACGATTGTTGTCTATATTTTTCCATACTTTCATTACAAATTCACTTTTCAGTATACAGCAGTGCGGAGAAAACGTTTTGTTGAAAAGAGTTCAAATGAACCTTTCAGGTACTATATAGTGTGAGCAGAATTGCTAACTGGATTTTGCACTGAACTGACAGCAGTATTTGCAAGCAATTTCTTACACAAATATTATTTTCAGCATGTGAGGAGTCTTCAAGAAGCAAAATCAGATTGCACGTGATGTGGGAAGCCTACCCTTACTTTAGGTCTTTCATTTCTTCGGCATGTTTAGGATAGGTATTTTCTGATGGGGGCTCCCACACACTTTCTTGTACTTTCAGGAGAATATCAGCAGTATGCGTAGGGACCCCCAAGTTTGAAGTACTATTCTTTTATTCAGTGAGAGTACGAACTCACAAAAGTTACTATCATATACAAAGGCTAGCATGAGACTATTAGTCTCTTTTATCTAAAGGCGATCGATGACAGTGCCCGGTAAAGAACCCCAGCTGGTCTAAACTTCCGAAGTCCTCCACTACGGTGTGCTTAAAAATAAGACCGTGGTTTTGGCACGCCAAACCCCAAGAGTAGTTGGTTATGTAATGGCAATAAAACTGCAAGATCTTTTTTTTTAAGCGAGAGCGCGCTACCACAATACAAGACTGGTGCTTTACGGCATACATTACATCCCGCGCCCGCTGACGACTTACGTATGTTTAGCGATACTTCATGCGCCGAAAAGATGACCAAAGCGAAAGAAAAAAATTGGCAAGTTCACGTACAGTGGGAATAATTGATATGCGAATGGCGAAAGAGGAAGGTTGATATGCCACTTTAAAGTATGGACAACGTTAGAAGGCGGACAGAACTTATGCCGTACACGACTTCGATCTCATCATTATTATGTTTGGATGCACTATTTACCTTCATCGTCTAATCACGTCTCGTGAAACCGAATTCGGTATATTTGGAGCTAGTAATAGGGCATCGAGCGCGGGCTATGAGCGTAGCATGTTGTCATGTTTACATGACATGCATGTGATGATTATCTTCTTTGAGAATGGCATTTACCTTTGTCGTCTATTCACGTCAAGGGATACCTAATTTGGTATATGTTGGACAAGTAAAACCACCGCGGGCGTGCTATGAGTGTAGCATGTAGTCATGTTTTATATAACACCCATACCATTATTATGATATATAAATGTGTCATTTATGATCACCGTCGATTCACTTCACGTAATGCTAATGTCGGTACATGCGAAGCTAGTGAAATGGCCGCAAGCACATTTTGAGTGTGGCATGTCGTCATGTTTTTACATGACACGCATCTCATGATTATCATGTTTTAACCAGTCATATACTTCCGTGATCTGTTCACGTCCCGTAATACCAAATTTGGTATAAGTGAAGCCAGTGAAACAGCCGCCAGCTCATCATGAGTGTGGCATGTCGTCATGTTTTTACATGACACGCATCTCATGATTATCATGTTTTAACCAGTCATATACTTCCGTGATCTGTTCACGTCCCGTAATACCAAATTTGGTATAAGTGAAGCCAGTGAAACGGCCGCCAGCTCATCATGAGTGTGGCATGTAGTCAGGTTGTTACATGACACGTATCTCATGCTTATCATGTTTGCACCAGTCACATACCTTCGTCATCCTTTCACGTACCGTAATACCGAATTTGGTATATGCGAAGCTAGCGAAAAGGTTGCGAGCGCATCATGAGTGTGACGAGTAGTCATGTTGTATGACACGCATGCCATGATTTTCAGTTTAGGGTCTGTTGCTTGTGTTTGCCATGAAGTCATGTCATAGCATACCAGTTTCGCAACATTTCATGTGCATGAAATTACCGCAAGAGCAGCGAGACTTTGAAATGTAAATCATGACTTTAAAAGCATACATATTATGATTTTCAAGTTGTGACTAGTCAGTTAGGCTCGCCATACAGGCATATTATGCCATAATTTTGGTATCGATATTGTTATCGAAACAGCCAGGAGAGCTAAAAGCCGTAAGCGGACGGACGGACGGACAGACAGACAGACAGACAGACAGACAGACAGACAGACAGACAGATAGATAGATAGATAGATAGATAGATAGATAGATAGATAGATAGATAGATAGATAGATAGATAGATAGATAGATAGATAGATAGATAGATAGATAGATACGCTCAAAGTCACCGAAGTTCGCTAAGAAATGCTTCGCATCTAAAAGTAAGCGGGCAATAAAAGAAACACAGTCTTTATGTTCAAGCAATAGAAATGTGAACGCAGCCCACGCAAGTTTCTTATCACTCTTACAGTTGCGATGCACAAAAGCAGAGTGCAATTCTGGTAGATCAGCGTACTCGTCTACACCGATAGGCCCTTGGACGAACAAACAAATACTCAGAGTTCTTAGACTAAGAGAACATTGCCTAACTAAAATGCAGTAAACAAAGAGTACGGTTGTTATAAAGAATTGTACAGAAACACGCCCGATATGTCGTTGCCAATAATGAGAAAACGAAAAAAGCATTATTACAGTACCGTTATTACGAAAGCGAACGGTGACACAATGAAAATTTGGCGTATAACATAAGCGATAGTAAATCCGGAGGCCCGACTACCTGTTTCACCAATTTTAATTGCTATGAGTTGTAATGAACAGGAGCTAGCGGAACTTATTACGATTATTTCTTAACCATAGGAAAGCGGTCGGCAGCAAGTACAACCGAAAAACATAACTTGCCATTATGTGCTGTTCGCGAGGATACCCTTTTTTCGTGGAATTGCTGAAGCTGAAATTATTGCAGTAGTACGTCAGATGTCTTATCACAAGGCCATAACAGATGATGGAGTACCAGATAAAATATTCAAGGACAATATTGAAACTTTAAACACGCCTCTAGCTTTTTTTAACTTGTCCTTCAGGACAGGCAAGTACCCCGAGCGTCTTAAGATAGGTAGGGTGACACCCATCCGCTAAGTGAATGCTCTGACAACATAGCAAACTACCACCCTATAACAATTCCATCATGTGTTAACACTCTTTTTGAGAACCTTGTTGGCAAAAGAATGATTGACTTTATTACAAAATCAATCCTAACTCCGGATCAACATGCATTTAGGAAAAAACACAGTACGGCTACTGCGGTAAGCTTTGTGGCAAAAACAGTAAACGAGGCAAGAAACGATAACCTATTCGTCCTCGGCATCTTCCTTGACATAAAAAAAGCTTTTGGTTCGGTAGACCACAATATCTTGTTCAACAAACTTGAACACTATGAACTTTGGAAAATATCTTCAAAGTTCTTTCGTGGTTATTTGTCCGAACGAACTCAGTATGTACAAATACTTGGTAACAAATTGAACAGGAAGCTCGTCGAAACTGGTGTGCCGCAAGGTTCAGTACTTGGACCGATTTTCTTCTCCGTCTTCAATAATGAACATGCTCTCTCCTTTACTCATATGCAAGCGGCTCTGTATGCATATGACACTGATTTACTCATAGCTGGTCACTCTCTTCAGGAAGCCGAATCACTAGCCAAGGAAGAGCTGCAAATGACATCTCAGTGGTTTGAACAAAACAACTCATTACTAAATACAAAAACAAATACATAGATCTCGCCTCTAACTGAAAATTGATACCTCAAACACATGATATGTTCATCACAGAAATTCTCATTGATAAAGTGAACGCATATAGTTACCTTGATGTGACGTTATACCATTCATTTTACTAAACATCGCACACAAACATTGGTTCAGAAAACTAAGCTTTGAATGCTTTACATTTATTTATTTTATTTATTTATGATATACTTAGGGTCAAAGGCATTACAGAGGAAATAGGCGTGAGAGCAAAGAACGACAAAAAAAGAACAGACATTAAGATACAACATACAATAACATCATTAACACAATGTTAATAAAACATTAAAAGAACTCCCGATTATACAAAGTTAGCTAGAACAATTCGAAACTGTTGGACGTCATTAATGGATGCAGTGTCAAAAGGAAGGCGATTCCAGTCGTGACTAGTCCGGGGCAGGAAGCAATGAAAGAAATGCATTGTTTTGAACATATCAATTCCAACTTTTTGCGCATGGTCATCACGACTTGATTGATAGTGTGGCCTAGGTATAAGCTCGCAACGCAGCAGGGGTGCTGATACTGCTTATGAAAAATCGTTAGTCATGAAATTTGACGCATAGTGGAGTAAGATGGGAGGGCTAAATCAGACTTCATTCTAGTAATGCTCGCGGTTCGACGGTAATTGCCTAGCACAAATCTAACAGAATTATTTTGAACAAGTTCCGGTGCAGTTATAAGTTTTCCGTGACACGGGTCCCATACTGAACATGCATATTCTAGTTTGAAACGAACTAATGTTTTGTAGAGCAATAATTTGAGTGATGAGGGAGCTGTAAAAAAATTGCGGTGCAAGTAACCCAACATGCGGTTAGCTTGGTTAACAATATGCTCAATATGAAAGTTTCAGGTTAAATTCGTGGTAATATGAATGCCAAGGTATTTGTAGGAAGCGTATGATTCTCATTGGATATTGTTAAGAGAATATTGTGATGGGTTGGTTTTAGTACGAGAAACCCGCATTGTCTTGCATTTGTTAGTGTTGAGTTCCATTATCCAAGTTTTCGACCAATTATTGACAGAGTTCAAATCAGACTGCAAAATGGTAGAATCGTTATCAGAGGTTATTTCACGTAAAATAACACAGTCATCAGCAAACAAAAGGACATTAGATTTCAACAAAGAAGGCAAGTCATTAATATATATAAGAAACAAGAGGGGCCCAAGGACGGATCCCTGCGGTACACCTGAATAAACAGGACTAAATGGAGAGCAAGATTCATTAGCGACAACAAACTGCGAACGGTCAGTCAAAAAACATTCAATCCAAGTCAACAAACTTCTGTCAATGTTTAATTGATTTAGTTTGTGAAGTAGTAGCCCGTGTGAAACCATATCAAATGCCTTTGAAAAATCTAAAAATATGCAGTCAGCATGCGAAGACCTGTCTAAAATTTGATGTACTTTGTGAGTAAAGTAAATTAGTTGGGTTTCACAGGAGTACGACTTGCGAAAACCGTGTTGGGCTGCTGCGAAAAACGAGTTGGATTCTAGATAGTTAACCAACTTACTGTAGATGACATGTGCTAGTATTTGCAGCAGTTACTGGTTAGAGAACGGGGTGATAATTACATAGCATATTTTTATTGCCCGAACTATAAACTGGAATCACCTTTCCTGTTTTCCATTTCTTAGGAAGCGTACCCGTGGCCAATGATTGATGAAATATTTTTGTTAATATGATAGAACAATAAACACCAGTGTTTTTCCAAAATTTTGTGCTCAGGTCATCAAAGCCAGGAGATGAGGAATTATTTAGGTGAGTGATAAGTTTAACGATACCGGAAACATTGATTTGTACTGGGCATAGCTGCGCAATTGAGTGCTTGAGTTGGAGGCTTCGCATCGGTAGACGCCGCGAAAAAGCTTTTACGAATATATTGTTGAGAAGCATAGCACAAAGACTGCTGGGAACTGGTTCACCAGATGTGTCGTTTAAGGTGATGGTGTCATCGGAAGGAGGGTTTATGGTACGCCAATTTTTTTATGTCTGAAGAAAGCATAGACGGAAGCACATTAGATAAAAAATTCTGTTTAGTGTTTCTTAGAACCAAAATATAATCATTGGAAGCAATCTTGTGCGCATCCCAATGCGAATCAGAAGGTGAGCGTCTGGCGATGCGATACAGACGTTTCTTTTTCTTATTCGACAAACGCTTGATATGGACGTTGTACCATGGTGCTTGAGCATGCGTGGTGATGACTCACTTTGGTTCGTGAGCTTTAGCTTCAGACCTGTTCCAGTTAATTTCTACAGAGTTGTCAAATGTACTCAAGCACACATATGTAAACTCGTTAAGTTTGTTATTCAGTGCATCGAAGTTGGCTTTGTTGTAGTCAAGAATGGTTTTACATTTTTTTAGAGCGCGCTGAAGCAGCAGTTTTAATGTGAAAATTGAGCAGCATGGGATCACTAATTCCAGGACAGCAAGCAACAGCAGAGATAAGATCAGGTGTATTAATTAGTTAGAAATAGGTCAAGTGTATTAGATTTGGTCGAGGACAGCCTAGTGGGTTCGGTAACAAGTTGAGTGAGGGAAAAGACAGAACACAAATGCAAGGATTCCTGAGCTTCAGTTGAGTATGAGGTTACAGTGGTATGGGTGGTACACTATGTTATGTTAGGGAAGTTAAAATCTTCTAGAAGGATGACGGAGGAAGAAGGACACTGTGTGCATATAATATTGAGGACGTCATGTAGTTCATTTGTAAAACAAGGCAATGAACAGATGGTTTTATAGCAAACACCTAGGATGAACTTTCGATGGTCAGTGGTTACCGAGGCCCAGGTTATTTCAAGATTGCTGCCTATAGAAATGCTTGATAAAAGAAGTTCGTTCGAAATGGCCAGAAGTACGCCACCGCCTCTTGACTCGGTGTGGTCGCATCGGTGAATGTTGAATTTGGAGGCGCCATGGAAAATTTCGGAGTTTTGAATAATATTTAACAGCCAAGTTTCAGTGATTGCGACAACAGCCGCAGAGCAAGAATCTAATGCAGATGACAGTAAATCGTTTTTATTAACGACGCTGCGCGCATTGGTGAATAGTACAGAGATATGTGTTAACGTTCGTCCACTACCCCTATTACTTCCCTATGTCGCAGTATCAAGAACAGGCGCAGACGCAGTGACGGGTTGACGTAAAACGGGGTTTTCATTGCTTTCAAAATCTTCAATACGGCCAGTGTTTGCATTGTAAGTGTAACGTTTTTTTTTTGTTTATGGTGAGCTTGTTGTGACTCAGCAAAAAGCGAGGGGAACCGGGTGGATTTTTAGCAAATTAAGTGAGTTTTTCCGGGCAATGCGGGTGGCTAGACAAATATCTTCGAATAGCGCGATAATATTCTGATTGAAAAGCTTACGTGCTGAAAGTATGTGTTCTTTCACTTTAAAGTTTACAAACTTCGCAATAACTGGACGACATTTCTTTGGAGAAAGACTGCCCATACGATGTGCCCGTTCGATTGAACCAAAGGGTAGTGAGGGTATCACTTCGTTCAGAATCTTAGTCAAGTTTTTTTCAGTTTGTTGACAGGTTTCCTTTGAGTCAAGAAACCCATAAAACAACAAGTTGTCACGACGTGAACGGTCTTCGAGTTCATCAATGCGCGACTGCAAAAGAGCATTTTGTGTGGCTAAAGAACCTGCAGTGGACTGCAATTCCGAAATTTGCGCACCAAGGCCATCCACAGCACGAGATGTTTCCTCCAGGACGTTCAGTCTTTGTTGAATGCTCGAGACATTCGTTTCAATAGTCTTTTGTCTGGTTTTAATAGTTTTGATGTCTGCCACAACCTCAGCCTGAAATTTAGAACTTTGGAGTGAGCGGGCATGAACATCCCTCAGTAGCCGGAAGAGAACGCCCATCTGTTCGGTAGGGTTGTTAGGCAAGCTTTCAATGTCAAGAATTCAATGTCAATGACATTATTTAAATATAGAAAATATTTTAGCGCACACATACTCCGTATTTTGTACTTTAGCGTTTCCCGCTCTGACCTAACTTATAAAAATTGTTGAGCTACACATATGCTTCATATTGCTCGGTGATAACATTTTTACAAAAAGAAAAGCTGTACAAACATATGCGTCAGCCCTTAAGAGTGCACCATCAGTTGAACTTTTCAGAAATCTCAACATAATGCTTGTTATTATGGCTAGGCAGTTGAATAGCACAGTATTAGTAAACAATATAATAAATAATAGCAAACCCTTTCACGCATCAATTTTATTAAAAGCCTGAGGTCACACTCGGCAGGCCGAACAACATAATCTTAATCTGCCAATAGTACACAACGTCGACGGCCATCAAATACTCTTTGTTGCTGCTAAAATTTACTACAGTATCTCTACTCTAAATAAATGTCTGCCAAATATGATGCAGTCACTCTTGAAACACTTTAAATCAGAAAGTTGCAGTTGCCACATTATTATTGTTGAAATGTAAGTACATGTCGCATTGCCTCTGTTTTTTTTTTCTACATGGCCAACTCTGACTTTGTGACTTGTGACGGAAATCTCTACATAAATATTTCACTCGCCCATTAAACAAAATGCCTTGTCTTTAATGGATCCTTAACAAGCCATGCCGGCTACGGATTGATTTGATTGATTCATATGTGGGGTTTAAGGTCCCAAAATTACCATATGATTATGAGAGACGCCATAGTGGAGGACTCCGAAAATTTTGACCACCTGGGGTTCTTTAACGTGCACCCAAATCTGAGCACACGGGCCTACAACATTTCCGCCTCCATCGGAAATGCAGCCGCCGCAGCCGGGATTCGAACCTGCGACCTGCGGGTCAGCAGCCGAGTACCTTAGCCACTAGACCACCACGGCGGAGCATGCCGGCTACGAAGCCGGATGTTTTCGCACAAAGGTTTTTTATGGAATTTCATTAAAAAATAAAACATTCTTTGTCTTATATCAACGCTGATGCTCTGCTTGCCGTATCAGTGCCAGTGCTGCGCTGTAATCTGACTTGATTTGCTCCGTGGTCCAAACGGTTTATTATTTACAAACGGTTTATTTTTTTACAAGCAGTCTGCTCCCTTCGTCCACGTCACGACCCTATGACATGTGGTGGAGGTGCTGGGTAACGATCCCAGTACTTCTCGCAGAATTCTGTCGGCTCTTAGAAATCAACATATCTGCAATGCATCGTTGAAAGCAACCAGCACCTGGCAATAAATTGTTAAATTTGCGTCGCAAGAGAAAGAGCCAAGCTGAGAGAGAGAAAGCAACAATGATGCTCGCGAACTTCGGCAACAAATACAAACACGTGAGCAAAGGCACAGTGAAAACCTACTTTGAAGAAATTGCTGAAGCCAGCGACGCTGTCGCCCTCACCGAGTCTACTGAACCTTTTTCGGTCTTCAAGCTCTCCAATAACATTTGGACGTCAACATTATACTTCCAAAGCTTAAGCAAGAATGGCCGAAATGCCTGCTTTCGGCAATACGAGAACTGCTTTTCGTCATCGTCGAAAATTCAGCAGACACCAGTAGCAAAACCTCGCATCTTAATAGAGGAGAGTACCAGACCACTCCATCCGAACCCATACAGAGTTTCAACGCGAGAGTGTCAGGCGATAAAGAAGCAAGTCGACGAAATGCTACACGACGATACCATCCAAGGTTCCGTGGTAGTCACCTATGGTGTTAGTGAAGAATAAAAATGACACTTTACGTTTCTGCGTCGATTATCGTCGCCCGAAGAAAATCACAACAAAGGATGTCTACCCTCTTCGACGAATTGACGACACTTTCGGCCGACTCCACAATTCCAGGTAGTTTTCGTCAATGGTCCTCAAGACCAGCTTCTGCAAATTGAATTTGACGAGAGAGAACAAGAGAAAACCACCTTCATAACACCAGATTGCCTCTTCCAGTTCAAGGTGATGCCTTTTGGTCTTTGCGCAGCCCTCGCGACTTTCCAACCTGTTATGAATACTCTACTGGTCGGCTTGAAGTAGCAGACTTGCCTTGTGTACTTGGACAACGTCATTGTGTTCTCCCAAAACTTCGAAGAACTCCTCCGGCGCCTTGAAGCTGTACTTCAAGCAATAAAAACCTCCGGACTCACCCTTACGCCAGAAGGTTCCATTTCACGTACCAGGAACTCATGTCCTTAGGACACGTGATAAGCAAGTCTGGAATGTGCCCCGATCCACAGAAGAGAACCGCCATTGCTGCATTCCCACCACGTACAGACCAGAAGGCCATCCATCAATTTCTCGGCCTGTGTGCCTATACAGGTGATTCTTTAAAAACTTCGCCCAGACCACCGAGCGACTTACCATCCTTACCCGGTTGGACGTAGAGTTCAAGAGGCAAATGCTGCAACAGGAAGCATTTGAATAACTAAAACGACGCCTACAGACGCCTCTGTTACTTGTGCTTATGGGTGAATTTGCCGAAACAGAAACACATACAGACGCAAGCAGTGAAGGACTCGGCGCTGATGTTGTGCTGAGGACTGACGGACAGGAAAAGGTCATCACTTATGCTAGCTGGTTGCTATCAAAGACAGAGGCTATATAAGCTGCAAAAAGAGGGTACCTTGCAATAATCTCGGATACATGAAAGTGTACAGATCACGATCACGTTACAGATAACGCATAACTGGGCTAGTTGTTTCGCCCTTTGTTAAGATATCGCCCCTACATTTACGGTAGACCCTTTAAAGTTGTAAGTGACCACCACGTCTTGTGTTGGCTGGCAAATATGAAAGAATCGCCGGGTCATCTCGCAAAGTGAATCCAATGACTGCAAGAATTTGACATTGCTTACGTGTACAAGTCCAAAAGAAAACACAAGAAGAAAGCACTCTGATGCTGATTGCCTGTCTCGTGCCCCCGTCGAACCCCCATCGAAGGACGACGCAGACGATGACTGCTTTTTGGGAGCCATAAGTGCCGATGACTTCGATGAACGACAACGAGCTGACCCGGAACTCAGGAGCCTTGTATAATACCCCAAGGGCAAGGCCGCTGTTGTTCCAAAAGTATCCAAACGAATAGTTGAGCCGTTTTTCTTGCAGAACGGCGTTATGCCGAAGAAAAACTTCTCGCCACTTTAGGCTAACTACCTCATCGTGGTATTTTCAGCGTTACGTCCAGAAGTTTCGGATACTCTATACGACGACCTGACTGCTGGACACCTCGGTGTTTCCCGTACGCGCGCAAGAATACAAGAGAAGTCTTACTAGTCACGCCACTCCACCAACGTCACTCGTTATGTGAAGACATGCCGGGACTGCGAACGACGAAAGACACCGCTGACTGCTCCAGCTGGACTTCTCCCACTCATTTAGCCACCTCAACAGCCATTCCAGCAAATCAACATGGACTTACTGGCGCAGTTCTTTACGTCGAATTGCGGGAACAAATGGATCGTCGGAGCTACCGACTACCTCACACGCTACGCCGAGACAATGGCCCTGTCCAAAGGCAGTGCCACTGAGGTAGAAAGTTCTTCGCCGACACCATCGTCCTGCGTCATGGTGTTCCACAGGTGCTGACAGAGCTGCAGCGTTTACGGCAGATTGACTCCTTAGGTACAGCCAGACAAGTCACCGCTAGACCACCACCTACCATCTACAGACCAATGACCTCATCGAGCGTCTTATTAAGACCATAGCCGATATGCTGGCCATGTACGTCGACATCGAGCACAAGACGTGGTGTGAAATTCTTCCGGGCATGACATTCGGAAACAAAACGGCCTTCTGAAAAAACGATGCCGATGACGCCGTGCAAGTTGGTCTACGGGTAAAGCCCGGCAATGACGCTCGACGCTATGCTTCCAAACTTTGCTGACGAAGAGAACTTCGACGTCACCACCTACCTTCAGCGCGCGGACGAAGCTCGTCCACTCGCCCACCTGTGCATCAAGAATCAACAGGCGACCGACGCCGCTAATACAATCTTCAACGAAGCTTCGTAGAGTACCAGCCCGGGCACCCTGTCTTGGTATGAACGCCGATTCACCGACGTGGGCTCAGTGAAAAATTTCTGCGACGTTACTTCTGACCATACAGAGTAGCTCAACGTCTCGGCCCACTCGAGAATGAAGTTGTTGCCGATGGCATAACGAAGTTTCAATGGTGCTGTGCTCAACCCGAAGTCTTCCACGTCGTGCGCCTCAAGCCATTTCATGCGAGAACTTGAGGACTGTATTTCGTTGCTGTCTTTTATTGACAATATTTTCCTTTTCATTCTACTTCAGGCTTTTGCTAGAGCAGCGGGACAACGCCTTTTTCACAGAGGGGGGCAATGCCACATACCCTCTTCAATTTTTGTTATCGCCCCGTTTAAATGTCAATAATAGGCGACCGGTAATCAATCAATCAATGTTTAGCAATCAATGTTTCCTTATTAGCATCAGAAGTGTACATTGTGAGTAAGTATGCAGGAGAAGGTCCCAAGGTAGTAAACCTGAGGCGGGAGCTCCTATGTTATTACAATGAAAAAGCTAAAATATGAATAACGAAAGAGCAAGTCACGGAACATTTCGAACTTTTTTTCTAGAAACAAAGCAAGATATTGCCACGTTCCATTTCCCAAGTTTTTGTTATCGTCCCAAAACACCGCACGATTCTCAGCGCAAACCGCGCCTGCAGTTTTCTAGAAGGTTCCGGACTGTAGTAGATCATTTCGATAAGATCACGCCCACTGTGCGAACGGTACAGATTGTTCTGGAAGCTACGCCACCGCCAGCGATAACGCTAGAACATTCGACGGCAAGAGTATAAATGCCGACGCGCTTCGCCGCTTGTCAGTTGTTGATCGAAGGCCGACGCTCCGTTCGCCGCTATCAGTCCGAGACTGCTATCTGTGCAAGACTGCTGCTGTAATTGGACTTTCGTTTACCGGGCACAGGTTCGCCCAAATAAACAGTTCAATCCAAACAAGAAGTCTCCTGTCTTCGGCCACGTCACGACTCCGTGACAATATCAAAACTTAACAAAATCTAGCAGTTACACGTTTATTAGAGACTTTTTCAATTTGCTCTTAAAACATGAATGGGCATTAAGTCTTTCACATCATGTGATAAAGAATTTTATAATGAAAATGATAAAAAAACAATGCTCAATTTTCCATAATTAGTGCGAACTTTAGATATTAACAGGTTATGGGCGACCGCGAATCTAGTATTATTGAAATTATCCAACAAGGTAATAGGAAAGATGCCGATAATGAGGGTACGGTGGAAAATTTTGAAAAACGAAACAAACACATTGTAAACGTACATTTGGGAGATCGGTAATACGTCAAGCTGGTGAAAAATCTCATGTGATGGTGCTTGACGTGAAGCGAAAGTTATGAGTCGAATTGCTTGCTTTTGCAATACCTCTAACGGCCAAATGTGCACCGAATAATTACCCCATGATGGAATGCAATAACTGAGATGACTGTGTATGAATGCATAATACAATGCCTTCAGAGTTTTTATGCTAAAACACATTCGTGATTTGACCAATGCCCTGATACCGTACGAAATCTTTTTACAAACAGAATTGATATGTTGCTGAAATTTCAGATGTGTGTCCATTATAACTCCTAAAAATGACGTATGATCACCTAAAGGAATAACTACTGAGTTCACATTAAGGTAAGGAATAAATGCTAGTTTTTTGTTTGGTGAATAAAAAAGCATAAAACAGGTTTTGCAAGGATTAATCAACAATCTATTACAGTCACCAGCCAACAAGACAATTAGGGTCAGCTTGAAGTCTTGGCACGAGAGTCGCTAAATCCAAGTGATGAGAAAAGAGAGTCGTGTCATCAGCGTAAAGTAAACAAGAAGAATAATTAAGGCAACGTGTTAAATCATTTATGAATAATAAAAATAATAATGTACCCAAAATTGAACCTTGCGGAACACCTCTTGTAATGGGGTTGGGACTGGATGTAAAATTATCGACCGAGACCACCTGCAACCTGTTAAGAAGAAAGCTCTGTAATAGCGTTAATGTGGGCCCAGTTATGCCATAGTACTGAAGTTTGCGAAATAGGATGAAATGATCAATACTGTCAAATGGTTTAGTAAAGCCGACGAAGACAGATCCTGCGATGTTACCATTATCAATGATTGATCTGATTTTGTCAGTGAAACAAGCAATTGCAGTATCAGTGAAAAGACCAGCCCTAAAACTAAACTGACAAGGAGAAAGTATGTTAAATTTGCTTAAATATTTAAATATGCTTATTTCAGTTAGTTTTTCTAAAATTTTATCCAGGAAGGAAAGGACAGATATGAGTCTGTAATTGCACATGCTGAGGGTATCACCTTTTTTAAATACTGGTACTACCTTCGCAACTTTATTTTTATCCGGGAAAACACCGTTTTTCAAACAGCGGTTAAAAACGTGGTTTAATTTAGGAGCTACAAGAGATCTTACAAGTTTAATGCGCTTTGAATGGATGTTGTCTAACCCAACTCCGGTAGCTTTTAATCCAGATATAATTGAGGAAATTTCAGAAGCACATGTAGGAAAAAGAAACATCGACTGAGGGCTGTAAGAGAACGGATGTACATAGTCTGAGGAGAACGGGACTGCAAGGCTAGTGGAAAAGTGTACATTAAAAGCGTTGGTCACGTCACTGGCCGCAGTGAGGGTGACGTTGTCGACACGAATAGAGGTCACTTTGCTGCGCGACTGAGTAGAATTTAAAAATTCTTTTAAAAGCTGCCATTTTTTCTCCGAGTTATGTCCACAATTCTGTAGTTCCCGCTCATAATAACTTTGTTTAGCCTTTCTCAAAAGTGTGGCTAATGTGCTGGAGTAAGTTTTATAGCGTGATTTCAAGCGTGAATGAAAAGACTGACGTTTCGTCTTTTTATATAGGTTCTCTTTTTTGCGAAGAGATCGTATCAGTGATTGTGATAACCAAGGGCACAGTGGGGTGAAGTAGCGTCTGTTAGATGATTGCAATGTAGTTGAACGCTCAACTACAAATAAATAGCGTCATAGAACCTGGTAAAGGCCTCTTCAGGATCATTCGCGGCATATACACTGAACCAATCTTCATCGGCAATGAGCATGCAGTACTTGTCTGAATCAAAGCGATACTTTATACGTATTATGTTGCTACGAGTGATGACCTGTTCAAAATATAGGAATACAGGAAAGTGATCTGTGATGTCACTCTCAATGACACCGGCGTGACTGACGTCATCAATGTTTGTGAGGATGTGATCAATTGATGACCGTGAGCCGTTATCAGAACAGCGTGTTAAACAGCGTGTTGATATCAGCGATTTAAACCCAAAACTATGAAAACAAGTCTTATACTCGAGAGCAAAATGGTTAGAGGAATCTAGTAAATCAAAGTTCATATCGCCCATAATTATTATACTCTTGCGCTCAGCAGTAAGTTTATCAAGCAAGTGATGAAGCGCATTACAAAAAGCGGAGGGGTCACTGGAAGGGGATCGATAGACAGTAGCAAGAATAGTTTTTCGTTGATTCTGACAAAGACCCGGCAGATTGATTTCCAACCAAAGAGATTCACATTTCGCCACATTTAGGTTTAAATTGTAGCGACGAGAGAAGAGACGTGAGATGACGTCGAAGGCGGCTGATGGGGCCGTGCCGATCTCGCCACTTTATTGCAGGCCTGAAGCGGAGCCACGTCGGCTACCAGCGTCCGCCACGCCAGGCGTGTCAGCTCGTTCTGATTCTCGCGCAGCTCGAGCTCGCGCCAGCTGCGCGAGAGACGCGGCGCGGTGATGGAAAAAAATGATGATGGTGATGATGGCACTACAGGGCTCCCCCCCTAGCGCTTTGCGCGATTTGAACGCCATGTGAAAAAGAAAGAGAGTGACAAATGCTATATACATGAACGGCAATCCATAAAGTGTTCATTTGGCAAGTCCAGGTTGTCAACGTTTATAGGCCATCGGTAAGCAGTGTGTCTCTGGTGGGCGACTCTGGGAGTTGCGCAGAGGACGCAGGAGGAAGTGCCGGGTCGCTGTAGTAGCCGACAAGCGGGTCTCACGGTGACCTGGTCGGAAAGGCCGAGCGAGAGTGGACCGTGTGTCGCGAGGTCATGACAGGATGGTGGGTGACAATGTTGGCGCTGGGTGCAGAGGACACTATACTGCCGCCTGTTGAGATTAGAGGTCCCGACAGGGCGCCATGATGGTGGTGGTGGTGGTGGGCATGCGCCAGTATCTGCGGCTGGGTGAACGTCGGTATCTGCACCAGGGATTGGTGCCGGTCTGTCTGGAACGCACCCAGTGTGGGCTGGGCCAGCATGGTCTGTGTGGGCAGCATGGCCTGCAGCTGTTGCAGCGTCAGTGGCTGTCCCGGGACTATTGCAAACGAGGGGGGCGACATCATGCGTGGCAGTGCCAGAAAGATGTTGGGCCTTGGCCCCAGGTTCTGTGGAATGACAAGCGTCGGGGGGCCAGGCGGTCCTGGATGTTCCCCATGGGGCCTGGGCCCCGTCTGAGGTCCCAGGGTCAGGCCCGTGGCATGGGGTGGCCGCAGGGCCAGCTGGACCCCCTGTATCTGTCCCAGAGAGCTCTGGGTCTGCCCCAGTGTGCCTTGTATCAGAATCGGGCTGTGGCCCAGGCCCGGAATGTACTGGTTCAGCAGGAAAGTGCCGTGCGCAGGTTCAGCCGGAAACATGCCCGGCTGCGCTGCCGCGGGGTTCCCGATGAGCAGCGGACTCCCCGTGTTGAGCCCCATCGCGGCTCCGCGCTGCACCGTGGTCGCAGGCTGCGGCGCCGGTACAGGCGCGGGCCGCGGTGTGGCCTTGTGCTGGGCCGCCCGAGGAGACTGGGACCGGGTGGTCGCCGCTGCCGAAGGCGTCGTCATGTTCGCGCTGCCGCTCGACAGCTTGGGCAGGATCTGTGGCTGTTTCGGTTGGATGAGCCGGGGGGCACCAGAGGTGCGAGGACTGGGGCTGGCCGAAACCACCTGTGTGACGCCGGGTCTCGACGCAGGTGCCTGCTGCGGCGCCACGGGCAGAGGGGCGACGGTGGCAGTTGCTTTGGTGATTGCCGGTGTCGACAATGAGGGCAGGCTCTGGATCCGCGACGACATGGCGCTGGGGCCCGTCGTAGACCACGAAACAGAGACAGGGACAGGGGCGGGGAGCGGGGACGCCGAGGGTGGTCGGCTGCTGGCCGGGGAGGTGCGAGTGGAATGTGGCGAGGCACCCGGCCGGCCATTGCTGGCACCAGTGGCAGGTGGCGGAGCGGCAGGGGGCACCGTCGAGGAGATGACCAACAGCTGCGGCGAGGAGGAGGCCGAGACGTCTGAGCTGGTGGTCGCGGAAACGGCGAGGGCCACGGTGTCACGTGCCGTCGCTTGCTCTGCGTGCGCTTGCGTGCGTACCTTGCTCTGCGACGCCGGGGAAACCTGCCTGGTGCGGGTAAACGGAAGCGGACGGTATGTGTTGCCGCTGCGGGCGAGCACCGCAGTGCAGAGGGCATCGTAAGGCTGCGGGCTGGTGCTTGAAGTGGCAGCGAGATGGCGCAACTCTACCGGGAGGGCGTCGAGAAGAATGGCGTGCATCTGCAGCTGGTCCGTGACGCCATTCACCGCCAGAACGGCATCGAGCTGGATGAACCATACCTTGGGGTAGGTTGATTGGAACGGCGGCACTGGCGGGCAGAGTTGCGGGAACATGGCCGCGGGCCGCTCGGCGAAGGGCGTGTTCTCCGGGTCACCAATGTAGCGACGAGAGAAGAGAAGACGTGAGATGACGTCGAAGGCGGCCGATGGGGCCGTGCCGATCTCGCCACTTTATTGCAGGCCTGAAGCGGAGCCACGTCGGCTACCAGCGTCCGCCACGCCAGGCGTGTCAGCTCGTTCTGATTCTGGCGCAGCTCGAGCTCGCGCCAGCTGCGCGAGAGACGCGGCGCGGTGATGGAAAAAATGATGATGGTGATGATGGCACTACAAAATCATTATGCCTTTTATACAGAATGTTGTTTGATATAAAAATGGTGGAGCCACTATGACGATCATCAGTTCGGTGAGCGTATTCGCTTACATACCCGGGAAAGCCATACAAGTCCCCTTGACCAGGCGATAACCAAGTTTCGGAGCAACAGATAGCTGAGAACTGATGATTAAGGGAAGCTAGTAGAGCGGTAATACTATCATGATTTTTAGGGAGGCTACGAGCATTGAAATGATTCGAAGAAAAACCCCAGTTCTGCGAAGAAATGTTATTAAAGTCACCCGGAAGAAAATAAGCCATTATGTTTTTTTTTCAAGCTTACGTGATTTCCCACCTATGAGTTGAACACATGTAGATCGACATCACTGACAATTCTGTGCACTACACTATCGAGAGTTTGTCTTGCGTTAATAACACAATTGTCAGTCCACAGAAAAGCCCACTTCATTTGTTTCTTGAGTGCAAGTGCTTTAGAAAACAGCCGCTTATTATCAGACGTCAGGTGCTCATTAACGTATAATGGCTTTTCCTGCACTGCCGAAAAACCAAGCAAGTCTGTTTTTGGGCGAAACTTCCGAGCCGTCTTCAGAAACTCTCTGCGCATGTTGCGCGAGCAGAAGTGCACAATGATGTTTTTGTTATTTATGTCGGGCGTTGGTACTCTGTGTACAGTATCGATGTCATCAGGTTTGATAGGACGACCGACCTTTTAGCCGAGAAGCTCGACAATGTTCCTGCAGTTTGCGCCTTGCATTGTTGGAACACCTCTTATTTCCAAGTTATTGAGGCGAGAGTACTGTTCCAAATGTCTAATCTTTTGCAGCAGCATCTGATTATTTTCATTTAGGCGCTTATTGTAAGATTTGAGGCCGCTGTATTCCGACTTTGCTGCCTCAAACTTACTGCTCATAAAATCCTTGGCTTTTTTGATGTCATTGATCTCAGATTGCAGTTTGTTCACACTTTCAGGATGACATACAGTCACTGAGCATTTTACAGATTCCAACGTGTTATGAACGGTAGCTCATTTTCTTTCAATTGACACCTTAAAGTCTTCAAACTCTTCGGAAAGCGATGCAATGGTAGGAGCCATATTAAAACGAGCAATCAGAGAACTGCAGTCAGGGGGGAAAATAAAATAGAATAAAACGTAAGGATGAGGCACTTGAATTACCTCTGTAGGAAAGGTAGACGGATTAGATGACCGAAATACAGCAGTCCGCAGGCTCTGATCGTTCGCTCAAATGATGCTGCTGGATGGCCACGGGGCAGCTTAAGTATCCTGAATACAGGCACAGCAGCGACACCAGTGGCGGAGACAGCAGATAGCAGTTGTTGATAGAATCCAGTTGCTTGCAACACACGTGTTGAAGTTGACGGATTGCCGGTTCACCAGGAGGGAGACACAGTACATGAACTCGCCAAAACCCTTGACAGGCAAGGTCAAACAGATATTATTTTTCTAGATTTTGAGAAAGCGTACGATCGCGTGTCGCACCAAAAGCTGCTCTTAAAACTTCAACCCATACTGAAGAACGATACACTTCTGTCATGGATAAAATATTACCTAAATTTAGGACGACAATGTGTAACAATTGATGGTACGTGCTCTCCAGCAGAGACAGTTATATCCGGTATACCTCTAGGTTCGGTGCTTGGGCCACTTTTCTTTCTTGTGTTCATTAATGACATAGTACAGGATATACCAGTTAAAATTAGACTATTCGCAGATGACTGCATCCTCTATCATGAAGTTCAAAGCCGCTGCGACCAAGTTCTTTTGAATTCTTCTTTAGCGAAAATACAAACTTGGTGTTCAACGTGGCAAATGAGTGTTCACAAGGCTGAAACGGTAGCTATGTCAATAACGCGTAAACAGCATCCCCTAAGCTTTCCATATTCCATAGATAATCACACTCTTTCCGTTGTAGAAAGGTACAAATATTTAGGCGTAATTATTACCTCGGACCTTAGATGGAATGAACATATTTCGTATATTACAAATAAAGCCATGCGTAAACTTGGATACCTTCGAAGGTCATTGCGAAAATCAACCAAGGAAATAAAGTTACTGGCTTACAAAACTTTCATTAGGCGCTCCCTCAAATATGCATCAGTTATATGGGATCCGTACACAAAAAACAACATTGATAAACTAGAACTCGTTCAAAGGAAGGGCATCAGGTTTGTTCATAATTGCTATCGCTGGCAAGTATCTGTAACTTCAATCTTGGCAGAATCAGAGCTGGATACATTGCAAAAGAGACGTCAGCTTGAACGGCTCAAGTTTTTGTACTCCCTTTATCATGATAAGCTGGCAATAGACAAGAGTAATTTTATCGACCTGGTTGGTAAGCGCTCGACGCGATCACACCACACGAAAAAGATGAAGGATTTTATCTGTAAAACAGACACATTCAAAAACTCCTTTTTTCCGAGAACAACGCGTGAATGGAATCGACTTCCATCCAATGTAATTGGTTGTAATACACTAAATTCTTTTGCTAAAGCATTGTCAGATTATCTGTAATTTTTTCGGTATCTTGGTCGTCACTCCGCTTTCCTAGTATCGCGACTTCTGCAAACTGATGTGTGATTGTGAAACAATAATGTTGTTCTGATGTTTTTTTTTCTTTTTTTGTTGTTGATGTTGAGTGTGTCACATTGTAGCTCTGTTTTGTTTAGCGGTGCACCTCGGTCCAGATTTCTCCTGCTCTTTCCAGTCATGTCTTGTATATTATTAATAGTTTCTATCAGTGTAGGTCTGGCTTGGTACCAAACAAGTTGTTAATAGTACCTTCTGTCACTTTGTTGATTGCGTAATTGTATATTTTTATTTTTATTTTGTTCCCGCTCATTGTTGCGGTTGTTTTGTGGACGTATTTGCGTATGTTCTCGCATTCTTTTATTTGTTCTGCCCGCTCCTGCCAAAGGCCTTTTTCAAAGGCTGGCACTAAATCTGAAAATAAAAATAAATAAATAAATATGTAATCGACCCGGAGATACAGCAGCGTGGCCTGTGTAGGAAAGGTAGACGGATTAGATGACCGAAATACAGCAGTCCGCAGGCTCTGATCACTCGCTCAAATGATCTTTACCAATATAGGCAATCGCAGGGAACCGTGGGATACGACGCCTTCCGGTTCGATGCACCACGCGGGTTAGCAGCGGCACGCGCGGATTTTTGTACCGCTCCATTGAAAAAAACACCTGTCCGTGCAATGTCAGGGCTTTAGAAGTTTTTTTTTTGTTTTTGCTAACGACGACAAGCTACGGAAGCCATGAACGGTAAAGAAAGTTTTTATCGTACTAAGATTATCTGCAATGCTTTTATGCTGCTCGGGGTACTGTCAATTTTGCTTGCAGATCAGACGATACAGAAAGCAGTTTGCATTGTTTGACACTTTACTTCAGATAAAAAAATCACTATTTTAAAGATGTCAGGTGATAGGAATGACTGTAGCAGTGTGCGAAGAGTTCATTTCGGGATCACTGCTTCGGCCGGCATCATCGGTCAATCGGCATGGAGTGCAGCACCTGATGACCATATTGAGATATATTCTTTTTTTCTCGCCTTTTGCACGCTATAAGATGCATTTCACAGTCGAAGTCATATGCTAAATAAATGCGAAGCATTTCTTAGCGAACTTCGGGGACTTTGAGCGTATCTATCTATCTAGCCGCTTACGTTTAGGTGCTCTCGTGATCACCCTCTCAACGTGACGTGAACCAAAGTTAGCATGGGAGGGTAAGATGGTTTGACGAATATGACGTGCTACTACAGACCTCAATAATGTCACAATCCCGTCACGTACGTCGTCAAACACGTCCCGCCAGAGAGTGGCACATACCCATGGGTGGGTACGGGCCGCTGGTATGCGGGTATGTGCCACAGGCGATCGACACTTAGTATCTACGTAGGAACGGCGAGAACACGCAAGGGCAATTTTAACGTGCGAGCGTTAAGAACTAATCAAAATAGGTAGCCTCAGCCCGAGGAATGCAATAAATAAATGTGAGGGTCCCAACTGGAATCAAACCCAAGCATTCTGCGTGCAATGAAGCATTTTACCACATAGCTATGCCAAGTCTCAAAACTACTTTTCAAATAGACGTTAATCGTCGTGAAACGTCAAAGTGGTGGCAGTGCTGCCTACCCAAGTTTATAAACATTACACATGTGTTCCTTTCATACATCTGTCACGTCGGGTTAAAGTCAATTGGGGTTAGTTACCATGCGCTGAAGTTGATTTAGTTGGCAGTGTTTAGGGTCAGCATCCTTGCGAGCATCAGCACTTCATATCAGCTTCTGGTTTTGCTAATACGTATGTTCAAGGTGGTCGAAATTTCCGGAGCCCTCCACTACGGCGTCACTCATAATCATGTAGTGGTTTTGGGACGTTAAACCCCACAAATCAATCAATACGTATGTTCAAGTTGGCATCGTTGCGCAAGTGCAAATAACTGGTTATATAAACACCTGCAACTCTTCAACATATGTCAGTGCATGCAACGTTTGCACATACATTTAGCGTCATTTCACGACGTGTCACAAAATAAAAAAAAATGCAACACGGTCATTTTCTTTCCGCAAGTTTCGCATAACACCGTTTCCCAGGTACGTAGGATCTGCCGAATTTTTTAAACGCTGATCTTGATCAAGAGGCACGTCACGGTGGCACATAAACATTATAATCAGGCATAGATTGATCGATTGGTTTGTGGAGTTTAACATCCCAAAACCACTTATGATTATCAGAGACGCTGTAGTGGAGGGCTCCGGAATTTCGACCACCCGGTGTTCTTTAACGTGCACCAAAATCTGAGCACATGGGCCTACAACAATCCCGCCTCCACCGGAAATGCAGACGCCGCAGCCGGGATTCAATCCCGCGACCTACGGGTCAGCAGCCGAGTACCTTTTCCACTAGGCCATCGCGGCGGGGCGTCAGACATAGACGGCGCAGATTATTATAAACCCTGCACTTGCTTATTGCACTTCTTCCTTTGAGTGCCGTCCTGGCGCGCAGTATAACTAAGATAAACGCAAATGCACTCGTCCAGCACTTAGTGTAAACTTACTTTTGTGTGCAGTTTTTGCCTTTTTTGTCATATATATTGGTGCAATGGCCGGCGCTCATCTCTATGGCAGGTAGATTTCACCCTCGCGTTCCCATAACCTTTGCTAGGCACGCCTGTGCGACAACTTATTTCTCAATAAGATATACGCAGTCGATTCATCCGTGAACTTTTTTCAGTGTGAAATACACGCGTATCTGTGATTAAATTGGTTTCGCACACTCTGGATTCAACGTTCCGTACTGAAAGGCTACCTGTCGCCGTGGCTCTCTTAACAGCCGCTGCCCACCTCATTTCTCTTTCTTCATTTCATTGGCAATTGATTCGTGCACTTGCCTTTCATGCTTGAGTTAGAGCAGCCAACGACAGAACAACCCACCATGGTTTATCAGTAGGAAGATAAACGGGTGACCGCGCACGCAAATCCCGAAAAATCTAAGGCTTGCGGCGAAGTGGTTCACCATCGTCTAATCTTCAGAAGCCGGAAGCTGCTAGCAGATGGTGCATCCTACAATTCCTCGCTCTTTTACTGTTCACCTATTCTCAGCCGAAACTGCACTTACACTGTTCGAGGTGCTTCCGGACTGCAGTAGATCATTTTGTTAAGACTACGCCCACCTCGTGAACTTTACAGATTATTCTAGAGCCTACGTCACCGCAGGCGATAACACTAGAATATTCGATGGCAAGTAGATAAACGCCAACATGCTGCGCCGCTCGTCAGTTGATCGACTGCCGACGATATGCTCGCTGCTATCAGTGCCAGTGTATTGCTGTATTATGACTTCCTTTTTTTTTGCGAGGCAAAAAGTTCGGCCTGAATAAATTGTTTAACATTCGACCTGCAGTCTGCTTCCTTTATCCACGCCAAGACCGCGTGGATGGATGGATGGATGGATATGGCTGTACCCTTTAGATCGGGCGGTGGCTAGCGCCACCAAGCCGTAATACCTAATGAACCAAAAACTATATTTATTTTTTTTCTTAAAAAGTGAGTTTGAGGATTTGTACTTTGCAGTGAAGAGTTTAATTTTCACTCGTGCCTCGACTTTAGCCACCAATCAGATAACCTCCTTCTAGTTACGTCTACCCGCTTAAAGTCTATTTTGACCTCCCGGTCCCTAAACCCCAGTGCTTTGAAAAACGCAGCGCCATCATCCTGAACTATAGGGTGAAGCCCTTTACAGAACATTATCAAGTGTTCGGCAGTTTCTTCTTCCTCTCCACACGCACTGCATACTGTGTCTACCCCTTCGTATTTGGCCCGATATGTCTTTGTTCGCAGTACTCCCGTCCGGGCCTCAAACAGTAGAGAACTACCCCGAGTATTATCATAGATCCTTTCCCTGGCAATTTCCTGCTTAAAGGTTCGATAGGTCTCTAGTGCGGGCTTCTTAATCATGCCCATTCTCCACATGTCAGTCTCAGTTTCCTTCACTTTCTTCTCAACCGATAGTTCTTTTTGGTTTGGCCACCTGCTGTTTTCTAAGTATTTACCAGTCAACTTCCTGGTTCGCTTCCTCCATTTTGTATTGACATTCTTTAAGTATAAGTAGCTGAAAACCTTCCTAGCCCAACGCTCTTCCCCCATTTCTCTCAATCGTTTCTCAAATTTTATCTTGCTGCTAGCTTACCTGCCCTCAAATGATGTCCATCCCATATCACCTTGTACTCCCTGATTTGGTGTATTCCCGTGAGCTCCTAAAGCAAGCCTACCTATTCCCCGTTGCTTAATTTCTAATCTTGCTTGAACTTCTGATCTCATGCACAAGACCGCATTGCCGAACGTCAGCCCAGGAACCATGACCCCTTTCCATATTCCTCTCACAACATCATACCTATTGTAATTCCACAGGGCCCTATTTTTCATGACTGCTGCATTCCTGTTACCTTTAGTCGTCACGTATATTTCGTGTTCCCTCAGATACTCGGTCCCATTGCTTATCCATACGCCCAGATATTTGTATTTATGTGTAATCTCTAGCGTGACTTCCTGTATTCTAAGCTCACTACCTTCGTTGTCATTGAAAATCATGACTGCTGATTTTTCCTTACTGAATCTAAAATCTAACCTATCTCCCTCATTACCGCAGATGTCCATCAATCTCTGCAAATCTTCCTTGTTGTTGGCCATTAGCACTATATCATCTGCGTACATTAATGCTGGTAGTGCCTGATCAATAGGTTTTCCTTGTTTGAGTAAAGAGAGGTTTAAGCCCAGCCCACTTCCCTTTGATTTTGCTTCTAATCCTTGTAGGTACATCATGAATAATAAGGGTGACAGGGGGCACCCCTGCCTAAGCCCCCGTTTTACCTCTGCAGGCATGGATACCTGTTTTTTCCACTTTATAACTACCTTGTTACCTTTATAGATACCCTTTAAAAGATTAGTGACTACATGTCCAACGCCTAGTGTCTCCAGTATTCCCCACAATTCCTCTTGAACCACGCTATCATACGCTCCTTTGATATCCAAAAATGCTAGCCACAGAGGCCTGTGTTCCTTTTCTGCTATTTCGATGCACTGCGTCAGTGAGAACAGATTGTCTTCAAACCTCCTGTGTTTCCGAAACCCATTCTGCAGTTCCCCCAGCACCCCCTCATCATCTATCCACGCCTGCAGTCTTTCCTTTATAATCTGCATCGCCAGCCTGTAGACCACTGATGTCACTGTTATAGGACGGTAGTTGTTTATGTCAGCTTTGTCCCCCTTTCCTTTATAGATCTTGCTCATCCTGCTAAGTTTCCATCCATCGGGAACTTCACCATCGATTATTATTGTGCTCACTGCCTCTCTCAAGGCCTGCTTAGACTTCGGACCTAATGTCTTTATCAGCCTAATTGGAATGCCATGTGGGCCTGTTGATGTACTACTAGGGACCCTTTTCTCAGCCCTTTCCCACTCTTGTTGTGAAAATGGAGCCATTGCACCACTTGGTTCGTCCTTGCCTATTGTGGTGCCTAAAGTACTTTGTTGAAATTTTTCTGTCACCCTTGTTCTTATATATTCAATAGCTTCGTCCCCTTCTAGCCTAGCACCTTGGGCTGTAGTTATAAAACTCTGCTCTAGGCTCATCTCATTTCTTAGGGAGTTTAGATGGTTCCAAAATTTCGCAGCTGCCTTTCTATCTTTTTTATGTACTTCTGCCAGCCACTGAGCTTCCTTCCTTCTAATCTTTTCATTTATCAGAAGGGATGCATCCCTTCTACAGCTTAGAAAGGTTGCCCATTTTCTTTCAACTTCATCTGTCGGTTCACCCCGCTGCTTAGCATGTCTGTGTTCCCTAGAGGCTTCCTGACGTTTTGCTATGGCTCTCTTAACTTCCTCATCCCACCAACTTTTGGGTTTGTGTCTTCTTTTCCGGGGTGACTTCTCACGCGTCTTAGAAAGCTCTAACTCAAAGAGTCTAATTAGATTCGTGTATGTCCACACTGTCTTATTATCCTCCGTGATTACTTTCTCAATTTGTTTAGTGGCTATTTCAATTTGCCTTTCTGAATAAAAATTTTCCTGTAGTTGCTCATCTTGTCTCCTTCCCACTTTCACTGCTCTTCCAAAACTTAGCTTGATACGTTTGTGATCGCTACCAAGACTTCTGGAGCCACCTTCATCTATGTGCATTCCCCTGAGCTTATCATACATCCTATGTGACATCAGTGCATAATCTATCGTCGACTGAAGCCTTCCTGTCTCCCATGTTATTTGCCCTTCGCACTTCTCGGTACTGTTGCAAATGATCAAATCAAGCCTTTCACACATATCCATGATCATTTTGCCTGTCGGGTTGGTATACCCATCTATATCTTCTATGTGCGCATTCATGTCTCCTAGTATAATTATCTCGCACTCTCTTCCTAACTCCTGAATGTCCTTTGATATACACTCTACCATTGCCTGGTTTTCCTCTCTGGCCTTTGCTCCCGTCCACAAGTACACGAAACCAAGGAGTATCATTTGACCTGCCACTTTCCCTTTTAGCCACAAATGTTCCTTGCACTCCTGCTTGACCCTTTGCCAGTCTGTACTTTTATGAATGAATGCCCCAATACCACCCCCTTTTCTGCTGCCTTCTGTTCTATTACAATATTCCCACGCGTAGTCCGGATTATTCGGAGGTTGTTCCATGTTCCTGAGATGTGTTTCTACAAAACCGTATACCATCGGCCTCTCTTCCCTTAGCTGTTCTTCTATCTCTTCCCACTTCAGCCTGTTCCTACCACCCTGCATGTTACTATACCCTATGTCTGAATTGGCTCGGCGCTCGTGGCTACGTCTATTTATGCCCCGGACTCTACCTTTCTTAGATATTGGTGCCACTTTGGAATCGTATCTGTCCATACCACCTGTCGAAGAGTCTCCCTGGTTGTTTTCCTCGTTACTAGCTATCCTGCACCCCGAAGGGCTTGCTTGCCCCCCAAAAAAGCTACTGCGCGTCCTGCAAGTCGCCAACCCACCTCATGACCTAGCCGCCCATCGAAGTGAATTCTGTCTCGTTGAAAACCCCCCCACCTATGCACCTCTCTGTTTATTTCCACCACCTCAAAACCTTTCTCTCGACTCATCCGTCATATCTCTTGGTTTGCGTTGACCACCGCTCTTTGCAGGTTGCTATCACGCACCGGTACCTCCGGTATCGTGCATATCACTATCTGTACCTTAGGGGAAGTGGCGCGCATGTCATCGACGCCTTTCGCCAGTGTGGCTGCTAGTCCTGCAGCATCTTCGTGACAGTATGGAAGCACCGCCATCCAGCGGACATTCCAAGAACTAAATGAGAGGTGGGTACCTAATACTACTACGACTACAACTAGAACTTCTGCTACTACTACCACTTCTATATACATCATGGACGCGCGAGGCATGGCATTAGGAGCTTCGCCCCTAAAATGGAAGCGCCCGCTAGCGTAAGTATAACACTTTCTTTTGCTTGTTCATCATCAAAATACACGGACGCCATCTCTTTTAAAACATCTGCATTAGTTTATTCCATCAACAACTATCACCTAGCGGTGAATTTCTAAAGGAGGTGGCTACGTACTACATACATCGAAGACGAACGACCCATGCCTCAAGGAGTTACGCCCCTAAAAAGTAGCTAGTGGTTGAAGCACCCGGCAAACTAACCGCGCTGAGTGCAGAAGCAACGCATCGCTTCCATTGCAGGTGGTGGTGGCGCCATCTACCGAATCAGACATAAAATGCGTCAGTGCAGGGCCATCAGTCAGCCCAGTACACATTTCTAAAACACTTTGGCCCGACCACGAAATGAATTTGCATTTAAAAAAGCGGAACGCTAAGGTAAGGTGCAGCCGTGATCCTTGCGGCGAAGAAATGCATTCTGCCTCAGCTGCTGCGTTTCAAAGCTCCTCCATTCGCACCACTATGTTGGTTCTAGTTCACAATAGTTATAGTACTAGCCACTTCTAATTATATTAAAGAATTGGCCACTAACTGACGATGTGTGTATAAGTCAGTTATGCTTTGGGCAAGCAAAAAATAGCCAATCGGCCGACAGCGCCTGACGAAAACGGAGGTTCTCACTGACGCAGTGCATCAAAGTATCAGAAAAGGAACACAGGCTATGTGGCTAGCATTGTTGGATATCAAGGGAGCGTACAATAGCATGGTTCAAGAGTACTTGTGGCGAATACTGGACACACTAGGTGTGGAAGATGGAGCCACTAATCTTTTAAAGGATATCAAGAAAGGTAACGAGGTAGTTATAAAGTGGGAAAATTAGGTATCCAAGCCCGCATAGGTAAAACGGGAGCTTAGGCAGGGGTGTCCTCTGTCACCCTTCTTACTCATGACGTACCTACAAGGATTAAAGGCCAAATTAGAGGAAAGTGGACTTGGCTTCAACCCCTCTTTCGTCAAACAAGGAAAACTCATCGAACAGGCATTATCAGCATTAATGTACGCAGATGATATAGTGCTAATGACCGACAACAAGGAATATTGGCAGAGATTGATGGACATCTGCGGTAAGGAGGGAGATCGGTTAGATTTCTGATAAAGTAAGGAAAAGTCAGCAGTCACGATTTCTAATGATAATGAATGTAGTGAGCTAAGAATACAGGAGGTCACGCCAGAGATAACAAATAAATACAAATATCTGGGCGTTTGAATAAGCAATGGGACCACGTACCATAGGGAACACGAAATATACGTGACGACAAAAGGTAACAGGAATGCAGCAGTGATGAAAAACAGGGCATTGTGGAATCACAATAGGTTTGATGTTGATTGATATGTGGGGTTTAACGTCCCAAAACCACTATATGATTATGAGAGACGCCGTAGTGGAGGGCTCCAGAAATTTAGACCACTTGGGGTTCTTTAACATGCACCCAAATCTGAGCACACGGGCCTACAACATTTCCACCTCCATCGAAAATGCAGCCGCCGCAGCCGGGATACGAAAGGTATGATGTTGTGAGAGGGATATGAAAAGGGGTGATGGTCCTTGGTCTGACGTTTTGCAATACGGTCTTGTGCATGAGATCGGAAGTTCAAGCAAGATTAGAAATGAAGCAACGTGGAGTAGGTATGCTTGCCTTAGGAGCTCGAGGAAATAACCAAATCTGGGAGTACAAGGTGATATGAGATGGAAATCATTTGAGGGCAGGGAAGCTAGCAGCAAGTTAAAATTTGAGAAGTGATTGAGAAAAATGGTGGACGAGCGTTGGGCTAGGAAGGTATTCATCTACTTGTACATAAGGAATGTCTTTACGAAATGGAGGAAGTGAACCGGAAAATTGACTGATAAATACTTAAAAAAACAGCAGGGGGCCAAATCAAAAAGAATGATACGGTAAGAAGAAGGGGAAGGAAGCTGAGACCGATATGTGGATAATGGGCATGATTAAGAAGTCTGCCCTAGAGATCTATCGAACTCTTAAGAAGGAAATTGCCAAGAAAAGTATCTTTCATTTCATTTCATTTGTTTACTCTCAAGTCGCTGGGGATTACAGAGAGGAGTGGGACAACAAATATCAATAAGTAAAACAAAACAGCAGGATTAGAATAAATTATAATGCACTTTCAGAAATAATTGATTTGAAAGCTCTGGCGTCTGTGATTGAAACGATCGTTGCGGGAAAGTGGTACCAGTCAGTACATGTTCCATGGATGAAAGAGATGAAGCGCTGGTTCGTATGGCAGAAGGGAACGCCAACCTTGTATTGATGGTCATTGCGTGCTGATATGTAGGCTGGTGGAAAAAACAGTGAATCAGAGAGGGTTCTGTTAGCGTGATAGATCTTATGAAAAAGACAGAGACGTGAATTTTTGCGTCGTATTGAAAGGTTATACAAATTGAGTTGAGCCTTCATTAATATGACACTTGCAGTTCGAGAGTAATTGGACAATATGAAACGCGCTGAGCGATTCTGAATGGGTTCAATGTTGTCTATGAGCATGTGAATATGAAGATCCCAGATAGACGATGCATATTCGAGTTTAGGCAGCACTAATGACTTATACAAGAGAAGCTTTAGGTTAATTCGAGCAAGAGAAAAAATTATACGTAAATAGCCAAGAGTTCGATTAGCGTTGCATGTTATGTAGTCAACGTGAGCCTGCCATGAGAGGTTGTTAGAAATGTTAACACCGAGGTACTCGTAAGAAGAAACGTTGTTTAGGGGAGTGTTATTAAGAAGGTACGAGGAGGACGCAACTTTTGAAGGGTTACGAGCTATCCTCATTGACTTGCATTTATTTGTGTTGAGTTTAATTAGCCAATTATTACACCACGAACAAATATTGTCCTGGTCAGATTGCAGGGTTCATTAACAGGGTTCATTATCATTAATAGATTGCAGGGTTCATTATCAATAATATATACTAAAAAAGTAAGGGACCCAAAACAGAGCCTAGAGGCGCACCTGATGTTACGGCAATATGAGGAGAGTTACATTGATTAGCAGTCAGAAATCGCTCGTGGTTATGTAAGAAGCACTCGATCCATTTCAAATTGTGTGGGTCAAGATTTAGTTTAGTTAACTTTAAAAGTAGTAATTCGTGACAAACTGTGTCAAATGCTTTAGAAAAGTTGAAAAAAATACACAATAAGCCCCGCCATGGTGGTCTAGTGGCTAAGGTACTCGGCTGCTGACCCGCAGGTCGCGGGATCGAATCCCGGCTGCGGCGGCTGCATTTCCGATGGAGGCGGAAATGTTGTAGGCCCGTGTGCTCAGATTTGGGTGCACGTTAAAGAACCCCAGGTGGTCTATATTTCCGAAGCCCTCCACTACGGCGTCTCTCATAATCATATGGTGGTTTTGGGACGGTAAACCCCAGATATCAATCAATCACAATAAATAAAAGTACCACGATCAATAGCAGAGAACAAATCATTAGTAAAGCATAAGAGCCGAGTTTTACACGAGTAACTTTTTCTAAAACCTTGTTGAAGTTAGTAGAAAAAAAAGAATTATTCTCAAGAAAGTTGACTAAGTTGCAGTAAATGACATGTTCTAATAGCTTACATGGCACACTAGTTAGCGAGAGGGGTTTATAATTTTGGGCATCGTTGGTGTTACCTGCCTTGTGAAGAGGAACCACCTTACCCACTTTTCAGTCGTTTGGCAGAGTACTCGATTCCAAAGACTGTGAAAAAATTCTGCACAGTAATAAGGACGAAAGCAATGCAGTTTTTTAGGAAACTTGGCGTTAATTCCGTCATCTGCGGGGGAAGAAGAAGGCTTTAGATTTTTAATTAGTTTCCTTATGCCCTCCCAATCAAGGTGTACTGGCTCCATGAGATTGTAGTTGTGAGTAGACAAGTTAGGAACAGTAGTAGGTGCCACGTTTACAAATGATGATGCGACTACACTGTTAAGAGCTTGGCAACAATTTTCTCTTGGAATAAATGATTCGCTCCCTGAAACTAGGTCGAATTGTTTTTTGTTATTCCCACCGATTACCTGCCAAAATCTATAAGGATTAGTTTCTAACAAAGAGGGCAACGTTTGTTCAAAATATGAGTGCTTGGCAAGTGAGAGTACGCGTGCGTACTCGTTGGCTACACTACAATAATCATCCCATCTTTTGATGTTGCCCGAGAGCTTTGCACTTCAAAAGATGCGCTTCTTTTCATTAAGTAGCCGCCTTAAAGTAGGCGTGAACCAAGCAGACCGATTGTTATGGGTTTTTTT
Organism: Rhipicephalus microplus; assembly: GCF_043290135.1. Taxonomy (NCBI): domain Eukaryota; kingdom Metazoa; phylum Arthropoda; class Arachnida; order Ixodida; family Ixodidae; genus Rhipicephalus; species Rhipicephalus microplus. The sequence continues at coordinate 157,988,314 of NC_134704.1, forward strand.
AGGGCGCAGTATGAAGCGGTCAGTAAGTTCTACGATTTTAACTCTAAAACGTAGCCAGCTTTCGTTTACCAAGCGTTCAGAAAAGCTAGAAAAAAATTCGTGTGAAAATGTCTCCAGTTCAGCATTAATTAACGTGTAGTCAGCGCTTCCGTAATCTGATTATTTTTGTAGTTTTACTAATTTTTGATGGCGTGTTCGGTACAAGAAAGTGAATGGCAGAGTGATCGCTGAGACCTGGCACGACTGACATAAACTAGATGAGATCAGGGTTATTTGTGATCACCAAGTCTAATATGGTAAAGCAAGTAGACGTGATACGGGTTGGGGAGTTAATAAACTGGCTAACGTTAAACTCTAAGCATGTAATAATAAAAGAGGTAGATTTGGAATTACTGGAGCCAGGTCAGGTACAAGGCAAATTGCAGTGGATGTCGGGGAAATTATAATCGCCTAAAAGTATAATATGCGAGGCGGGAAACCGAACATGAAGCACGCGAAGGGCATCGGACAAATCTGAAGAAAAACCAGTTGGTACATTAGGAGGCCGATAGTACGCGCAAACGAGAGCGTCTTTATTGTGTAAGCGACCACTAACGCACACTAATTCTAGAGGGCAAACGAGTGCTACGTGCAATGAAACCAGATCGTCTGCAACAGCTATAAGGACACCGCCTCCGAGACAGGATCCACGATCGCATTGATAAAACTTGTACCTTTTCGCAATTTAGGATTTCGGAGCTGTCTATTTCGGCAGAAAGCCACGTGTCTGTCAATACGACGACGTCTGCAATACAGGTGTCAATCAGAGATGACAGAGCGTCTCGCTTGCCCATTACACTTCTCACATTACTAAGCAGAAAAGAACAATTGTGTTTGACAGTACCACATCATGGATTTGTTTTTTGATACGAAGACGCTTGGACCGACGAGCTAAGAGGACTTAGGTAAGTGTCGTTCTCGTTGTTATCGTCAACTGGAACAACAGACAAGACACGATCAGTGACTGGGCAGTGCACGTAACTTTTCTTGTTAATAACAATCTTGTTGTATATTACTGAATGCTTTTGACCGCTGGCTTTAACAAAATCAGTTTTTTCCTGGCTGTCCGTGAGGCTTTGCAGAAACCTTCGTTAATGTTAATGTTCGTACCGCGCAACTTTGCTTTTCGAGAAAAGATGTTATGTCTAACTTTGAATGATGCAAACCGTACAACAGGGCGGCACTTGTTTGGTACGAATGCTCCAAGTCTGTGGGTTCGAGATATCGCGTTATCTGAAAGCTGCATTTCGAAAGAACTTGAAGGAATTGCCCTTACCTTTTTCTTTGTGTCTGACCATGTTTCAGCTGTAGCATCAGTAATTCCGTGCAAGGTTAAGTTGTCTGGTCGCGATCGGTCTTCGTAGTCGTCAAGTCGTGCGCGAAGAGCAGAATTCTCACTACGAACCGCTGACGCAATCCTAATTGAACAATCCAAACGCGATCCTTCGGATACGTTTTCAAAAGCGTTCACCCTTTTTTCACGGTATGCTAAACGTGTGGTAAGGTCGAACACATTGTTATAAAGAACTTTTTGGCTATTTTTGACTACTTCAATGGATGCTAGAAAATTGTCGTGCCGCTCATCGAGGTGCTCTGTTAGGCGACCTATAGCTAATAGGACTGCAATATCCTGCACTTTGGGGTCTGGCTTATGGGGACCAGGATTTAGTTCAACGTCACCTCCGAAAGAAAGCAATTTCACAACATGAACACATTCACCAGCAGTAACCATTAAAACGTGTAGGCATGGAAATAGCAGCAAACATACGTTATTACATCTACTACAGCGAATGCAATAACAACCAACCTGGGTGAAAAGACAGAAGTGGTTTTTAGCGACCATTGTTGTTGCTGCCATCCCTTGCCCCCTGAATGGGTGATGCTTCCAGGACGAGCTTATGTAGTACACTGTTGTCGCTGTCGATGTCGTTGCGACCTTCCTCAAATGCTCCGGTGTCGCATCGCACAGTGGGTGAGGGGGTCGGAGGAAATACGCGCCGATATCACGGCAAGCCTCCGGAAGAGGGCACGTGCCCGACCAAATGTGGAGAATTGGCATGATTAAGAATCCCGCACTAGAGGTCTATCGAACTTTTAAGCAGGAAACTGCTAAGGAAAGGATTTATGATAATACTAGAGGTAGTTCTCTACTGTTTGAGGCCAGGACGGGAGTATTGCGAACCAAGACATATCGGGCCAAATAGGAAGAGGTAGACATGATATGAAGTGCGTGTTGAGAGGAAGAAACAACTGCTGAACACTTGATAATGTTCTGTAAAGGGCTTCAACCCTATTGTTCAGGATGATGGCACAGAATTTTTCAAAGCAGTTGGGTTTAGGGACAGGGAGGGCAAAATAGACTTTAAGCGGTTAGAATTAACTACAAGGAGATTATATGATTGGTCAAGTCAAGTCAAGTCAAGTTTATTAAATAGTTCAGTTGAGTTACATGGTTAGCGTTATTACAGCAGGAGGTCCCAAAGTTTCAGAGAAACTGACAGGGGGACCTCCTATGGCTACATGGATGGGGTAATTACAAAAAAAATACAGCAATAGTATACGGTCTTGTGAGTAATAATGAATAATCTTGATTAACAATAAAAACACGATCAATACACAACATAATGGTAATACTCACTATTGAAAAATAACAAGGAAACAATCAAAAGCAAGTTAAGACAAAAAACAATATTAATGAACTCTACGTGACAAATGTAACACGTTTCATTATCAGTGTTATCAATTATACAATGGCAAATTGAAGTAGTAAAAAAGCACAGAACTGTGGAAAGCTATTAACAGTTAATTACACAAATCGGATGAGTTGATTAATTCCTGAACGTAATATTTATTACTACGCGAAGTGAAAATATGGATGTTATGCGATGATTTCAATTCGAAAGGCAATGAATTCCAAATGGCTATGCTAGTAAATAAGGTTGAGAACCTGCCGTAGTTTGTCCTTACGGCCGGCAAAAGAAGATTATAGCACTGAGAAAACCTGGTGATGTTACCATTAGTTAAGTGACGATGATCAATGCATGCAATAAAAATGTCATGCGTGATGAGTCTAAAGGCGACAACGGACATTCTATGACAAAATAATTGTCTCAATGGGAGTATGTTAAGCTGAGAAAACAACGAGCTGCAGGAGAAGTAAAATGGGCTGAAAGTCATTAATCTAACTGCTTGATTCTGAAGTCGCTGCAAACGTTCGATGTGCGTGAAATATGTGTTGGCCCAAGATGATACGTAATACGAAATATGGCTATGAATATAAGCAAAATACAAAGTACGTATGATGTGAGGCGGAAAATAAGTTCGTGTCTTGATGATAACGTGAATACCAAATGCAATCTTTTTAGCGAGTGATGCTGCATGTTTATGAAATTTTAGTTCGCTATCTAAGATGACGCCAAGAAACCGCGCTTCACTGGAAATGTTTATGACGGTACTACCAATGTGAAGGGAAGGTTGTATGTCAAGTGAAATGCGCGGGGAATGGAACAACATAAACACGGTTTTAGTAGCATTGATCTGAAGATAATTGGCCTGGCACCATAAAGTTATGTTATGTAAATCTGTGTTGAGGTCAGACTGGAGTGAAGAAACTGATTTAGATGACTGAAAGATGGTTGTGTCGTCAGCGTAAAGTATGCACTTGGTCCTTGTAAGAATTGTAGGTAGATCATTAATAAACATCAAAAATAAAAGTGGGCCTAAAATTGATCCCTGTGGAACACCGACGTTAATTAACTTGGGCGTTGAAAGATGGCCATTAACATGAACCATTTGAGACCGGTTACTGAGGTAGCTCTTAATAAAACTTAGTGGCGGACCAGACATACCAAATGATTCGAGTTTAGCAAGTAGAACGTGATGATTTATAGTGTCAAAAGCCTTCGTCAAATCGATAAACACAGATCCCACAAGTAACCCTCTATCAATAGCTTGTTTAATTTCCTCCGTTAGGGTAATTAGTGCCAGCTCAGTTGAATATCCATGACGGAATCCGAGTTGTTGTGGAGATAAAAGATTAAATTTTTTCAGATAACGCATTAATCTAATGTGGAATAACTTTTCAATTACCTTACCGAAGAAAGACAGGATACAGATTGGCCTATAATTCTGTACAAAAATCTTATCACCCTTCTTAAAAACTGGAACTATTTTACCAGCCTTAAGGCAGCTCGGAAACACACCCGCTGAAAACAGCTTGTTAATAATTACTGCCAAAGGTGGGGATATTAAGTTTGAAACTAGCTTTACTTTAAAAGGATCAATATTATCTAAACCAGCACTTGTGGTCTTTAGTGATGTGATGACCTGAAGGACTTCATCTGCAGACGTGGAATGAAGATAAAAAGAATGAGTACACCGTGGTATATTGCGTAAATGACCTGGTGATTGCTGCGTATCCGCAGATGCGCAGAAATGCTCACTGAACGTAGCCGCCACTCTTACAGGGTCGGTATACATTTCGTCGCCTTGCTTTATTTTTATTGTGGGATCTGAGCATTTTTTCATGTTCAAGAAATCTTTAATGATTTCCCAGCAGCGTCTCGTGTTACCCGTGTTTTTTACAATGAGATTCCGGTAGTAATTGCGCTTAGCACACCTAAGTAAGGAAGATAATGTTGCTGAGTATTTGTGAAAGCGGCATTTTAATGCGAGATTATAAGGCTGCGACTTTAGTTTCTTATGAAGGTTATTCTTTTTATTAATGGACTTCAACAACGAGTTGCTTATCCATGGATTTCTAGGGGAACGATACCACTTTGTGACAGTAGTGGAAGTGGTGGATGCATCTATACCTGAAGCTATTACTTCTGAGAAAGACTCAAAAGCCTTTTCTGCGCAGTCTAGATTAGTCACCGATGTCCAGTCTACTGTGCTAATTATTTGCACAAACTTGTCCGCGTCGAATCGGCGTTTCGTAGAGATGTTACTGGCCTTGGTATTTTCGGAGCCCAGAATGAAAAATACGGGATTATGGTCTGTAATGCTATGATCTATTACACCTGCTACGTGTTCAGTGGAAATGTTGGAGATAATATGATCTATTAGGGTATTCGAACCTAGTAAATCGTTTCTAGTTGGTGCTGAGATATGCGACGTAAAGCCATAGCAGTATAAACAGTTCATATATTCTAAGCACGATGCACTATCAGGATCAATCATGTTTATATTAAAATCACCACATAAGACAACGTTTTTATTTTCCCTCACTAGGTTATTAAGAATGATGCTTAACTGATTACAAAAATCGGAATACGACGATGAAGGTGACCGATAAATGGAAGCTATAATAGTACTACGGCTATTCAATGGTATAACACTATGGTTGAATTCAAGCCAAACAGATTCACATAAAATATTATTAAAGATTATGTCACTACGGCGTGTGTAGGTTAAGGATGAGTTGACAAGTATGGCACTACCGCCACCACGACAGAGCTCCCGATTACAGTATTCGGAATAATAACCTGGCAATCCATACAAATTATCCTCATTACCAGACAACCAAGTTTCAGATAAACATATGACAGAGAATGAATGTTTAAGCAAGGAAATCAACGCAACAAGGTCATCCTGGTGCTTTCTAAGACTGCGAATGTTTAAGTGAAGTAGTGATAGGGATGGTGACTTCTCGAGTAGCAATTCTGATGTTTGCTGGCACGAGAACGCAGCCAGGTTGATCTAAGGTCAGTTTAAAATGGGGACTGATAGGATAACTAGGAGAATACTCGGAGATCTTCTGCGCATGCAATTCGAAACACGCGACTGTCATCCGCCTTTCTGGCTTTGATTGTACAATTGTCAGTCCAGAGATGCTTCCACTGATTGGCCTTCTTAAGCGCAAGTGCCTGTGCAAAGAGGCGCTTTCGTTCTGGTGTGAGATGGTCATTCACATACACAGGTTTAGGGCCTGTGCTCTGAGAAAACCCTAGATCTGTGGTAGACAAGCGTGCCTTTCTTGCCTTTTTAGCGAATTCAGCCTTCTTGTTTCTCGAACAGAATCGCGCAATAATGTTGCTTCCATTCTTTGCGGGCACCCGATGCGCGGCGTCTATGTCTGTATCGGCAATTGGACAACCAATCTTCTCACCGATAACCTGGACGACTGCCAAGCAGTCTTCGCCCTTTGTCTCAGGGATTCCCTTCAGTTCAACATTATTAAGTCGCGAGTATTGTTCAAGATCACACATTTGTTTACTGAGCTTCTTATTCTCATCCCTCAGGACCTTGTTTTCTTTAGTTAGTGCCTCATTGTCATTCTTTACACGTTCACAGAGGTCATTGAACATCACAAGGCTTGTTTTCATCTCTGCGACCTCCTGCCGAAGAGCCTGTATTTCCTTTGCTAGTTCCGCGCAAGTCGGCATTCTCAAGATAAGTAATGAAGAAAAGTATACTCAAAATACGGAACACAAGACACAAAATAAAGACACAAACACACAAGCCACAAGACACAAAATAAAAAAAATAAACTATATAAAATATATTGAAGGCAGCAGTGGAAGCGAGAAAAAAGGCAAAACAGAAAGGAGTGCACCGAGAAGCAACGAACCTGGACGGAGCGAACACAAGGGTCAATGCTTGTACACAGCCGCAACCACTGCTGCCAAAATGACAAGCAATGGCAAACGATGGTCTATTTGTAGGGCTCCTTGTCCGGTAGATGGCGAACGTAGCGGCTGAAGTTCAGTGACGTAGCTGCCCGTGCCGAGGATACAGCAGGAGCAGCTAAGCAGTGCTGTCCAGTAAGCCGTGCAGATAAGATTCACCACCTGGACGGAGCGAACACAAGGGTCAATGCTTGTACACAGCCGCAACCACTGCTGCCAAAATGACAAGCAATGGCAAACGATGGTCTATTTGTAGGGCTCCTTGTCCGGTAGATGGCGAACGTAGCGGCTGAAGTTCAGTGACGTAGCTGCACGTGCCGAGGATACAGCAGGAGCAGCTAAGCAGTGCTGTCCAGTAAGCCGTGCAGATAAGATTCACCACCTGGACGGAGCGAACACAAGGGTCAATGCTTGTACACAGCCGCAACCACTGCTGCCAAATGGTGGCTAAAGTCAAGGCACGAGTGAAAATTAAACGCTTCACTGCAAAGTACGAATCATCAACTTCACTTTTTAAAAGGAAAAAATAAATCTAGTTTTTGGTTCATTAAGTATTACGGCTTGGTGGCGCTGGCCACCGCCCGATCTAAAGGGTACAGACATATCCATCCATACATCCATCCATCCATCCATCCATCCACCCACCCACCCATCCATCCATCCATCCATCCATCCATCCATCCATCCATCTGCCCGTCCGTCCGTCCGTCCGTCCGTCCGTCCGTCCGTCCATCCATCCATCCATCCATCCATTCATCCATCCATCCATCCATACGTGCGTAGCACAATCCACCCAGACAGGGATGCACGTTCCAATGACGAGGGCTAACTGGGTGAAAAGACAGAAGTAGTTTTTAGCGACCATTGTCGCTGCGGCCAACCCATGCCCACTGAACGGGTGATGCTTCGAGGACGAGCTTATGTAGTCCACCGTTGTCGCTGTCGATGTCGTTGCGGCCTTCCTCAAACGCTCTGGTGTCGCATCACACAGGGGTGAGGGGGTCCCAGGAAATCAGCGCCGATATCGCTGCAAGCCTCCGGAAGAGGGCACGTGCCAGACTTGGGTACGTGCGCGTCACAATCCACACAGACAGGGATGCACGTTCCGGTGACGAGGGCCAACTGGGTGAAAAGACAGAAGTGGTTTTTAGCGACCATTATCGCTGCTGCCATCCCATGCCCACTCTATGAAAATACTCGAGGTAGTTCTCTACTGTTAGAAGCCAGGACGAGAGTATTGCGAACCAAGACACAACGGGTCAAACACAGAGGGGTAGACACGGTATGCAGTGCGTGTGGAGAGGAGTAGGATACTGCCGAACAATTGATAATGTTCTGTAAAGGGCTTCACCCTATAGTTCAGGATTATGGCGGAGAGTTTTTCAAAGCACTGGGGTTTCGGGACAGGGAGGGCAAAATAGAGTTTAAGCGGCTAGAAATAACTAGAAAAAGGTTATCTGATTGGTGGCTAAAGTCAAGGCATGAGTGAAAATTAAACCTTTCACTGCAAAGTAGGAGTCCTTAACCTAACTACTTAAGGGAAAAAATAAATCTGTTTTTTGGTTCAATAATTATTACGGCTTGGTGGCGTTAGCCACCGTCCGATCTAAAGGGTAAAGCCATATCAATCTATTCATCCATTCATAGTGAAAAGTGGCTTGCAAGACGTACTAAGCCATTCGCCTGTGCACGCACCTTTGTTGCCGAACCCTGTGAGCTTTTGTTCAAAGCACCTTGTACTGGTGAGTCACCCGCACGACGGAAGCGTTCTCATGGTGAGCCAGCCTGAGAAATAAGTGGTTCCTGTCGCGACACCACTCCCGACAAGATAATGTGGCGCCACGAGTGCTGTCAAAACACGCGTGCATGACGGCAGAATTGTGTGCACTGACTCCAGAAAGCCGACCGGCTGTCTAGACAGGCTTGTTGTCGCGCAAAAAGATTTTAAGCTGTACATTGATGAAATGACGGTGTGCTTCTTTAGCCGATTTCTTGGAGGATGAGAATAGAAAAGTGTGGGAACGCACAGGCGGAGAAACGTCTCTGAGGAAAACAGGGTTTGCTGAATTGGTGGAGCATGGAGAAGAGGTTCGTCCCACGAGGCGGTCTCAGATGTGACGGGAGGTATTTAATAGAGAGAAATGAAGAGGAGAGGAGCTTGGTGCTCGAGAACGAGATCGGAAAGCGGGAACAGAGGTCTTGCTTGGTGACGATTCTGATCCAAGGTTGATGTCACATCGAGAAGTTGGTGTCAATGTTTTGGAGTATACAAAGAACTCGGCAAGTAGTGGCAACTTTATTACAGCTCAATGCTTACTGTGCGGATGGTTTAGTGGCCGCCCAGGCCTTTGTTTGCAAATAGGTGTCAGTTTGTAGATAAACTGAAGTTTGCCAGGAAGTGAGCAACCGGGCTTGTCCAGTCCTTCAACGTGTCGTCGTGACTATCTGAACCACCAGGATTACATGCATCATTCTAATCTTCACTAGCGCAGTCGACAGGATGTCGCGGTGGCTTCCTGGAAGACAATGAGACTTGTTGTCTTTCTAGCACACACACGCCTTAAGCCAAAGGTAGGGGTGAAAGAACGAAATCACCAGGTGACATCAGAGCAGAGAGGAAGATATGCAATTTTAGAAACCTGAACTCGCCGCAACACTGAACGTGAAGATCAGCTGAGCCGGAATTGAGTGTGACGGATTCTCACGCTCGTACATTGACTTCTCACCCCGAGCGGCTCGCACCTACTGATGTTATGGAGAAAACCAGCGGGTGACCGGCGAACAGCACACGTATCAATGGAGAGACTGGGTGGTGCACGTACATGCTACCACTGCGGGAAATTGGTTCCACTATCTGCTGGCTGCTAGTTTTACCCAGATGTGGTGTGGCGACTTATCTACGCACAGTGAACCACAGGTGGATCCCTGTTCTATTTTCTGGGGGCGCAGCATGGCGACTAGGGTGACAGGAAATCAGAGGGCAGATGGGACTACTGAGAACCAGTAGTCAGATCGTAATGAGGCATCGACGGATACAATTGGCACAAATGCGGTTGCTATTGAAAGCGCGGATCGTGTTGTTCGAGTTCGAATGAAGGAACTAGAAATAGAGTGTTTGAAGCTCCAAATTGAGCTACGAAAATTGAAGCTTAAGTCTCAGACAGGAGTTGAGGTGGAGAGGAGTGACAGGTCTGGTTCCGCACGGTATGCAGATCAGTTGCGAGCAGTTCTTCCACCGATGCCGGTTTCCGATGAGCTGGTGCCTGCGTGGTTCCGTGGCGCTGAAAATATGTTCACAAGCTGTGCCATTCTTGATGATGTAAAAGGTACTACCATCGTGCCAATTCTGAATGAAATAGCTGAGCATTGGTGGCAAATCAAGCTGAAGACCGAGTACTTTCATACGAGGAGGTTCACGATATAATCCTGAATAAACTGAAGCTCCCACCTGAGGAGTACAAATGCCGCCTTTTCACCTGTCGTAAAGGCGATGGGACATGGGGACAAATTGCCACAAGACTCGAGATCTCGCTTGACTATTATCTCCGCATTAGAGAAATTAGCAGTGTTCAGGAGTGTTCAGGAACTGCGCGCGCTGCTCATCTCAGACCGAGTGAAACAACTGATGTGCGAAGACATGCGCACATACGTGATTCAGCATAAAACAGCACAATGGCCAAGACTTCATGACCTCGCGAAGTTGGTGCAGAAGTAGGATGAGAGCACGAGTTATAGAAAGTCATGAAATCCAGCTACAGCACGAACGAATAATTATGACACGTTCAATCGCCACTCGACAGATAGGCTAGCTCAGGAAAACAAGAGAACAGGCTTCCGATGCTATGGTTGCGGGGAGAACGGGCACTACCAGTGGCAGTGCTCGTAAACGACACGGCCGGCAGCGGAAGAGGGACAAGACCGTTTGTCTCCGGAGAGACTCACCGCGAGGGCGGCCCGTGAACCAGTGGAGGAGAGCTTATTGCCTGCACGGTGGTGCTGGAATATTAAGGTTAACATGTATAAAATTGACAAATGTGGGTCACAACTTCAACGGGTGTTTAGATTCGGGGGCGTATGTTACAGTGATCAGGGAAACGTTAGTGCAACAATAAGCGAAACTTCAGGAAGTAGGCCAAGTACGCTTGAGAGGAGCATTTAGGCAGGCTGGTGCAGCTGACCTAATGTACGTCCTGTTACGCTGTACGTTCAGGACGGAGGCTCAGCTCCGAAGCTGATGGAACAACGTGCAGTCACCGTTGTACTTACAGAAGTAGATGCCCTACTAACGCCAAGAACGTTGGAGAAACTCAAGCAGATTCAAGCAGGGTTGGCGGAATTGGCGTTTCATATAGTGAGAAAGGAGAAGCTATTGTTGATGTGGTATATCATAAAGATAAAATAAAAGCAGATGAGATGCCAGAGCAGCCGAATACAAAGGTTTCATTTGCCGAGGCTGCGAAACAAGTACAGGCTTCAGGTAGTGAGACCAGGGGGGGGGGGGGGTTCAAGTTTACAAAAGCAAGTGGATAGAATCCCTCCACAATGCACTGCGCAGGCAGCCCCACGAGACTCTCGGAAGCTGCGCGCTCATTGGTTCGTGCATAATTTTGTCAGCAAACATGTCTGCGCTCATGACGGGTCTGCAGGGTTCGTGTGTCGGGCACGGGCACAGCTGATTCAGACGCCGCGGTGAAGGCGAGAACGAAGTGGACGCTCGTACGCGTACTCGCAAACCATCTACGATGAATGCGAAGATGGCGCTATCAATAAGTATGGGCTACTGGCGGGCTGCCGCAACGCTGTGCACATGCCAGTGTCGACGATGCCCGAAAAACTTGTTGCTCCGTTTGCAACAATCGCCGAAAAGCATCGAAGTCGGCGCAGATATACAGTCAACAATAAAAGACGACGGTGTAAATAGTTCATGGGCACACTCTATAACATTTATCGTAACTCGGTACCTTGGTTGCAGCTCAAAAAGCCGATGCCTAGGCACATGAGTGCCTATACACCGCACACGTGACTCGATTGGCCGCAAAATATAGGCTAAGCTTGCACTCACTCTGTCATATGTTAGGCTACTTGTAGTGAATGCCACCACAACTGAGTATGGTAGCAATGCAAAATGAGAAGCGCGAATTTATGTTGTAGCGCCGCGATAGACTTCAAACGAATATTTTTGTGGTGTCCCTTTATAAACACGCGAAGCAATTCTGTTCATATGAGGAGCGAGAGGCCACGCTGTTATTAGAAGAGAGGGACACGAGTGACAGCGTAATTTCTCTAGGTGAAGTACTTTTCGAAATATACATTATGTTGTGCATATAAAGAGCCTACGTCCAGCCAGCGTCTCTTTTTTTTTTGCTCGCTTCACCGCGCTGTCAGCCTGTAGAGCGTAAAAGCGCTTACAGCACGAGCACTTTCATACAGCAAAACGTGCTCAAGCAAGGGGTTTGTGAGTAGTGAATATCAGAAGCAAATTCAACACAAATCCAACAGCGGTACACTCAAATCAAACGTCTAAACGAATCTAGTAATTTTTTGGTAGTTTTCAAATAGTAAGTAAACCTTTTTAAAAATAATCGTAATACTCCACAACAGTTTCTTTGAATCAAGTTATCAAAACCCTCACCAAATATTACCTCCATTTTAAAAACTGTGATAAACTTGTATACAGCGTGAACAGAGCCTCCGATATGCTTTTCAACTGTATGTCGAACTACCGCAGTAACTACATATTCAAGTCGAAACTCTGTTGCCACCTTCAGATAGAATTGCGGCTTAATATCTGAATAATTTTGAACGGAGCACCATGCATTCACCCGAAGATTTGTTGGAAGAGGCAAAATTATCACGGCACAGAGAGGCACAGAAATTATACCCTGGCACAGAGAGCATGTATAAATAAAGTGTTGAAAGCTGTATGTGTAAGAAGAATATACGTGAGGAAGACTTGCATGTGTTTTTATTCGTGAAGCTGAATGCATCCATAGTCCCCTATTTCAATGCTGAACACAGGAAATGATTAGAGTAACATTGCAAGATGAGCTAGTAGGTATGAGGTCAACGCAACTTATTTTTTGCACACAATGACACATGGACAAAGAGGGGGAACAACACCAGCACTGGTGTTGTTCCCTCTCTTTGTCAGTGTGCGCTAAAAATAAGTTACGAAGAAAATTATCAATGCGATGCAGCTCCACCGTAGTAAAAACAGAGTGAACGTGTTGTTCGCAGCAATAATGCGTTATCTGGTATTATTTGTAGCTATAATAGTCCTGCCAATACTTGGCTACATTTATTGTGGTAATTTAGGGAATACAAAAAGAATATAAACCTTCAGCTGATCCTATGCTTTGTTCCTTCAATGTTGTCCCATAGGCACCAATTATTTATAAAATATTCAGTACTTCGTATATACACCGTTCAATTTGATTATCGAATGCTATTCGATTCGTTGTTCAAATATTTGCAAGCCCCTAGTAACGTTGTTGCCACCAATTACCCATATCTTTTTGTGTGAATGTGATTGCGCGCCTGTAAACATCACGAGTGTTTTGTTTTTGTGCTGTATCCCGTCCTTCATTGAACACACCCTAGCACATGCCTCAAGGTACGTATATCTAAAAAAGAAAACGTACCTGGCTACATGTAATTCCAATTCTTCACACAAATTGCAAGTAAAAACGTAAGTGTATTTGGTGAAAATTGCTCTGAATCTTGCCGTTCATTAGCAAGAAAGATCAGTTTATAGCACATATTTTCTACTCTTAGCTTACATCAGTAAACTAAGCATGAGCATGTTCACAAGGACTTGTTTATTACTGCAGTATTTGTACAATAAATAAAAAAACGAAATATCAGACACCACAAATAACTTTGCTGAGGTAAGAATTAACACGGTAATTTACAAAAAGTACCCTTTAGAATTCAACACATGGTAGACAGAAAATTTAGTGAGTGCCAATACATTGGGGCAGTAGCTACCTAAATCACGAGTGGCAACCTGGCTAAAATTTAATTTTTAGTATCAATAAAGTGTATTTTCTGAGAAGCTCTAGAAGCAACCATTTTCTGCCTCAAGTTGAGCCAAATGCATACACACTTTGGGTGCTTCGTCAAAAATATGCAAATTATCACATGGAACAATAAATGTTGTCCTGAAACAAAAAAATAAAATTCAATGTTTAACTGTTTTTGCTAGAGGATTCTGAATATGAGATCAATAGTTAAGGCTGACACAAGATGTGCTAAAAATACAAAAAAACTTGCTATTGCGAATTGCTTGGGGAATGTGAAGTCCACATAAATATTGCTACTTCAGCTATGTGAATTGCCATATGTGATGGTTAAGGGATGTTTGTCACTATGTTTGTTGATAGCGGACGAGAAAGGATTAACATGAACATTTTATTTCATGGCATGGGTGGAACGGCTGACGACGCACGGATACGCTACCGTGTGCAGCGCCGTTGAGTCGGACGTCGCAGCCAACCCACCAGTCAGGGTCGCAACTCCGGAGGTCCAGGATCAGGCCACGGCTCACGAGGACCACACCCGGTAGGCCTCGCCCACGAACCTGCTCCCGGCCACTGCACCCAGGCAGGAGCCGTTCGGCAGGTGTCGGCCTTGGACCTTGAACAGACACACCAGAGCTCGACCTGGCCGACACGTACGGATCTCACGTCCGGCTCAGGAACGCTGCCAGGAACTCGTCCTCTCGAGCGGCGCACCGCTTCCTCTGCCTTCCTGGCCTCCACCCTCGAGCTCTTTTTCGCACGTTTCTCGGTACGGCTCGGCACCGCTGGCGATCCTCGATTCCGCCAGCAACTCCCCTGGCCCCTCGATCCTCGGCCACCCTGGACCTCGCCCGGCTCCGTGGTCCTCCGTGCACACGCCCGCGTCTCACCCGGCAGAAGGTCTCGCTCGTCCCTTGCCGCTGTGCGACACTATGGTGACACTGGCGCCTGATGGCATGGGTGCGACTACTGAGCAGTCAACCCGCATCGGAGACGCGATGCTCCATGCGGGGAATGGTGAGCCCGTCCAGCGAAGAGTGTGCGCCGAGACGCGATGCTCGACGCAACTGTGACCATTAGCCAGGCCACGTTCATCGCTGTGTCGAACGGCTAACCGTGGAGACGCCTCGCCGAGATCCGCGATGCCCTCGGCAAGGAAGAGAGCAGCAGACCAGGCCGCGCCCCGAGATGCAGTCCTCGTGCCGGCAATGCCGCCCCAGCTGGTGGTTGGACGGCAGCAGCGTGGACGGCCGCGTTCCCTGGCCGGAACCTGGATCGCCTGCGTCCGACGCTTCGGCCCGCTGTCTCCCGTCTGCCGCTGCTCCGGCTCGTCCCCAGCCACAGAGCCCACTGCCACGTGATGATCATACGTGGCCCAATCGTGGCACGCCACCTCTATGGGCCACCACTGGTCATCAGCTGATTGGCGCACAGTTGCCTCGTAATCGCACGTGCCTTCTTCTCTTCTTCTTCATTTCTTGTCGCTGATGCTGATGCTGATGCTGATGACCTTTGATGGATGGCGCTTACCCACAAAGGGGGATGGGCCAAGAACCGGGCGGCAGGATACTTAAATGCAACTAAACTGAAAATGAAGCCAATCTGAAAAAGTAGCTTAAAATAATACTACCAAAAAACAAAAATGTGTGCTGAGCAAGCAGTCAAACCATCTTTTGTTTTTGAAAGACATAACTACGAATTATAAACTAAAGATTTGAAAAGGTAGTGGTTCACTAGCATGGTAATCTTTTAGTTGCGTTGATGTAATCAAACACAGCGGAGCATACATCCCTGTGGCAGAAACCAAATGAAGTTCCGCCAAGTGATAAAAGTACTGGTAAATTTACTTGTATTCCTACCTTTTGTAATGGGGCTACTAAAAATCTTTTTCTCTGATAAGAATAACGATGACAGAATAAAAAGAAATGTTCAATTGTTTCAATTTCGTTGCACCAAATGCATAGCGTTGACGCCTTGAGCTGAGCTTTATTAAGGTAATAATTTAGTTGTGGAACTGCACAGCGCAATCTGGTATAAGTGACCTCTAACTGGCGAGATACACACCAATGTTTATTCCAGCAATAGCTCAAATGCTCGAAATCTTTAAATTTATCCAAATTACCTTTTCCCCATTGCAGGCAAGCATTTCGGAACCTTAGCGCAGTTACGTAAGCCGTATCTGGCAAAACTGGGATGGTGGGCCCACCCAGGGATACTGCTGCTAAAGAGTCCGCCATTTCGTTCAAATATAATCCGCGGTGGCCTGGTACCTTCGTGCCTGGTCGCCTTCGTGCCACCTGCCCTCCGCTCGTCTTGTTCAGTTTTGGTTTGCCGTTCCTCGGCGTCTTTAAGTCCTTTCCTTACACCATATATATTTATCATGATAATAACACATGCAGCACAACACACCACATTCGGATGTGTTGTGGCTTTTGGGGATAAATATATATTTGTACTTGGGATAAATTTAGCATAAAAAGGTCAAGCATAACCTCTAGGTATAGATGCATATTGCCACGTATGTTTTATTTAGATAAAGTCGGGTTTTAGATAAAGTCGGGTATTTGAGATAAAGTCGTAAATTTAGATAAAGTCGGGTTTCACTCACAAAGACTAATAAACACTCGGCACAGGCGGCGTAGCAGCGTTTGAGAAGCTCTGCAATAGCTTGAGATCACACTCTTAAGTTTTTGGACTGTACGCGAATAGTCCAGTGCTTTTGCAGCCACCAGCAATCACCCCGGAATTTTCAATAGCACTCCTTGTCAGATTATTGATAGCCGACACACTGTTTACCACTACCAGGGTAGACTATGCATTACTTGTAATTTGATTTTCCGTAGTTCAGGCAAAGGTTTGCTGAAATAAAAAGATTTGTCTCAATCCCGCCAACTACAACAGTCTTCAACATCATTACCGCATGAAAATGCGCCAGTGTCACATAGATTTTTCCAGCCAGTTCTTAGGTCTATTCAAGAGATGTTAACATCTATAAATTGAGAACGTTGAAATTTTATTTTTAGAAACGTGCAGATGTATAACTGCTACATCGTAAAATGGAGTACTAACAGCCATCTCTTTTTGTTTAGATGTGAATACATTTGTTGAAGTGGACCAGTATAGAAGTGCCACTGTCAATGGAGACCATGTGACAAAGCCCATTGATTCTCGGAGTAGCTCACACCCATAGCTGTCTAGCATGGTGTAGAAGTGAAGGTTTCGAAACAAGTGCCAAAATGACGCAATGACGTGCTGCGACAATGGCCTGCTTGTGGTCCCCCATATTCTTGGATGAGAAATGGGATGTAAAGAGCTCTTATCACTGCACAGCAGAAGTCCTTGAACACCAATACTGTTAAAGAACTGGTGCACAGCCATTGATTTAACAATTAACTCAAACACAACAAAGCTCATTGTCTTCCATTCTAGCCATAACCTTCTTTCACCTACCCCCGCTATTACTATCAACGACCACTGAAATCTTTGTACCATTATGTTCGCATTCTTAGGAGTAGTCCTAGATTCTCAACTAAGGTACCATCATCACATTTCACCTATAGGACAAAAGGATAGCTCCTGGTATCAGAAAAATAATTAAAGCACGACCATTCTTCAACTTTGCTTGAACTATACTACGCATTTACCCATATTCACATTGCGTACTGACTGCATCACGTCATGGGCGAACACCTATGCATCTCACATCCTCCCCCACCATCGCCTCCAAAACCAAGTCATTTGCAGCCTAACAATCAGTACTCAATTCACCAGCGTGTCCCCATTTTTTCAACAACATATTGTACTAACAGTGTTTATATTATTCAAATATATACTGGGATGCTTTGTATTTATTTGTCTCAATGGATCTGTAACAGCCAATGTCTTGCTAAAATTTCAATTCATAAACGCTAATCCCACGAGGTCCGCCTTTAAGAAGATTTTGCTACTACATACAAGCACTAGCTATGGCAAACACACTACAACATTTGCTGCCAAACATTTCTAGAATTTAATACGACTAAGCTATAAATAATTGTCACTCCTCACTTTTGAAAAAAGAACATCATCTCATTTTGCAATCATAACTGATCTGTATTTATCTATTGGTATTCTCTTTCAGTTAGAGCTATTACTGTACGGGTCATATTTACATTTATTACTCGCGTAGATTTGAGTTGTGTGGTGAATAATTATTTATGTCCGTTTTGCTCATCATTGTGCTGCCATTTTTTTCATAGCCATGTATAATTACTGAACATTGTTTTATTATCAGTATAACTTGAATTTATATTACCAATTTGCCTTCTCTTTATTTTTATAAAAAGCATTTCAATTCAAGAATTATTATTATGCTAAAATCAAAGTCATTGCTCAGTAGAAAGTACACTCAGCAATAAAAAATTTGAGGAGGGCTCGACTTTGCTTTCCCCTCTGATGACAGACAGCTCTGTGGTGTACCTGGGCTTGCGGGCGACTTAACAGGACAGAATTTGTTTGTTTTAGGATAAGTGAAAGCGAGAACATTCAGCATTACAAGCTTTATCTGCCACTATTTATTCAATGTAAATATGAAGTTTCGATAGGAGCAGGTTTGCACTGGCAATTCATGGGTTTATTTTACACTTTCAAATGTTAGCAAAGGTTATGTTGGAGAACAGTTTCTTGTCAAGCAGAATGAGGAAATACGTATACTGAACGCCTTCCCAAAAAGTCCCCAAAAGCAGATGCTGTCCTAATTGCAGTACTTGTCCATACTGAGCCGAGCAGCAGCACCCGATAGCGTTCCAGCTCCCATCACTGATCCACATTGCTTCGAGGGCCAGCGTGTAATACTAGTGTCACACGGGGACTTTCAATCGCGATCATTGTCGATCCGGATTAACCACAATCCAGATTAGGTGCTGCTACACGGTCACTTTTAATCACAATCAGGCGTGATCGGGATCAAGACTATCGCGATCCGCACATCGCGATCTGTCTGAGAGATCAAATTTGCGGCCATCTGCAGCTCCTAGCGGACCTTGTTGAAATCACAATAAACAACAAAAACGAGCATAGTAAGATAAAAACGCTTTGAAACAGCTAGATGTTTATAAACAAGCAAATTGTAAACTGTTTAAATTGAAACAGTATCTAAAGTATTCCATATTTTAGGATTCGCATAGACCGCATGTAGTTACGCAAGAAGCAGACGGCAAGCAGACGACAAGCAGTCGACCGTTGCCTTTAGCGCTTAGTTCAACTCTCGCTCCGTCTGAGCTGTTGGAGAACCTAAAAGCAAACTGATTATGATTGTCACAAGCCTTTCGTCAACGTCGCAACGTACGCGCACTCCGTGGTCGAATGAAGAGAGCTTCCCAGTAATTGACCGCTGGCAGGATCGACTGGAGCAGACTTGAGGCCCCAGAAGTGAAACACTGGTGGTTACAACGAGATTGGTGCTTCGCTGCGGCTACACAGCTACGAGCGGGGGCCATCAGAAAAAAAGCCAAGGTTAAGAATCTCACACAGCAATACAGGTAAGTGCTAGGAAAGTTTTATGTAGTGATGAACTCATGAAATTACTATCGCTAAGGCCTCCAAAGTTTCTGACGTTTGAGCGGTTCTTGCATGAATAACATTGCTCATAAAGGGCTATATAGATATACCGTACGTCGAGTTTTGTCAGTGGCATGTTTTACGGCACGCAAATGCAACCTGGGGCATTTAATCTGACCCAAGCTTGAACCGGATTAGCTTGGACTGTGTAGCAGAGGTCATAAAGTTGATCGCGATCAAGAGAAATCATCTGGATCAACGTGATCGCGATTTAAAAAGCCAGTGTGACACCGGTATAAGGAGAGAGAAGAGAACAAAATGGTTTTAAATTTAGAGTTCAGCAACTGCTGTCTAGCGACATTTTCACTTGCTTTAAGACAGTTGCATCCGAAGAAGTCTGCACTTTTAGAGGTGTGTCAGCGTCACATAGCAAGTCACAGAGATGGCATAACATGGAATACAAAAACTGACAGCTGCACAAGCGGCTAAATTAAAGACTGAACTCTAGGAATGCAAGCACAGGGGTTTGCGTTGTTAAAAATTTTGCATGTTATGCATGTTAAAAAGTTATGTGACGTGATCTCGTACCTAATCTACTAGACTGCTCTACCATTCAAGCTGAATAGAGACAACTCCCTGTACTGAATAGGAGCGATACCCTACTAGTAAGATGAAAAACTGCCAAGTAGTTGCTAACTTTGTGTGGTTGGTTACCACAGCTGCATGTTTGTTGAAGCGGAAGTGAATTGCACGACAACATAAAAAGAAGCACCGGCCATCCTGAAGGCACGCGGAAGCTTCAACAAAAGATGGTGGTGCAGTATCCATATTGGGGATCCCACTTGCTCATGTCTAAAGCAGCAAACGCTATCAAGCTTTGAGAGAAAACTGAAGTTTCGAAACTAACACAAGCAGGATTGCTCGCAATGCCACCCACGCTAATTAAAAATATTCAATGTTTATCATAACCCCTGCCATTTCAGTGGGCATAACGGCATCCCAGTAACATACATGATGCTAATCAAGTAGTTCACGTGATCTGGCACAAAAGAAGACACAACAAAATAAGCACAATCACAGATTAATGAGGTAAAGTTTATGCAGCTGACCCAACAATTGGTACAATGAAAATACTTTTTTGCACCGTTGGAGGTCATTTACATGAGCTTTAAAAAATAAAGTGAAGGAATTCAAACGTTATGGCTTGTAAAAGTGTGACGGCAGTAAAAGCAGAAAAGGGGATACCAACAGTCTCATCTCCATATAAACTGAAATATGTAAGACGAAAATTCAGTATACGTGAGAGACAGTAAACCAGATTTAGAGTCGCTGTTCGTTTGCCCAATAAATGGCAAACGAATAGCGAATTGCGCTCAAGTTTACTGGTCCATGTCATTCAGCAGTTCATGGGTTAGTGAAACAAGCCAATTCAGACATGAATCAGTAACTAAGCATGTGTCCAGACTTTCCAGAAAGATGGAAGAGCTACCCTTAAATGACGTAGCTCATCAATGCACAGCCTTAAAAAGCATCTCTAGGGTGTACACCACTTCTTATGCATTTTTACATACTGCAGGCCTGATGAGGCTATTGCAGGAGTGGAAAAAAACACGAACAAATCAGCATTTATGAACAGACTTTTACTGACCAAAAACATTTTATTAGAGTCACTTGTGTTATAGTGCTTTGTGAAAATGTCATGACGTTAGGTGAATTTCCTGTAACATGTTATTTTGTTGTTGCTTCGGTGTAATGGTTACGGACGTTCGTCACAATGTTTGCTTATAGCGGGCGAGAAAGGATTAACATGAACCAGTTATTTGATGGCACGGGTGGAACGGCTGACGGCACACGGATGCGCTACCGTGTGCAGCGCCGTTGAGTCGGACGTCGCAGCCAACCCAGCAGTCAGGATCGCAACTCAAGAGGTCCAGGATCAGGCCACGGCTCACGAGCACCACGCCCGGTAGGCCTCGCACACGAACCTGCTCCCGGCCACTGCACCCAGGCAGGAGCCGTTCAGCAGGTCTCGGCCTTGGACCTTGTACAGGCCGACGGGCTCGACCCCGAACAGACACACTGGAGCTCGACCTGGCCCACACGTACGGGTCCCACGTCCGGCTCAGGAACGCTGCCAGGAACTCGTCCTCTCGAGCGGCGCACCACGTCATCTGCCTTCGTCACCTCCACCCTCGAGCTCTCTTTCGCACTTTCCTTCTTCTTGGCCAGGGCACTGCCAGGTACCCTCGGGTGCACACTGCAGCTCATGAGCTCGCAGCTCACGTCCGAGTTTGGCGCGTTGCTCGGTACGGCTCGGCACTGCTCGGCGATCCTCGATTCAGCCAGAACTCCCCTGGCACCTGGATCTTCGGCCACCCTGAACCTCGCCCGGCTCCGTGGTCCTCCGAACACACGCCCGCGTCTCGCCCGGCAGAACGTCTCGCTCGTGCCTTGCCGAGGTGCGACGCTCTGGTGACACCAGCGCTTGATGGCACGGGTGCGGCTACGTAGCAGTCAACCCGCATTGGAGACGCGATGCTCCATGCGGGGAATGGCCAGCCCGTCCAGCGAACAGCTTGCGTCGAGACGCGATGCTCGGCGCAACCGTGACCATTAGCCAGGCCACGTTCATCGCTGCGCCGAACGGCTGACCGTGGAGACGCCTCGCCGAGATCCGCGATGTCCTCGGCAAGGAAGAGAACAGCAGGCCAGGCCACGCCCCGAGATGCAGTACTCGTGCCGGCAACGCCACCCCAGCTGGTAGTTGTACGGCAGTAGCATGGACAGCCGCGTTCCCCGGCCGGAACCTGGGTCGCCTGCGTCCGACGCTTCGGCCCGCTGTCTTCCGTCTGCCGCTGCTCCGGCTCGTCCCCAGCCACAAAGCTTACCGCCGCGTAATGATCACACGTGGCCCAATTGTGGCACGTCACTTCTACGGGCCACCGCTAGTCATCAGCTGATTGGCGCACAGTTGCCTTGTAATCGCACGTGCCTTGTCCCGCACCTTCGTCGTTGTCGCTTTTCTCGAAACCTCACATTCGGTTATTTTTGCATGGTGGCCTCGCCACGGTGGTCCATTGGGTAAGGTACTCGGCTGCTGACTCGCAGGTCGCGGGTTCGATGCCCGGCTGCAGTGGCTGAATTTCTGATAGAGGCGGAAATGTTGTAGGCCCGTGTGCTCGGATTTAGGTGCACGTTAAAGAACCCCAGCTGGTCGAAATTTCCGGAGCCATCCACTACGTCATCTCTCATAATCAGGTGGTCGAAATTTCCGGAGCCCTCCACTACGGCGTCTCTCATAATCATATAGTGGTTTTGGGACGTTAAACCCCACAAATCTACATCATCTCTCCTCATCATATGGTGGTTTTGGGACGTTAAACCACACATATCAATCAATTATTTTTGCATGCTGTTGACGCACGACTCGAGGTGTCAGCAGTGCACCTATGTGTGACCCCCCTCCCCCCATATGGTTCTTGAATTTGTATGTACAACAAGCATACATACAACATTCTTCGCTTGCAAGGAGGTATGCTTGGGGCAAACGAACAATGACCAGCCGGCAGACGGCGCCCTACAAAAAGGGAGGATAGTGAAAAGTGGCTGTGTAGACGTACGAAGCCGTTCCTTTCTTCACACACATTTTTTGCCAAAGCCTGCGAGTTCTTGTTCACTGCACCTTGTGCTGGTGACTCACCCGCACAGCGGAAGTGTTCTCGCGTTGAGCCAGACTGAGAAATAAGTGGTCCCTATCGTGACACCACTCCCGACAAGATAATGTGGCGCCGAGCTCTGAAAATACGTGAGCATAAACGGCAGCATCGTGTGTATTAACTCCAGACAGCCGACCAGCTTTCTAGACAGCCTTGTTGTCGTACGAATGTATTCTTAAGCTGCACATTGACGAAATGACGGAGTTCTTCAGCCGATTTCTCGGAGGAGGAAGATAGCACAGTGTGGGAACGTATAGGCGGAGACACATCTCTGAGGAAAGGAGAGTTCTTTGCGGCATTGGTAGAGCGTTGAGAAGGGGTACATCCCACGAGGCGGACTCAGATGAGACGGGAGGTAGTAATAGTGTGGAATGGAGAGGAGAGGATCTTGGTGCTCGAGAACGAGATCGGGAAGCGGGAACAGAGGTCGTGCTTGGCGATGACTCTGATCTAAGGTTGGTGTTTCATCAAGAAATTGGTGTGGGTATGTGGAGTATATGAAGAACTTGGCAAGTAACGCAAACGTAATTACAGATCAGTGCTTACTTTCTGGTCAGTTTAGTGGCCGCCCCGGCCTTCCTTTGTAAATAAGTGTTAGTGTGTAAATGAATGGAAGTTTGTCAGGAAGTGAGAAACCGGGACTTGCCCAGTCCTTCAAAGTGTCGTCATCGCCATCTGAACCATCGGGATCACTTCCATCATTCCAATCTGACTATGTTCTTGAAAATACTCTCTCTAGATGGGTTTAGTGGTTTGCATATAGTTGACCAATTAAGGGGATAAATGGCACTGTTATAATGAGAGATTCACAGCACATCCCGGAGTGAATGATAATGAGTGAGGCGAAGCATCCGTCCATCCGTCTCAGACAGACAGACAGACAGACAGACAGACAGACAGACAGACAGACAGACAGACAGACAGACAGACGGACGCTTCGCCCCACTGACCATGAATCAATCCATGGATATGGTCTGACATTTAGCCGTGAATTACAACCATGTGTGGGGTAATGTCCTGCATTTCACATACTTCTGCGTAACTGTGGTTAGCGAATCGAGCAGACGCCAGCCTTATTCGCAACTATCACCGTCTTGAGAGGGCGCTATTGCAAGCCCGACATGGCTGTCGTTTAGAGGATTGTGCAGCAGGCTCGCCGGCAGCCGCCGCCGGTGTGTGCGTCGCTTCAAGTTGTGCAGTATTTTAGGCTGCGGTCACCGTGTTGTCAAGGCTTTGCTGAAAAAGTCATGATTCTAGCATGTATGATATCGCACTCTGGGTGTTGAGAAACGCGTGTGCGGGAGGAAAAGAAGTTTTGAATGGCAGGCGTGTCGTCTGCTGCGGTGTGAAAAAATGCACACACAGCTTTGTGAACGATGCTCGTGCCACGGCCAGGAAAAAAATTGCCCGCAGCTTCCCTCGGGGGAACACTGAGGAGGATGCGGAGCACATAATTGGTTAACGGGGTGGTAAAGTGCGACTTACTTGGGTCGATGGCTAAATTGGTTAACGTGGTTGTGAAATGGGGTGTTAAATTGCGACTTACTTGAGTCGATGGCTAAATTGGTTAACGTGGTTGTAGGAGGGGGTGTTAAATGAGTGAACACGTACACACGTATGCGAAAGGGCGGCGCTGGTCGAAGCGACGTCGATCATTGTGTTTGTGGATTCGTTGGAATTCATTTCACCGCGACCTTGGACGTCGACGCACCGTACAAACCAACCGACGAGCGGCAACTGAGCGAGCGAGCGCCGACCTTGAGTATATATACAGTGCAACGGCGCATGCACTGTCAGCTGTTGAATGTTCTCGAAGCGCGACGGTGCATGCGCGTCCACTGGAGAATCAGGAGAATTGTAGATGTCGAACGCGGTGTGTAGAGGAGGAAGGGTGCACAGATGGTGGAGGAGTGAAGCGCGCGCGGTGTCTAGAGGAGGAAGGGATGCACAGATGGTGGAAGAAGGAGGAAACGGCGCGACGGCGCATGCGCGCGCGTCAGCTGTCGAATGTTCCAGAAGCGGTGCGGACGGCGCGGACGGCGCACTACAAGGCGCGAGTATAAGATGCTTCCGCATCTAAAATCGAACGGCTGTGCTCTTGCAAAGCAGGAAATTTCGCCTTTGACTGCACTGCGTCTGCACAGCGGCATCCAACAAATTTTGTGATTATTCTAGCTCAGCAAGAAACAGTAAATCATTTACACTGCGACTCACAGTACTTTTCTAGCTTCGGTAGTTTATTACCGAATTCATAATAACCACAGTAGAAATTACCAGCGAAAAACATAAAGCACAAGCGAACAACCAAAGTGAGGCCTGCTGAACGATGGCATGAGCTGGCTGCGTTGGAATCCCCCGAATAACAGTTACGACGGATGCCGCATGGCGAAGCACCATCAGTGAAAGTTGCGAATAAACGTTATGAATTGTCCTGCGTGCTCGAGCACTCAATATGCTCATCTATACTAGCGCGTCTAAACCAGCGTTTCCAAACGAGCGCGCAGCTATGAATCTACCCCAGAGAAACAGGTACTAGATCCTCAAATAATGCTGCCCAAGAAGAAAAAAGCAGATCTCACGTACAGTGGGAATCAACGATACGTGAAAAACGAATGACAAATGTTGATATGTCACTTTAAAATCTCCACAACATTACGAGGTGGAGGCAAATGATGCCGTACATAACTTCCGTGTTATAATTATCCTGTTTGGATGTGTCGTTTACCTTCGTCATCTAATCACGTCACGGGATACCAAATTTAGCATATGTGGAGCTAACAAAATGGCCGTAAGCACGCTATTAGCGTGGTATGTTGTCATCTTCTTACTTGACACGAGTGTCAGGATTATCATGTTTGCACCAGTCATATATTTCGTCATCTATTGACGTCACGTAACACCAAGTTTGGCATTTGTTGAGCTCACAAAACGGCCTCGAGCGCATCATGAAGGGGCCACTATAGACCAATTCCATGTTTAAAAACACAGGTAGGCCAATGTCGACATTATGGCTAAAATTATAGCGACGTCCGCATGTAACTTCCGCCATAAGCGCTGAGAGCTGCGATGTGCGCCAAAAGAACGACGTTGTGAGACGCCATAAACGTTGTGAAAGCCATAAGCACTGAGCCCTGCGATAAGCGCCAACAAACAAAACTAAGTTGTGAGACGCGACTCACATCCAACCACGACGCAGCTCGTCGGCATAAAGTTTTTTTTTCGTTGATTGACTGAGAACATTACGTGCATCATTCAAAACCCAGCAGAAACTGCGGTAGGCAGAACGTCTTTTGCCTACCAAGACAGCGCCACCACAATTTCGTGACGTAAGTCCGGTGGAATGTGTCTATACCACAATGTAGCGTTGACGCACGCCACCCTGGGCACAGTGATGCTGCGTTAGCAAAACGCGAGCACTCTATTGTCTGACGCCAGGCGCAAGAAGCGCCCATCGGTGAGGCCGGATGGCAACCAGCGTGAAATGCGACACGCTGCATTTCGCCATTACGTGCCGATGCGTAACCCCACACTGCGTCTCCCTCTTTTCGCGACTGAGGGACGCTGGATGCGCTGAAACGCGCATGCGTCAAAGCAACGTAGTGCAGCGTGTGCCTGCGAGTATATGGCAGGACCGGCGCCTGGCGTGGAAACGCCGGCGTGATGCGACGAAATGAACGCCTGCGAACACGTGCACCGCGTGAAGTCGAAATCTATTGGCGCCTTGACTGTGGCATATAGTCATGTTCTCACATGGCACGCATCTCTCGATTATCATGTTTGCACAAGTCACGTACCTTCGTCATATATTGACGTCACGTAATGCCAAATTTGGCATGCGTGAAGCTAGCGACACAGGCGCGAATGCATCATGAGTGTGACATGCAGTCATGTTGTTACATCGCATATATGTCGTGATTATCCTGTTGGGATGTACCATTTAGCTATGTCGTCGGTTCACGTCACGTAATACCGATTTAGGTAATGTGAAGCTGGCGAAATGGCCACGGGCGCGTCATGAACGTAGCATGTAGTCATGTTGTTACCAGACGCATATCATGTTTATCATGTTTGCACGAGTATCAAGCCTTCGTCATCCATTTACGTTCCGTAATACCAAATGTGGTATAAGTGAAGCTAGCGAAACGGCCGCCAGCGCAATAAGAGCGTGGCATGTAGTCATGTTGTTACATGACACGCATCTCATGATTATTACGTTTGCACCAGCCAGACTCCTTCGTAATCCACTCACGTACCACTCCACTCACGTACCAATCCACTCACGTAATCCACTCACGTACTCACGTAAATTTGGTATATGTAACGCTAGCAAAACGGCCGCGAACGCATCACGAGTGTAGAATGTAGTCATGTTGTTACATGACACGCATATCTTGATTTTCAAGTTAGGGTCACTCGCTTGTGTTCGCCATGCAATCATGTCAACCATATCAGTTTTTCAACATGCCATATGAACGAGACCACCGCAAGATCTGCAGGACTAGGAAATATAAGTCATGACATTCATGACATACATGTGACGATTCTCATGTTATGACTAGTCAAATATGTTCTTCATACAGTCATAATTTGTCATACCAAGATTGGTATCGGTACCACTATCGAAATGGCCAGCAGAGCTATAAGTCGTAGGGGGATAGATAGATAGATAGATTAGATAGATAGATAGATAGATAAATAAATAGATAGATAGATAGATAGATAGATAGATAGATAGATAGATAGATAGATAGATAGATAGATAGATAGATAGGCTCAAAGTCGCCGAAGTTCGCTAAGAAATGCTTCGCATTTACAACAACGCTGCTCGCGGGCTAGGGTGTAGGGCATGCGCGGGAACTCCAAGCGCACGTGACATTTCCTATGATGAGGGAGAGGGTCAGAAAGAGACTTAGCTCGCCAAGGCTATCCTGGCCGAGCGGCAAGAGTTTCCAGCTGGCTTCCTCGCATCATTTTTTCGCGCCATTGCCAAATACCAGTTTTATCAGCTCGCTACAAACCAATTAAAAACATGGCAAAATGCTCTTCATCAGACACACTACAATTGCCACGATCTAAATAAATTTGTAACGGGGCCTGGTAAGTGACCCTTTAAGGGTCGATGCTACTCTAAAACACGTTTTCTCATAATTACAAACTTCTTTGTTTTAGGTGCGAAGCAGCTTAGGGTAGAGCTCAATCAGGTGTGCGGCGTTACCACCCTCACTGTGCATGCGCGTCAACTCTTGTTCTCTCTCTTTTTCTACGCTCCCCCCTCTCGTCTCGCAACGCCGACGCCGGGAGCGTGTGCTAACGTACGCTCGCTCCCACTCTTTCTGCTCTAGGCATTCCCCCCCCCCCCCCGCGGCGTTTACAAACCTATTACGCACGTGCGTTCCCTCGGCTTCTCTCTTGTTTCCTAAGCTGTCCGTCTCTCACGCCGCAACGCCGAAGCAGGCAGCGTCTGCTAATAATTTCTTAATTGAAAAAAAATGACCGCAGTTTCCCGAGTGGGAACACTGGTTAGCATGCGGAGCATATATGTTGAACTGCGATAAATGTGGTTTGTAGTTTGTGACATGCGTGTGTGTTATGAGTGAACACGAGGGAGCACGTGTGAACACGCACGCACGTATGCTGCGAAAGACGATGTTTATTGATGAGACGCTTTAGGTATTTTGAGCAAGTTGGACGCTATTGGAAGTGACGTCAGTAAGTGTGCTTGTGGATTCGTTAGCATACAATTTCACCAGCGACATCGGATGTGGAGCAACCGCACAAACCAGCTGACGAAGGGCGGCGCGCCCCGACACTTGGTTATTTATAGCGAGCTCCGGCCCCGGCCTGCGCATCTAAAGGTCATGCGGTGCGTGGAAGGGAGAAGCGAGCGCCGCGCAGGCTGTGTTGAGAGGAGGAAAGGATGTACAGATGGCTGGCGGAGGAAGAGGGGAAACTTCGGACGGCAACGGCGCATTACTAGTCCCTAGTATAACATGCTCCACATGTAGAAAAATCACAGGCTATTCACCGAGTGAATGATGATGAGTGGGGCGAAGCGCCCTGCCATCCGTCTGTTTCTGTCTGTCTGCCTTTCCACCCCTGTGTCTTTCCATCCGTTAGTCCTTGCATCCGTCCGTCCGTCTGTGCATCAGTCCGTCAATTCGTCCATCCGTCCGTCCGTCTGCTCGTCTATATGTTTCTCTATCTGTCTGTGTTATACTACTGGTTACGCCTGATACAGGTTTAGACAAAGAGGAGCTTCACCACTGCAACCAACTGCTCATGCTGCCCAGCCGTTTATTGGCCACGCCGTACATAGAGGCACCGAATCTTAACCTCCAAGGTAGTGCCGGTGGGAGATTACTCCTATACGTTGTTGAACAATCAACATTCGCAGTGTGCGTGTTATCTAAAAGCGAGCTACAAGTCCCCGCGGCCATTGGTGA
The DNA here is from genome assembly GCF_043290135.1 of Rhipicephalus microplus. Lineage (NCBI taxonomy): Eukaryota > Metazoa > Arthropoda > Arachnida > Ixodida > Ixodidae > Rhipicephalus > Rhipicephalus microplus. The sequence goes on from NC_134704.1 coordinate 158,017,698, forward strand.
CGTCTGTCTCTCATTGCCCATTAGCAGTGATTGGCAGGATCTAGGAAGAATCACCGGTCCATCACTGCGGGATTTGCCCCTCCCCACGTTTTCTCTCCTGCGCAACGCCATGACGAGTGCCAGTGTCAATGTCGCCGCAAGTGTAAGCTAAAGCACCCGCTGTTTCGCACCTACACATAGTTATATTTAGCGAGATCTAGTGCAATTTTTTCTTCATTTCTCAAGTTTGGTTGCTCTAATTTCTGGAAAAAGTAAGCTTTGTAATTTACCTCAAAATATCTTAAAATCAGAATAAAAGAGCACGCAGTGGATATTAAAAGCTAAAGAGAGCTTATTGTGTAGTGTGCCCTGGGAATTTTCGCCTGGTTGCTTGGCTTTGCATTTCGCACGAGCAGCTGAAAGCCGCATGCCTAAAATAACCATGATTTCTAAACTATTGGCGTAAGAACTCATTTTAAAAACATATCTTTATCACACAGATGAGCTTTCTTGTGTGAAATACGGTTTTTTGAGTAGCAATTTTGGGCCACATCTTGAGTTTGCACATCATGTTTCCAGTCCTTTTCATAGCCAGTTCAACGTGAATTTTTTATCCACCCGTTTATCGACATGTGCAAGTATCTTCTCTAAAACTAGGGGTCACTTATATTTCTTGTTGTGCGTTATGTCGCTAATTTCAGAAACATCTCGGTGAACTTCAAAACATGCCAATTTAAATAAATGGGCATAACAAGCGAATATATATATATATATATATATATATATATATATATATATATATATATATATATTCGTAACGCAGAAATTAACTGGAATACAAGACTGTGGTGTGCCAAGAAAAAAACCATGGTCTGTATTCAAATGTCGCAAACAAGAACAGAAGACTCAACGTCGTCTTCCTTAGATCTCAGTAGTGGTTGTTGCTCGTGCTCGTTACTTCTTTGTCCTCAGTCATCCTAATGGCTTTAAGTCGTGACATCAGCCTTCTTCCGAAGAAAGCATCGTCCAGATGCTTCATAATCACAGGCGTTCGTATCCACTGGCCGTATTCGTATTTCGGTAAATATGTTTCCATTTGAACCATGTGCACGAATTCTGATGCATGCTTCAGACGTCTTGAGCAGTGTCGGCTAACCGGAACTTCCTCATATCTAACGTCACTGAGGCGTCGCAGAATTTCAGACAGCCTGGTTGTCTTAACAGTTTTTGCGAGATGCCACGACGCCAAATTAGAGTCCAGACGCATACTTTCTCTCCCGACTCGTATTAGACTGGTTGGTGACGAAGGTTGTAACGTCTTAAATCGTTGTCTTCATGACGACGAATACGTATACGCGCAGGTTTCCGTGCTTTTTCAGCAAGCTGGGTGATGTATTCAACATCGCTTTCGTCGCCTTGCCACTCATGTGGCAACATATCATCTAGCATAGTTGTAACTTCACGACAATGAGGAAGACTAAATGGCGTAATTCGTGTTGTCTTTTGATGCGCTATGTTATATGCGAAGGTGACACATTACAAGATCTCAACCCAGTTCCTATGCTCCACATCGACGTACAACCAGAGCATATCCGCAACTGTCTTGCTTGAGCGCGCTCCGTCAGACCGTTGGTTTGTGCATGATACGCCATTGTTCGCCGGTGAGATGTGCCACTAAGTCTTAAACGTGCTTGCAATAGTTCGGCAGTGAATGCAGTTCGCTTATCTGTCATCACCATTGAAGGAGCGTCATGCCATCGCACCACACTCTCAACGAAAAATTGCGCTACCTCACTTGCCGTACCTCTCTCCAGAGCCTTGGTTTGGGCATAACGAGTGAGGTGGTAGTCGGTGGCTGTTTTAATGCATCTGCGACCCACAGAGAAGGTTAGCAATGGATCTAAAAGATGGAAGACGCGGTACGTCAATTGGGCGGAGGAGTCCTGCTGCACTGACGTGTGGGACTTTCCTGCACTAAGCATCAATGCACGTGCAGACGTAGTGTGGAACAACCGTCGTCAGTCTTGGCCAGTAGTATTTCTGCTTCGCTCTGCATAGTATTCGCAAGCAACCAATGTGGACGGATGTTGGTTCATCATGGCATGCCCGTAATACTTCACTTCTCAGAGAAGTTGGGACGACAAGTGAATAGCCACTACCGTTCGACGTGAAGTTCACCTTGTACAAGATGTCGTTGCGAAAGCAATACGATGATAGCCCTCAAGCAAACAGTATTGGCGCAGCTGTAGTGCGACCTTAGAAAAAAAAACGAATGACGGGTTCAAGTTCCTGGTCGCCTCGTTTTAGTTGTGTGACAGTAGTCGTGTTCAGAACGCCTACAAACACGGCGTCGCCTTCTGCCTTCGCAGGTTCCTATAGCGCACAAGAAAGGCAATAGGCTTCTCAATGTCATTTTACCGACTTGTAGACAATTGTCATGTCAAATTCTTGAAACTACAGGCTCCAGCACGCCAACCGTCATTATGTGTCTTTGAAACTTGTCAGCCAACCAAGGGAGTCTTGGCCGCTGACAACATTTAAAAGGACACCGTACAAATATGGGCGGAATTTCATAATGGTCCACACTACCGCAAGGCATTCTTTTTAGTGGCGAGCACTTTTCTCTGATCGGAAAAGGGTTCTTCTCACCTGAGCGATGACTCGTTCGACACCATCCTGCCACTGTACGAGTACATCTCCTAAGCCGACATTTCTGGCATCGGTGTGTACCGTTTCCAGGCGTCATCGTCAAAGTCTCCGAGGACTAGTGCTTTTTGGAGACGCTGCTGAATCTCGTTGAAGGCTTTTTCGCTGTTTGTAATTTTTTGCTTTTTGTATTTATTCACCCAGACTCACCCAGATTCATAATGGCTGGTTTATCTGACTCTGAGTGAGCCAGAGTAAGTCGACTCAAGAGTGAGGTCACCGACATATGCTTCTGAATATCGTATTAGTTACTGCAGTTGCGAATAATAGCAACCACGTGTAAAGTAGGGTGTAGTCAAAATGTACTTCCCCAGAGGCCACGACAGTGGGAACCAATGCTCCTTCAATATGTTCCAGTCGTTTCTTTGACCCACACAGTCCGACACAGCAGGCTCTCCTCCACTTGAACCTTCACTGAAGGTGGCCTCTCCTCCTTTTTGTCTGGATCAGATAAAAAGGTAAGAAGCAGGCGTGCGTTAAGAATATCAGTTCCAACGTTCCAGAAGAAAAGTCAACGTTGCCAAGCACACGTCAACGTCTCGAAACTTTGGATCGAGCGCACCAACAACATTAGAGAATTTTTTAACGCCCATGGAAAATGGAGTGCTTTAACGCCTGCAAAAACCAGCGGTGGATTCACGAAGTGATTGATGATGATTGAGCAAAGCACAGGTATCATGCGGCGTTACTGTAAATCACCCATGAAATGGACCGCTCGGCTCGCGCATATAAATCGGTGACAAAGTGGGGTAGTATTCATTGATCATGTTGTGTGGAGTTGTGATTGTGGTTTCGCCTTGATTATTAGTGCCTTTTGGTATCGAATATAGCGTAAGGGTAACAAAGATGAGGTCTGTGCACGTTCCCCTGCTGGTGCTTGTTTCAAGCAATACGGAATACATCGTGAAATACATGAAGATGTCATCTGCTCCACAAACCAGTCTTTGTCTATGGTGACCATTGTCATTCTGTTCACCATCATTATTGCCATATTCTTGGCGTATAGTGTTTACCTTGCGTATGCAGTGCCGTGATGACAGAAAGAGAATGCGTGGTTTGGAACGCGCTTGTCCTTCATCGCCATCCTGATAATCATGATCGCCCACGGCGCCTACGGCGCACAACGCCGACAATGAAGAAAAGTCGACTTTCAGGAGCTTCGTCCCTGAAGTACTTTATCGTGTTCTGAAGCACAATCTGTTTCTCAGTGTCTGGAGCAATTGAAAGGAATGTGCAATGCTGTAACTTTCCTTTCCGCACACTGTTGAGACATAACATTACTAGAAGCAACACAAATGAACAAGATCCAGTAACGTAGTTGCTGCATATTTCTGCAGACTGTTCATATCTGGTGTAAGTAGTTATCTATGGAATCGCTAATTAACCTGGCATGTGAAAAATTTTTGTTTACACGTATAACAGTGTGTATGAAAATTCTCACGTGTTATATCCAAGTGTACTAAGCGCGTGCTTCAAAATTTATGGAAATTGTCAATATTAAAATATTTTTATTAACTGCATGCGTTTTGTTTTTAGTTATTTTTGTTATACAAGATCCGGGTAGTTCAACACTTTTTTCATAAACACCACCTTAGAACCATGCGTTACCATTTGTAACGGAGCACGAACATAGTACAGTTACTTTATCAGAAAACTCAAGTAAAACCGTCGTCTAAATTTTTGAATTGAAGCTGGCAGAGTATACCAATTGAAGATGCCAGAGTATACCATTTTTTTGTAGTACCAACCGCAATCATCCACGAACATGACACTTCAGCCAGCAAGTGGGCATTATCTAATGTCAAGAAATATTTTATTTTAAAAAATGGACAGCCCTTGAACATCCATACACGAATAGAAGCTCCTGACATAGTAGTCCCTTCCGTTTCTTTCTGCACAGATTGTTAGAGAACAAAGTTTAAAGAACTGGGCCAACATGGCGCATCGTTACCCTGGCCACTTCTCTATTTACAACGCGAGTTCTACATAAAAAAATTGCCCGCAGCTTCCCTCGGGGGAACACTGAGGAGGATGCGGACCATATAATTGGTTAACGGGGTGTTAAAGTGCGACTTACTTGGGTCGATGGCTAAATTGGTTAACGTGGTTGTGAAATGGGGTGTTAAATTGCGACTTACTTGGGTCGATGGCTAAATTGGTTAACGTGGTTGTAGGAGGGGGTGTTAAATGAGTGAACACGTACACACGTATGCGAAAGGGCGGCGCTGGTCGAAGCGACGTCGATCATTGTGTTTGTGGATTCGTTGGAATTCATTTCACCGCGACCTTGGACGTCGACGCGCCATACAAACCAACCGACGAGCGGCAACTGAGCGAGCGAGTGCCGACCTTGAGTATATATACAGCACGACGGCGCATGCACTGTCAGCTGTTGAATGTTCTCGAAGCGCGACGCCACATGCGCGTCCACTGGAGAATCAGGAGAATTGTAGATGTCGAACGCGGTGTGTAGAGGAGGAAGGGTCCACAGATGGTGGAGGAGTGAAGCGCGCGCGGTGTGTAGAGGAGGAAGGGATGCACAGATGGTGGAAGAGTGGGCGACGGCGCGACGGCGCATGCGCGCGCGTCAGCTGTCGAATGTTCGAGAAGCGGTGCGGACGGTGCACTACAAGGCGCGAGTATAAGATGCTCCGCATCTAAAACATGACGACCAGCTCTCTCGTCGGTTTCGCCGTCCAGTGGTTAGCCCCGGTAAGGCTTTGTTGCAGCGGCACTCACAAAAAATATGCTGCAAAAGAATGTAAGCATGCCATCAAGCTGAGGTGACCACCAACAACGGCGCGCTTTAGGCAGGACAGTATGTAGGACACTCTCTCTGCATGACTGTTGTCACAGCCTGTTCCGAATGCTCCGGTGTTCTTTGGGCAAATTAGATAGACCGGTTTTAGTGATCAAGCGTTGCATTCCTTAATTATGGTATTAGTGCGCAAAACAACTTATATTTGCATGTTTGTTAGTTCCCAGTCCCGTCTAAAGAAAAGAAGACGGCCTATTGCAGGCAGCAATTTTTGCGCACTGTGCCTGATCTGGTCTAGAATCACAACCCACGAAATCTTTCTGGCAGCTGTGTGCGCAGAATTATTCGTAAACCGGGCACATAAATTCTTATTACCTTTATTCTTGTTTCGAGATAGGTGAGATAAAGAAGAGAGAAGACAGGCCACGATTTTTTGCGATTAGCTGTGAGATTCTGGCAAATATTGAAACTAATACCAGGTGATCAAATAGGGGACGTAAAAGCACCTTGAAAAGCAAAGGACAGTGGTTGAACTTATCAGTAAAAGTATAGTAGAGATCGACCCTGCGTTGAAGGCTGAATGTTACAATCAGAAATAGAAGTTAAGAAATAGAATGTTGAAAAGAGCTCACATACCTCTAATGCGTTTGCGTAAGGTGATTCGAAATGGAAAAGCCAAGATCTGTTTTTCTGCTCTGTCTATTTATTGATTCTTGCCCGCACCCAGAGAAAGCACTGCGACCAGAGGTGCTCCACGCTTCCTGCACGATAGCAGGTTTGGTATTGCCTCCGTGATCGGCTCACTTCTGACGAAGTGATGACGCCATCTGGTGACGTAACATGATAAGTGGCGTCAACATGATATCACAACACTGTGACGTGATCTAGTAATGAGATTAGCATTGGTAGTGAAGACACGCCGACCCTCAACTTTCACATTTGATGAGACTCCCAAGGCTTCCGCTTTATTAGGAGCACCTGGGATAGTCTGCAAATCGACAGCTCTAGAGACAGTATAATAACGCCAGCGTAGAGTATGCATAGTGTTTCGAACCCTGTGATGGATTTCCTGTAAGCTGCAATGTGGGCACGTGGGATGCAGTATGGCCAGAACTGTTCCATATTCTCGTATTTTTTTAAAGCGGAGCATTTCTTAGCAAACTGTGGTGACTTTGAGCGTATCTATCTATCTATCTATCTATCTATCTATCTATCTATCTATCTATCTATCTATCTATCTATCTATCTATCTATCTATCTATCTATCTATCTATCTATCTATCTATCTATCTATCTATCTATCTATCCACCTACGGCTTATAGCTCTCCTGGCAGTATCGATAAGGGTATCGATACCAAAATTAGAATGGCAAATCATGACTGCACGGCGAGAATAAGTGATTAGTCATAACAATAAAATCATAAAGTATATCATAAATGTCGTAATTTACATTTCATGGTCTCGCTGCTCTTGCGGAGCTTTCGTTCACGGCATGTTGCGAAACTATTATGTTATGACCTGACTGCAAGGCGAACAGAAGCGACAGACCCTAACATTAAATTCGTGACACGCCGGGCTTGTAACATCATGACTACATGCCACACTCCTAATGCACTCGTGGTCGTATGGCTAGCTTCGCCTGTGCTGAATTCGGTATTATGGGACGTGAATGGATGAATGTTTGTGACTGGTGCCAACATAATAATCACGAGATGCATGTCATGTAACAACATGACTACATGCCATGCTCACGATGCGCTCAGGACCATTACGCTAGCTTTGCGTATACTGGATTCGGTATGACGGGACGTGAACGGATTACGAAGGTTTTTGATTAGTGCAAACATGACAATCAAGAGATGCGTGTCATGTAACAATATCACTACATGCTGCGTCCATAATGCGCTCGCGGCCGTTTCACTAGCTTCGCATGTACCGAATTTGGTATTACGCCACGTGAGCGGATTGCAAAGGTATGTGACTGGTGCAAACATGATAATCATGAGATGCATGTCATGTAAGAACATAACTACATGTCACACTCAATGCGTCAATACACTTCCTCGTGACCCGGTGTGCGTGCGCGCCGGCGTTTTGTGGCGTCGCACCGGCGATGCCATGGCGCATGGCGCCGATCTGCCTTGCACTTACTCACAGGTGTACGACGCACTGCGTTGCTTTAACGCATGCGCGTTAAAGTGCGCCCGGCACACTTCCGTGAAGAAGAGGGGCTGACACAGTGCTGTCTGAGTCAGTGCTGTCAGTGCCGGCGCAAAACGCAGCCTGTAGCATTTCGCACCAATTGCCAACGGGCCGCGCTGACGAATGCTGCTCGCGCCAGTCGTGCCTGTCATCAGATGATAGAGCGCCCAGGTTTTGCTAACACGCGTCAACGTAACGTTGGATTATGCTGAGCCCTTCATGATGCGCTCGTTGCCGTTTCACTAGCTTCACGTATAAAAAAAGTTGGTATGAAAGGACCCGAATGAACGATGAAGGTATGTGACTGCCATGGTGCAAACATGAAAATCTTCACACGCCTGACATGTAAGAACATGACAAGATACCACGCTCTCGATGCACTCGCGGCCGTTTTGCTAGCTCCACATATACTAAACTTGTTATTACCTGATGAGAATGGACGACGAATGGAAATAACAGGTCCAAACATGACAATCATGGCATGCGTGTCAATGAAAACTTGACATGTTACGCTCATAGCACGCTCGCGGCCGTTTTACTAGCTCCACATATACGAAGTTTGGTATGGCGTGACGCGAATAGATTAAGAAGCCAAATGACACGTTCAAACATGATAATGATGACATGAAAGCTATGTGCGGCATAATTTACCTCCGCCGCGTAACGTTGTACTGATTTAGTTGACATATCATCTTTCATCATTTGTGCTTCGCATATCATCGATTCCCTTTGTACGTGGGATCTGCCAATTTTTGTTTCCACGAAGCATCAGACGGGAAGAGTCTTTCCTACAACTGTCCCATTATACCTTAACATTGCTTTAAGCTCCTTGGATAATACAAGAAAGTGTGTTTTCAATTGACGTCATCGGGCTGTCCTGTAATAGTACCTCTTATATATTGTCCTATTGAGTAGTCTTTAAGAATCTAAAGTGAAATGAAGTGCACCAAGAAGAATCTCTGACTTAACCAGGAAAACACAGCGCAACAAGACCACGAGGACGAAGGGACACAGTGCGCAGCACGAGCGCTGAACTTGCAACAGAGCTTTATTACGTCCATCATCCGCTTTTATGTCGTGCAGCACCGCGCCACTCGTCCAATATTGAATGACGACTACTAACAACACGGGACTACGACCAAGCAGTTCATCTTTTACTCTGCTCCTCATGCCAAACATATCTTTCATTTTTTTCTGCTCTTCGTTGTCGCCACCCGCCCGCAGTCATTATTATCTAATTACTGAGAAGCCAAAGAGACCACTTTGCAGTTGATTCTCGCTGACTTTCCTACGGAATCTGCGTGCTCTAAAATAGGTTGTCTGATTGTGCGTGCATTCTGCTCCTAGGCTCTTGCTTACCGGGTCTGGCGCAGATGTTTGTCTGTTAGGGTGGTTTTTCTGCAAGCACTGAATTCAGGACAATAAATTACTTCCAGTAGCTTGAACTCTTAAAGTTTCTAAAGCAACGCGAGTCCATGAACATGAAATTTCATTGGGCTACTTGGTGCAGATAGGTTGCAGCTGGTGCGGAAAACAATAAACCACTTGTACAAAGTGCAATACCATGAGGTCTACAATAAAGTTAATCAAGCTTCAATCTTCATGCGACAAAATATTAGACAGAGATATAAAGGTGGCTCAAACTTCAGAAAATCCCATTGGTTGTGTCTTTCCTTCCTGGAAACACATATATAAAGGCGGCTTCAGTTCATTCAAGACACGGCAAGCGCAGCCTTGTGGACAAGAGTTTCTGACGCTATTTTCGTTGCACTGAAAATAAAATGGGCAAAGATTAACATCTAACAAGTAATCTAAACCAACAAATTGTAAAAAAGCATAACTTCTAGTTCACAATACTACTAGACAATATATCCAAAGGCTCAAAGTTGATAACCTCATCAAAGTTAATGCATGCATATAGGCACAATTGCGGGGTAAAATAGGAAGCTTATGACATGTTATATTCTTGGATGACGGTGATTGACCGTGCATGTCGGTAGTTTTTTCCAGGGCAAAAAAAAACATTACTCCCTTCGTTTCAGCGACAAAAACGACATCCGTAATAGTACGCACAAATAGATCACAAAAATAGCCGTGTGTCTGCGTGCTTCACTGAAAACGTCGTCGAGAGATGAAAGACGTCTGCCAGCACTCTTTCGTGCATAGGTTTGAATTTTCAGCGCAGCCTAAGAAACACTGTGGTCTTTGAAATTACGTACAATGTGTATTTGAGTACAGAAACACACCACCTAATGTCCACGTATTAATGTTGCGCCTAAGTTATGCAAATTATTTGCTTTTTGTTCGACATTGTAGCGATACTTGGAGCTCATTGGCTTCAGTGTGTTTTCGTCATCACTAGGAAAGTGGCTGGCCTCGAATGGCGCCCTTTAGAGAACCTTGCCCCGAGTAATGTGTGCAGGCTTATCTCGCGATGAGATCTTCTCTATGCCTTGGGCTCTCACCACAAGTTAGAGAGAGCCCAATGGTTCCTTCGCTCATCGCAGCAGTCGCTCTTCAAAAGGAGTAGGCCGCTCATATGAAGTTGACTGCAACGGTTAGCCGCATGCACGCTCTTCTTGTGTACACTTGTGCACTGGCTTCGCGCGTCTTGCTTTTAGCAATGCGCTTAAATGTCAAGCAGTAACAGTTGTTGGTTTTGACTCATGCCGCATACGTTCCTTTCGCGCATCGTCTTTTATTGGGAAGCGGGTGGAAATATCAGAGCTGCTTGCCATTTTTTGCGTGGCGTTACAATTTGTTGGTTGCTCAGATGGTACTATTGTTGACAAGAGAATCTGCCGCATTTTTTTTATTCTTGACCATAGAATTATACCTGCGCCTTCTTCGTGCGAGATGTGCACGCGCAAACAAGGTACGTATAGAGCCTAGATGTACAGTAAGATAGAATATGAGAACAAGAACGCCGGTACGTGAGTTCGAATTCGCGAAACGACGACATTCACAGGAAAAACATAAAACGTGACAATTTTTAGAGCACGAGAAGAGAACGACGACAAACGGACAAGAAGAACATGATTCGCACTTTTGTCATCGTTCTGTCCTCGCGCTATAAAAATCGTCATGTCATACCAGCTAGCCCAAATCGACTTGCTAAAAAGATGAAATTTCGGCCGACGCCGCGTGCCTTGGAAATCGTTGTTAGGCGAAGCATACGGATGCAATGTAAATGTGTTTGAATTTATATTGCAATCACAATTATATGGACACTCTTGGAAGGGTTTTGCTGCCAGCGTTGCTGTCACTCACCATATATATATATATATATATATATATATATATATATATATATATATATATATATATATATATATATATATATATATATATAGTAATAATTCAATGGGCCAGTTAGTCTTCGTGAAGGTATAGGATGTGGCACAACGGGAGCGTTGTCAACAAGGATAAATATATTTATTTCCCAACAGTTTCGGTAGGGGTCCTCCCTTCATCAGGAATGAGTTATACTAACTTCGTTGCTACCGCGTCCCTCTTGCCTTGAAAGATGTTTACGAGAGTGAGAGAGAACTAAAAAAAGAAGAAAGAAAGAAAAAAAAAGTGAAGAAAAAGACGAAAAATAAAAGAAAAAAAAGAAAAAAGAAAGAAAGTAAAAAAGAGGAAAAACCACTGTCAACACTGAGAACGAAACCAAATGTCCGTATACGTCCACATCCGGTTCTTATACCGGCACGTGATATAACCGGCACGTGATAAGAACCGGATGTGGACGTACACGGATATTTGGTTTCGTTCTCAGTGTTGACAGTGGTTCTTCCTCTCTTTTACTTTTTTTTCTTTTTTCCCGTCTTTTTTCTTCTCTTTTTTTCTTTCTTCTTTTTAGTTCTCTCTCACTCTCGCAAACATCTTTAAGGCGATAGGGACGCGCGGCAGCAACGAATTTTGGAAGTTCATGTTAGTATAACTCATCCCCTGGTGAAGGGAGGACCCCTCCCGAAACTGTTGGGAAATAAATATATTTATCCTTGTTGACAACGCTCCCGTTGTGCCATATTCTATTTATATATATATATATATATATATATACACTATTGTGACGCTATGATGAATAGGAGACGTGGCCTGGTTCATACGCCATGTTCATTTCATAAGTACTTCTTCCTCATCTACTTCTCCTAACCATCCCTGCCTTCTTATTTCATAGGATTCCCCCTGCCCCCGAATGATGGCACCGGTAAAAAACTACAACAAATTGAAGAAGAGAATAAACAAAACAATGGCCAAGTTCACAGTTTCACGTCCCGACGGAGTTTCACAATCTCACTCAATCTTCAAGGCTGAGGGAGCAGTTCGGTGATTTCTAAGAAGACTCTGGTGAACGAGATTGACGGTTGCGTCCTGGATGGTATAACCACACCCTGGAAATCTGAATTGGTGATAACATCGGTTGGGTTTTTGTGAGAAACGGACAAGGTTGGGAGTGCCTGTAGGATTTGAAGTTCGAATGTCGTCGGGGTTGTATTTTTCTTCGTGAATGGTGCCATCCCAGTGCTTCTTGCTTTCGTGCTTTTTGACAGACTGTGACGAAGTGCCTGAGTGCTTGCGGTGTGCAAGCAGTGCTTCCGCGTCTTTCTCGGCGATTTCTGTGGTGGTGCAGTCGGTGCAATAGCTGAGGCAGGGAGTGTCTCTGGTGACTTTTCTTTGTGCGAAAGTGTCTGACGTCTTCAAATGGTCTTTGATTTCGAGATCTTATTTTCGATGTTCTTCAATTGGTGAACGCGCTCCCGTTGAAGTTCGCGTTCGTCTATGCCTTTGTTGCAGTCTCTTTTGTGGTCGCATGTGTTTATAAACTTGGCTTTGCTTGCTTTGCTGTTGTTGCTCCGGAGATGGCTGTAGTCGAGCCCCTTTCGGAACGGGGCATTCACTTCTTTCGAAAGTTAATATGTCCCGTAAACAGCTGATGCATAGTGAGCTGATGTCTTGCTGGTCGGGCATAGTTGGTAATGCGCCATCATTGCTAAAACGCTCTTCAGAGGCTCCGGTGAGGTGATCCTGTATGGACGCTCCTGACAGACAGCTGCGTGTGAGGAATGATGTTTGTATTACGTCTGCATTATTTCGGTACTTGGATTGGTGAGCTCTGGTTGAGGATACCACAGTTGACGTGGCATTACTAGGCTCAATCTGCACAGTCTGCTGAACCATAGAAATAGTTTTGTGATGAGAAAAACTTTTTCGAGTCGTCATAACGGGTTCGGGTAGTTTTTCGATGCGTCGACAGTTGACTTATCGTGCACACGGTGTCATTACAAAGCGAACGGTAAGCGTTTGATTTATATGCACTTGAGGAGTCAATTTGTGAAGGCTGATTTTGACCTTGACGACTGAGTGTGGTTGTCTGTAGATGGGGGGTTACAAGGAAGTCTTCGTCGTGGTCGTCGTTGTCTTCTTTAAACCAAATGATTATTTCTTGTTTTATCTTTTCCGATGACTCATCGTTTTGAAATATGTGGGTGAGGTAGAATTCGAAGGCCTCACCGGAGACGTAGTCAGTAAAGTTGATGATCATCTCCCGTTCCGACCATGATGCAGCAGTTGCGTGGAGCTCGAACAGGTCGAACAAGTCCTGTACAGGTCCATCGTCCGCTGCTCCGGTGTACTTGGGGATAGGAAGGGCAGTCGATGATTCTGGCATGGTGCTGGTCGCTGTGTGCGGCCACGAGATGATTCCGTAGTCATATTGTCAGGGCGTCTTGTAGAGAACTGCGTCGATGATGAGACACTGATAAAGAGGCTAGAATGTCTCCATCCTCTCGGCTCGTGTGACGCTATGATAAATGGGAGACGTGGCCTGGCTCATACGCCATGTTTATTCCATAAGCACCTCTTCCTCATCTACTTCTAACCATCCCTGCCTTCTTACGTCACACACACACACACACACACATATATATATATATATATATATATATATATATATATATATATATATATATATATATATAAGGGAAAGAAGTGTATGCCTAAGGGCTCGTTTTTCCGTGTTTTAACACAATATTAATGAGATATAACAGACAGTAATGCCAAGGAATGTACAGGGGAAGTTATTATAACCAATGGAATGTAAATAAGAAGAAAGAAAAGTGGATGAAAAAATTACCAACTGTGAGCAGGAATCGAACCTACGACCTTCGAATTACGCGTTCGATATATATATATATATATGTGTGTGTGTGTGTGTGTGTGTGTGTGTGTGTGTGTGTGTGTGTGTGTGTGTGTGTGTGTGTGTGTGTGTGTGTGTAGGAAAAAAGTGTATACCCAAGGGCTCGTTTGTCCGTGTTTTGACACAATAATAATGAGATCGAACAGACAACAATGTAGACAAGCAATGACAAAGAACAAATGTAAAGTAAATAAGACAAAAGAAAATTAGGTGACAAAATAACTTAATAACTTGCCGTGAGCAGAGCAAGCGAACCTGCGACCTCCAAACTATGCGTTCGATGCTCTACCCTTGAGCTATGAGCTATCACGGCGGCTATTCCCCTAGCCCCTTTAGTGAGTTTATCTGTGATTATAAACGTGGGAGTGTCAGTCAGCGCCACCTGTAGCCATGGCGGCGAGTGTGGTACACTCTTTTGATGAGCCTTTCTGACGCCACGTAGCTCGTGAACTTATTACGAGCTGGCAGCTGACCAATAGTCCCTCGTATACAACCTAACGGCACCAAGTCTGCCAGTACGAGACCCTGGTTAATGAATAAGGGAAAGAAGTGTATACCTAAGGGCTTGCTTTTCCGTGCTTTGACACAGTAATCATGAGATCTAACAGACAATAATGCCAAGGATTGTATAGGTGAGGTTATTTGAACCAATGTAAAGTAAATAAGAAAAAATAAAAGTGGGTGAAAAAATAACTTGCCGTGAGCAGGAATCGAACCTACGACCTCCAAATTACGCGTTCGACGCTCCACCACTGAGCTATCACATCTTTTTTTTCTTTATTGCCTGTTTTTGGCTCACATAAATAATACACATATTCACAGATAATAACACAACACAATCCAAAACATTGTTGAAAACAGTGGCTCAAATGTTGTGGCCACGCATCTGTTAAAAAGTTTTCATCGTCGATAGTAATTCAAGGCGCGGCAGCTACTCTGGAGTAAATTCCGCCATTTTGTGTTCATCCACAAAATTTTTTATATATATTCTTTGAAGTACTGGGTGGGCCGTCGTGCATCTACAGCATTGTGCATAGCTGCCATTCTGGATTTCCAAATGCTATGAAGAGCCTTAAGCATTATCATATCATATGGGGTACCGTCGTCAGTTTGTATTTGCAAATAGCGGATGACATGTGCATCAAGGGGAGAATTTATTTTGAGCGTGCGCTGAGCACGTACCAAAGTAAGACAACATTCAAGCAGTCAAGGAATACATGCTCAATCGTCTTCTCCTTTCTGCAAATTATGTGATGCGTGTACAAAGAAATGTAAAACCCCTTTGCAGCCATCCAGGATTTGACAGTCAGCGTACCGGTATGTAAATTAAAAAAAATATTCTATGTACCTGGTGGTATTTTCATCGACCTGACGCGATTTAGAACACTGCGCCCATGGCATACATTGTAAAGGAACCGATACAAAGGCACTGGTAAAAACACATCACATAGGTCCTTGTACAACTTTTTACGTTGGACTTGACTCAAGTATTGAAGTGAAAACCACGCTGACAGAAACCTACAAGAAAGCACAACTTCACGGAGAAAGCCATAAACGAAACCGGGTACGCTGCTGGTTGAGACAACCATGTTAGGCAAGTGTTGCCCCAGGCGAAGTTGATAGACAGTGCGAAGGGTTGGGTTGTTGATGTCGCTAAGGAAACAAAATCGATTAACTACCTGTCTGAAAAACAAATGCGACAAGCCCAGTCCAGCATTTCGCACTCTAAGAAATACAATGGTCCGACGCGATCTTTCCCAAGACGATTTTCAAACGAAGACAGCGTACAAACGGTGAAATTTTTGGATGTTTATCCTTGAACAATGTAAGACTTGTAAGATACACCAAATTTTACTAAATAAGAATATATTGTAAATTGTGGCTTTACAAAACAGACCAACTCCAGCCATTCCACGTGTTCACTAATTAACGCAGGTTATCCACTTGGCTCCTCCAGTATGAATCGCTGTCTTTGTAGCATTCGAGGGGGCGCCCAAGTGTTTCGCCGGTGCCGTAACAAACCTCATGCTGGCAAAACTCTCTGAGGTTTCTAACCAGTTACCGTGAGAAAAGCCAAGGCATTTTCCCTAGTTTACAGCGCTTCCGCTTGCAGCACAGAAGTTAATAACACATTTGACAGCCTCTGCTATGCTGTCAGAGTCCGAGCAAAAAATGGCAATGTCGTCCGCATAAGCCAAGAGCCGGACTTCAACCTCATGCAGCTTAAACCCGCGGACACAGTCGTTCTCTATGACACTCAAACAAAAGGACTCTATATATGAACAAAAAATAGCGGTGGGAGAAGGCCACCCTGACCGATTGAACGCTTGACCAACGAACTTAACTTGTAACATACGCATGTTTGCTGATGACTGCGTTTTGTACCGCACAGTAACGATTGTATCTGATCAAATTAGCCTCCAAAGAGACATTAACCAAGTGCAGCGTTGGTGTGAACGGTGGCAAATGGAACTTAATCTTAACAAGTGTAAACTTGTGTCGTTTCAGCGTCACCATAACCCGCTCACCACTTCCTATGTAATCTCTAACACTACTGTTCAACTTGTGCAATTCCTACAAATACCTTCGCCTAACTTTGTGCAGTGACCTAACTTAGGCTGAGCACATCCGGACTATCATCGCAGCTGCTAATCGTACTCTCGGCTTCCTAAACAACATCTGCGCAACACATCCCGCCATGTAAAATTATTAGTATATCAGTCCCTCGTAAGAAGCAAGCTTGAATATGCATCGTCGATTTGGAGCCCACAACACGCGTAACTCATTACTGCACTCGAATCACTTCAAAACCGTGCTACTAGGTTTATTTATTCTTTATATGCCTATTGCATTAGCGTGTAATCTTTAAAAGAAGAAATTGGCCTGTTCCCTCTATCTTCCCGCCGCCGCATTGTCACCCTTTGCTTGTTTCATAAACTTTTTCACAGTCCACTTGCAATCGAACCTTACATTTCCCCCCCATTTCGCATTGGCCATGTCTTCCAAGTTGCCCGTCAACGTTCCCGCACCATTACTTTTGCTGCCTCATTTTTTCTTCCAGCAGCAAAAGACTGGAATGACCTTTCCCACCATATTGCAGCAATCACCTGTCCATCAACATTTATGCATATCGTCAAAAGCCATTTTTCAAGCTAATTCATGGCTTTTTTGTACGTTTTTTGTAACCCCACCCCTTATGTAATGTACCCCTGGGGACCTTTAAGGTAATAAAATGAAATGAAATGAGACTGGGATGCGCTTCTCCACCGCCTTGTTAACGATTAGCCACGTTGACCAGTCTCGGTATGCCATGGCAACCCCCTCTTTGATTATTTTCCCTGAATTCACTTATTCTACGATGCACAGCAGAATTTCATAAGGCACGCTGTCGAAAGCCTTCTCGAGGTCCATTTGCAGCATTGCCACTCGCGCACCAATAGCGTCGCCACACTCCAAGATGCTCCGTGTGGCATGTATAATAGCGAGAATAGTTCGACCTTTAATGCCGCACATATCATGTGGCCCCACGAGCTCCGTATTGACTGTTTGCAACCTTTAGCTAGGATTTTCATGAATATCTTATAATCTCCATTAGTGAGGCAAATTGGGCGGTAAGAAGTTACTCTACGCAGTGCAATGGTGTCTTTCAATTTTGGTGTAAGGACCGTGTGAGAGGATGAAAAGGACGGGAGTCATACTTTCAGCTCGACCGCCTCATTGTAAACTTCGGCTAAGACTGGTGCTATTGCTAACATGAAACACCTATAAAAGGCGGAAGTCAGACCATCAAGGCCAGGGGATTTCCCCGGACGCATACTTTTATTAACACTGTTAAGTTCCTCTTCCGAAATGGGTTCCTTCAATATTTGTTTCGTATTATTGTCAAGCTTTGCCATCCACGTTAAAAACTCTTTTTAAAATGGTCAACATCAACTGAGCTGGCAGCGAATAAATCATTGAATTGCTCAAAGAAAGCATGCTCTGTAACATCTGCGGCATCGCTGACTTCACCCTCATGTTAAATTTCTGTTATTTTATCACGTCGCGCATGCCACTTTTCTGAGCCCAATGCCCTTTTTGAAGCTGCTTCTGCCATTATCAGTCGGTCGGCCCTTGCCCCCATCATATCACCGCGGTATCTTTCGATATCAAACCGTTCTATTTGACATTTCAATGCACGAATATATTGTCAAAAAACAAGCCGGGCATCCTACATTCTTCGATGAGCAATTTGGCCAGGTTCCTGTGCATGTGCTTTTCTTCTGCTCCCTTTTCTCTGCTTATAGCGCTCGAACGCTCCAAAGCCTTCAATTTAACAGCCTGCTCGAAGTTCTTCCATTTTTTTCTGAACGTCTTCTTACTAAGAACTTTCCTTTCTTCAACTTCCGTCATTACTTCCGCAATAAATTTTTCGTCGCTCAGCCAATTCTAGTTCAATTTCCATAGTTGCCACTCAAGGGCCCTTTTCGTTTTTTTCGTGCGAGCTACTACAAAGCTAATCAAGCAGTGGTCACTAAATGAAACGGCGTTACCATGGTAAGCCTTGCAAAGCGACACCAATTTAACACGCACGTACGCCCTTTTCTTGTTGGGCTTGGCTGGCTGCCTTCAAGTGGGTGTACAGCATAGTCCTGCTACCACCGAGACATTCAGCCACATCCTCCAAACCATGGTCCCTTATTATATCGCTTAAGACAGTGGTACTTGCATCCCTGTAATGGTATTCGCTAGTTTTGTCTTTGGGTGAAAGAACACATTTGAAGTCGCCAATAATGATAACGAACCTAATATACTGGGTATAGTGCATTAGCTGTTCGAAAAATATGCGTCTTTCATCGGCGACAGTAGGTGCGTACAAATAAATTACGCGCCTCTCCAAACACAAAAACAAAAGATCGCGTACAATGAGCCGACCAGACGGACATGACGGTAAGGCTTCTAATTTAGCGCCCAGACTCTGTCGGACGAACAACGCGCAGGCGGGAGACGTCCCTATGGCATGGCTAACTATAGCAGAAAACCACGGCAAGAATCGGCACACCGGGTCCCCAGTTTCATCGCCGCCATAAACTCCAGCCTCTTGAACTGCCAGGATGTCAAGGTCGAGGTCACTTACTAGTCGATAAATCTGACATTCTTTTCTGCGTGAGGCGAGGCCTCGCACATTTGAAGTGCCCACACGGATCGAATTTTTTATTTGCGCCATTGTAAGGCTGTGAAAAACCTAGAGGCATTGCGCTTACCCTACAACTGCAATTCCTTCCTGAACGCCTTGTCCAAGTACAGTCCTGAAGGTGGCGACGGCGGCGTTTCCGCCGTCTTGCGCTCTGTCGAAATGTTTTGCCGTGGCCGAAGGAGAGGCCGCCCAGCGAGAGTCGTTTTAGCGGGTTGTTCGTCAGTCACGGCAGCAGTGGTGCCCTTCTCTTCTTTCTCTGTATCACGGGACGCTTCCCCGTCACAATGCCATTGTCGCTTTCAATCCCAGTCATCGGTTCTGCCTCGTAGGAGGTCTCGACGGCTAAGCCGGGAAACTTGTCGCCGGTGCGGCTTGCATCACCCTTTTCATGGCTTTTTCTTACGTCTTCGTACGGAAGCCCTGCTTTGGGCTCACCTGGTGCTTCACACACGCCCTCTTCTTGACAGCATGACGACCCGTCTTGCACAGCAAAAAATCGGGCTAACTCCTGCTGTTTTTTCCGAGTCTGCTTCGTCCATGAGGTGCTCCAGTGCGTCACTTTCCTGCGCTGGTCCGGTCACACTGGCATATAACTTCCAGAAGTCGTCGTCTTCTTGGCCGAAGCGGCGACAACGACTGCAGTGGGGTACTCAGCAGTCCCGACGTATGCGACCGTAGGCATAACGGAGCACGGCCCGGAACGACAACGAGAGTCAACTCCCCGGCAATCTTGAGCTGGTGTGGAATGTCATCCACCTTGACGGCGGAGCGCAGCTTTATTTCCATAGACCACGTCGCTGAGCCCTTTTCAGTTATTCCCGGCGCTCTCCACTTCTCCCGCTTCACTTTGGATACTTTCCTATAGGGAGTCAAGGAAACACGCACGTCTTCATCGGTCACGCCGTGCAGCAACCAGTGAAGCTTCAAGCGAACCTCTCGGTTATTTCGGTCAATAAGCAAACATGGACGATCCTTTACCTTCCCATCGACGGTGGAGAGCGACTTCCGAGCAGCGTCAGCACTCTTCAGTGTCACAGCCCATTCGTGGTTCATTTGATAGCCCCCAAATCCAACACGTCGGCGAGCGCACCAAGCTTGGCCAAAGTGTTCCGGTAATCTTCGACGTGCTAAGGCCGGGCTCTCGGATCGCCATGCATGAAAACGGTATTCGCAACAATACGCCCGGAAGGCAGATTGGGCAGAATCACCTGATCGCCGGTGCTAGGCACAAAAACCCTGTACCGTGGCCCCTTCGGGCCGTCTAAGCCGCTCCGTCGGAGTCGAACATTCCGTGACCGTATTGCTCGAAAGCCGGAAGTGGAATGAGCTATCAAGGCGGCTATTCCCCCAGACATTTTACTGGGTTTAGCTGTGAATTTAAACGTGGGAGTGTCAGTAAGCGCCACCTGTAGCCATGGCGGCGAGTGTGGTACACTCTTTTTATGGGCCTGTATGGCGCCACGTGGCACGTGAACTTTTTACGATATGGCAGCTGACCAATGGCCCCTTATATACAATCTAAACGCACCAAGTCTGCCAGTATACGATACCCTCGTTAATGAATAAGGGAAAGAAGTGTATACCTAAGGGCTCAATTTTCCGTGTTTCGACACATTATAATGAGATCTAACAGACAATGCTGCCAAGAAATACACAGCGGAAGTTATTAGAACCACTGTAAAGTAAATCAGAAGAAAAAAAGTGGCTGAAAAGAAAACTTGCCGTGAGCAGGAATTGAACCGACGACTTCAGAATTACGCGTTCGATGCTCTACCACTGAGCTATCAAGGGGCTATTCACCCAGCTACTTTACTGAGTTTACCTGTGAATTTAAACGTGGGAGAGTTGGTCAGCGCCACTTGTAGCCGTGGCGCGACACACTTTTTATGAGACTGTACGGTGCCACGTAGCACGTGAACTTATTACGAGCTGGCAGCTGACCAATAGTCACTCGTATACAACCTAACGGCACCAAGTCTGCCAGTACGAGACCCTCGTTAATGAATAATGGAACGGAGTGTATACCTAAGGGCTCGTTTTTGCGTATTTTGACACAATAATATTGAGATCTAACAGACAATAATGCCAAAGAGTGTATAGGGGAAATTATTAGAACCAATATATAGGAAATATTAAAAAAGAAAAAGGGGTGAAAAAATAACTTGCCGTGAGCAGGAATGGAACATATGGCCTCCAAATTACGCGTTCGATACTCGATACTCTATTACCGAGCTATCACGGTGGCTGTTGCCGCAGCCACTTTTCTGGGTTTATCTGTGAATTTAAACGTGGGATTGTATATATATATATATATATATATATATATATATATATATATATATATATATATATATATATATATACTAGAAAAAAATTTCATAAAAAGACTGCAGCGCGCGAGATCGAACGTCGGACCCCCCGGTCGTGAGCGCACGGTGTTAGCCACTTAACCACGAAGGAACCTTTTTCACCGTTGAAACAGCAAGCCATTCATATCTATCACGGGGTGAAATAGCGTGTTTACAGCACTACTGCTCAGATGGCGCGACGAGCGAGGTAAGAGCAAATGGCGGCTCCCAGCTCGTCGCAATGCGCCGACGCACCCTCATCTACCACGCTTTGCTCCGCGGAGGGAAGGGGCTTTGTCCGCGCACTTATCCTCTGGAAGGGGAAAATCGTGCACCTTCGGCTTTGATCAGCACAATCGCGTTTAGTTGTTTGGCACACAAGGGTCACTTCGCTCACAGTACAGGCCCCATTTCCGAAAAGAGAGCGCTTTCTAAATACAGCAAACTAACAACTGAGACACGTATTAGTTCACACTCATATCTCTCCCTGTGATGGCGTTTCGCGCGTCGAGTGTCAAGCTTCGCGTGTCGAGTGTCAAGCTTCGCGTGTCGAGTGTCAAGCTTCGCGTGTCGAGTGTCAAGTTGTCGTTCCTCTTGGGTGTGTTGCTTTTGTGCGTCATTTCTGCATGAGCAGTGCGCTGCACGACTCAATATGCCTGTCATTCTCAACATTACATTCCAAGTTGTTTCTATCATATAAATACTTCGCCCTTGTTGCGAAACTGTGACTGTTTTATTGAGTGAGAAACCATGAAATGGCGCCTAATATATGCACGAATTCGCACACACACATGTGGTAAACAGCCGAATATGTTTTATATTAGCAGTTTTTGGCACTTACGAAGCGATGCCGACAGCAACACGGATATTAGGAACAACCGAAGTGGTGAGCTGTCATGAAGCGCTGGCACTCACGAGGATGGTAGCTCTCAACACCACTACACAAATCATCCTCAGTAGATGGGGCCTGCCTACAATTCACGTTAACACGACATGACGGCTGTGCCATAGAAGTACATATGCAATGTTTATATAATTTGATCGCCAGTACTGCAACCATGAGTGACGTTTTTTGAACATTAGAATCGTTTGCAAAGTATTTCCGAGGCTTGGCGTGCCTCTATGGTAGAATGCTTGATTGCCAAGCAGAATTGCAGAGCTCGATTTCTTCTGCGACACTGCTAATTATTCTTTGCATTCGTCATCATCATCATCATCATCATTTATTTTTCCCGTAAAGGCCCCTCTCGGGGTATTACATAAGGGGGGGGGAGGTTTCATAAAGAGTTACAAAACATATCGGATCACAATACTGAAACATAACACATAGAAACGCAGACTTATTTAAAAGCACAAAAAAATGTTACAATTTGAATCAGGCATATAAAGTCGAAAAGAAAGAACAGTGTAAAAGAATTTTACAGCGTAAGATGATCAGTGAGCAACTGCTTAAACGCAATAGGGTTTCGCTCAACGACAACGCAGTCTGGCAAAGTGTTCCATTCTGCAATGGCTGTTGGCAGAAAAGATTGATTAAAAGAAGACGTAGAACCGTGCAAACGCTGGACGCTGCACGAGTTAAAAAGGCGACGAGATGTACGACTTGGCGGGATAAAGAGTTTACCGTGAAGATGTGGGAAGGAATAGTAAAGCCTATGGAACAAGCACAGCCTTGCAATCTTCCGACGGAACGACAATGACTCGAGTCCCAATGATGACTTTATGGCACTGATGCTTTCATCACGGCCGTACCTAGAAGAGATGAATCTGGCCGCACGTTGCTGTATAGATTCTAAAGTGTTAATGAGGTATGCTTGATGAGGGCTCCAAACAGCTGAGGCATATTCAAGCTTACTTCGTATAAATGTTTCGTAAGCCAGTTTTCGCGTGGATGAGGGACACAAGGAAAGGGAACGTCTGATGTAACCAAGTTATTTAGTAGTGTCGGCTGCTAATTTGGTGATATGATCGGACCATGTCAATTTTTTGTTTATTGTGACACCAAGATAACGTTAGGATTCGACGAGGGACAAAGCTATCGAGTTCAAGGAATACGTGTAATTACTTTTGGAGCACTTACGGGATATCTGCATAACTTTACATTTCGAAATATTGAGTTTCATTAATGAATTGGAACACCAGGATTCGATTTGATGTAAGTCGCTTTGAATGATTTCATGGTCAGTTCTGTGTGCGATGCGACGATAAAGAACGCAGTCATCTGCAAAAAGTCGAATAGAAGATGAAATGCCATTAGGAAGGTCGTTTATGTAGATGAGAAAGAGCAGAGGACCAAGAACGGATCCCTGTGGTACTCCAGAAATCACGTTAGTAGTGCCTGAACAGTGATTACCGACAACCGTGTATTGGAGACGATTGGTCAGGAAGCATCGGATCCATGACAACGCTAGGGGGTCCAGCTGTAGGCATGAGAGCTTGGCCAGAAGTCGCTGGTGAGAAACACAGTCAAAAGCTTTCGCAAAATCAAGATAAATGACGTCAGTTTGAAAGAATGAGTCTAAGTTTATGTGAAGCTCAGTAACAAATTCAAAGAGCTGAGTATCACATGATAGGTTAGGCCGAAAACCATGTTGATTGGGGAAAAAGAAGGAATGATTACCTAGATGACGGGTTATTTGTGAGTATATATTCTAGGAGTTTGCAGGCAATGCTTGTAAGCGAAATGGGACGATAGTTGGAGGGATCTGAGCGGCTGCCAGACTTGTATACAGGTACTACTTTATTAATTTTCCAGTCCGTCGGAAGTGAACTGTCAGTGATAGACTGCGTAAAAATTATTTCTAATATAGAACTAGAGAACACTTTCGTGCCTTTTAGTATTTTGGCTGTAATACCATCATGTCCTGGGGCACTAGAAATCTTCATTTTTTCAATGAGCTTCAAGATTCCTTGGGAAGTAATGATTATAAGAGGCATATCGGAAAGAGAAAGGTTGGGTGGATCAAAGTCGTTTAGCGTGGGTTCATTAGTGAAAACAGATGAAAAGTACGAGTTGATTACATCTGATCGCTCATCAATTGGCACGTTGGAACCATCAGGGTAACTCAAAGAAATGTTATTGGAGCTTTTACTAGGTCTGAGGGTTTTCCAGAATTTTTTAGGGTTGACACGCAAAATGGTCTGCAAGTCGTGGTGGAAGAACTTCTTTTTGGGTTGCCTCAAAGCAGAAGTATATTGACGCAGACTCGTAAAATACTTTTCCCACTTTGAGTAAATTGCCGATTGCTTCGCATCGCGGAAAAGACGCTTTTTTTTCTCTAACAACCTCTTTAGTGTGTTCGAAAACCAGGGTTTTCCCAGGTCACCGCGAATGCGTACAAGGGGTACATGTAACTCTACAAGCGATGTTAACTTATTCTTAAATAACAGCCAATTATCGTCTACTGAACGAAGTGAAGCAGACCGACGGAAGTAATCAAGGAACTCACTTAATTCTGAGTTTATTTTTGTGAAAGTGGCTTTGTTGTAATCCCTGATGGGCTTTATTGAGCGCTGTCGTACAGGACGTGGGATGCTTAGGTTAAATAGCACTAAATTGTGGTCACTTAGACCTTCAACGAATGATACCGATTTAACTGTATCAGACTTGGAAACAAGTACGAGGTCTAAGATATTTGCCCCACGGGTTGGTGTGTTAACCATCTGAGTAAGGTTAAACGTCGGGGTCATTTCAAGAAAATTTTTGGACTGGCGGTTATCTGACTCAAAATTTGTCCAGTTAATATCTGGAGAATTAAAATCACCACAGAGCATAAAATAAGCAAAAGGAAAACGAGAGTAAAGATGTACTAGGACTGTATTTAGTTCATAAATGAGGGAGGCATCACAATTAAGAGCGCGGTAACAAGCAATAATCACAGTCATTTTCGAAGCAAGTGAGATGTTCACACAGAAAATTCCGTGTTGACAGTTCATTTTGATGACATAAGAAGGAACACTTTCTTTAACAAAAATCAATATTCCGCCCCCCCTCCGCCCCACCCTGTCAAGCCGGTGAACAGCGTACGCTCGGCCGTCTTGTAATAGCTCGTGGTCAGCAATGTGCGGCTGAAGCCAAGATTCCGTAAATATTGCAACGTCAGTGTTGTTGTCATTCAGAAGGGATTTGTGATGCGGGTTCTTGTTGCTGATTTGTTTTTCTCCCGGGCTGAGCCTCAGAGAGTTTTGTTAATAAGGACAAAGCCGTTCGGTTTCCAAGAAACACACAAAAAGTTTAATTGAAAAGAAAGAAGGCAAAGATTCCTCACAAAACAAACACTTAATAAACAGTTGACTGGACATGACGAAACACATCTGTAAACACCCAACAAGAACGTTCAAAGTCAGTAACTAAACCTAACGTTCGAAAGAGGCTGAGTGATGGGAGTAGCGCAAGAGTATCGGTGCAGTCTCACCCACAAGTTGGTTTTCGGCGGTGATGAGAAACCGGAACGCCGTGACTCCTGAGCCAGTGCGTGGGCTGGACGAGGACGAGGGAACGCTGGCTGCTGGCGACACGTCGAAAAGCCCTACCAAATCGTGATGGTTTCGGCTTGAGGAGCGTGGACACGTCGGAGACGGGAGAACGCAGGCTGGTGGCGACGCGTCCGGGAACTAGGGTCGACCTAGTCAAGCAGCTGGGCGCACAGCTCGGGCCCGGAGCCCGACGGCTGTAGCTCGCCTGCCGGAACCAAAGTCCGCAGGCCCTGGAAAGGAGTTCAGGACCGGATGGCCACGGTCCTTTGGAGCGGGAACCCGACAGCAGGAGGCCCCGGCCGGTGGAAGTCCTGTAGGCTCGGGTCCGGAACCCAACGGCCCATCTTCAGCGCCCGGTCCGGTGACGACCTTCCGCTTGCACTGCCTGCCTCGAATTCCCCTTGCTCTGGTCTCCCCAGGCTCCTGCTTCAGCTCTGGCCCACTTGTCTCGTTCTCATTGGAGATACTACTGTTTCGTGGTGTCAAGCCATTGGGCCTTGAAATCTCCGTGTTCGCTGCCCATTGGATGTTTTACCTTTTGTTTACTTCACGTCCTGCCACGCATCCTCGTGCTTGACGCTCTTTAACGTCGTCATTCTTGTTTGAGCAGCACCGCACGTGCACTCTGGTATTTCTCCTTTTGTTTTTTTTTTTTCCGTGACGCGCACTTTTCGAAGGCGCGCACTTTGAACGCGCACCACACATCACATACGCCCCCCTTTTATTCAAGTTTTTTTTTAGAAAAAAAAAACTGCCGATGAGTGCGCGTTCTGCACTACGTCACAATTAAACCACATATTTGCACCACGCAGTTCAACACATCACCGGGCTACAGTTCGCTACATCGTCCAAATGTCCACACTTAAACTTTAGATTCACCCAATTGCATTTAAAAGTTCTGAAACCCGGAATAAACCTTTTTACTACAAAATCGACTATGGACAAAGCTACTTGTGTCCGCATCTAAAAGTCGAAGTCCAGAAAGAGCTACCGGTTTTCTAACCCTACACTCAGGTTATCGCGTCCCAAACCAGACGCACTGCCCTTCTCGCGCGTTTCGAAAGTAACTGTGGCAAACATGCTTTTATGCACTTTCGCTGAAACGCGTGTCTGCGCCCCCGCCGGCCACATGAACGCTTACCGGTCACAGAGGAACAGGGCGCGGTCTCGAGCCGTCGGCGTCGACACGAAACGCACTGAGACACGAATGTCCAAATGCCACAATCTCTCACACAAATGCTTTCTTTTAATTCACCATCTAATGAACACAAGCTCGGGGTGCCCTCAGCAAGCCCAAACGCTCCGACAAGCGTGTGAGGTTCCTGGATTCTTGAGAAGGGATGCCGTTGTGCTCGGTCATTATACAGCTCATCTTGAGTGGACTTAATTATAGGTTCAAAACCAATCACGTTCTCAGGTTCAAGACCCTGTCTGGCATTCTCCATACCTACTATCGAGCCCACCTCCGATTCGATACTGTTTATTTTGAAGAGTGCTTCAGCACTCCCATCGTGTTTTCTCGGACAAATAGCAGTTACGCTATCCTGTGAACTAGAATCCCCTCTCTCTCTGAGTGAGATATACGTATGGTCTAGGACCATTGACGTGGTGCCTGCTGCTACCTCTGTCGGTACAAAACAATCAGTGGCCACTATATCAGAGCCTTCATGGCATTCGCTGCCATCTTCCCAATGACGTTCTAGCGCTCCTTCCATGGAGCTATTGAGAGGTAGCCCTACCCCTTCCCGAAATGTGCTCGGCCTTTGAGACGTTCTGATACACACCTCATTCTGAATGGAACTTCTTTGTTCCCTGCTATCGAAGCTTTGCTCCACCACATTTTCCACAGCTTCTAGGTCGCCCATATCCAGGCGCTCTTCTTCATAGGTGCTTGGCCTCTCAGAGGTCCCCAAGCAGCTAACGGAAGTAATATGTTCCCAGCCAGAGAAGCTTTCCGTCGCTTCAACAAACTCCTCATGACTCCTGCCTTCTTGGCTGTCCACCTCTCTGCCTTCCTCTATCTGAGCTTCTCGCTCCGAAGTAAGGCTGTCGCGAGGTTCGAGGCCAACCTTGCAGGAATCGACTTCCCTCCAGCAAACGCTGCTATCGGAGCAAACATTCACCGCTTGCTCGACCTTCTGCATCGCCAGCTGCCCCCTTTTCGCCATCGCAAGCTCGAGTCGCCGCTCGAAGTCCACCCTCTCTAATTGGAGCTGCTGCTTCAGTATGCGTGTCTGACGCTCTAGCAACACTTTATTTTCACGCGTTACGCGCTCTAGCTCCTCCTTCTTAGCTCTAAGCACCAATTCAAGCTTTTCCTTCGCCGCCTTTCGTTCTGCAGCCCGTTGCTCACGCTCCCTCTCCATCCGCTCCTCGTACCATACTCTAAACTCCGCTCCCGTCAGTCCCATTTTATCCGCCAACTCAATTAACTCCCACGTGTTCGTCATCGTGTTAACCGCGTCAAAAAATCTACTGGAAAAACAAACGACTTTGTCCTGTCGCTGCGGACGCCAATTTGTGATGCGGGTTCTTGTTGCTGATTTGTTTTTCTCCCGGGCTGAGCCTCAGAGAGTTTTGTTAATAAGGACAAAGCCGTTCGGTTTCCAAGAAACACACAAAAAGTTTAATTGAAAAGAAAGAAGGCAAAGATTCCTCACAAAACAAACACTTAATAAACAGTTGACTGGACATGACGAAACACATCTGTAAACACCCAACAAGAACGTTCAAAGTCAGTAACTAAACCTAACGTTCGAAAGAGGCTGAGTGATGGGAGTAGCGCAAGAGTATCGGTGCAGTCTCACCCACAAGTTGGTTTTCGGCGGTGATGAGAAACCGGAACGCCGTGACTCCTGAGCCAGTGCGTGGGCTGGACGAGGACGAGGGAACGCTGGCTGCTGGCGACACGTCGAAAAGCCCTACCAAATCGTGATGGTTTCGGCTTGAGGAGCGTGGACACGTCGGAGACGGGAGAACGCAGGCTGGTGGCGACGCGTCCGGGAACTAGGGTCGACCTAGTCAAGCAGCTGGGCGCACAGCTCGGGCCCGGAGCCCGACGGCTGTAGCTCGCCTGCCGGAACCAAAGTCCGCAGGCCCTGGAAAGGAGTTCAGGACCGGATGGCCACGGTCCTTTGGAGCGGGAACCCGACAGCAGGAGGCCCCGGCCGGTGGAAGTCCTGTAGGCTCGGGTCCGGAACCCAACGGCCCATCTTCAGCGCCCGGTCCGGTGACGACCTTCCGCTTGCACTGCCTGCCTCGAATTCCCCTTGCTCTGGTCTCCCCAGGCTCCTGCTTCAGCTCTGGCCCACTTGTCTCGTTCTCATTGGAGATACTACTGTTTCGTGGTGTCAAGCCATTGGGCCTTGAAATCTCCGTGTTCGCTGCCCATTGGATGTTTTACCTTTTGTTTACTTCACGTCCTGCCACGCATCCTCGTGCTTGACGCTCTTTAACGTCGTCATTCTTGTTTGAGCAGCACCGCACGTGCACTCTGGTATTTCTCCTTTTGTTTTTTTTTTTTCCGTGACGCGCACTTTTCGAAGGCGCGCACTTTGAACGCGCACCACACATCACAGGATTCAACAGCGTCTTTCTTAGGCAGATAACTACGCACATTAGCGATTAAGACTGCCATACATTGACAAACGGGATCATTCAAAGGGGCGAGGCAAGGTTGAGGGGGAAGTGGGCGACGCGCATGCCTGAGATATAGAAATGACTGCTACGACTGCAATTCAACAACGCTATCAGATTCTGCATGGTACGAAAATTGCTTGTTTTCAAGTAGTAACTTGTCAAAGCATAGCTTGAAGGGTTTGCCGCTCAGCATGCCATGGTCATATAGTTTCCTTCGTGCCTGTCGAACTCTAGCTGAGTAGTCTTCGCGAATTGAAAAAGTCGTGCCCTTGAGCTTGGATGCAACTGCAAGAACTTTTGATTTATCTTTAAATCTTGCATATTTTACTATGATAGGTCTACTTTTGTTTTGCTGGTATCGACCAAGCTGATGTGCACGCTCCAAGTCGTGTTCTGGTATGAAGATACCGAGATTTTCAGAGCAAAATTGTATCACTTTTGCCTGGGACTGAATCGAAGACTCACCTTTTGTGTCTGGGATACCACAAAAAAGCAGGTTAGAACGACGTAGGCGATTTTCAGCATCATCACACTTATCTGTAAGAACCCTGATTTCCGCAGAAAGTTTGGCAAAACTGTCCTTCACGTCTGCCTTTAGACCTGTTTCGTTAGACTGAGTCGACTGCACAATTTTTTCTAGGGTGTCAACACGAGTCGAGAGGGTGGTCACGAGCGCCTCAATGCTAGACTGGGATGTTCGGATTAGTGAAAGTTCTGTCAGGACCGAGGTTTGATATGCTTCTATGCGGGATATTGCATTTGCAATGGTTTCCATTGACGGTGGTGAAACAGGTCCTGGGTTTAGTTCGACGTCATCCGACAACAATAGGAGCATAATTACCGCCTGAGCATTGTTACAAAGAGACCACAACATTTCACACAGTAACCTACATGTACCAATAACACAAGTGGGGCACGACACCGCAAGAAGACAGCGATTTCCAGAACGCACGCAGGCTGCGTTTGAAAGGTAACTGACGTGCATTAAGAAGGGCATTTTTGTGACCACTGTCGTTGCGGTGGCGTGCCCCAAGGCGCTCGAGTCTGGTGCCGCTATTTGTAGGCGATGTTGACGCCCCTCACTTGTAGTAGCCCGGTGTTGCCAGACGCAGAAGCGAGCGGCCGACGGAAACGGCATCCTCGGGGTTTCTTGTGAAGAGGCATTCCAGGCCAGCGACTGAATCGTGACGGGCGCGCTTTGGTAATAGTCCAGGAACGGCTGGTTAGCCAGGAAGCCAAGGCGGAGCAATGGTGCAAACAACAGGACGGAAACCTGCATTAAGAAGGGCATTTTCGTGACCACTGTCGTTGCGGTAGCGTGCCCCAAGGCACTCGTGTCTGGTGCCGCTATTTGTAGGCGATGTTGACGCCCCTCACTTGTAGTAGCCCGGTGTTGCCAGACGCAGAAGCGAGCGGCCGACGGAAACGGCATCCTCGGGGTTTCTTGTGAAGAGGCATTCCAGGCCAGCGACTGAATCGTGACGGGCGCGCTTTGGTAATAGTCCAGGAACGGGTGGTTAGCCAGGAAGCCAAGGCGGAGCAATGGTGCGAACAACAGGACGAAAACCTGCATTAAGAAGGGCATTTTCGTGACCACTGTCGTTGCGGTGGCGTTCCCCAAGGCGCTCGAGTCTGGGGCCGCTATTTGTAGGCGATGTTGACGCCCCTCACTTGTAGTAGCCCGGTGTTGCCAGACGCAGAAGCGAGCGGCCGACGGAAACGGCATCCTCGGGGTTTCTTGTGAAGAGGCATTCCAGGCCAGCGACTGAATCGTGACGGGCGCGCTTTGGTAATAGTCAAGGAACGGGTGGTTACCCAGGAAGCCAAGGCGGAGCAATGGTGCGAACAACAGGACGAAAACCTGCATTAAGAAGGGCATTTTCGTGACCACTGTCGTTGCGGTGGCGTGCCCCAAGGCGCTCGTGTCTGGTGCGGCTAATTGTAGGCGATGTTGACGCCCCTCACTTGTAGTAGCCCGGTGTTACCAGACGCAGAAGCGAGCGGCCGACGGAAACGGCATCCTCGGGGTTTCTTGTGAAGAGGCATTCCAGGCCAGCGACTGAATCGTGACGGGTGCGCTTTGGTAATAGTCCAGGAACGGGTGGTTAGCCAGGAAGCCAAGGCGGAGCAATGGTGCGAACAACAGGACAAAAACCTGCATTAAGAAGGGCATTTTCGTGACCACTGTCGTTGCGGTGGCGTGCCCCAAGGCGCTCGAGTCTGGTGCCGCTGTTTGTAGGCGATGTTGACACCCCTCACTTCTAGTAGCCCGGTGTTGCCAGACGCAGAAGCGAGCGGCCGACGGAAAAGGCATCCTCGGTGTTTCTTGTGAAGAGGCCTTCCAGGCCAGCGACTGAATCGTGACGGGCGCGCTTTGGTAATAGTCCAGGAACGGGTGGTTAACCAGGAAGCCAAGGCGGAGCAATGGTGCGAACAACATGACGAAAACCTGCATTAAGAAGGGCATTTTCGTGACCACTATCGTTGCGGTGGCGTGCCCCCGCAACGACATTGCATTGCATTCGTCTTGACAATGGTGCCTAAGTAAGCTTGTTTCTTAACGCACAAGTGTAAAAAAATTATTTATGTGTTTTCTCGCTGCTACTGGGTAGATATAAAACTTCTGTGACCTGTGGCCCATGCGCACATACCCGTTGCATATACGTGCCCATCGAGGATAAGTGACACTGTTGTTTGCAATTGTTTGACCAGTACGCAACGATATTATGACATTATTCAGGTCGTGACGAGCACATTGTATTCGTCTAACCATTTTACCCTCCCGTACTAATTTCGGTGTACCCCAAGTTGAACATGAGATCACGAACACCCAGATGTAGGCATAGATAGATAGATAGATAGATAGACAGACAGACAGATAGATAGATAGATAGATATATAGATAGATATATATATATATAGATAGATAGATAGATAGATATATAGATAGATATATATATATATATATAGATAGATAGATAGATAGATAGATAGATAGATAGATAGATAGATAGATAGATAGATAGATAGATAGATACGCATATGCACATATGCTCAAAGTAACGTCAGAATACGAAGAATTGCTTCGAATTTTTTAATAAGGAGGCAATCAAAATTTGTCACTTTGAAGTCTGAGTGGCATTCGAGCATTCTTACACACAGCCACATCAGTGGCTGCAAGTTTATAAATTTTTAAACATCGCTACAAAGGCGCCACCTTGAACAAAGAATCACGTTAACTGATAAATTATGGTGTGGTCAAAGAGATGCCATAAAACCAGTTGCCATAGAATGTATATTGCGCGATAAGTAAATGGTTTTAACGCTTCCAACCCATTACAAAGGGCTCGACCATATTTACTCATATCATCAGCCACATCTTGAAGTGCACGTATTTCTTTATATACGCGTAGTGCACACTTTTCTTCTCTGTCGAATGAAGATTAAGGGTATAGTCAGTACTCTCGTAGTTTTTAAAATCATGAAGGTTTTTGACGTAATGGGTAATTTACAAATGGACATTTAGTATGCGAACCACGAGAATTCGACACGAGTTCTACAAAGACGGCCCTTCCAGCTTTCGCCCTCACTGCGCAGCATATTTTGCGCAGGCATGGTATTTCGTTTGGAACTGATTGAGCTGAATTACTGACGCTCTCCTTCTTTTCGCCAAAAGCAATACCACTGTGCGTAATGAGTGGAACAATGGTATATAGAACATGCCATGAGCCAGACGATGAATAGCATTGCATTGTCTGCTAGATCTGCTTTGCTTTGCCCTTGAGACAATCAGCAAATAGCTCCTAACTTCTTCCCTTCTATTAGTCAACAAGGCGTACAGAGAACAAATGGACTTACGAAACTAGGGCAAGGTTCTGCAAAATGTGCTGGACGGCTAGTCCCTCTCATCTTTGCAAGTCTGAAACAAAGGTGAATAAATCGCTGAATAAAATATAAGTAACAATACTGGAATATCATGTGTAATCATGATGTAAAAGGGCCTAATGAAGTGTCACAGGTGAAAGTCATTGCCGAAAATTTCAAGGAAAGCATTGGCATTGGCAAGCGGTATGATCACGTACATTCTTCTGTAATTTGGAGCTTTCATGTTGTGATGATCATTGTCTTAATCATTGCGGCCCCCGTCCACGTTTGCGAAGTATGATAAGCATATGCGTGAAATTTTGAACTCAAAATGGCGTTTCAGATGTGCAGTGGAACAGAATTAGCGGTGTGTATATGCGCCACAGAGAGGATGACCGATGTGACTTGAACGCAACTCGAAAACAGCGTTCAATGAAAGACCTCTGGTCGCAATAAAATGAGAAATTTTACACCTACTTCACGCAACACAAAAGCGAAGTTTTACAGTTAATTTTTTTTATTATTGTGTAATGTATTCTCACTCGCGGTGTCAAGCTCATGAAAAGTTTTGATCTAGACGTGTGTTTAGTCATAATCGTATTAGTAATCAGGCTATTTCATGTCAGCTGCACAAGCATGCCGTCACCTAAGGATCTCTGATTTGCGCTATTTTGCGAAGGAGAATTCTATTTCACGGCTGTGAAATTTCTTAATTTACCAGGTACACTAACGCTAAACATTTTCTTGCAACCATTTGCATCTTTGGTTCTTTATCCTCTTGTCCTTTCTAATCATCAACTCTCTGTTTTTCGGCTTACATAATCAGCTTAGCCTACTGTTCCCATCACGGCGAAAATGTCTGATGCTTTTTTGCTTCTGTAAGTCATTTTATGCCTCTCATTGTGTTTTGCATATTTGTCTTTCATAGCACGTCGCACTGCTCTTAACTTCTTCATGAGCCACTTTGTTAATCACTGACTCTCTCTCTACCATGTATCATTGCGGGAATCGTTCAGTGGTCGTACATTTTAAGGTTAAATAACAGAGTTTAATCGCTTTCATGATATAGGAATGCCTACCGGGAAAACAGCGGTACTTTAGTGGACACGCGAACAGCACCATGCCGACGTTTCCGAATCTACTGTTCAACAAGCAGGCTTTTCCAGTGCTCCTGCTGTCGTGGTCAACGGTTGCCATTGCCAGCCCGATAAACGTTCCTGCTGCGCCGATAGCACCGATAGCACTTTCGTCCGTGATTGACTCCGGGCATGTGCACTTTCCGGCTTAACTTCCTTCGGCCATCGACTACAGACAGCCAGCTATATCGACCCTGACATCACCCACGGCGAAGAATTTAAGCTGCCGCTACAACCGATCTTCCTTCAGTGGACACGGGAACAGCACCACGCCGAGGTTTCCTGATTCCCTGTTAAACATGAAGGTGTGTAAACCGTAACCACTCTTTGCTAAGAAGTCAGATTATGCCTTTTTGGTAGTGTTCCCGTGTCCACGAACACTTTGCGCACTTTTGTTGGACTGTATTTCAATATTTTTGCTTTCTGGTGACATCGAAACCAATCCAGGACGCACTACTCATTCTGAAAATCTTTTTTAGATATTGAATCATTGCCAGCCCCGCCACGGTGGTCAAGTGGTTAAGGTACTCGTCTGCTGACCCGCAGGTTGCGGGATCAAATCGGGGCTGTGGCGGCTGCATTTCCGATGGAGGCGGAAATGTTGTGGGCCCATTGTGCTCAGATTTGGGTGCACGTTAAAGAACCCCAGGTGGTTAAAATTTCGGGAGCCCTCCACTACGGCGTTTCTCATAATCATATGGTGGTTTTGGGACGTTAAACCCCACAAATCAATCAATCAATGAATCGTTGCCGGAAAACCCAACCGAGCAGATGAATTCTCTCGAAATTAATCAAGGATATTCATACGCGATCGTTACAAAGTGCAAAGGTTCAGAACGAATTAGCTGCCGACATAATGTATACTAAATTTAGCCAAAAGACCATATAGGCAACAGTTGTGGCTGTACAAAAGTGCCTGGACGATCTCGAGCAAAAATCTGAAACCCTAGACAAATATAAGAAACAGTTATCTGAAATGCATGTTTCAATCAACAACCTTGAAGCACGTTATACTTCGTTTCCACCACGACTTGACGACTTAGGGGTCCGTTAAATGCGCAATAATCTTGTCTCCTAAGGCCTTTTCGATTCTAAAGCAGCATGGCAGGAGACAGAAGCCGAACTAACTGTTGAAATAAAGTCAGTTATTGGTTCCTTCACAGACGGCCAAATTGTGAGGACGCATAGGTTGGGCTTCTTCTATCCCACGAAATCCCGCCCAATAATTGTCAAGCTTACTGGCTTTAAATCTGAAGAGCAACTGCCAGCCCTCCGAGGTCAATTGTAACAAATAAACATTGGTGTCTCCAAAGACTTTTCAACAACCTCTCGTCTTGTCCGCAAAAAGCTAATCAAATTCCGTATCAATCAGCCTAATCCTGCCTCCTTTAAACTCCGCTACAATCAGCTGATAGGAAACAACAACTGTTACGTTTATAATGCTAGCCTTGGCATCGTCGGTGAATTGCAATCGCATACTTCTCACGGAGGTCGCATTCGACATCTTCCTACAAATAGTGCACAATACAAATAGTTAGAGGGGCGGTGGTGTATTATCATCTTCCACAGCTGAGCTCTTCATCCTTTATTCTAACACGAGAAGCATTGCAAGTAAATCTGCCTTCTTAGCATCCGCGATAGAATTGTGCGGGGCTCATGTAATTGCTCTCACGGAAACGTGCCTTTCTTCAAATGCGCATGACAATGAATTTCTTGATAGTGCACAAAACTTTACTGCCTATCACTAACTGTGATCGCACCACGCGTTGAGGTGGAGGCGTGCTCCCTTCATCCGCACAAACATTCTCAAATGAACTTGTAGCGGGGAGAAAAGAGGAGACGTGAGACGACGTCGAAGGCGGCCGATGGGGCCGTGCCGATCTCGCCACTTTATTGCAGGCCTGAAGCGGAGCCACGTCGGCTACCAGCGTCCGCCACGCCAGGCGTGTCAGCTCGTTCTAATTCTCGCGCAGCTCGAGCTCGCGCCAGCTGCGCGAGAGACGCGGCGCGGTGATGGAAAAAATGATGATGGTGATGATGGCACTACAGGGCTCCCCCCCTAGCGCTTTGCGCGATTTGAACGCATATGAAAAAAAGAAAGAGGGTGACAAATGCTATGTACATGAACGGTAGTCCATAAAGTGTTCCTTTGGCAAGTCCAGTTTGTCAACGTGTAGTGACCATCGGGAACCAGTGGGTCTCGTGTGGGTGACACTGAGAGTTGCGCAGTGGACGAAGAAGTAAGCGCTCGATGGAAAGAAATGCGTAATGGCGGATGGCTCGGTCCCAGAGGTCTTCAATCGTGGAAAGCACCTCTGGAATTTCGAGGTCTCGCGCCACTTGTGATGCGTTTCTGTAGGCGAAAGAGAGGCCGTACTCAGTGACGCTGTGAAGCGACGCGTGACTGAGAACGTGCTCAACTGGTGCACTAAAGTGCGGGCTGTAAAGCGTGTCAAACGGGCCCGTGTCGTAGAGGCCGTCGTAGAAGGTGTAGTCGCACACGCCGTCCGCAGGCAGCGGCTGTGACTCGTTCGTCGCCGTGCCGAATACGCGGACCACGGGAAATGGCGTCATGGGAGGCTGTGCAGGAAAGACGGGTTCAGTTGTCGCCTCAGTCACTGTCGAGGTATTCGACGCTGGTGGACTGGTGGCAGTGCTTGTTCCCATGCTTTCAGTTGGCTCCACAGTGGTTGTAGTTGGGTCTGTTGACTTGACAGACGTCATAGACAGTTCAGTTGGCTGGTCAGACGTCGTAGGCAGCTCAGTTGGCTCAACAGATGTCGTAGGCAGTTGAGTTGGCTCCACAGATGTCGTAGGCAGTTCATACGCGGGACACGCGTCGCTAGTGGCCAGGCGAGAGGAAGTCGGGAGGTCAATAACGGGTGAAAGGTCACCTGTGCCAGGCTCCGAGGCGGGTGGCAAGGTGGCCGTCATGGAGTCTGGTGGGGCCACGGTTGGTAGCACATGTTGCGACGCAGTGACAACCCCAAAGTCGCGGGCCCCAGGAAGCGGTTGGTACGTAAGGCCATTGCGGGCGAGCATTGAGGGCAGGCTCTGGCTCCGCGAAGGCACGGCGCTGGGGCCCGTCGTAGACCACGAAACAGAGACAGGGACAGGGGCCGGGGACGCCGAGTGTGGTCGGCTGCTGCCCGGGTAGGTGCGAGTGGAATGTAGCGAGGCACCCGGCAGGCCATTGCTGGCACCAGTGGCAGGTGGCGGAGCGGCAGGGGGCACCGTCGAGGAGCTGACCAGCAGCTGCGGCGAGGAGGAGGTCGAGACGTCTGAGCTGGTGGTCGCGGAAACGGCGAGGGCCACGGTGTCGAGTGCCGTCGCTTTCTTGGAAAACGTGCAGGTAGCAGGTACGTGTGATGAAGCTCTGCACGGGGGCTCTGAGGGAATGTACCTCTCGGAGGGAAGGTCAGTCGCAGTGGGGAAGTCTTCTACCTCGCGGTCGTGATCAGGTGCAGGAGTGGATGTTTCTGCGACCGGATCAGGTGTAGAAGTAGTCGAAGCCGGGGTACCGAGGTAGCGGTCAATGGAGGGCTGCGGACCGGTTCGTACCTTGCTCTGCGACGCCGGGGAAACCTGCCTGGTGCGGGTAAACGAAAGCGGATGGTATGTGTTGCCGCTGCGGGCGAGCACCGCAGTGCAGAGGGCATCGTAAGGCTGCGGGCTGGTGCTTGAAGTGGCAGCGAGATGGCGCAACTCTACCGGTAGGGCGTCGAGAAGAATGGCGTGCATCAGCAGCTGGTCCGTGATGCCATTCACCGCAAGAACGGCATCGAGCTGCATGAACCATACCTTGGGGTAGGTCGATTGGAACGGCGGCACTGGTGGGCAGATTTGCGGGAACATGGCCGCGGGCCGCTCGGCGAAGGGCGTGTTCTCCGGGTCACCAATGTAGCGGGGAGAGAAGAGGAGACGTGAGACGACGTCGAAGGCGGCCGATGGGGCCGTGCCGATCTCGCCACTTTATTGCAGGCCTGAAGCGGAGCCACGTCGGCTACCAGCGTCCGCCACGCCAGGCGTGTCAGCTCGTTCTAATTCTCGCGCAGCTCGAGCTCGCGCCAGCTGCGCGAGAGACGCGGCGCGGTGATGGAAAAAATGATGATGGTGATGATGGCACTACAAACTCAACGATTCAATAAACATAGTTGCTTCACGTTTTCTTTGGACCCCTTTGATCTTAGTAGGTGATTTTTATCTCCCTAACATTAATTGGACAACTGATCCACCATGCTTATCACTCTTTTCGGTTCACGCCAAGGATTTCATAGATATCTGTTCTCTTTTGGGTCTGCATCAACTGGTCTACCAACCTAGCAGGGTAACAAGTTCTGCCTCAAATACACTTGACCTAATTTTGACTAACACACCCATCTTAGCTTCTGAAATCACTTATCTTCCCGCTATCAGTAATCATTCCCTGCTTGCTTTTCACCTTAAAATGCCACCTCCCAAACGAACTAATGAGAAAAAGGTGATACGTGATTTTAAAAGAGAAAATTTTGATGCCTTTAGTGCTAAATTGTCTAATTTCATTGATATTTTTTGTTCTCGATTCGATGATCGCTGTGTACAAGCGAACTGGGATCTTTTTGCTGCAAAAGTAGATGAACTCACCACAAAATACATCCCTAACCGTAACATCTTCTTTAATCAGAAGGCACCACGATACAACGCCTACATCAGACGACTGTCTAACCGTAAAAAACGACTACGAATCTGCGACACTGACACCTACTGAAGAACGTTGGGAGATTTTCAAGGCTGCACACAACGCTTACGTTGCCGCCCTGAAATCCCCCAAGTTTCACTTTGTTTCTCGTACACTGCCAGAAACGCTCTCAACCAATGTACGCAAATTTTGGCACCTAATTAACCCTTTGCCAGGCAACAGCATAGCTCTAGTATTTAATTTTGACAATTCAGTTCCTACTAACATATGTACCGATCTTCCTAATGACACTTTCAGAAACAACTTTTCTTCAGTTGGTAACGTCATTCCGCCTCATGCGCAGAATCCTGACTATATCGTCATGCCCGCAATTTTCATCAATCCTTCTCGTATTGCTAAAGGCATCAAAATTTTCTCTTTTAAAATCATGTATCACCTTTTTCTCATTAGTTAGTTTGGGAGGTGGCATTTTAAGGTGAAAAGCAAGCAGGGAATGGTTACTGATAGCGGGCAGATAAGTGATTTCAGAAGCTAAGATGGGTTTGTTAGTCAAATTTAAGTCAAGTGTATTTGAGGCAGAACTTGTTACCCTGGTAGGTTGGTAGACCAGTTGATGCCGACCCAAAAGAGAACAGATATCTATGAAATCTTTGGCGTGAGCCGAAAAGGGTGATAAGCATGGTGGATTAGTTGTCCAATTAATGTAAGGGAGATAAAAAATCACCTACTAAGATCAAAGGGGTCGAAAGAAAACGTGAAGCAACTATGTTTATTAAATCGTTGAGTTCATTTGAGAATGTTTGTGCGGATGAAGGGAGCACGCCTCCACCTCGACGCGTGGTGCGATCACAGTTAGTGATAGACAGTAAAGTTTTGTGCATTATCAAGAAATTCATTGTCATGCAAATTTGAAGAAAGGCACGTTTCCGTGAGAGCAATTACATGAGCCCCGCACAATTCTATCGCGGATGATAAGAAGTCAGATTTATTTGCAATGCTTCTCGTGTTAAAGTAAAGGATGAAGAGCTCAGCTGTGGAAGATGATAATACACCACGGCCCCTCTAACTATTTGTATTGTGCACTATTTGTAGGAAGATAGCGAATGCGACCTCCGTGAGAAGTATGCGATTGCAATTCACCGACGATGCCAAGGCTAGCATTATAAACGTAACAGTTGTTGTTTCCTATCAGCTGATTGTAGCGGAGTTTAAAGGAGGCAGGATTAGGCTGATTGTTACGGAATTTGATTAGCTTTTTGCGGACAAGACGAGAGGTTGTTGAAAAATCTTTGGAGACACCAATGTTTATTTGTTTTAATTGACCTCGGAGGGCTGGCAGTTGCTCTTCAGATTCAAAGCCAGTAAGCTTGACAATTATTGGTTGGGTATTGCTAAACGTATATATAACTTGCCCATTCACTCTCCTCCTGGCCATGACAATATCGGTTCTAAATTTCTGAAGAGCACCATCACTTACAGTTCGATGACACTTGCAAAAATCTTTCAACAATGCTTAGATACATCAGCTTTTTCTGCGCAATGGAAAATCGGGCAGGTAGTGCCAATTTTTAAATTGGGTAATAAACACTCTCTGAATAAATATTGCCCACTTTTTCTAACAAGCACTTCCTGTAAACTATTAGAACATGTAATTTTTTTCAACCTCAGTACCTTTCTTGAATCTAACTCTTTTTCACCCCTGCACAACATGGATTCCGCAAGCATTTTTCATGCGACACATAACTCATATCATTCACTCACAAACTGCATCAGATTTCGGAACGATCATCATACGCCGACTGAATTTTTTTAGACTTCCTCAAGGCTTTCGACAGTCTGTCACCAACTACTACTTTTCAAGTTGAGCCTTTTAAACCTTGACAATATTTTACTGAAATAGATTGAGTGTTTTTTGATTTACCAGAATTCAGGACGTTACTGCTAACAATAAGAACTCGTCATCTGCTACGGTTCATTCAAGAGTACCGCAAAGGTCACTCCTTGGTCCGCTTCTCTTTCTTATTTATATTAACGACCTCACGCATTCTATTTCTTGTAACATACACCTTTTTGCAGAGGATTGCGTCATTTTTCGTGAAATAATCGGTGATAATGACATTTCAATCCTTCATTCTGATCTTAACACCGTAGCAGCCTGGTGCAGCATATGGCGAATAAACTTAAACATTGGCAAATGTAACGTAATGCGCGTAACCAGACCACCCAACACCCCACTAACATACTACATAAACAACGTCCCGCTCGATCCGGTCAACTCGTATATATACTTGGTTGTTCTTATCACGACAAACCTTTCTTGGGCACCTCACATCTATAACATCACTAATAATGCCAATCACATGTTAGGCTACATACGTCATAACTTTTCCAAAGCACCATCAGCATGAAAATTGCTCTTATACAACACATTGATAAGATCCAAACTCGGATATGCCTCTTCTGTGTGGGATCCTTACTACGATAACTTGATCACTTCGCTAGAACTTGTACAGAATAACTCTCCGTTTCATACTGTCAAACTGTAATCGCACTGCCAGTATACCTTGAATGAAACCCAACCTAGGCCTACCTTTACTTGCACCCAGTCGTCAAATATCCCGCTTGGCCACTATTCACAAAATATTTCATCATCCCGCCCTTCATGACCAACTAATCCTCAATTCTTAGTACATATCTCATCGTATCGACCATTGTCATAAGGTTGGCATTGTATTATGAAACTCGCAGTGCTTTTGTCGATCATTGATCAGATTCCAACCATGTACCTAAAGACACAGTAACTATTACTAATAACCATATATCTGTCAAGACTTAACTAATTTTGTAATATTATTAAGTGTACAAAGCATTATGCTTGCATTTTATGTATTATTTTTATAATGTATGGAATTCGTTGTACTTACGCAGCTAAGATTGTATAATGAGTACTTTTTGTTAGTTGAATAACTTATTTTTATGCTGCATTTAGTTCTTTGTAATCTTGTAACCACTCCCCTCTACATTGCCACATGGCCTTGAGGGTAAATAAAATGAAATAAAAAGATAAAATGAAACATCCGTGTCCTTAGGTGAACTTTCTTAATAAACAACCTATTCTTGAACCAAATTGCGTTCTGCCATCAATCCCAAGCACTCAATCATTCTTCGAAATTTCAAATATTTTTTGTGTCTTGAAAAGTTATTATGTGATCTAAATCAAAACTTTGTTCCATTGGTGTTTTAAAATATTTATAATGGTCATCGTTATGATTACATAAAAGTCTGATGTCGCCTCTGAGCCATGCTATTGAGGTATCCCCAGTTTCTACATCTGCCTAATTCTCCGCAATCTAGTCATTTGAATATTTTATGCAAGCGTGCTGTTGAAAAGACAGCGCTTATTCGTCACGCTCTAATTTTTTGTCTTTGAAATTTACTACTATGCTTGTTAAAAAGAAAGTAGGCCTTCTGTGGACTCTTTTTGGATGTGAGCTGGGCATTCAGGAATGCACCTTGAACTCCTGCACGCCTTGATTAAGCCGAGCAAATATGCACACTTCTATTACAGTGAGTGCTTCTTCTAGTAATTTAATGAAGCATAAACAATTCTGCTGAAGTTGGCAGCTTCTTTTATTATTCATCTGGCCGCATGAGTTTGAATAGTTGATAAATATCTTTTCCTGAAGTTAGCCTAATACCTGTTTAAATTAGCGTCATGTGTGGTTGTTTTCTTTTGAAGCTCATTATCAGAATAGTTAGAATAATTTGAGAAATTTTAGTTTCGTAGGTATTATTCAATAATATCTTGTTTCTTGTATGCCACTTGTTGAAAGGGCACAAATTGTCAAGCGGAAGTTGAGGATAACCTAGTTTACTGAC
The DNA here is from genome assembly GCF_043290135.1 of Rhipicephalus microplus. NCBI lineage: Eukaryota > Metazoa > Arthropoda > Arachnida > Ixodida > Ixodidae > Rhipicephalus > Rhipicephalus microplus. The sequence continues at coordinate 158,060,742 of NC_134704.1, forward strand.
CAAGCTGCATGCCCTGACTGCTCACTGTACATTTGCTTTCAAGAACCAATGTTTCGGCACGTACCCAGTATTGCGTTTGGCTATTAAGCCGGTGGTTAAAACATGAAGAAAAAAGCCTAAAAGTTTGATGAAGGGAAAATAGGTATTGAGTAATCTGGGGAATATAAATTTGGCTAATCATAGGGTAAGTACAAATAAAGACCGTACAGAACTAATTGTTAAAATAAATAAATAATAGCCCCACAGTGGTGGTATAGTGTCTAAGGTACTCGGCTGCTTTCTCGCAGGTCGCAGGATTGCATGCCAGCTGCGGTGGCTGCAATTTCGATGGAGGCGGAAATGTTGTAGGCCCATGTGCTCAGATATGGGCGCACGTTAAAAAACCCCAGGTGGTCAAATTTTCGGGAGCCCTTCACAACGGCACCTCTCCTATTCATATGGTGGTTTTGGGACGTTAAACCTACATATCAATATCAAAAATGAGTAAATAAAAGAGACCTCCAAAGAACTACAATTTTATTGAGAATGACCTAACAAGTGAACCTTCCTGTGAATGTTATGCAGACGCTCCCGTTGCTGTGGCCCAGAAATGAAGCTACAGGAGAAATTATATTTTCAGAATTAAAAGTGTTGCTTATGTTTTTAAATTTTGAAAATTTTGTTTTGCTAAGCTTGTGAGACATCAGAAAAAAAGGCAGATCCCACGTACAGTGGGAATTGATGATATGCGAAGCACGAATTAGAAAGGTTGATACGTCATTTTAAAATCGGTATAACGTTACGAGGCGGAGATATATTGGTCCGTACATGACTTTCATGTCATTATTATCATAATTGCACATGTCATTTACATTCGTCGTCAACTCCCGTCACCTCATACTAAATTTGGTATATGTGGAGCTAGTAGTAGGACCTCGAGTGCGGGCTATGAGCGTAGCATGTAGTCAAATTGACCTGACATGCATGTGAAGATTATCTTGCTCATTTGCCGTCGTCGTCTATTCACGCCACGTAATACAACCATTCGTATATGTCAAGCTAGCAAAACGGGAGGAAGCACGCTATGAGCACGGTGTGTTGTCATGTTTTTACATGACACGCGTGTAACGATTATCATGTTTGCACATGCCATATACTTTCGTCATTCATTGACGTCACTTTACACCGAATTCGGTAAACGTGGCGCTTGCAAAACGGCTAAGATCGCATCATGAAGGGCCCAATATACTCCAATACAGCGTTCACGCTCACGCACGCTGGGCACAACGACGCAACGATCGCAAAACGCGAGCACGCCATAGTCTGACGCCTGGTGCGAACAGCGCGACCAGCGTCCGCCGGAGCGGTCCGATGGCAACCGGCGCGAAATGCGACATACTGCATTTTGCGCCCATGAATTAGCCAGACAACACTGCGTCTCTCTCTTTTCGTGACGGATGGAAGCCGGGCGCGCTGAAATGTGCATGCGTCAAAGTAGTGCATCGCAGCGCCCGTCTGCGAGTATATGGCAGGACCGGTGCCTGGCGTAGCAAGGCCAGGATGACCCTACAAAATGTACGCCAGTGAGCACGTGCACCGCGTCACGTCGAAATGTATTGGCGCCTTGACTGTGGCATGTAGTCATGTTTTGACATGACACGCATCTGATGATTAACATGTTTGCACCAGTCACATACCACCGTTATCCATTGTCATCACGTAATACCAAATTTGGCATGCGTAAAGCTAGCGAAACGGCCGTGAGCACATCATGAGCGTAGCATGTAGTCACGTTGTTACATTACATGCATCTCATGTTTATTACGTGTGCACCAGTAATATACCTGTGTCATGCGTACACGTACCGTAATACTAAATTTGGTATGAGTGAAGCTAGGGAAACGGCCGCCAGCGTATCATGAGCGTAGCATGTAGTCGTGTTGTTACGTAACAAGCACCTCATGATTATCATGTTTGAATCAGTCACATACCTTCGTAATCCAGTCAAGTACCGTTATATCAAATTTGGCATATAAGACGCTAGCGAAACGACCGCGAACACATCATAAGCTTAACATGTAGTAATGCTGTTACATTACACTCATCTCATGATTTTCATGTTAGGGTCTGTCGCTTGTCTTCGTCACACAATCATGTCCTACCATACCGGTTTTGCAACATGCTATGTTGCCGAAACCACCGCAAGAACTACTGGACCATAAAATGTAAATCATAACGTTCATGAAATTCATCTCACGATTTTCGTGTTATGACTAGTCAAATATGTTCTTCATACAGTCCTGTTATGCCTACCAAGTTTGGTAATAATACCATAATGGAAACGGCCAGGAGAGCTGAAAGTTGTAGGTGGCCAGTTAGATAGACAGGTGATAGATATATAGATAGATATATATATATAGATAGATAGATAGATAGATAGATAGATAGATAGATAGATAGATAGATAGATAGATAGATAGATAGATAGATAGATAGATAGATAGATAGATAGATAGATAGATAGATAGATAGATAGATAGATAGATAGATAGATAGATAGACACGCGCAATGTCGCCGAAGTTCGCTAAGAAATGCTTCACATTCAAGAAGTAATTCTCGAACGTGAGCGGTGCATAACCCCAACGTGCTGATTGCTCTCGTCTTCTTCAAAGCACTCAGGATCGCCCGAGCCCTCACCTACTATACGTTAGCTGCTAACGCAGAAGCGTTAAAGAGCTCTTTCCGCAGAAATTCCAATGTTGGTAGCTGCATCATTGTCGGCGTCATTGATGGTGAGCGAAAAGTCCTCATCGTGCCCATGACCGAAAAATCGAGAAAGATGCAAACGAAATAAATAATGAAAAACTTTCAGTCTGAGTGAGAGTCGAATCTGGGACATTTGCGTGATAAAGAGGTGTTTTATCACAAAGTCACGCATCTTTCCCTTACTTTTGTTGTATTTCTTGTCTTGCATACTCGAAAATGTAACAATTGTTGTGGCACAGTGATGCATTTACTCAGCAAGAATAATGGCATAAATATTGCACAAGTATTCAAGGGCTTACATGCATATGTACTGTGCATAGAGTGATTGAGTGAGTGAGTGAAACAGCTGTGTTGGGTTTGCAATAGACCTGAGTAAAGTCAGCGTCACCTCGCTAGGCACACTCGGCGATGGTCACGTTAAACCTGACTGCCCTCGCACGGGCCCTCTGGATGGCCAAGATTTAAGAGGTGAAGTCCTCAGCCCTAATCATTCTCTTCATTTTCTCTTGGTCGAAAGGAGGATAAGTAAAGGCACAGCCCCACAGGACATGCTCGAAGTCCCGCATCCAAGGGGCAAACCGGGTATGATAAGTGTTCGGGGTATATTGTGTGCAGTGCCCCAGGGCTCGGGTAGGTTATTGTTTGGAGGAGTCTGAAGGTAACAGCTTGTGTTCGGCACAGCGAGGATTCACAGGGGCAATGCTTTTCTTTAGATATAATGGTGCTTGCATATCTCATTGTACGCGCAAAGAGATTCGGATCACCCAGGAGTTGACGCGTTACCCAGTTCACGCTCAGTAAAATGTTGTGCAGCCGAATGCGCCTCTTCACTCGGATTGATCCAAGCACCTCTAATGGTTTCAAAGTGTGCAGAAAACCAGACCAACAAGCAATTTTCGAGGCACTTGACGCTTTCATGGATCTGTAGGACCTGGAGAGCCACCATACTTATTTGAAATGCCTTAATACCAGCCTTACAGTCTGAATAAGTTGTGTCGTGCACACCGTCCATCAATGCAAGATTAATGGCAACCTGCTCTGCAATGCTGGAGCTAGAAGTGTGGATGGTAGCGCAGCTAATTACTTGGGAATCACAGTCAACGACCACTGACTACAACGCTTTTTTACCATTTTATTACCCCTAAGGTTCCCAAGGGGACATTACATAAAGGGTGCGGTCACAAAAAACGTACAAAAAAGTTATGAATTAGCTTGAAAAATGGCTTGTGACGCTATGCATAAATGTTGATGAACAGGTGATTGCTGCAATATGGTGGGGGAGGTCATTCCAGTCTTTTGCTGCACGAAGAAAAAATGAGGCAGCAAAAGTAACGGTGCGGAAACGTTGACGGGCAACTTGAAAGACATGGCTAATGCGATATGACCTGCGAAAGGGGGGGGGGGAAATATGGCGCACAAGAAAGGCAATAGGCTTCTCAATGTCATTTTACCGACCTGTAGACAATTGTCATGTCAAATTCTTGAAACTATAGGCTCCAGCACGCCAACCGTCATTATGGGTCTTTGAAACTTGTCAGCCAACCAAGGGAGTGTTGGCCGCTGACAACATTTAAAAGGACACCGTACAAATATGGGCGGAATTTCATAATGGTCCACACTACCGCAAGGCATTCTTTTTAGTGGCAAGCACTTTTCTCTGATCGGGAAAGGGTTCTTCTCACCTGAGCAGTGACTCGTTCGACACCATCCTGCCACTGTACGAGTACATCTCCTAATCCGACATTTCTGGCATCGGTGTGAACCGTTTCCAGGCGTCATCGTCAAAGTCTCCGAGGACTGGTGCTTTTTGGAGACGCTGCTGAATCTCGTTGAAGGCTTTTTCGCTGTTTGTAATTTTTTGCTGTTTGTATTTACTCACCCAGACTCACCCAGCTTCATAATGGATGGTTTATCTGACTCTGAGTGAGCCAGAGTAAGTCGACTCAAAAGTGAGGTCACCGACATATGCTTCTGAATATCGTATTAGCTACTGCAGATGCGAATAATAGCAACCCCGTGTAAAGCAGGGTGTAGTCAAGATGTACTTCCCCAGAGGCCACGACAGTGGGAACCAATGCTCCTTCAATATGTTTCAGTCGTTTCTTTGACCCACACAGTCCGACACAGCGGGATCTCCTCCACTTGAACCTTCACTGAAGGTGCCACTGCTCCGTTTTGTCTGGATCAGATAAAAAGGTAAGAAGCAGGCGCGCGTTAAGAATATCAGTTCCAGCGTTCCAGAAGAAAAGTCAACGTTGCCAAGCACACGTCAACGTGTCGAAACTTTGGATCGAGCGCACCAACAACATTAGAGAATTTTTTAAGTCCATGAAAAATGGCGTGCTTTAACGCCTGCGCAAACTAGCGGTGTATCCACGAAGTGATTGATGATGATTGAGCAAAGCACAGGTATCATGCGGCGTTACTGTAAATCACCCATGAAATGGACCGCTCGCGCATATAAATCGGTGACAAAGTGGGGTAGTATTCATTGATCATGTTGTGTGGAGTTGTGATTGTGGTTTCGCCTTGATTAGTAGTGCCTTTTGGTATCGAATCTAGCGTAAGGGTAACAAAAATGAGGTCTGTGCACGTTCCCCTGCTGGTGGTTGTTTCAAGCAATACGGAATACATCGTGAAATACATGAAGATGTCATCTGCTCCACAAACCAGTCTTTGTCTAAGGTGACCATTGTCGTTCTGTTCACCATCATTATTGCCATATTCTTGGCGTATAGTGTTTACCTTGCGTATGCAGTGCCGTGATGACAGAAAGAGAATGCGTGGTTCGGAACGCGCTTCTCCTTCATCGCCATCCTGATAATCATGATCGCCCACGGCGCCTACGGCGCACAACGCCGACAATGAAGAAAAGTCGACTTTAAGGAGCTTCGTCCCTGAAGTACTTTATCATGTTCTGAAGCACAATCTGTTTCTCAGTGTCTGGAGCAATTGAAAGGAATGTGCAATGCTGTAACTTTCCTTTCCACACACTGTTGAGACATAACATTACTAGAAGCAACACAAATGGACAAGATGCAGTAACGTAGTTGCTGCATATTTCTGCAGACTGTTCATATCTGGTGTAAGTAGTTAGCTATGGAATCGCTAATCAACCTGGCATGTGAAAAATCTTTGTTTACACGTATAACAGTGTGTATTAAAATTCTCACGTGTTATATCCAAGTGTACTAAGCGCGTGCTTCAAAATTCATGAAAATTGTCAATAATAAAATATTTTTATTAACTGCATGCGTTTTGTTTTTAGTTATTTTTGTTAGACAAGATCCGGGTAGTTCAACACTTTTCTCATAAACACCACTTTAGAACAATGCGTCACCATTTGAAACGGAGCACGAACATAGTACAGTTACTTTATCAGAAAACTCAAGTAAAACCGTCGTCTAAATTTTTGAATTGAAGCTGGCAGATCTTATGCCAGAGTATACCATTTTTTTGTAGTACCATAGTACCAACCGCAATTATCCACAAATATGACACTTCAGCCAGCAAGTGGGCATTATCTAATGTCAAGAAATATTTTATTTTTAAAAATGGACAGCCCTTGAACATCTATACACGAATGGAAGCTCCTGACGTAGTAGTCCCTTCCGTTTCTTTCTGCACAGATTGTTAGAGAACAAAGTTGAAAGAACTGGGCCAACATGGCGCATCGTTACCCTGGCCACTTCTCTATTTGCAACGCGAGTTCTACTTAAAAAAAAAAAACATGACGACCAGCTCTCTCGTCTGTTTTGCCGTCCAGTGGTTAGCCCCGGTAAGGCTTTGTTGCAGCGGCACTCACCAATGCTGCAAAAAAATGTAAGCATGCGATCAAGCTGAGGTGACCACCAACAACGGCGCGTTTCAGGCAGGACAGTATGTAGGACACTCTCTCTGCATGACTGTTGTCACAGCCTAATAACGTGGATGGAGGTGGTACCTGCACTTGAATACCAAAAACCCTCGTAATTCAGTGGGACATGTTTGGTGTGTCATAAGTGCCGAATGCTCCGGTGTTCTTTGGACAAATTAGATAGACCGGTTTTAGTGATCAAGCGTTGCATTCCTTAATTATGGTATTAGTGCGCAAAGCAACTTATATTTGCATGTTTGTTATTTCCCAGTCCCGCCTAAAGAAAAGAAGACGGCCTATTGCAGGCAGCACTTTTTGCGCGCTTTGCCTGATCTAGTCTAGAATCACAACCCAAGAAATCTTTCTGGCAGCTGTGTGCGCACAAGTTTTCAGAAACCGGGCACATACACTTTTATTACCTTTATTCTTGTTTCGAGATAGGTGAGATAAAGAAGAGAGAAGACAGGCCACGATTTTTTGCGATTAGCTGTGAGATTCTGGCAAATATTGAAACTCATACCAGGTGATCAAATAGGGGACGTAAAAGTACCTTGAAAAGCAAAGGACAGTGGTTGAACTTATCAATAAAAGTATAGTAGAGATCAACCCTGCGTTGAAGGCTGAATGTTACAATCAGAAAGAGAAGTTAAGAAATATAATGTTGAAAAGAGCTCACATACCTCTAATGAGTTTGCGTAAGGTGATTCGAAATGGAAAAGCCAAGATGTGTTTTTCTGCTCTGTCTATTTATTGATTCTTGCCCGCACCCGGAGAAAGCGTTGCGACCAGAGTTGCTCCACGCTTTCTGCACAATAGCTGGTTTGGTATTGCCTCCGTGATCGGCTCACTTCTGACGAAGTGATGACGCCATCTGGTGACGTAACATGATAAGTGGCGTCAATATGATATCACAACACTGTGACGTGATCTGGTAATGAGATTAGCATTGGTAGTGAAGACATGCCGACCCTCAACTTTCACATTTCATGAGACTCCCAAAGCTTCCGCTTTATTAGGAGCACCTGGGATGGTCTGCAAATCGACAGCTCTAGAGACAGTATAATAACGCCAGCGTAGAGTATGCATAGTGTTTCGAACCCTGTGATGAATTTGCTGTAAGCTGCAGTGTGGGCACGTGGGATGCAGTATGGCCAGAACTGTTCCATATTCTCACTATTTTTTTAAAGTGGAGCATTTCTTAGCGAACTGCGGTGACTATGAGGCTATCTATCTATCTATCTATATCTATCTATATCTATCTATATCTACATCTGTCTACATATATCTATCTATCTATCTACATCTATCTACATCTATCTACATCTATCTATCTATCTACATCTATCTATCTATCTATCTATCTATCTATCTATCTATCTATCTATCTATAGATAGATATTTGGGGTTTAACGTCCTAAAACCACCATTTGATTATGAGAGACGCCGCAGTGGAGGGCTCCGGAAATTTCGACCACCTGGGGTTTTTTAACGTGCACCCAAATCTGAGTACACGGGCCTACAACATTTCCGCCTCCATCGGAAATGCAGCTGCCGCAGAATCTATCTATCTATCTATCTATCTATCTATCTATCTATCTATCTATCTATCTATCTATCTACCTATCTATCTATCTATCTATCCACCTACGGCTTATAGCTCTCCTGGCGCTATCTATAAGGGTATCGATACCAAAATTGGAATGGCAAAACATGACTGCACGGCGAGAATAAGTGATTAGTCATACCATTAAAATCATAAAGTATATCATAAATGTCGTAATTTACATTTCATGGTCTTGCTGCTTTTGCGGAGCTTTCGTTCACGACATCTTGCGAAACTATTATGTTACGAGCTGACTGCAAGGCGAACAGAAGCGACAGACCCTAACATTATATTCGTGACATGCCGGCCTTGTAACAACATGACTACATGCCACACTCATAATGCACTCGTAGTCGTATGGCTAGCTTCGCCTGTGCCAAATTCGGTATTATGGGACGTGAATGAATGATGAATGTTTGTGACTGGTGCCAACATGATAATCACGAGATGCATGTCTTGTAACAACATGACTACATGCCATGCTCATGATGCGCTCAGGACCATTACGCTAGCTTTGGTATACCGGATTCGGTATGACGGGACATGAATTGATGACGAAGGTATGTGATTGATGCAAGCATAATGATCATAAGATGCGTGTCATGTAACAACATGACTACGGGCCACGCTCATGATGCGCTCGTGGTAGTTTCGCTAGCTTCACATATACCAAGTTTGATATCACGGGATGTGAACGGATTACGAAGGTTTGTGATTAGTGCAAACATGACAATCAAGAGATGCGTGTCATGTAACAATATCACTACATGCTGCGTCCATAATGCGCTCGCGGCCGTTTCGCTAGCTTCGCATGTACCGAATTCGGTATTACGCCACGTGAGTGGATGGCAAAGGTATGTGACTGGTGAAAACTTGATAATGATGAGATGCATGTCATGTAAGAACATAACTACATGCCACACTCAATGCGTCAATACACTTCCACGTGACCCGGTGTGCGTGCGCGCCGGCGTTTTGTGGCGTCGCACCGGCGATGCCATGGCGCTTGGCGCTGATCTGCCTGCCACGTACTCATAGGCGCACGACGCACTGCGTTGCTTTGACGCATGCGCGTTAAAGTGCGCCTGGCACCCTTCCGTGAAGAAGAGGGGCTGACGCAGTGCTGTCTGAGTCAGTGCTGTCTGTGCCGGCGCGAAACGCAGCCTGTAGCATTTCGCACCAATTGCCAACGGGCCGCGCTGACAGGCACTGCTCGCGCCAGTCGTGTCTGTCATCAGACGATAGAGCACCCAGGTTTAGCTAACGGACCATCACTGCGCCCAGCGTGCGCACGCGTCAACGTAACGTTGGGGTATGCTGAGCCCTTCATGATGCGCTCGTTGCCGTTTCACTAGCTTCACGTATAACAAAAAGTTGGTATGAAAGGACCCGAATGAACGATGAAGGTATGTGACTGCCATGGTGCAAACATGAAAATCTTCACACGCCTGACATGTAAGAACATGACAAGATACCACGCTCTCGATGCACTCGCGGCCGTTTCGCTAGCTCCACGTATACTAAACTTGGTATTACCTGATGAGAACGGACGGCGAATGGAAATGACAGGTCCAAACATGACAATCATGGCATGCGTGTCAATTAAAACTTGACATGTTACGCTCATAGCATGCTCGCAGCCGTTTTACTAGCTTCACATATACGAAGTTTGGTATGGGGTGACACGAATAGATGAAGAAGGCAAATGACACGTTCAAACAGGATAATGATGACATGAAAGCCATGTGCGGCATAATTTACCTCCGCCGCGTAACGTTGTACTGATTTAGTTGACATATCATCCTTCATCATTTGTGCTTCGCATATCATCGATTCCCTTTGTACGTGGGATCTGCCAATTTTTGTTTCCACGAAGCATCAGACGGGAAGAGTCTTTCCTACAACTGTGCCATTATCCGTTACCATTGCTTCAAGCTCCTTGGACAATACAACAAAGTGTGTTTTCAATTGACGTCTTCGGGCTCTCCTGTAATAGCACCTCTTATATATTGCCCTATTCAGTAGTCTTTAAGAATCTAAAGTGAAATGAAGTGCACCAAGAAGAATCTCTGATTTAACCAGGAAAACACAGCGCAACAAGACCACGAGGACGAAGGGACACAGTGCACAGCACGAGTGCTGAACTTGCGACAGAACTTTATTACGTCCATCATCCGCTTTTATGTCGTACAGCACCGCGCCACTCGTCCAATCTTGAATGACGACTACAAACAACACGGGACTACGACCGAGCAGTCCATCTTTTACTCTGCTCCTCATGCCAAACATATCCTTCATTTTCTTTTCTGCTCTTCGTTGTCGCCACCCGCCCGCAGTCATTATTATCTAATTACTGAGAAGCCAAAGAGACCACTCAGCCGTTGATTCTCGCTGACTTTCCTACGGAATCTGTGTGCTCTAAAATAGGTTGTCTGATTGTGCGTGCATTCCGCTTCTAGGCTCTTGCTTACTGGGTCAGGCGCAGATGTTTGTCTGTTTGGGTGATTTTTCTGCAAGCACTGAATTCGTGACAATAAAATACTTCCAGTAGCTTGAACTCTTGGAGTTTCTAAAGCAACGCGAGTCCATGAACATGAAATTTCATTGGGCTACTTGGTGCAGATAGGTTTCAGCTGGTGCGGAAAACAATAAACCACTTGTACAAAGTGCAATACCATGAGGTCTACAATAAATTTAATCAAGCTTCAATCTTCATGCGACAAAATATTAAGAAAAGAGATATAAAGGTGGCTCAGACATAAGAAAATCCCATTGGTGGTGTCTTTCCTTCCTGGAAACACATATATAAAGGCGGCTTCAGTTCATTCAAGACACGGCAAGCGCAGCCTTGTGGACACGAGTTTCTGACGCTATTTTCGTTGCACTGAAAATAAAATAGGCAAAGATTAACATCTAACAAGTAAGCTAAACTAACAAATTGTAAAAAAGCATAAACTGTAGTTCACAGTACTACTAGACAATATATTCAAAGGTTCAAAGTTCATAACCTCATCAAAGTAATTGCATGCGTATAGGCACAATTGCGGGGTAAAATAGGAAGCTTATGACATGTTCTATTCTTGGATGACGGTGATTGACCGTGCATGTCGGTGGTTTATTCCAGGGCAAAAAAAAACATTACTCTCTTCATTTCAGCGACAAAAACGACATCCGTAATAGTACGCACAAAGAGATCACAAAAAATAGCCGTGTGTCTGCGTGCTTCACTGAAAATGTCGTCGAGAGATGAAAGACGTCTGCCAGCACTCTTTCGTGCATAGGTTCGAATTTTCAGCACACCCTAAGAAACACTGTGGTCTTTGAAATTACGTATCAATGTGTGTTTGAGTACAGAAACACACCACCTAATGCCCACGTATTCATGTGGCGCCAAAGTTATGCGATGATTTGCTCTTTGTTCGACAATGTAGCGATACTCGGAGCTCATTGGCTTCAGTGTGTTTTCGTCATCACTAGGAAAGTGGCGGGCCTCAAATGGCGCCCTTTAGAGAACCTTGCCCCGAGGAATGTGTGCAGGCTTACCTCGCGATGAGATCTTCTCTATGCCTTGGGCTCTCACCACAAGTTAGAGAGAGCACAATGGTTCCTTCGCTCATCGCAGCAGTTGCTCTTCAAAAGGAGAAGGCCGCTCATATGAAGTTGACTGCAACGGTTAGTCGCATGCACGCTCTTCTTGTGTACACTTCTGTACACTTGCGTTCGGGCGTAATTCTGCCTTGAACAACTATCGTTTTTTCTTAAACTGTCATAATTCCTGACTTTCTCTGAACAAGCGGAACGGAAGACGTCACCCCCCGGGATGGGGGACCATCCATCCAACGAGACAGCGGGCCCTAGCCGTTTGCATAAGGATGGACCGAATGTGGGTGACCGCCTTGGCGCATATGCTCCTTGCGATGACTCTACCGAGAGCTCATCAGTGGAAGAGATGGAATCGGAAGCCGACTTCAGGACATTCCATACCCGCCGGTTGAAAAGGAAGCTTCGCAGGACGTCATCAACGGCGGAGCCACAACCGGCGCTAGACAAAGGCAAGCAATGTTTCACCATCTCGTATGTACCCATGTCTACATCAGACAACCTGAACTCACTAAACAGGCAGTCGTTGACTAATTATTTCGAGCGAGTAGCACCTGCTCAAGTGAGTGAAATTCGCATAAATAGCAGGAAAAACATATTGTCAGTTGATGTGACAAACAAAACCATTCTTGACAAACTGAAGGCCGTCACGCAGCTCGGAAGTATTTCAGTTCGCGCGTTTCTCGCTCACGGGAAAGGAACAACGACTGGCGTGATAAATGACGTCGACGCTGACATCACAGACGCTGACCTGCAGAATCTTGTGACGTCAACAGTCAAAATCGTGACCATACGCCGCTTCGGGCAGTCTCGCTGCATCAAACTAGTATTTGATTCTGAGACTCTGCCCTCTAGCGTGAAGGTTGGATACGTGAGACATCCCGTGCGCCCTTACGTGCCACGGCCTTTGCAGTGTCACAAGTTCTGCAAGTTGGGACACGTCAGCGCAGTGTGCAAAAGTGAGACAACTTGCCAGCGGTGCGGCGGGTCTCATAAGGTGGAAAACTGCGATACTGCTGTTCCATTGAAATGCCCAAACTGCTCTGGTGCACATGAAGCAACGTCGAAGGAGTGCCCGAAGATCAAAGAAGAAATTCGCGTCCTGCGGAAGATGGTCAGAGACAACTCGACACACAGAGAGGCAGTCACATCCATCCGCCGACACAGACGTCGTCCAAAACGTAGGCACCAGCGAAATTATAGTGGACATAGGAGTGATGCATCACCATCAGCAACAGATGAACATACACGTGCGCATTATCAGGCCGCTACACCCATGTTGTACGCACCACGTTCCAGAGATGCAGATAGTGGACCAACGCCCGCGTTGCACGCCGATGCTTCAGATACTGAGTGGCCTTCGCTACCGATCGGAGCAATAAAAAAGACCACATCATGGGCTGCAACTTCAAAGAGGGCGGAAAATGATAGGCAAGAAACTGAGAAGAGCCAAACTATGCTGAAGCATCTACTAAAATCTATTCGTGCGATTCTCAACGAGCTACACACGCCAGGAGCGAAAACAGCAGTGCAGATCCTCAACGTGCTGGAACCGCTACTGCTGACCCTTTCATAAACAATATGGCGAATTTCTACGATGAACGTGTGCGCACCTCTGCTATAATGCAGTGGAACGCACGAGGTTTGCGAAGCCGATTGTCTGACTTTCGACAACGGATATTTAAATACAAATTTCCGTTGGTTGTAACATGTGAGCCGAATATGATGTCGTCGTTTCGTATTTCCGGATACGTCACTTTGTGGTCACGTGATGATCGAAATACGAGCAAAGTAATTATATGCGTACGTCAAGATTTAACGTACGTGAGACATGCCGTGGCTCCTCATGCTTCTAACGACTATATTTGCCTATCTATAAAGCACAAGCGACGTACAATATCAATCATTGGTGGATACATTCCTCCTAGAAGCCACGTGGACTGTCCCCATCTCTTGTCTGTTCTCCAAGCTTGCCCTGGACCACATGTATTGGTTGGGGATTTTAATGCACATCATCCCATGTGGGGTTCTTCCTCAATGAACACCCGCGGTAGGGACATTGCCGATTTTGTGCTCAATCAGGGACTTATGTCCATTAACGATGGCTCACCTACTTACCTCCGTGGCGCATCGTACAGCAGCTGTCTAGACGTATGTTTTGTGAGCAGAAGTCTCTTGCCTACCACCTATTGGTTTGTAGACGTTGAAACACATGGAAGTGACCATCTCCCTACATATATACAGCTAAAAGGATTCCGTTGTTCGTCTCCCCGGCCTGTGAAAAGCGTAGACTGGCCAGGATTCCAAGCTTCTGTAAATGCTCAGTGCGGGAACATTCAATCTATATCTGAAATAGAAAGCCTAATTGCGTCAGCCTTAACATCGCATACGAAACTTGTGAATGTGCCGCTACCAAGATCACAACTTGACGCACAATATGAATACCTTCGTGCAATTCGTCGCCGGGCAGAGAGAAAATACAGGAGGACGAAATCACCATCTGACCTATCTACAGCACGCCAAGCACAACGACATGTATTGCGACACCTCGATAAGCTCGATAGGCAACGGTGGAGGGTATTTTGTAGCTCTCTTGATCCCAGAAAACCCCTGTCTCGAATATGGCAAACTGTGCGAAGCCTTCAGACGCCCACTCAACAGTTGTTCCCTTTCCGATCTTTGGCTCTAAAGCAAGGTCGACCTGAAGTAGAGGTTGCAGAAGATTACTGCCACTTACTCGTAGGTATGACCTCTTCATCGATATTACCTTCGAATTTAGCCTCACCGCCATCCAGCGACGATCGCCTCGACTTACCATTCACAATGCACGAACTCGACGCTGCGATTTCTACGTCCCGACGGTCGTCCGCACCCGGGCCTGACGGAATTACTTATTCGGCTCTATATCACCTCAGCCAGGAAGCAAGGCAGGCTCTCTTGTCGTTCTACAACTCTACGTGGGAAACAGCGACAGTCCCAGAGAGTTGGAAGTGCAGCCGCATAGTGGCCTTACTGAAACCAGGCAAGTGTTCACACGAGTTGTCTTCTTATAGACCCATTGCCCTAGCCAGTTGCATCGGTAAGGTGATGGAACGCATGGTGCTGGCAAGATTGGAATGGCTGCTAGAGAATAATGTCGGCTTACCAGATTTCATAAATGGCTTCCGTAGTGGTCGATCATCTATAGATGGTGTTGTAGATCTAGTTTCTTCTGTTGAAAAGGAAAAACAACGTCGGAGATTGGTAGGGGCCATTTTCTTAGATATAAAGGGCGCGTACGATAGCGTCTACCATGAGGCCATTCTTGATGCACTTGAAGACATCGGCGTAGGTGGCCGACTACACGCATGGATAGGGAGCTATCTCAGAGGACGTACCATTTTTATGTCGACATCCGATGGTGACACGGCCAAGCACCTCGTAAGCCGTGGAGTTCCGCAAGGAGCCGTCCTGAGCCCCATGCTTTTTAACATAACACTAATTGGCCTTGAAGCTGAGCTTCCCGACGTTGTCAGGATCAGTGCGTATGCGGACGACATATGCATATGGGCATCTGGAGCAACGCGACCACAACTGCGAGCAAGGCTACAACAAGGCACATCAATAACATCTAAGTACTTACGTCGTCAAGGCCTGGAACTTTCAATAGCAAAATGTGCTGCATTGGCATTTACGAAGAAATTAATGTCGCGGTACCCAATCTTCGCTCACGGAGCAGTGATTCCCGTGGTTAAGCACCACCGCTATTTAGGGGTCGTCATTGATCGCAACCTGTCCCGGTCAAAGCATGTGACTGTGCTGCGAAACAAACTAATCAGTTTTGTATATGTCCTTCGTGTTATAGCAGGACTGAGATGGGGCCCTTCGGAGAAAAGTCTTCTGCAGTTATACAAGGCATTATTTGTGGGCTATATAAGGTACAGCTCACCTGTGCTTTCCAGCATGCGGGCAACGTGCCTTCGCACTTTAGAGAGCCTTCAGGCACGAGCACTGAGAATATGTCTTGGCCTGCCACGGTGCACATCTACCTCTGGCACTATAGAGGAGTCACGCGCCTACCCTATACAGGTTTACACGTCCTGTGAGCCTCTTCGAGTGCACCTTCGTCTACTGACCCGACATGCACAGCAAGACCCTTTGTCTTCGCTACAAGTGGACCGACCAAGCTGTACCTATTCGCGATGCCTCGATATGCATAGGCACATGATCCCGTCAGGCTTCGCACCTGCCGTAGTCTCTGCAGTGCCTCCATGGACATTGACTAAACCACTGGTGTGCCTTCACATACGTGGAATTTCGTATAAGTCACATGTTTCTCATATTGCCCTCAAGCAACTCACTTTGGCACATTTAGATGACCGATACAGTGACTCTGTACACATTTACACCGATGGATCCGTAACTTCATCCACCTCAGCTGCAGCCTTCGTGATCCCTCAACTCGGTATTTCCCGACAGTACAAATTAGATCATAGGTCATCTTCGACAGCTGCAGAACTTGTTGCTATACAAGAAGCCATAAAATTTGTGAACGACCAAGCACCGCGTAAATGGACGATTCTATCTGATTCAGAATCAGCGCTTCAAGCTATCTATTCTAACTCAAGAAGAGGCGAATTTTACGAGTTAACGTTAGGAATCGTCCAAGCATTTGACCTAACACACAGGAGTGGTCACTTGATTACACTCCAATGGATTCCTGGACACTGCGGCCTGGTTGGCAACGAAACAGCCGATAGCGAAGCAAGAGCGGCAATATACAACGCTCCTATGTACGTCAAAGTACCCTACTCGCGAGGTGACGTCAACACATTGTTGAGATCACTCATGCGCGAATGCGCTGACACTTACTGGTCGCTACCAGATCACCGGAACAAGCGCCTGCGGGAAACAGACCCCGGTATGACTTTTCGTCTTCCAGATAAAATCAGCCGAAGACATGCTAATATACTGCACCGAATTCGCCTGGGCGTCGCCTTCACTCGCCACTACACTCACCTAATTGGCCGTGCGGACAGCCCAAATTGTGAACGCTGCCAAGTGCGCGAAACGATAGCTCACATATTTTGTGACTGTGCATTATACGTGGCGCAAAGAAAAATGCTAACTGCAACGTTGGCAAGCATTGGACGAACACCATTAAGTGAAAGCCACATATTGTCAGCAATGAGCGACCAAACAGTGTCAAAAACTGCTACAAAGGCTGTTCTAGACTTTATAAAAACCACTGGACTAGAAACTAGACTGTAGGGTACTATGCTAAGTGGCTACTGTACATACGCACCACCTCTTCTTGTCCCCATCATCACCCTTCATCCCTCTTTCCTTCCCCTTTCCCTTATCCCCTGTGTAGAGTAGCAGGCTAGAGCGAACTAGCTCAGGCCGACCTCTCTGCCTTCTAATAAATTCTCACTCTCTCTCTCTCTCTCTCTTGTGTACACTTGTGCACTGGCTTTGCGCGTCTTGCTTTTAGCAATGCGCTGAAATGTCAAGCAGCTACAGTTGTTGGTTTGGCCTCATGCCGTGTACGTCCCTTTCGCGCATCGCCTTTTATTGGGTAGCGGGTGGAAATATCAGAGCTGCTTGCCATTTTTTGCGTGACATTACAATTTGTTGGTTGCTCAGATGGTACTAATGTTGACAAGGGGATCTGCCGCATGTTTTTTTATTCTTGACCACAGAATTATACCTGCGCCTTCTTCGTGCGAGATGTGCACGCACAAACAAGGTACGTATAGAGCCTAGATGTACAGTAAGATAGAATATGAGAACAAGAACGCCGGTACGCGAGTTCGAATTCGCGAAACGACGACATTCACAGGAAAAAGATAAAACGTGACAATTTTTAGAGCACGAGAAGAGAACGACGACAAACGGACAAGAAGAAATGATTCGCACTTTTGTCATCGTTCTGACCTCGCGCTATAACAATCGGCATGTCATACCAGCTAGCCCAAATCGCCATGCTAAAGAGATAAAATTTCGGCCGGCGCCACGTGCCTTGGAAAATGATGTTAGGCGAAGCATACGGATGCAAGGTATCACTCACCATATATATATATATATATATATATATATATATATATATATATATATATATATATATATATATACCCATTAACGAGAAACCTTTCCTTTACACACACCGCCCGCCGCCCGCCGAACGACCAAACGACCAATTACGGGGAAACCCCTTTCTTTAGGCACGCCGTCCCGGACCCTCCCGGCACCGCGGCGACAATCTTGGGTGGCCCGACACACGCCAAGAACTGAACAGCACGTGATATGAACCATAGGTGGATGTAGACGGACAGTTGGCTTCGTTCCCAGTGTCGACAGTGGTTCTTCCTGTTTTTTTACTTTCTTTCTTTTCTTTCTTTTTTCGTCTTTTCTCTCTCTCTTTTTTTTCCTTCTTCCAGTTCCCTCTCACTCTCGCAAACGTCTTTCAAGGCGAGAGGGACGCGGCAGCAAGGAAGTTCATGTCAGTATAACTCATCCCCTGATGAAGGGAGGTCCCCTCCCGAAACTGTTGGGAAATAAATATATTTATCCTTGTTGACAACGCTCCCGTTGTGATATATCCCATACCTATATATATATATATATATATATATATATATATATATATATATATAGTGGGAGTAATATTTCAATGGGCCAGTTAGTCTTCGTTAAGGTATAGGATATGGCACAACGGGAGCGATGTCAACAAGGATAAATATATTCATTTCCCAACAGTTTCGGTAGGGGTGCTCCCTTCATCAGGGGATGAGTTATACTAACATGAACCGCCAAACTTCGTTGCTGCCGCGTCCCTCTTGCCTTGAAAGATGCTTGCGAAAGTGAGAGAGAACTAAAAACAGAAAAGAGAAAGAAAGAAAAAAAGTGAAGAAAAAGACGAAAAGAAAAAAAAGAAAGAAAAAAGAAAGAAACTAAAAAAGAGGAAAAACCACTGTCAACACTGAGAACGAAACCAAATGTCCGTGTACGTCCACATCCGGTTCTTATACCGGCACGTGATATAACCGGCACGTGATAAGACCCGGATGTGGACGTACACGGACATTTGGTTTCGTTCTCAGTGTTGACAGTGGTTCTTCCTCTTTTTTACTTTCTTTTTTCTTTTTTTTCGTCTTTTTCCTTCTCTTTTTTTCTTTCTTCTTTTTTTAGTTCTCTCTCACTTTCGCAAACATCTTTCAACGTGAGAGTAACGCGCGGCAGCAACGAATTTTGGAAGTTCATGTTAGTATATCTCATCCCCTGATGAAGGGAGGACCCCTCCCGAAACTGTTGGGAAATAAATATATTTATCCTTGTTTACAACGCTCCCGTTGTGCCATATCCTATATATATATATATATATATATATATATATATATATATATATATATATATATATATATATATATATATATATATATATATATGTATATATATATCATTGTGACGCTATGATGAATGGGAGACGTGGCCTGGCTCATACGCCATGTTTATTTCATAAGCGCTTCTTCCTCATCTACTTCTCCTAACCATCCCTGCCTTCTTACGTCACAGGATTCCCCCTCCCCCCGACTGATGGACCGGTTACAAACTACAACAAATTGAATAAACAAAACAATGGCCAAGTTTACAGTTTCACGTCCCGGCGGAGTTTCACAATCTCACTCAATATTCATGGCTGAGGGAGCAGTTCGGTGATTTCTATAAAGACTCTGGTGAACGAGCTTGACTGTTGCGTCCTGGATGATATAATCACACCCTGAAAATCTGAACTGGTGATGACATCGGTTGAGTTTTTGTGAGAAATGGACAAGGTTGGGAGTTCCTGTAGCATTTGAAGTTCGGATGTCGTCGGGATTGTATTTTTCGTCGTGAATGGTGCCATCCCAGCGCTTCTTGCTTTCGTGCTTTTTGACAGACTGTCACGAAGTGCCTGAGGGCTTGCGGTGTGCAAGCAGTGCTTCCGCGTCTTTCTCGGCGTTTTCTGTGGCGGTGCAGTCGGTGCAATAGCTGAGGCAGAGAGTGTCTCTGGCGACTTTTTTTTGTGCGAAAGTGTCTGACGTCTTCAAATGGCTTTAGGTTTCGAGATCTTATTTTTCGATGTTCCTTCTATTGGTAAACGCGCTTCCGTTGAAGTTCGCGTTCGTCTATGTCTTTGTTGCAGTCTCTTTTGTGGTCGCATGTGTTTATAAACTTAGCTTTGCTTACTTTGCTGATGTTGCTCGAGAGATGACTGTAGTGGAGCCCCTTTCGGAACGGGGCATTCACTTGTTTCGAAAGTTAATATGTCACGTAAACAGCTGATGCATAGTGAGCTGGTGTCTTGCTGGTCGGGCATAGTTGGTAATGCGCCATCATTGCTAAAATGCTCTTCAGAGGCTCCGGTGAGGTGATCCTGTATGGACGCTCCTGACAGACAGCTGCGTGTGAGGATTGATGTTTGTATTTCTTCAGCATTATTTCGCTACTTGGATTGGTGAGCTTTGGATGAGGATACCACAGTCGACATGGCATTACTAGGCTCAGTCTGCACAGTCTGCTGAACCATAGAAATAGTTTTGTGATGAGAAACATGTTTTCGAGTCGGCATGGCGGATTTGGGTAGTTTCTCGATGCGTCGACAGCTGACTTATCGTGCGCACGGTGTCATTACAAGGCAAACGGTAATGGTGCATTCAGACGACGGATCGAATCCCGATGTGGCGGGACGGACGGCGCGTCACGTGACCTCACATCAGCGATTCCCCTCGTCCGCGCGGCTCGCGGACGGATGAACCCAACCTGTTTCTCACATCGGGATTCTGGCGGGGGAGAGCCGGTACTTCAGCGGAATAGCTTGGGGTCGCTGGCAACCAGTACACTTTTCGTCTGCTCGCGGCATGTCCTCCATGGCTCGCGGAAAGCTGCATGACTGGTCGGCATCATCTACGCTTGAGCATTGTTTACTTAGTTTCCGGAGACTTTGTTCTCTGGTGATTAAATATGCAGAAATCACTTTTGGTGGTTCGGGAAAGGTCACCGCCGTCGCTTAACACGCGAGATTCTTAGCCGTCATGGTGGTGAAATATTCCAACTTCTGCAACCGGTGAGGTGCCGCTTCTAAAAAAAAAGCGGGAGACACGTTTAGAAGTTCTACAAGTGGGGAATAATGTAGTTGAAAGAATATCCTGCTAGCAACTCTCTTTTCTCCTGAAAGAATAACACTACTCGTTCATTTGTCACAACACGACAGACATCGCAGCCAAGCTTCGCTTCTTGCGGGCATCCATGTTGAATACTCTCAAACCGGTCTGCTGCCAGCGGGCGCAGGTGAGTTCCGAATCTGCTGTCGAGGGTAATCCGGCTGTTTTCCCCTAGGACACCGTCCGTCGTGTGGATGCGCCTGCAGGCGGACCATCCGCGGATTAGCTGTCCGCGTCCACGACAAATCCGGATTCGGTCCGTCGTCTGAATGCACCATAAGCGTTTGATTTATATGCACTTGAGGAGTCAATTTGTGAAGGCTGCTTTTGACTGTGACGACTGAATGTGGTTGTCTGTGGATGGGGGGTTACAAGGAAGCCTTCGTCGTAGTCGTCGTTGTCTTCTTTAAACCAATTGATCATTGCTTGTTTTATCTTTTCCGATGACTCATCCTTTTGAAATATGTGGGTGAGGTAGAATTCTAAGGCCTTACCGGAGACGTAGTCGGTAAAGTTGATGATCATCTCCCGTTCCGACCATGATGCAGCGGTTGCGTGGAGCTCGAACAGGTCGAACGAGTCCTGTACAGGTCCATCGTCCGCTGCTCCGGTGTACTTGAGGATGGGAAGGGCAGTCAATGATTCTGGCATGGTGCTGGTCGCTGTGTGCGGCCAGGAGATGATTCCGTAGTCGATGTATTTTCAGGGCGTCTTGTGGAGAACTGCGTCGATGATGAGACACTGATGAAGAGGCTGGAAGGTCTTCATCATGTCGGTTCGTGTGACGCATTGATGAATGTGAGACGTGGCCTTGCTCATACGCCATGTTTATTCCATAAGCACTTTTTCCTCATCTACTTCTCCTAACCATCCCTGCCTTCTTACGTCACACACACACACACACACACACACACACACACACACATATATATATATATATATATATATATATATATATATATATATATATATATATATATATATATATATATATATATATATATGTGTGTGTGTGTATAGAAAAAAGTGTATACGTAAGGGCTCGTTTGTCCGTGTTTTGACGCAATAATAATGAGATCTAACAGACAATGTAGACAAGGAATGACAAAGAACCAATATAAAGTAAATAAGAAAAAAGAAAAGTGGTTGAAAAAATAACCTAATAATTTGCCGTGAGCAGAGCAAGCGAACCTACGACCTCCAAATTATGCGTTCGACGCTGTACTACTGAGCTATGACGGCGGCTATTCCCCCTGCCCCTTTAGTGAGTTTATCTGTGAATATAAACGTGGGAGTGTCAGTCAGCGCCCCCTGTAGCCATGGCGGCGAGTGTGGTACACTCTTTTGATGAGCCTTTTTGACGCCACGTAGCTCGTGAACTTATTACGAGCTGGCAGCTGACCAATAGTTCCTCGTATACAACCTAACGGCACTAAGTCTACCAGTACGAGACCCTCGTTAATGAATAAGGGAAAAAAGTGTATACCTAAGGGCTTGATTTTCCGTCCTTTGACAGAGTAATAATGAGATCTAACAGACAATAATGCCAAGGAATGTATAGGTGAGGTTATTTGAACCAATGTGAAGTAAATAAGAAATAAACGTGGGTGAAAAAATAACTTGCCGTGAGCAGGAATCGAACCTACGACCTCCGAATTACGCGTTTGATGCTCTACCACTGAGCTATCACGGCTTTTTTTTATTGCCTGTTTTTGGCTCACATAAACAATACACATATTCACAGATAATTACCCAACACAATCCCAGAATATTGTTGAAAACGGTGGCTCAAATGTTGTGGCCATGCATTTGTTAAAAAGTTTTCATCGTCGATAGTGATTCGAGGCGTGGAAGCTACTCTGGAGTAAATTCCAGCATTTTTTGTTCATCCACAAAAATTTTTATATATATTCTTTGAAGTACTGGGTGGGCCCTCGTGCATCTACATCAATGTGCATAGCTGCCATTCTGGATTTCCATATGCTATGAAGAGCTATAAGCGTTAACATATCATATGGGTTACTGTCGTCAGTTTGTATTTGCAAATAGCGGATGACATGTGCGTCAAGGGGAGAATCTTTTTTGATCGTGCGCTGAGCCCGTACCAAAGTAAGATAACATCCAAGCAGTCAAGGAATACATGCTCAATCGTCTTCTCCTTTCTGCAAATTATGTGATGCGTGTACTAAGGAATGTAAACCCCTTTGCAGCCATCCAGGATTTGACAGTCAGCGTACCGGTATGTAAATTAAAAAGAGAAATTCTATGTACCTGGTATTTTCTATGTATTTCTATGTACCTCGTATATGATGGTATTTTCATCGACTTGACGCGATTTAGAACAGTGCGTCCATGACATACATTGTAAAGGAACCGATGCAAAGGCACTGGTAAAAACACATCACATAGGTCCTTGTACAACTTTTTACGTTGGACTTGACTAAATTAATAAAGTGAAAACCACGCTGACAGAAACCTACAAGAAAGCACAACTTCACGGAGAAAGCCATAAACGAAACCGGTTACGCTGCTGGTTGAGACAACCATGTTAGGCAAGTGTTGCCCCAGGCGAAGTTGACAGACAGCGCGAAGGATTGGGTTGTTGATATCGGTAAGGAAACGAAATCGATTGACTACCTGTCTGAAAAACAAATGCGACAAGCCCCGTACTGCATTTCGCACTCTAAGAAATACAATGGTCTAACGCGATCTT
Source organism: Rhipicephalus microplus (assembly GCF_043290135.1). NCBI lineage: Eukaryota > Metazoa > Arthropoda > Arachnida > Ixodida > Ixodidae > Rhipicephalus > Rhipicephalus microplus. Next base: position 158,084,442 of record NC_134704.1, read on the forward strand.
TCCCAAGACAATTTTCAAACGAAGACAGCGAACACACGGTGAAATTTTCGGATGTTTATCCTTGAAAAATGTAAGATTTGTAAAATATACCAAATTTTACTAAATAAGAATATATTCTAAATTCTGGCTTTACAAAACAGACCAACTCCAGCCATTCCACTTGTTCACTCATTAACGCAGGTTATCCACCTGGCTCCTCCAGTACGAATCGCTGTCTTTGTAGCATTCGAGGGGGCGCCCAAGTATTTCACAGTTGCCGTAACAAACCTCATGCTGGCAAAACTGAGGTTTCTAGCCAGTTACCGTGAGAAAAGCCAAGGCATTTTCCCTAGTTTACAGCGCTTCCGCTTGCAGCACAGAAGTTAATAACGCATTTGACAGCCTCTACTATGCTGTCAGAGTCCGAGCAAAAAATGGCAATGTCGTCCGCATAAGCCAACAGCCGGACTTCAACCTCATGCAGCTTAAACCCGCGGACACTGTCGTTCTCCATGACACTCAAACAAAAGGACTCTATATATGAACAAAAAATAGCGGTGAGAGAAGGCCACTCTGACGGACTGAACGCTTGACTGGGATGCGCTTCTCCACCGCCTTGTTAACGATTAGCCGCGTTGAACAGTCTCGGTATGCCACGGCAAACCCCTCTTTGATTATTTTCCCTAAATTCACTTATTCTAGGATGTACAGCAGAATTTCATAAGGCACGCTGTCGAAAGCCTTCTCGAGGTTGATTTGCAGCATTGCCACTCGCGCACCTATAGCGTCGCCACACTCCAGGATGCTCCGTGCGGCGTGTATAATAGCGAGAATAGTTCGACCTTTAATGCCGCACTTATGATGTGGCCCCACGAGCTCCGTAATGACTGTTTGCAACCTTTAGCTAGGATTTTCATGAATATAATATAATCTCCATTAGTGAGGCAAATTGGGCGGTAAGAAGTTACTCTACGCAGTGCAATGGTGTCTTTCAATTTTGGTGTAAGGACCGTGTGAGAGGATGAAAAGGACGGGAGTCATACTTTCAGCTCGACCGCCTCATTGTAAACGTCGGCTAAGACTGGTGCTATTGCTAACATGAAACACCTATAAAAGGCGGAAGTCAGACCATCAGGGCCAGGGGATTTCCCCGGACGCATACTTTTATTAACACTGTTAAGTTCCTCTTCCGAAATGGGTTCCTTCAATATTTGTTTCGTATTATTGTCAAGCTTTGCCATCAGCGTTAAAAACTCTTTTTAAAGCGGTCAACATCAACTGAGCTGGTGGCGAATAAACCATTGAATTGCTCAAAGAAAGCATGCTCTGTAACATCTGCGGCATCGCCGACTTCACCCTCATGTTAAATTTCTGTTATTTTATCACGTCGCGCATGCCACTTTTCTGAGCCCAATGCCCTTTTTGAAGCTGCTTCTGCCATTATCAGTCGGTGGCCCTTGCCCCCATCATAGCACCGTGGTATCTTTCGATATCAAACCCTTCTATTTGACATTTCAATGCACGAATATATTGTCAAAAAACAAGCCGGGCATCCTACATTCTTCGATGAGCAATTTGGCCAGGTTCCTGCGCATGTGCTTTTCTTCTGCTCCCTTTTCTCTGCTTATAGCAATCGAACGCTCCAAAGCCTTCAATTGAACGGCCTGTTCGAAGTTCGTCCATTTTTCTCTGAACGTCTTCTTACTAAGAACTCTCATTTCTTCAACTTCCGTCATTACTTCCGCCATAAATTTTTCGTCGCTCAGCAAATTCTAATTCAATTTCGATAGTTGCCACTCGAAGGCCCTTTTCGTTTTTTCGTGCTAGCTACTACAAAGCTAATCAAACAGCGGTCACTAAATGAAACGGCGTTACCATGGTAAGCCTTGCAAAGCGACACCAATTTAACACTCACGTACACCCTATTCTTGTTGGGCTTGGCTCGCTGCCTGAAAGTGGGTGTACAGCATAGTCCTGCTTCCACCGAGACACTCAGCCACATCCTCCAAACCATAGTCCCTTATTATATCGCTTAAGACATTGGTACTTGCATCCCTGTAATGTCATTCGCTAGTTTTGTCTTTGGGTGAAAGAACACAGTTGAAGTCGCCAATAATGATAAGGAACCTAATATACTGGGTATAGTGCATTAGTTGTTCGAAAAATATGCGTCTTTTATCGGCAACAGTTGGTGCGTGCAAATAAATTACGCGCCTCTCTAAACACGAAAACAAAATATTACGTACAATGAGCCGACCAGACGGACATGACGGCAAGGCTTCTAATTTAGCGCCCAGACTCTGTCGGACGAACAACGCGCAGGTGGAAGACGTCCCTATGGCATGGCTAACTATAGGAGAAACCGCGGCAAGAATCGGCACACCGGGTCCCCAGTTTCATCACCGCTATAGACTGCAGTCTCTTGGACTGCCAGGATGTCAAGGTCGAGGTCACTTACTAGTCGATAAAGCTGACATTCTTTTCTGCGTGAGGCGAGGCCTCGCACATTTGAAGTGCCCACACGGATCGAATTTTCTATTTGCACCATTGTAAGGCTGTGAAAAACCCAGAGGCATTGCGCTTACCTTACAACTGCAATTCCTTCCTGAACGCCTTGTCCAGGTACAGTCCTGAAGGTGGCGACGGCGGCGTTTCCGCCGTCTTGCGCTCTGTCGAAATGTTTTGTCGTGGCCGAAGGAGAGGCCGCCCTGCGAGAGTTGTTTTGGCGAGTTGTTCGTCAGTCACGGCAGCAGTGGTGCCCTTCTCTTCTTTCTCTGTATCACGGGGACGCTTCCCCGTCACAGTGCCACTGTCGCTTTCAATCCCAGTCATAGGTTCTGCCTCGTAGGGGGTCTCGACGGCTAAGCCGGGAAACGTGTCGCCGGTGCTGCTTGCATCACCATTTTCATGGCTTTTTCTTACGTCTTCGTACGAAAGCCCTACTTCGGCCTTTCCAGGTGCTTCACACACGCTCTCTTCTTGACAGCATGACGACCCATCTTGCACAGCAAAAATCAGGCTAACTCCTGCTGTTTCTTCCGAGTCTGCTTCATCCATGAGGTGCTCCAGTGCGTCACTTTCCTGCGCTGGTCCGGTCACACTGGCATATAACTTCGGGCAGTCGTCGTCTTCGTGGCCGAAGCGGCGACAACGACTGCAGCGGGGTACTCAGCAGTCCCGACGTATGCGACCGGTGCTCTTGCACCGTAGGCATAACGGAGCACGGCCCGGAACGACAACGAGAGTCAACTCCCCGGCAATCTTGAGCTGGTGTGGAATGGCATCCACCTTGACGGCGGAGCGCAGCTTTAGTTCCATAGACCGCGTCGTTGAGCCCTTTTTAGTTATTCCCGGCGCTCTCCACTTCTCCCGCTTCACTTCGAATACTTTCCTATAGGGAGTCAAGGAAACACGTACGTCTTCATCGGTCACGCCGTGCAGCAACCAGTGAAGCTTCAAGCGAACCTCGCGGTTATTTGGGTCAATAAGCAAACATGGACGAACCTTTACCTTCCCATCGACGGTGGAGAGCGACTTCCGAGCAGCGTCAGCACTCTTCAGTGTCACAGCCCATTCGTGGTTCATTTGATACGCCCCCAAATCCAACACGTCGGCGAGCGCACCAAGCTTGGCCAGTGTTCCGGTAATTTTCGACGTGCTAAGGCCGGGCTCTCGGATCGCCATGCATGAAAACGGTATTCGCAACAATGCGCCCGGAAGGCAGATTGGGCATTATCACCTGATCGTCGGTGTTAGGCGCCAATCGCCAATCGTTGGTGCTAGGCGCAAAAACCCTGTTACCGTGGCCCGTTCGGGCCGTTAAAGCCGCTCCGTTGGAGTCGAACATTCCGTGACCGTATTGCTCGAAAGCCGGAAGTGGAATGAGCTATCACGGCGGCTATTCCCCCAGATATTTTACTCGGTTTATCTGTGAATTTAAACGTGGGAGTGTCAGTAAGCGCCACCTGTAGCCATGGCGGCGAGTGTGGTACACTCTTTTTATGGGCCTGTATGGCGCCACGTGGCACGTGAACTTTTTACGATATGGAAGCTGACCAATGGCCCCTTATATACAATCTAATCGCACCAAGTCTGCCAGTACGAGACCCTCGTTAATGAATAAGGGAAGGAAGTGTATACCTGAGGGCTCTTTTTTCCGTGTTTTGACACATTATAATGAGATCTAACAGACAATAATGCCAAGAAATACACAGCGGAACTTATTAGAACCATTGTAAAGTAAATAAGAAGAAAAAATGTGGCTGGAAAAATAACTTGCCGTGAGCAGGAATTGAACCGACGACTTCAGAATTACGCGTTCGATGCTCTACCACTGAGCTATCAAGGGGTGATTCACCCAGCCACTTTACTGGGTTTACCTGTGAATTTAAACACGGGAGAGTTAGTCAGCGCCACCTGTAGCCGTGGCGCGACACTCTTTTTATGAGCCTGTATGGTGCCACGTAGCACGTGAACTTATTACGAGCTGGCAGCTGACCAATAGTCCCTCGTATACAACCTAACGGCACCAAGTCTACCAGTTCGAGACCCTCGTTAATGAATAATGGAACGGAGCGTATACCTAAGGGCTCGTTTTTGCGTATTTTGACACAATAATAATGAGATATAACAGACAATAATGCCAAAGAATGTATAGGGAAAATTATTAGATTCAATATATAGTAAATAATAAGGAAGAAAAAGAGGTGAAAAAATAATTTGCCGTGGGCAGGAATGGAACATATGACCTCCGAATTACGCGTTCGATGCTCTATTACCGAGCTATCACGGTGGCTATTCCCGCAGCCACATTATATATATATATATATATATATATATATATATATATATATATATATATATATATATATATATATATTGTACCGAAGCATAGTGGCGCCAGCTCTGTGCCAGCGTGAAAGAAGGTGTTGACGTCCGTGTGTGGCTCGTGCTTGCCGGGTTCCTGCCTGTACCAGCTTGTTGCGGCTAACGTTTCTCGAATAATAACCTGTGTTTTTACGCAACCTTGCTCGTTGCATTTGGTGGAGGTGCTGGGTAACGTCCTAAAGCTCCGCAGCCGTAAGCTACCATCTCAGTCCGCGATGACCGAGCGCGTCGATCCCCCACAAGGCTCTTCCACGCTGCCACCTGTCATGTGTTCTGGTGTACTTCGTCTGCGTGACCCACCAGTATACAACGGCACTGAAAATCAAGATGTCGAGGACTGGCTGGCAGAGTACGAGCATGCCAGTGCGATTAACAAGTGGGATGACCCTGCGAAGCTGACTCACGTCATCTTCTACTTGACATATTTGGCCAACCTATGGTTCACCAACCACCAAGCCGACATCCCCACCTGGTCCGTTTTCAAAGATGCCGTCACCTCGTTTTTCTGTTGTCCAGCCATGCGTAAGCTTCATGCTAAACTGGGACTGCGGTGACAATTTCAGCGAAATGGTGAGAGCTTCACGAACTACATTGAGGATGTGATCAGCCTCTGTAGGCGAGTTGATGCCAGGATGACGGAGGCTGACAGAATAAAGAATATAATGAAAGGAATTGATGACGACGCTTTTCATACGCTTGTGGCCAAAGACCCACAGACCGTCACGGCCGTGATTCAGCTATGTCAAAGTTTCGATGAGCTGCGCAAGCAACGAATTTCTACACGTCGCGCTAATACGCAAACAGCTGATATTTCGGCCTTGGAGTGCAAAAGCAGTGGCCCCGACTACAGCGTGTTAATGCCTAAAATTCAACAGTACATCCGGGAAGAAGTTGCTCGACAGCTCTCGCTTGTCGCCACCATCAACGAGACCCCCACAACACTGGACCACTCCCTTCGCCGTGCTATTCAGACGCAAGTTGCCGAGGCTCTCTCTTCGCCCGCATCCCCAATATCAGTGGCTGCACCGCTGACTTATGCAGAAGCCGTCCGCCGACCTCCTGCCCAACCGCCGCTCCCTTCATACAGTCCAGTCACCAACTACTACAGGTCACCAGTTTCGGTTTATCCGGTAAATCGGCCTTTTCCACGACCTCGAGCACCTGTAAACTCTTGGCGTACTCCAGATAACCGGCCCGTCTGCTACAATTGTGGTATTCCAAGACATGTCGCGCGCTACTGTCGTCGCCATGGATTCTATTTTAATGATGTTCAGCATTCCGGCAACATACCTCGGCAATCAAAATCGCATGTGACACCTTATTCACATGACCCCCGTTCACGTCGACCAGACTTCAGCCGACGTCGATCTCCTTCACCCCGTCTTCAGTCTCCTTCCCCCATGCTTCGCCGTTCCAACCACGCCCAGGAGGAAAACTAACAGTCGCAGTTCCTGAGACAAGAGCTGCGCCACCGGCGAAATTTCCAAGGCCTCATCTTTCGCCCCCTAACGAGATTGCCGTGTTTGTGGACGGTTTCGCCACAACTGCTCTTGTCGACACAGGTGCCGTTATTTGTATAATCAATGAAGTGTTATGCCGCAAATTGAACAAAGTGACGACTCCACTGGTTGAAATTTCTTTACGCACAGCGAGTTCGCAACACGTCCAACCTTCTGCCACGTGCACTGCTCGTGTTGTGATTCAAGGAGTGCTTTACATCGTTGAATTTGTCGTCCTTCCGCATGCGTCTCATGAAATCATCCTGGGATGGAACTTTCTTTCCGCTAATCATGCGGTTGTTGACTGCGCTCGTGCTCAACTCGTTTTGTTTCCATTCAGCACGACATTCATAGATCTCCCTCGCTCACCCAAAAAGGTGATCGTCGCCGCTGACGTCATCATTTCTGCTTTTTCGGTCGCCGTGGTATCTCTTTTGTGCAACTCCATTCCCGATTCAACTGCCCTATTTATGCCGTCACAAGAATGTGCTCGTCGCCGGAACCTTGTCGTCTTGTTTGCCGTCATAACACTTGCCGATGGCTCCAGTGCCGTGTACGTGTGCAATCCGTTCCCTTGTCCCGCTACCTTATTGCATGGCGAATGCATTGGGAGTCTTGACACTTATTATGACATCTTTCCTTTCGATGCCCGTTCCGATACGACACCGATGTCCGTGGACGCTGTCACAGCTGGCACCGCGCCCTCACTGCCTGACGAAGACGTTCTGTTGCGCAGCGTAGACACCGGCCTTACGCAAGACCAGCGCAATCAGCTCATTCAACTACTTGACCGTTTCCACGCCTCCTTCGACCACGGACAACCTCCCTTGGGACGCACGTCAGTTGTCGCTCACCATATCGACACCGGTCATCATACTCCACTTCGTCAGCGCCCCTACCGCGTCTCGCAGGCTGAGCGTGACGTCATCACTCAACACGTCGACGAGATGCTGCAGCGTGGAGTTATTCAGCACTCACACAGTCCTCGGGCTTCGCCAGTAGTCCTCGTGCAAAAAAATGATGGCTCCATCAGGTTTTGCGTGGATTATCGTCGACTAAACAACATCACACGCAGAGTGTTTATCCCCTGCCACGCATTGATGACGCCTTGGATTGCCTTAAGGTGCGGAGTTTTTCTCTTCACTGGATCTGCGTTCTGGATATTGGCAAGTGCCAATGGCTGAACCTGACCGTCCAAAAACGGCGTTTGTGACCCCTGACGGCTGATATGAATTTATTGTAATGCCCTTCGGTCTTTGCAATGCGCCTACGACTTTTGAAAGAATGATGGACAGTGTCCTCAGGGGACTTAAATGGCACATCTGTCTTTGCTATTTAGACGACATAGTTGTATTCTTGGCGAATTTTGAAACTCATCTTTCCCGTCTGGAACAAGTTCTCCAGTGCCTTACGGCAGCCGGGTTGCAACTAAACTTCAGGAAATGTCGTTTTGGTGCCCGAAAACTCACAATTCTCGGCCACGTCGTCTCAAAAGAAGGAATATGGCCAGACCCTGCCAAACTGCGTGCCGTCGCCGAGTACCCCAAGCCTACTATCCTAAAGGAGCTTCGTAGTTTCGTAGGCTTGTGTTCCTATTTTCGGCGTTTCATTCGCAATTTGGCCTCTATAATTGCCCCTCTGACTCAACTTCTCTCCCGTAGCGCGGACCTCTCTGGCTGGAATTCCCACTGCGATGAGGCATTCACGGCGCTACGCCGGCTACTCACGTCTCCGCCAGTTCTCCGCCATTTCGATCCCAATGCACCCACTGAAATTCACACGGATGCAAGCGGTGTCGGCCTCGGTGCCATTCTCGCTCAACGCAAGGATGGCTGCGACGAGTACGTTGTCGCCTATGCCAGCCGTACACTAGCGAAGGCAGAGCCCAACTATTTCGTCATGAAAAAGCCGTGCTTGGCTATCATTTGGGCGATAGGAAAATTTCGCACCTACCTTTACGGACGCCAGTTTGATGTTGTCACAGATCACCATGCCTTATGCTGGTTAGCGTCCATGAAAGATTCTACTGGCCGCCTCGCTCGTTGGGCTTTACGCCTTCAGGAATATGATATCCGTGTTGTTTATCGCTCAGGACGCAGACATTCAGACGCCGATGCACTATCCCGTTCTCCACTGCCTCCTGACCTTGCCTGCTTATCAACTGCCATTTGCGATTCGTCATCGTTGAGCATCATTGACATGCCATCCGAACAGCGCAAAGATCCCTGGATCAACTCTTTGCTGGACGTCCTCTCTCACAGTTCGTCAGAAACAACTGCACGCTCCCTCTCTCGTCAAGCAAGACACTGCTGTCCGTGAAGGCTTGTTGTATCGCCGCAATTACGTGACGGGCGGCCGTAGATGGCTCCTTGTCATCCCTCGTCATTTGCGTTCGGACATCTGTGCTGCCTTTCACGTTGACCCCCAGTGTGGCCACGCTGGAGTATTTAAGACTTACTCTCGCCTTCGTCTAAGATACTACTGGCGCGGCATGTATCGGCACGTTCGCCAGTACGTTCGGTCATGCACCACGTGTCAACGACGCAAGACGCCTTCTCACAGCACTGCTGGCCCTTTGCAACCCTTAACCTGCCAAGCGAGACCATTTGACCGCGTCGGAATTGATATTTATGGTCCTCTACCCAACTCTCTTCGAGGCAACCGGTGGACTATCGTCGCCGTGGATCATTTGACACGCTACGCTGAAACATCTGCGCTGCCTGCTACCACTGCGAAAGACGTTGCGTCCTTTCTTCTTCACCATCTCATTTTGCGACGCGGTGCATCTCGTGAATTACTGAGTGACCGTGGACGCATGTTTCTCTCGAACGCCGTCGACGAGCTACTCAAGGCATGTCACACTGTCCATCGGAAATCCTCGGCATACCATCCTCAAACCAATGGCATGACGGAACGCTTTAACCGTACCCTTGGAGATATGCTTGCCATGTATGCCTCTGACGAACACACTAATTGGGACCAAGTGCTCCCTTTTGTCATGTACGCGTACAACTCTGTGCCACAAAGAACCACTGGCTTTTCTCCTTTCTTCCTCCTGTACGGACGGGAGCCATCATGCTCCATGGACACCATTCTCCCTTACAGGCCTGATGTTTCCGAAGCGACGCCTGTTTCCAAAGCAGCTGCTTATGCCGAAGAGCGTCGTCAACTCGCTCGCTCATTTACCGCACAAGACCAATGGCGCCAGAAAAGTGACCACGATTCCTCTGGGTCTACTGTACACTATAACCCAGGAATGCTGGTTTGGCTCTGCGTCCCGTCTTCCTCTCCCGGTCTTTCCCCGAAGCTTTCGTCGAAATACCATGGCCCCTACCGTGAGGTGCGGCAAACATCTCCTGTGAACTATGAAAAATAGCCCATTGATCCACCTTCGGACCAACGCTGCCTTGGGCGTGAAACAGTACACGTATCACGCCTCAAACCATGCTATGACCCCCTTGTCGTGTCCTTTCCCTAGGTCGCCAGGTTGGCTCCTTTCGGCGCGGGGAGTAATTGTACCGAAGCATGGTGGCGCCAGCTCTGTGCCAGCGTGAAAGGAGATGTTGACGTCCGTGTGTGGCTCGTGCTTGCCGGGTTCCTGCCTGTACCAGCTTGTTGCAGCTAACGTTTCTCGAATAATAACCTGAGTTTTTACGCAACCTTGCTCGTTGCAATATATATATATATATATATATATATATATATATATATATATATTTCAAAAAAATTTCAAAAAAAGACTGCAGCGCGCGTGATCGAACGTCGGCCCCCCGTTCGTGAGCGCACGGTGTTAGCCACTGAACCACGAAGGAACCTTTTTCACCGTTGAAACGGCAAGCCATTCATATCTATCGCGGGGTGAAATAGCGTGTTTACAGCACTACTGCTCAAATGGCACGACGAGCGCGGTAAGAGCAAATGTCGGCGCCCAGCTCATCGCAACGCGCCGACGCGCCCTCATCTCCCACGCTTTGCTCCACGGAGGGAAGGGGCCTTGTCCGCGCACTTATCCTCTGGAAGGGAAAATCGTGCGCCTTCGGCTTTGATCAGTACAATCGCGTTTAGTTGTTTGGCACACAAGGGTCACTTCGCCCACAGTACAGGCCCCATTTGCGAAAAGAGAGCGCTTTCCAAACACAGCAAACTAACAACTGAGACACGTGTTAGTTCACACTCATATCTCTCCGTGTGATGGCGTTTCGCGCGTCGAGTGTCAAGCTTCGCGTGTCGAGTGTCAAGTTGGCGTTCCTCTTGGGTGTGTTGCTTTTGTGCGTCATTTGTGCATGAGCAGTGCGCTGCACGATTCAATATGCTTGTCGTTCTCAACATTACATTTCAAGTTGTTTCTATCACATTAAGTACTTCGCCCTTGTTGCGAAACTGTGACTGTTTTATTGAGTGAGAAGCCATGAAATGGCGCCTATTATATGCACGAATTCGCACACACACACATGCGGTAAACAGCCGCATATGTTTTATATTAGCAGTTTTTGGCACTTACGAAACGATGCCGACAGCAACACGGATATTAGGAACAACCGAAGTGGTAAGCTGTCATGAAGCGCTGGCACTCACGAGGATGGTAGCTCTCAACACTACTACACAAATCATCCTCAGTAGATGGTGCCTGCCTACAATTCGCGTTAACACGACATGACGGCTGTGTCATAGAAGTACATATGTATTGTTTATATAATTCGATAGCTAGTACTGCAACCATGAGTGACGTTTTTTGAACATTAGGATCATTTGCAAAGTATTTCCGAGGCTTGGCGTGCCTCTATGGTAGAATGCTTGATTGCCAAGCAGAATTCCAGAGCTCGATTTCTTCTGCGACACTGCTAATTGTTCTTTGCATTCGTCCTGACAACGGTGCCTAAGTCAGCTTGTTTCTTAACGCTCAAGCGTAAAAAAATTATTTATGTGTATTCTCGCTGCTACTGGGTAGATATAAAACTTCTGTGACCTGTGGCCCATACGCGCATACCCGTGGCATATACGCGCCCATCGAGGATAAGTGTCACTGTTGTTTGCAATTGTTCGACCATGTACGCACCGATATTATGACATTATTCAGATCATGACGAGCATATTGTATTCGTCTAACCATTTTACCCTCCCGTACTGATTTCGGTGTACCCCAAGTTGAACACGAGATCACGAACACCCAGATGTAGGCGGCTAGATAGATAGATAGATAGACAGACAGACAGATAGATAGTTAGATAGATAGATAGATAGATAGATAGATAGATAGATAGATAGATAGATAGATAGATAGATAGACAGATAAACAAATATATAAATAGATAGATAGATAGATAGATAGATAGATAGATAGATAGATGGATAGATAGATAGATAGATAGATAGATAGATAGATAGATAGATAGATAGATAGATAGATAGATAGATAGATAGATAGATAGATAGATAGATAGATAGATAGATAGATAGATAGATAGATAGATAGATAGATACGCATATGCATATATGCTCAAAGTACCATCAGAATACAAAGAATTGCTTCGAATTTTTTTATAAAGAGGCAATCAAAATTTGTCACTTTGCAGTCTGAGTGGCATTCGGGCATTCTGACATACAGCCACATCAGTGGCTGCAACTTTATAAATTTTTAAATATCGCTACAAAGGCATCACCTTTAACAAAGAATCACGTTAACTGATAAATTATGGTGTGGTCAAAGAGATGCCATAAAACCAGTTGCCATAGAATGTATATTGTGCGATAAGTAGGTGGTTTTAACGCTTCCAACCCACTACAAAGGGCTCGACCACATTTACTCATATAATCAGCCACATCATGAAGTGCACGTATTTCTTTATATACGCGTAGTGCACACTTTTCTTCTCGGTCGAATGAAGATTAAGGGTATAGTCAGTACTCCCGTAGTTTTCAAAATCATGAAGGTTTTTGACGTAATGGGTAATTTCCAAATGGACATATATTATGCGAACCACGAGAATTTGACACGAGTTCTACAAAGACAGCCCTTCCAGCTTTCGCCCTCACTGCGCAGCATATTTTGCGCAGGCATGGTATTTCGTTTTGAACTGATTGAGCTGAATTACTGACGCTCTCCTTCTTTTTGCCAGAAGCAATACCACTGTGCGTAATGAGTGGAACAATGGTATATAGAACATGCTTTTAGACAGACGATGAATAGCATTGCATTGTCTGCTAGATCTGCTTTGTTTTGCCCTTGAGACAATCAGCAAATAGCTCTTAACTTCTTCCCTTGTATTAGTCGACAAGCCGTACAGAGAAAAAATGGACTTACGAAACCAGGGCAAGGTTCTGCAAAGTGTACTGGACGGCTAGTCCCTCTCATCTTTGCTAGTCTGAAACAAGGGTGAATGAATCGCTGAATAAAATATAAGTAACAATACTGAAATATCATGTGTAATCATGATGTAAATGGGCTTAATGAAGTGTCACAGGTGAAAGTCATTGCCAAAAATTTCAAGGAAAGCATTGGCAAGCGATATGATCACATACATTCTTCTGTAATTTGGAGCTTTCATGCTGTGATGATCATTGTCTTAATCATTGCGGCCCCCATCCACGTTTGCGAAGTATGATAAGCATATGCGTGAAATTCTGAGCTCAATATTGCGTTTCTGATGTGCAGTGGAACAGCATTAGCGGTGTGTATGTGCGCCACAGAGAGGATGACCGATGTCACTTGAACGCTACTCGAAAACAGCGTTCATTGGAAGACCTCTGGTCGCAATAAAATGAGAAATTGTACACCTACTTCACGCAACACAAAAGCGAAGTTTTACAGTTAATTTTTTTATTATTGTGTATTGTATTCTCACTCGCGGTGTGAAGCTCATGAAAAGTTTTGATCTAGACGTGTGCTTTGTCTTAATCGTCTAAGTAATCAGGCTATTTCATGTCAGCTGCAAAAGCATGCCATCACATAAGGATCTCTGATTTGCGCTATTTTGTGAATGAGAATTCTATTTCACGGCTGTGAAGTTTTTTAATTTACCAGGTCCACTAACGCTAAACATTTTCTTGCAACAATTTACATCTCTGGTTCTTTATCCTCTTGTCCTTTCTAATCATCAACTCTCTGTTTTTCGGCTTACATAACCAGCTTAGCCTACTGTTCCCAGGACGGCGAAAATGTCTCATGCTTTTTTGCTTCTGTAAGCCATTTTGTGCCTCTAATTGTGTTTTGCATATTTGTCTTTCATAGCACGTCACACTGCTCTTAACTTCTTCATGAGCCACTTCTTTGTTAATCACTGACTCTCCCTACCATGTATCATTGCGGGAATCGTTCAATGGTCGTACATTTTAAGGTTAAGTAACAGAGTTGAATCACTTGTTATGATATAGGAATGCCTACCGGGGAAATAGCGGTACTTTAGTGGACACGGGAACAGCACCATGCCGACGTTTCCGAATCTACTGTTCAACATGCAGGCTTTTCCAGTGCTCCTGCTGTCGTGGTCAACGGTTCCCATTGCCAGCCCGATAAACGTTCCTGCTGCGCCGATAGCACCGATAGCGCTTTCGTCCGTGATTGACTCCGGGCATGTGCACTTTCCGGCTTAACTTCCTTCGGCCATCGACTACAGACAGCCAACTATATCGACCCTGACATCACCCTCGGCGAAGAATTTAATCTGCTGCTACCACCGATCTTCCTTCAGTGGACACGGGAACAGCACCACGCCGACGTTTCCTGATTCACTGTTAAACATGAAGGTGCGTAAGCCGTAACCACTTTTTGCTAGGAAGTCAGATGATGCCTTTTTGGTAGTGTTCCCGTGTTCACGAACACTTTGCGCACTTTTGTTGGACTGTATTTCAATGTTTTTGCTTTTACCACGCTCTGGTGACATCGAAATCAATCCAGGACGCACTACTCATTCTGAAAATCTTTTTTAGATATTGAATCGTTGCCGGCCCCACCACGGTGGTCTCATTGATATGTGGGGTTTAACGTCCCAAAACCACCATATGATTATGAGAGACGCCGTAGTGGAGGGCTCCGGAAATTTCGACCACCTGGGGTTCTTTAACGTGCACCCAAAACTGAGTACACGGATCCACAACATTTCCGCCTCCATCGGAAATGCAGCCGCCGCAGCCGGGATTTGAACCCGCGACCTGCGGGTCAGCAGCCACGCCACGGTGGTCTAGTGGTTAAGGTACTCGGGTGCTGACCCGCAGGTCGCGGGATCAAATCCCGGCTGTGGCGGCTGCATTTCTGATGGAGGCGCAATTGTTGTAGTCCCGTGTACTCAGATTTGGGTGCACCCCAGGTGGTCAAAATTTCCAGAGCCCTCCACTACGGCGTCTCTCATAGTCATATGGTGGTTTTGGGACGTTAAACCCCACAAATCAATCAATCATTGAATCGTTGCCGGAAAACCCAACCGAGCAGATGTCCATTCTCTTTAAATTAATCAAGGATATTCATACGCGATCGTTACAAAGTGCAAAGGTTCAGAACGAATTTGCTGTCGACATAAAGTATATTAAATTTAGCCAAAAGAACATAGAGACAACAGTTGTGGCTGTACAAAAGCGCCTGGACGATCTCGAGCAAAAATCTGAAACCCTAGACAAATATAAGGAACAGTTATCTGAAATGCATGTTTCAGTCAACAACGTTGAAGCACGTAATACTTCGTTTCAATCACGACTTGACGACTTAGAAGACCGTTCAATGCGCAATAATCTTGTCTCCTAAGGCTTTTTCGATTCTAAAGAAGCATGGCAGGAGACAGAAGCCGAACCAACTGCTGAAATAAAGTCAGTTCTTGGTTCCTTCACAGGACGGCCAAATTGTGAGGACGCACAGGTTGGGCTTCTTCTATCCCACGAAATCCCACCCAATAATTGTCAAGCTTACTGGCTTTAAATCTGAAGAGCAACTGCCAGCATTTCGAGGCCAATTAAAATAAATAAATATTGGTGTCTCCAAAGATTTTTCAACAACCTCTCGTCTTGTCCGCAAAAAGCTAATCGAATTCTGTAACAATCAGCCTAATCCTGCCTCCTTTAAACTCCGCTACAATCAGCTAATAGGAAACAACAACTGTTACGTTTATAATGCTAGCCTTGGCATTGTCGGTGAATTGCAATCGCATACGTCTCACGGAGGTCGCATTCGACATCCTTCTACAAATAGTGCACAATAAAAATAGTGAGAGGGGCGGTGGTGTATTATCATCTTCCACAGCTCAGATCTTCATCCTTTAATCTAAAACGAGAAGCATTGCAAATAAATCTGACTTCTTATAATCCGCGATAGAATTGTGCGGGGCTCATGTAATTGCTTTCACGGAAACGTGCCTTTCTTCAAATGTGCATGACAATGAATTTCTTGATAATGCACAAAACTTTACTGTCTATCACTAACTGTGATCGCACCACGCGTCGAGGTGGAGGCGTGCTCCCTTCATGCGCACAAACATTCTCAAATGAACTCAACGATTCAATAAACATAGTTGCTTCACGTTTTCTTTCGACCCCTTTGATCTTAGTAGGTGATTTTTTATCTCCCTAACATTAATTGGATAGCTGATCTACTATGCTTATCACCCTTTTCGGCTCACGCCAAGAATTTCATAGATATCTGTTCTCTTTTGGGTCGGCATCAACTGGTCTACCAACCTACCAGGGTAACAGGTACTGCCTCAAATACACTTGACTTAATTTTGACTAACACACCCTACTTAGCTTCTGAAATCCCTTATCTGCCCGCTATCAGTAATCATTCCCTGCTTGCTTTTCACCTTAAAATGCCACCTCCCAAACGAACTAATAAGAAAAAGATGATATGGGATTTCAAAAGAGGAAACTTTGATGCCATCAGTGCTGAATTGTCTAATTTCATTGATACCTTTTGTTCTCGATTCGATGATCGCTGTGTACAAGCAACCTGGGATCTTTTTGCTGCAAAAGTAAATGAGCTCACCACAAAATACATCCCTAACCTTAACATCTTCTCTAATCAGAAAGCACCATGGTACAACGCCTACATCAGACGACTGTCTAACTGTAAGAAACGACTTTACAAATCTGCGACACTGACACCTACTGAAGAACGTTGGGCGATTTACAAGGCTGCATACAACGCTTACGTTGCCGCCCTGAAATCCCCCAAGTTTCACTTTGTTTCTCGTACACTGCCAGAAACGCTCTCAACCAATGTACGCAAATTTTGGCACCTAATTAACCCTTTGCCTGAGAACAGCATAGCTCTAGTATTTAATTTTGACAATTCAGTTCCTACTAACATATGTACCGATCTTCTTAATGACACTTTCAAAAACAACTTTTCTTCAGTTGGTAACGTCATTCCGCCTCATGCGCAGAACCCTGACTATATCGTCATGCCCCCAATTTTCATCAATCCTTCTGGTATCGCTAAACGTATAAATAACTTGCCCAATCACTCTCCTCCTGGTCACGACAATATCGGTTCTAAATTTCTGAAGAGCACCATCACTTACAATTCGTTGATACTTGCAAAAATCTTTCAACAATTCTTGAATACATCAGCTATTCCTATACAATGGAAAATCGGGTGGGTAGTGCCAATTTTTAAATTGGGTAATAAACACTCTCTGAATAAATATTGCCCAATTTTTCTAACAAGCACTTCCTGTAATGTATAAGAACATGTAATTTTTTCAACCTCAGTACCATTCTTGAATCTAACTCTTTTTTACACCTGCGCAACATGGCTTCCGCAAGCATTTTTCATGTGACACACAACTCATATCATTCACTCACAAACTGCATCAGATTTCGGACCGATCATCATACGCCGACTGTATTTCTTTAGACTTCCTTAAGGCTTTCGACAAAGTCTGTCACCAACCACTACTTTTTAAATGGAGCCTTTTAAACCTTGACAATATTTTACTGAAATGGATTGAGTGTTTTTTTTTTATTTACCAGGATTCAGAACGTTACTGCTAACAATAAGAACTCGTCATCGGCAACGGTTCATTCAAGAGTACCGCAAAGGTCACTCCTTGGTCCGCTTCTCTTTCTTATTTATATTAACGACCTCACGTATTCTATTTCTTCTAACATGCACTTTTTTGCAGAGGATTGCGTCATTTTTCGCGAAATAATCTGTGATAATGACATTTCGTTCCTTCATCCTGATCTTAACACCGTAGCAGCCTGGTGCAGCATATGGCGAATAAACTTAAACATTGGCAAATTTAACGTAATGCGCTTAACAAGACCACCCAACACCCCACTAACATACTACATAAACAACATCCCGCTCGATTCGGTCAACTCGTACATATACTTGGTTGTTCTTATCACGACAAACCTATCTTGGGCACCTCACATCTAATACATCACTAATAATGCCAATCACATGTTAGGCTACATACGTCGTAACTTTTCCAAAGCACCATCAGCATGAAAAGTGCTCTTATACAACACGTTGATAAGATCCAAACTCGGATATGCCTCTTCTGTGTGGGATCCTTACTACGATAACTTGACCTTTCGCTAGAACTTGTACAGAATAACTGTCCGTTTCATACTGTCAAACTGTAAACGCACTGCCAGTATAACTTCAATAAAACCCAACCTAGGCCTACCTTTACTTGCACCCAGTCGTCAAATATCCCGCTTGGCCACTATTCACAAAATATTTCATCATCCCGCTCTTCATGACCAACTAATCCTCAATTCTTAGTACATATCTCATCGTATCGACCATTGTCTTAAGGTTGGCATTGTATTATGAAACTCGCAGTGTTTTTATCGATCATTGATCAGATTCCAACCATGTACCTAAAAACACAGTAACTATTACTAATAACCATATATCTGTCAAGACTTAACTAATTTTGTATAATTATTAAGTGTACAAAGCATTATGCTTGCATTTTATGTAATATTTTCATAATGTATGGAATTCGTTGTACTTACGCAGCTAAGATTGTATATTGAGTATTTTTTGTTAGTTGAAGAACTTCTTTTTATGCTGTATTTTGTTCTTTGTAAACTTGTAACCACTCCCCTCTATATTACCACAAGGCTTTTAGGGTAAATAAAATGAAATAAAAAGATAAAATGAAACATCCGTCTCCTTAGGTGAACTTTCTTAATAAACTTTTCTATTCTTGAACCAAATTGCGTTCTGCCATCAATCTCATGCACTCAATCATTCTTCAAAATTTCGAGTATTTTTTGTGCCTTGAAAAGTTATTCTGTGATGTAAATAAAAACTTCGTTCCATTGGTGTTTTAAACTATTTATATTGGTCATCGTTATGATTACATAAAAGTCTGATGTCGCCTCTGAGCCATGTTTTTGAGGTATCCCCAGTTTCTACATCTGCCTCATTCTTCGCAATCTAGTCATTTGAATATTTTATGCAAGCGTGCTGTTGAAAAGACAGCGCTTATTTGTCACGCTCTAATTTTTCGGCTTCGAAATTTACTATTATGCTTGTTAAAAAGAAAGTGGACCTTCTGTTGACACTTTTTGGATGTGAGCTGGGGCATTCAGGAATGCACCTTGAACTCCTACACGCCTTGATTCGGCCGAGCATATATGTGTACTTCTATTACAGAGAGTGTTTCTTCTAGTAATTTAATGAAGCATAAACAATTCTGCTGAAGTTGGCGGCTTCTTTTATTATTCATCTGGCCGCATGAGTTTGAATAATTGATAAATATATTTTCCTGTTTAAATACCTGCCTAATACCTGTTTAAATTGGCGTCATGTGTGGTTGTTATCCTATTGAAGCTGATTATCAGAATAGTTGGAATAATTTAAGAAATTTGAGTTTCGCAGGTATTATTCAATTATATCTTGTTTCTGGTATGCCACTTGTTGAAAGGGCACAAATTGTCATGCGGAAGTTGAGGATAAGCTAGTTTACTGACCAAGCTGCGTGACCTGACTGCTCACTGTTCATTTGCTTTCAAGAACCAATGTTTTGGCACGTACCCAGTATTGCGTTTGGCTATTAAGCCGGTGGTTAAAAAATGAAGAAAAAAGCCTAAAAGTTTGATGAAGGAAAAATAGGTATTGAGTAATCTGGGGAATATAAAATTGGCTATTCATAGGGTACGTACAAATAAAGACCGTACAGAACTAATTGTTAAAATAAATAAATATTAGCCCCACAGCGGTGGTATAGTGCCTAAGGTACTCGGTTGCTTTCTCGCAGGTCGCAGGATTGCATCCCAGCTGCGGTGGTTGCATTTCCGATGGAGGCGGAAATGTTGTAGGCCCATGTGCTCAGATATGGGCGCACGTTAAAAAACCCCAGGTGGTCGAATTTTCGGGAGCCCTTCACTACGGCACCTCTCATATTCTTATGGTGGTTTTGAGACGTTACACCTACATATCAATATCAAAAATGAATAAATAAAAAGACCTCCAAGGAACTACAATTTTATTTGGAATGACCTAACAAGTGAACCTTCCTGTGAATGTTATGCAGACGCTCCCGTTGCTGTGGCCCAGAAATGAAGCCACAAGGAAAATTATATTCTGAGAATTAAAAGTGTTGCTCATGTTTTTTTATTTTGAAAATTTTGTTTTGTTAAGCTTGTGAGACATCAGAAAAAGTGGCAGATCCCACGTACAGTCAGAATCGATGATATGCGAAGCACGAATTAGAAAGGTTGATATGTCATTTTAAAATCAGTATAACCTTACGAGGCGGAGATATATTGGGCCGTACGTGACGTCCTTGTCATTATTATCATAATTGCACATGTCATTTACATTCGTCGTCAACTCCCGTCACCTCATACTAAATTTGGTATATGTGGAGCTAGTAGTAGGACCTCGAGTGCGGTCTATGAGCGTAGCATGTCGTCAAATTTACCTTACATGCATGTGAAGATTATCTTGTTTGGACGTGTCATTTGCCGTTGTCGTCTATTCACGTCACGTAATACAACCTTTCGTATATGTTAAGCTAGCAAAACGGGAGGAAGCACGCTATGAGCACGGTGTGTTGTCATGTTCTTACATGACACGCGTGTAACGATTATCATGTTTGCACATGCCATATACTTTCGTCATCCACTGACGTCACTTAACACGGAATTTGGTAAACGTGGCGCTTGCAAAACGGCTAAGATCGCATCATGAAGGGCCCAATATACTCCAATACAGCGTTTACGCTCACGCACGCTGGGCACAACGACGCAATGATCGCAAAATGCGAGCACTTCATAGTCTGACGCCTGGCGCGACCAGCGCGACCAGCGTCCGCCGGAGCGGTCCGACGGCAACCGGCGCGAAATGCGACATACTGCATTTTGCGCCCATGAATTAGCCAGACAACACTGCGTCTCTCTCTTTTCGTGACGGATGGAAGCCGGGCGCGCTGAAATGTACATGCGTCTAAGTAGTGCATCGCAGCGTCCGTCTGCGAGTATATGGCAGGACCGGTGCCTGGCGTAGCAATGCCAGCATGACCCTACGAAATGTACGCCGGTGAGCACGTGCACCGCGTCACGTCGAAATGTATTGGCGCCTTGACTGTGGCATGTAGTCATGTTTTGACATGACACGCATCTGATGATTAACATGTTTGCACCAGTCACATACCACCGTTATCCATTGTCATCACGTAATACCGAATTTGGCATGCGTAAAGCTAGCGAAACGGCCGTGAGCACATCATGAGCGTAGCATGTAGTCACGTTGTTACATTACATGCATCTCATGTTTATTACGTGTGCACCAGTATTATACCTGTGTCATGCATACACGTACCGTAATACTAATTTTGGTATGAGTGAAGCTAGTGAGACGGCCGCCAGCGCATCTTGAGCGTGGCATGTAGTCGTGTTGTTACGTAACAAGCACCTCATGATTATCATGTTTGAATCAGTCACATACCTTCGTAATCCAGTCAAGTACCGTTATATCAAATTTGGCATATAAGACGCTAGCGAAACGACCGCGAGCGCATCATAGGCTTAGCATGTAGTCATGCTGTTACATTACACTCATCTCATGATTTTCATGTTAGGGTCTGTCGCTTGTTTTCGTCACACAATCATGTCCTCCCATACCTGTTTTGCAACATGCTATGTTGACGAAACCACCGCAAGAACTACTGGACCATAAAATGTAAATCATAACGTTCACGAAATTCATCTCACGATTTTCGTGTTATGACTAGTCAAATATGTTCTTCATACAGTCCTGTTATGCCTACCAAGTTTGGTATTATTACCATAATGGAAACGGCCAGGAGAGCTGAAAGTTGTAGGTGGCCAGATAGATAGACAGGTGATAGATAGATAGATAGATAGATAGATAGATAGATAGATAGATAGATAGATAGATAGATGGATAGATAGATAGATAGATAGATAGATAGATAGATAGATAGATAGATAGATAGATAGATAGATAGATAGATAGATAGATAGATAGATAGATAGATAGATAGATAGATAGATAGATAGATAGATAGATAGATAGATAGATAGATAGACACGCGCAATGTCGCCGAAGTTCGCTAAGAAATGCTTCACATTCAAGAAGTAATTCTCGCGCGTGAGCGGTGCATAACCCCAACGTGCTGATTGCTCTCGTCTTCTTCAAAGCACCAAGGATCGCCCGAGCCCTCACCTACTATACGTTAGCTGCTAACGCAGAAGCGTTAAAGAGCTCTTTCCGCAGAAATTCCAATGTTGGTAGCTGCATCATTGTCGGCGTCATTGATGGTGAGCGAAAAGTCCTCATCATGCCCATGACTGAAAAATCGAGAAAAATGCAAATGAAATAAATAATGGAAAACTTTCAGTCTGAGTGAGAGTCGAATCTAGGACATTTGCGTGCAAAAGAAGTGTTTTATCACACAGTCACGCATCTTTCCCTTACTTTTGTTGTATTTCTTGTCTTGCATACTCGAAAATATAACAATTGTTGTGGCACAGTGATGCATTTACTCAGCAAGATTATTGGCATAAATATTGCACAAGTATTCAAGGGCCTATACCCGTGCCACACGGGCAGGAAAAATGGCATTTACCCCTGAATGCCTTCAGATTTATTGTCATTCGCGCGGTGCCACACGGGCGAACAAAATGGCATTCATCTGAATGCCATTCGAATGCCATTCACCACCAACTGCCTTCGGCAGAACTCAGTTGACTGAGAAATGCCTACTCTCGATGACACAGCTCGGGAAGTGCGATTTACCTTAAAGTATATAAAACAAATCATATTGAGCTAAAAATGAAATTTCCCGTCTTTTATTTGCACTAAAGTCTTAAAAAGATGCTTTGAACGTTATACGAATAAAATAAAGTATTGATAATGAAACGCTTGTCAATTTAGTGTCTATTTACGCTGTGGATCTGACTAGTGTTGGCTTAGCTTGCTACGGTCGGCTGCAACGTTGTAAAACAAAGCAAGAAACTAAAACTTAGGACAACGTAATACGCTTATTTCTACATTTGATGATTATCTGATGTGTATGAAGCTTGTAAATGCTTCTTAATTTTTTTATTGCTATTTACTCCATGCTCACTTGGAAGGTGCTGTGATCGACATCATCAAGTCAAATGTCATTCGCTTTGGACGCGTAGCAGCGCCGGCGAAACGAATGTCATTCGGGAACTGAAGGCCTTCGCCACCAAATGTCATTTTCTATGCCCGTGTGGCACGGGTATTACATGCATATGTACTGTGCAGAAAGTGATTGAGCGAGTGAGTGAAACAGCTGTGTTGGGTTTGCAATAAACGTGAGTAAACTCAGCGTCACCTCGCTAGGCACACTCGGCGATGGTCACGTTAAACCTGACTGCCCTCGCACGGGCCCTCTGGATGGCCAAGATTTAAGAGGTGAAGTCCTCAGCCCTAATCATTGATGCCTCTTCATTTTCACTTGGTGGACAGGAGTACCAGCAATGGCACAGCCCCACAGGACATGGTCGAAGTCCGCATTCAAGGGGCGATCCGGGTATGATAAGTGTTCGGGGTATATCGTGTGCAGTGCCCCAGGGCTCGGGTAGGTTATTGTTTGGAGGAGTCTTAAGGTAACAGCTTGTGTTCGGCACAGCGAGGATTCACAGGGGCAATGCTTTTCTTTAGATATAATGGTGCTTGCATATCTCATTGTACGCGCAAAGAGATTCGGATCACCCAGGGGTTGACGCGTTACCCAGTTCACGCTCAGTAAAATCTTGTGTAGCCGAATGCGCCTCTTCACTCGGATTGATCGAAGCACCTTTATTGGTTCTAAAGTGTGCAGGAAACCAGACCAACAAGCAATTTTTGAGGTGCTTGACGCTTTTATGGATCTGTAGGACCTGGAGAGCCACCATTCTTATTTTAAATGCCTTAATACCAGCCTTACAGTCTGAATAAGTTGTGTCGTGCACACCGTCCGTCAATGCAAGATTAATGGCAACCTGCTCTGAAATGCTGGAGCTAGAAGTGTGGATGGTAGCGCAGGTAATTACTTGGGAATCACAGTCAACGACCACTGACTACAATGCTTTTTTTTCATTTTATTACCTTAAAGGTCCCCAGGGGACATTACATAAGGGTTGGGGTTACAAAAAACGTACAAAAAAACCATGAACTAGCTTGAAAAATGGCTTGTGACGATATGCATAAATGTTGATGGACAGGTGATTGCTGCAATAAGGTGGGGGAGGTCATTCCAGTCTTTTGCTGCACGAAGAAAAAATGAGGCTGCAAAAGTAACGGTAGGGG
The DNA here is from genome assembly GCF_043290135.1 of Rhipicephalus microplus. Lineage (NCBI taxonomy): Eukaryota > Metazoa > Arthropoda > Arachnida > Ixodida > Ixodidae > Rhipicephalus > Rhipicephalus microplus. The sequence continues at coordinate 158,108,535 of NC_134704.1, forward strand.
AACGTTGACGGGCAACTTGAAAGACATGGCCAATGCGAAATGACCGGCGAAATGGCGGGGGGGGGGGGGGTGAATTGTAAGGTTCGATTGCAAGTGGACTGTGAGAAAGTTTATGAAACAAGCAAAGGGTGGCAATGCGGCGGCGGGAAGATAGAGGGGACAGGCCCATTTCTTCTTTTAAAGATGGCACGCTAATGTGATAGGCATATGAGGAATGAATGAATCTAGTAGCACGGTTTTAAAGTGATTCGAGTGCAGTAGTGAGATACGCGTGTTGTAGGCTCCAAATTGACGATGCATATTCAAGCTTGCTTCTTACGAGGGGCTCATATGAAAATAATTTTACATGGCGGGGTGCGTTGCGCAGATGACGTTTTAGGAAGCCGAGAGTACGATTAGCAGCTGCGATGATACTCATTTTGAGAGGCCCCGCCGCAGTGGTATAGTGGCTCAGGTACACGGCTGCTGACCCGCAGATTGCGGGATCGAATCCCAGCGGCGTCGGCTGTATTTTCGATGGAGGCGAGAACGTTGTAGGCCCATGTGCTCAGATTTGGGCGCACGTTAAAGAACCTCCGGTGGTCAAATTTCCGGAGCCCTCCACTACTACTTCCCTCATAATCATATGGTGGTTTTGTGACGTTGAAGCCCACATATCAATCAAGCTATAGTATTTGAGTGTACAATGCGGCATAGACAAAGCAGGCTTATTCCTTGTCCAAGCGGGCACTGGCGAGTAAAGTTTAACGCCTTCCTCGTCGTAGTGCTGCGTGGTAGGTTGGATTAATTTTGCGTGGCATCCGCTGTATGAAATTCTTCGACCTTACGTCGTCGGGCAGCTTCACAGCATCAAAGCCGGTGACTGTGGGGTTGCGTCTTAGCATGTCGAGTATGACCCTACCAACTCAGTGCCAGACAGTCTCACAAACTGTGAAAAATCTTGATCGTCGGCAATTTCTTTGAAAGTGTTTTGAATTTCCAGCTTAAGGAGGTCTTCCGTGTGCTTTCGGACGGGAATGCCAAGGGCCACCTTGAAAACTCTTCTAACTAGGGCATTCATTTTGTTGCGTTCTGACTTGAGCGAGTTGTGCATGGCCGTCGTATAAGCAAAGTGACATAGGACACCTGTGTGAATAATACCGATCATATTGTCTTCCCTGATTCCTCGGTGTCTGTTAGCAATTCTTCTTATCAGTCCGAGGGTGCTCTTGGTCTTGGAACAAATACGCCTGATGGCGGCTTCTGGCTTGTAAAACAATTCCATTTCACAGATGAGGTACTGTCCGTTTCATGGCCGATCTCCCGTAGTGGGTTGGCCAGGACTCTGAGGAACAGCCAACCAACCAACCATTGACTCCATTGGACTCAATAAACGTTTTGAGGATTCTGATAGTGTGCACACGGGAAACTTGAGAGGCGTTACCGATGAATAACCTAATGTGGCTCTCTGTTGCTGCTTTCCAAGACTGGTGAGAACCGCCTTTGGGCCTCTTCTTGTAGGATAAGAGCTCGGACTTAGCGGGTGAGAACCATAGGCCGGTAGGGATGAAATAGGGCTCAGTCTCATCGATGGCCTCTTGCAAAGCGTTCTCAATCTGCCCTCACATCCAGTGTGGCAACAGACAGTGATGCCATTGGCATAAATTGTGTGGTTAGTGTTCAGTATCTTGTCGAAGGCCTTCAACAAGATACCATGCAAATATTGATAAACGTCTGAGAGATCACCGCCCCCTGAGTTGTCACCTTTGACCTAAGGGTAATTTGGTGTATAAAGGAGAGGGCAAATCTTTTTCAAAGGCTGCCACACAGGTAAATTGGTAAGCGTCAGCACCTCATCAATGTGAGGTACGAGTCTGGTTTCAAGTCAAGAGCTTCGTAAATTTCTGTTATATGAACAGCCATATGCATGAAGTGCATACTGCATGGGTACCCATGAAAGGTATTTCCTCTACTTGGAAATAAAGTTAAAGTAACTTCCATGCTTTACCAACACCATAGTACTATATGCACGTCACCTAATACAACGTATAATATCGCAGTAATAACGCACGGAACAGGCGTATGTTGCCATGATGAGTAGTTTTTTTCAAGTATGAAAGTGATTGATTGATTGATATGTGGGGTTTAACGTCCCAAAACCACTATATGATTATGAGAGACGCCGTAGTGGAGGGCTCCGGAAATTTAGACCACCTGGGGTTCTTTAATGTGCACCCAAATCTGAGCACACGGGCCTACAAAAGTATGAAAGTGTCGCCCACAGAAGCTCTCTTTGTGAACGCGAATGGTGAAGTTTAATTAAGAAATTTTTAGGCACCAGCATGAATGCTAGAACCCTCCAAGCTGCGTGCATAATACCAATGCCCCTTATCTCTGATCGGATAACCGGTGGCTGATGATCTTTTGGAATCATCAGTTAAAGAGTCTTTGCTTTAGTCTGAGTACCTGTTCACCGGTCAAAAGTTTGACAAAAATTGCAGCATATCCACAAAGTGAATGATGAAGAATAAGGCGAAGCGTCCAACCATTCGTGCTTCTGTCCGTACGTCTGTGCGTCTATCTCTCAGTCCATCCGCGCTTCCGTCCGTTCGTTCCTTCTTGCTTCTGTTGGTTCGTGCGTCCGTCCTTGCGTCCATCACTGCGTCCGTGATTCCGTTCATACGTGCCTTTGTCCGGACAGAAAGACGCATGGACGGATGGAGGAAAGCAAGGGCGAATGGTGAGACGGAAGCACAGGTGGAGGAACAGACAGATGCATGGGCAGATTGACAAACAGAGGCACGGAAACTCGGACAGACGGTGTAGAAATAGGTTTGCACTAGGCTTACCTACTATGCGCAACCGTGTAGGGATGCAACGTCCTCCACTGCTAATGCGTGCGAAGACGTTGCGGCCGGGTTCGTCGTTTTCTCCGGCGTGGCGCAGAAACCACGCACGAGGCAGAATAACAACAACAACGGGTTTATTAACCCAAGATGCACCACAGTGCGACACTCACGGGCTTGCAGGCCGTACAAAGAACTGCGCAAAACCAAGCAAGCATGCTTGCCTAGGGCGCTACGACTCCTGCACAAGGGCCGAAGTCGAACGCACGAACGAGAAGCCGCCTGCTTAGCAGCGCGTCAACCTCTCGTGGAGGCCTGAGATCATCTGCCGCGACGAGCGAATCTTCGGGCGCAACACAGCTCGTAGGGGAGGAGGATGTCACGCACGCCCAGTGGGAAATGGCGCTGCGTTGTGACGTAGGCCCGCGCAGCGCACCAGCGTAGCGTGCCCGGACATGCCAGCGTGGGAAGAAGCTGACTGTTGACTGGCCCAGACCAAGAGGCGCCCTCGCAGCCATCTTGGTGGATGCCGGTGCTTATGCACGCCCGGGCTACGCTGTCGGCGCGCGTGTGGCAGCTGGCAACGAGGCGCCAGGTAGGAGGGCACTCTCGATTCCCATAACGGACGGAAACATGGATGGATGGACGCATAGATGAATGAAAGCACAGACGGACCGACAGAGGGATGATAAAAAGCACGCACGCATGAACGGAAGCACGCATGCACAGGCAGACAGAAGCACGGACGAATAAACGCATGGACGGGTGGACGGACGGAAGCGTGCACGGACAGACGGACGGACGCATGGGCCGACGAAGAAAAGCACGAACATACGGGCAGACGGAAGCACACACAGATGGATGGACGGGGGAACGGACAATTGCATAGACGGTTGGACACACGAATGGACGGTCGGATGCCTCACCTCTCTCTTCATCTCTTACTCTGTCGATATGCCGGGAAAACCACTAACACTATCTAGTTTTATTATTTTAAGTACATATAAACACAACGCCATCCATTGAGGAAGTCAAAAACTAGAAGTGGCTACAAATACATACGCACGGAGGAATGACTCATTACACAAGGATCTTCAACCCTAAAAAGCGCTTCATATTCGACACGCCGACTGCTGCCTCAGTGAACGTTACAAGCCCGCTGCAATATGTACTGCCCTGACTTTTTTCAAGAATCTATGGCTTCTCTAGGAACTGTAGTTCTTTGTAGAAGTCCTCTTTCGCCTTCACAATTTCGTTAAAACGTTTAATTTAGGTTTAGTTGTCATAATGTTTTCGCTCATTGTCTTCATGGGGTCTTTATTGCTACAGCCATTTTCAAGGGATCAGTGTGTACGTTCCGTACATCAACAATATTCTTACGTCCATAAGACTGAACATTTGTGAGAATTCTGAGATAACCAACCAAGTACTTACTCCTTACGGAGTGTTCGGTAATAAACACTCTTCAAGCATTTTACACGGTGTTCTTCCTATATTCAGTTAAACTTCAGATCTTGGGCGTCGTACAATTGTGCTTCCATGTATTCAAAGCACGTTGGCGTGCAAAAGTGAGGAACTCGCCTTTATATTTTCCTATATATAAGACCAAGATGACAAAAAACTGTTCTGCGACCTTTTCTATTTTTTGTCTTCTTTTGTGCCTGAATAGAGGCGTCTGAGGGTAATATAATGCACTATGAAATACAATTGTGTAAATACGAAACAAAAACTGACCTGATTGATGCATTGTGAAGTTCCAGAAGTTTTTCTGTAAATGGTTTCCCGCTATTCTGCACAATTATAAAGACATTTGTGAGCAACGCTGGCGACAATAATACAAAGCTCTATCTCGATATATATATATATATCTATATATTTCTAATTTTTTTAGTGTATTCGGCAAGCAATAGCGAAATATCTTAAAACCATAATTTGTGCGTGGTCTCAGCCAACACCACCTAGAAAAACTGAAGGCCTCCACGCCACCTCCTTGCCCAAGTGCCTACGTTACCAAGCTCAGATCACCCCTCGGATGGCTCAGTGACAGTCTCGCCCAAAACTGTATCACGTGAGCGCACAAACAGGCAAGAAGAGCTACGGATGACTCGCAGTGGCTTCCGCAGTGACTTTGGCTTGTACCAAAACAATTTTTTTTAGTTTTGTAACAATTAGGGCGCAATTGTTGCAAAAGGTTGCAGTATTTAACTATTCGGTTTTAGTCAGGCAGCTGCATTGTCAAGTTATGGCACACCATATTACTTAAAAATTATTAAGCAGCCGCATTCCCACGCACTTCGGTCGGACTCCGTTTCACGTTTGCTGGCCACAGTGATCGAAGCAATCTAATGGAGCAGTTGGAGTCGCTCGTTTGCATGTAAGCGTGTGTCTTTTTAACGTTTGGAAGACGTATATTCTTTATTTCGCGTGGTGTTTGTGCGTGTGAACGAACCGGAAGGATGCCCGGCTGCTGTTGTGCTCTACACTGCAAGTCGAACTACACAGGAGAGCCGAGCGTGGAAGTGCACGTGTTTCCCAACGAACCGGTGCGGCGGGCAGCATGAACAAGAGTGGTTCCGCGAAAGGATTTCGCTCCTACGAAGAACCCTGGCAAGGTTCGTTTCATGGTTGAATACGGGTGCTTGTTATTTATGCAATGCACGTTTTTGTAGCTGAGTGTATCTAGCACCAGCTATAAATTGCCCAGCCTGCGTTGTCTGAGCCTGAAACGTGCTCACAGTTTATTTGTTGTATTGAAAGCCAAACCCAACCGTCTTGTTTTCGGCTGTATGAAACGTGTTTCCCCATAACATCTTTTTTTGTTGTTGTTTCAGCTCTGCGAGAAGCATTTTTCGGCCAGCGACTACGTTAAAACGTCAAAGTACACAGACATGAAGACGGGAAAGAATATTAAAGTGCCACTGAAAGTCTTCCAGCTGAAGCCGGATGCGATACCGAGTGTGTTTACGAACTGTCCTCAGTACCTCTCGTCAAAATGCGTGCACTTGGGAGGCTCAGGAAGAGAAAACAAAGCGTCTTGAGGACGAATCACTCCATATCTTCGTTGAAAAGTCTCTGGAAGAAAAATGACAACAGGAGAAGCAGAACCAAGTTACAAGCTTTTCTAAATTCCGTAATGCTCTACCAAGCTTTAACACTTCACCATTTCGGTCTGTGAAGGTTCTATTCCTGGATTTGACTGTTGATCCAGGCACCTCTGTCCGTTCTTCAGTGATAGTCTGACAGAGCATGTGTGTGGAATTGTATTTTGGGGAAACACGCATTGTGGAACTTGATGGTGTCAGTGTGCCTGCGGAGTGGCAGGACTTGCGGCAATTATGTGACATCCTTCATCGTGTTGAGCGTCTGCGCACTCCTGATGCTTCCAACAATGTCCAGTGGGCTCGTCAACTGCTTCCGTCTGTGATGGCACAGTCGGAGGAGCTGAAATGCAATGATCAGCAGCATCAGCTTCGCGCATGGCATCTGGAAATCTTGAAGTTAAATAAATCTCAAGTGGAGCTCATCCTTAATAACGCAGCACGCTACTCGCCAGACCTGCTGGTATTTGCAAGTGTCCTCAACACCATTTCGGCGCATGCGTACTGATTCCTCAGACGTTCACTGTAGGTAACGTCGCATCATCCTGAAACAATACGACATGTCTGCTTCATTCAACAGGTCAGCCCAGCCATGAAACAGCGAGACTCCTTTTTTCTGTCATATGCTAAGAAGGCTGCTGCCGCAATGAAAGAGCATGAAAAGAGAGTAACTTTAATGATGGATGAAATCCACATTCAGTCATACTTCAATTTCAAAGCTGGATCAATGCCAGGTGCAGCAGTCAACACTAGAAGCCCAGCAAATAGAGCATATGTCTTTATGACTCAGAGTTTTTTACCTTATCACAAAGATGTTGTGCATATTTTGCCAATGGCTAAAATTGATGTAAAATGCTTGCACAATTTTTTTTACGAATGCCAGCTGTCAAGCTTCAGCATATTGGATTCAATGTCATTGCTGTAATCTCGTACAACAATTCTATAAACAGGAAAACAATGTCGTTATTTTCATGCCCCCAAGACTAAAGATAATTTACCAACATCTAGATGACCATTTACGACCTTTGTTTTTCATCGTGTACCCTGTTCACTTGTTAAAATGTGTCCGAAATAACTGGTTAAATCAACGCAATGCCGGGAGATGGATGTACTTCCAGATCCAAATAGTATAGAAGCCACACCGAAAATATTGACACCATCATTCAAGACTTTATGTGAGCTGCATGAGTCTGAAAAAAATCCGGTTTTGAGGATTGCTCCGACACTCTCGTTGAAAGCTTTAAATTCGTCTAACATGGAGAGACAAAATGTTAAGTTGGCTTTGAGAATCTTCAATTTACCAACAGAGGCAGCACTTCGTAATAGCAACCTTCAGCATGCTGATAGCACAGCTCAGTACATCAACACGGTGCTAACATGGTGGAATATTGTTAATGTTAAAACTCCACGAAAGGGCCAGAGGCTGTTAGATGACCTGCAAAAGCCTATTACATCAGCATCTTGTCCCCAGTTACAGTTTTTGCAGAAAATGATGCAGTGGCTAGACTACTGGGAGAGTTTGAAGCATGATGCAGGATATTTGACAAAGGACACACACTTAGCCTTATGTTATACAACTCACGCACTCGACGAGATCGCTATCTATTGCCTTGAAGAGCTTGGTATGCAATACGTTTTGCTGGGCAAGTTTCAGACAGATTCTCTCGAAGATCGCTTTGGTCGGTACCGTCAGTTGTCTGCTGCCAACTATCATGTGCCAATCAGGCAGATTTACTAGTCCGAGACGAAGTTGCTGTTACAGAAAGTGCTTGAGCTGCCAGATATTGACATGCTGTGCGATATTCCTGTCATTTGTGTCAGCTCATTGCTAAGTCAGTTCAATATCACGGTTAGTGACAGTATTATCGAGAAGAAAGTGGCAAGGCTCCCAGCTGTCACATATGTTGCAGGATACTGTGCTAATTCTGCACTAAAAAACTTTTGGGCCAATCATGCAATGAAAACCTGGTAATGAATGATGCAGAGAGAGACATTGCCAAAACTGTCCTTATTACGAGCCTGATCAGGGGTAGGTTGAAGCTCCCCCATGAACTTGTTATAAATATTGTGCTTACCACAGAAATAGTGCTCGACAAGCTTAAAAGTCCATGCTTTGCCTCTCAGTTCTTTGCACTTCCTAAGCAGAAAGAAATACCAGTGGCTGTTGCGTATGGCATCCTCAGTGATAAAGAGAACCTGGATGTTTGTGCTGATGGACATGCTCCTCAACAGGTCATGCATTACATTTTAAGTGCTGCAGCAAACCCCAATCTAAACAACTTGTGCAATTACGAACTTGTGCAAGACAGCTAACAACAAGTTGTCTGCAACAAAGGCAAAAACACCAAATGAAAAGTTGCCTGCCTCAAAGGCAAAGCAAAAACATGAAACTATTAAAAGCGGAGGTGCCTTTTATGCAGTCTTATTTTGACAGTATGGTTTGTGAATGTAATGTTTTTTACTTCCATCAGTGCCAAGTAAATTTCTAACCTCCTCAACGACTATGTCTTAACAACAGATCTCGTAAATTCATGAATTACGAAGCAAGAATTTCAAGAAACAATAAGAATTGTTACTTTCAGGGGCCAAAACTAAGGTTAATCAATGAAGACTATTATTCCGCATCAATGTTATGTTTTCTTTGTTTTGCTTTTTTTCGCATGTGGCTCGCGAACCCTATCACTTTGCAGTTGGTTGTCGTTCATTTCTTTTTTCTTTATTGCTCGAGAGCTACACGTGTATCAATTCTTATATTTGTGCGTCTACCTTTTAGTGCCAAAACCTGCAAATGTGTATAAATTGATGTTTTTTTCAATTATTCACTTTGCTTTTGATTTTGATTTTGATTGTACATATCATCTGTGTAAAACAAGTGTAGTTGATTATTTTCATGTATGCTTTTATGTACAAAATGTTGTCTTTCTGCTGCGGCTGCTGCTGTATGGGTGGCACGGCCCCTGTCAGGCAATGTTTGCCTTTAGCCGTGTCTTCTTGGACAAACCAGTGTTTGTTCAAAATAAACAAATAAAGAAAGAAAGAAAACACCCTGCATCCTGCCATTTGTCAGCGGGCTGCTAATCTCCATCTTTCTGTTCTGCGCGAAAATGGTGCACATCTGTGTCCTGCATGTTTTAGGCAACAATTCGTGCCCTGTTGTCGCAGAAATGTACCTACTTCTTCCAGACGCTGAGTCGCATGTGCAGTTTTACTAATGTGTCCTGGACAGAGCAGTCTGTCACCACTGTATGTAATAAACAAGCTTTTACTGCTGCTGAGAATAAATGAGTGTCATTTTATGTTTAAGCATGAGTATGTTTTTTTTTCACTTTCAGCTGCTGATATTCTACTTTCATGTAACGTCAAATTATGCCATTTTTTCAAATATACCTGTTAGAGCTTTTGAAACTCCAGGATCAAACATCCGGAAGTATTAAATATATAGCAGTCACAGCAGGGTCAAAAAGTGATTACCTGACCACAAAATTTCAGATAAATCCCTCCCAATCATTCAGAAAACATAGCGCCTCCATGAGGCTGCCGTCTGCGGTAGTTTTCCCGGCCAACCTGTGTGAATGATTGTAGACGAGGCATTTTACCTAGTTTTTGTGCGCAACATGAGCGAGCGAATTTTATTTTCGCGACAACGCGCCACTTACAGAGAGCAGTGGGCGAGGTGAAGCGAACTTTCAGGACGATCTGACTTGCGTGACGTCACGGCGCCCTGTGGGGGCCTTGAGTTTTTCTAGGTGTTGTTGTCTCGGCACATCCCAATATTCAGAGTGTCGGGTTAGGCGTGTTGAAGGATTTACTTGCAGGTTAGCTAAACTACGTATATAGCCGTGACCTTCCATGTATCAGATCTAAAAGAGACTGCTAAAGAATATTCGTAGAGCAGGTTTTTTTGAATATTTTAATATTAGCAAATTTTTGTGAAGTATGGGCATTAAAAGAGAGGTTAGTAACCGATCGTAGAGCTTTTTTCTCTCAGATAGTAAGATTACTAATATACTGCTGTGTTTCATTACCACAAAGTGTGTTACAATAACTCAGATATGATGTAAAGAGAACATCGAATATCAGAAGCTTTTGGTGAACTCGAAATAAACCCTGACATTTTTTCAAGACACCCAAGACTTCGCAAAGCTTATTGTATTAAAATTCCGTATGATAATCCCAATTCATGTGCTCAGGAGCAAAAAAAAAAGAATAGCTTTTTTTGGAACAATTATTAAGTAACGAAACTTTAAGAGTCCAGCTGTACATATTTTGTTATGTTGAGTTCGCAGTATTTACAAGATGACTAACACCTTATAAGTATCTGTCCGTCCATTCGCCAATCCATCTGTGTGTCCGTTTTTTCATCCGTGAATTCATCTGTGCGTCCATGAATCAGTCTGTCCATCTGTGTGTCTGTCCGTACGTCGATCCATGCGCCTATCTGTCCGTACGTCTGTCTGTCCGTGTCCATTCGCCCATACACTCGTTCATGCGTCCATCCTTAAGTCCATCCGTGTGCCCATCCATCCGTCTGTCCGTTTGTCTGTCTGTGTGTCTGTATTTTTCTGTGTTTGGCGACAAGCACGAGCCGCTGCTGAGGCACGCCACTCTGCTTCGTCCATGCCCCACCAACAATCCACCACGTACGGCGACAATCCAGGAGACTGAGAGAGTTCCTTCTTCGTCGCACACCCAGGCACACCCCACGCAGCAGGCAATCGGAGAGTAGCGGTAAAGCGCCATATAGAATATGCTCACTCAGCTGCAGTTTGTATGTACTGCTATGTGACAGCGCCGTCTATTTTACTGTCCGGGAGATACTGTCCTTTTTTTCTCGTCTCTTTTTTTTCGGTTACGCCTAACACAGGACAAAGTTGGACTAAGAGAAGTTTTGCCCGTATTTGACACAATGCCTGTAACCAAGACTGGTGTTCTATTGTGCGTCGCTCTCTTCTGCCTCGCATTAACCTGGCTCGAGCCAGTTTCTGAGAACCGGTCTTGCTTCTTTGCACTCGGCCACAGTCTGACTTTCAAAGGCCATCAGCGAAATCGCTTCTGGAGGGCGGCATTGAGTGTTGCGTGCCGCTATTTGTAGGCCACTTAGCGACTGGACTGGATAAGGTGTTGAAAATGTCTCTGGCGGATGACATTGGCTGTGTCATTGTGGCTGCTGGTCTCGAACACGCTAGTATCTCGCATGTGAAACTGGTTATCGTTAATCAGGAAAACTGCATGGGCTGGGCTGTCATGGTCACAGGTCTCGGTAACGACTGTCATGCAGCTCTTGTGACCAAGGTATAGGTGATTGTAGACACGGTACCAATTCGAGTCGGTCGAATCATAGCTGACTGCAGCACTCGGTATGGTTTTATATGTGATATACCTCCGCTCGACAAAGGCACGAAACTCTGAGCCCTACGGGAACGCAGCTCATTCTCTCGCCGTATTGTTCTCGTTAGGCTGCCCAAGATACTAGAGGTAGTGGTCCTTGAAGTGAAGCATGAAATTGAGCGGGCATTGGAAGTCACATCATCAGCGGAAAGACTGGGCGTTACTGGCAGGCTGTCGATGGCGATCATTCCAACTTCTCTCAACAAATGCCTGGCTTCCATTGGCTCTGCAGTAGCTTTCAGTACGGCATCGAGTGCCGTTACTGGTGGTTTCAACGTAGCTTTCTTCAGAGTGAACGGTAGTACGACAAGAGGCGTTGATATTGTCAGCGGTGGCGGTGAGCCTGTCAATGTCATATATGTCATGGACTCTTGCTGTTCTGGTCCTGCACGAAAGGCTTACATGTCAGGAAAGAGAAGACCTGGTGACTGCTTGTTTGCACACGTTGCTGGTCCTAGAGGGCACGTCACCAATCATTGTTGCTTGAAGCTGGTTTTGTTTAGTAGTGATGGCCATGCCGATAGTGACATCGCGTAACAGGAGCTGGGTGGCGGGGAACCCTTATCGTGGCCGTTGCCGCTGTATGCCGCGTGGTCTTCTGCAATGCTCTTTGCGGAAAGGCTGCGCGGCACAACCGTACCACCGAAGTGATTTTCATCGCTACTACCATTAGTGGTAGGAACTAGATCCCAGTAAATAGGGTCGATGGCATTTTAAAGAGGAGGGAAAAGACTTGTCACTTCGGCACAGTATTCAAACCGGGTTTGTTGTCTGATGGCTTCGTAGGCGTGGCATAAACTTGCTGCACAGTGAAGGTAGTTGATGGCCACCCAGCGCTTCTGCTGGTCTGTCCTGCCATGACGGTTTCCAAGCGAGTTGATGGTATTTATCCACTGGAACTCGTAGTCTAGGAAACCTCAGAAATTCGGTAATTTCCATCCAGCAACGGAAAGTAAGTTGGTTTGGTAGGGTCCGGAAGTTCCCGCACCGAAACGGGCTAGTTCCTTGCCCAGCAAGGATGTCGCTCGCAGGGCGTGTGTGTGGTGGTTCCGCGAAAAGTGTGAGGAACCAGAGGCGGGCTCCACGGAAATTGTGCAGGCCGCGGCAGTTGTGGAAGTGGTACAGGACTCGCAGTTGGAAGAAGCAGAACTGGCCAGTTCGTGCGACAAGTGCGTGGTGGCATGGATGATCTTCACAGCATCATCAAGTAAGCTGCCCTGGCAGCACTTGGCCGTGGCTGTGGATTATGTGGTCATCGCAGCAATAAATACAGTGGCGATGTCCTGGATTGTGGATATGAGGTCGGCACAATCAATGGGAGCGCAGGTATAAAGACGTCGAGTCGAGGAGGCCTGTACTTCTTTCCCGAACTGGGCTTGTAGCGCTGGCAGGCAAGCAGGTGCAGAGAAGGCCTGGACGCCATCCCCGTACCGGGCTTCCTGCGACGCCAAGCCCCCAGATTCCACGCCCAAGGAAGCATGCGTGGAGTTGCTTGACAGGCGGCTGTGGGAGACAGATTGGATTGTCTTATGGCTCCGTTTTTGATGACTGCACCACTATTACATACTAGATGGAGAAATAGACACAATGCTTGTAAACGAGGCCGGCTATTCCATTCTGCCATATATATATATATATATATATATATATATATATATATATATATATATATATATATATATATATATATATATATATATATATATATATATATATATTTATATATATATATATATTTATATATATATATATATATATTTATATATATATATATATATATTGTTAAGAGGTTTATTGGCGGACACTCCGCGATGATTCACGACAGCGACAGTCAATGCGGGGACCGACTCTCTGCACGAGCTGCTCTTCTTCTTATGAAAAGGGCGACCTACTAGAAGGCGCTGGAGAGGACCACCCACTGTTCAAAGGCTTTACCACAACTACCCCGGGTACGAAAAGAGAGCTGCCTGGCGACCTAACAGCTGGTTACAATGAGTGGGTCATGGTAGGCCTTGAGGCGCCCCACGTTAACAATGTCGCGTCATCGACGGCGCATGTCCGAAGATGGTTCGATGGGTTTAATCAAGTAGTTGACTGGGGAAATGTATTTGACAACACGGTAGGGGCCTTCGTATTTGGGCAAAAGTTTTGAAGATAGGCCCGTTGCAGCGGTAGGAATCGAGAGCCAGACGAGCACTCCAGGGAGGAACGTGGGCGCAGTAGTGCTGGCGTCAGCGCGAATGCTTTTTCGCCGCTCTTAATCATGTGCAGTAAAGGTCTTTGCAAGCTCTCGACACTCTTCAGCATGCTTTGCTGTAGCAGAAATAGGTGCCCACTCAGACGGATCTGGCCTGTACGGAAGTATCGCGTCGATGATGTGTGACGGGTGCCTTCCATATAATAAAAAGAAAGGTGAAAAGCCACTAGTGCTCTGAGGGGCGGTAATATATGCGTAGGTGACGAAGGGTAGAATAAAATCCCAATTTGTGTGATCGGCGGCGACGTACTTGGAAAGCATGTCGCCGAGCGTACGGTTGAAGCGTTCAGTGAGGCCATTCATATGCGGGTGGTAAGCAGCAGTTTTGCGGAGAAGAACGTTGCACTCTTTCAGAATGGCTTCGACGACTTCAGACAGGAAGACACTGCCTCGGTCACTGAGCAGTTCTTGGGGTGGACCCTGTCGCAGAATGAATCGTTGGAGCAGAAAGGAGGCCACATCACTCGCTGTAGCCGCGGGAAGCGCGGCCGTTTCGGCATATCGCGTGAGGTGGTCCACAGCGACAATGGCCCATGGGTTAGCAGCCGACGTTAGTGAAAGTGGCCCATACAAATTGATGCCAACGCGCCCAAAGGGCCTGGCAGGGCAAGGTAGAGGTTGCAGACCTACCGGCGACGAGTGCGTTGAAGCTTTGTGGCGCTGACAATCTATGCAGGAGCGAACAAATTTCTTCACGTAGCGGTACATGCCGCTCTAAAAGTACCGTTGGCGAATGCGGTGGTAAGTCTTCGATACACCAGAGTGAGCACATTGCGGATCAGAATGAAAGAATTCGCATATGTCAGAGCGCAGACTGCGAGGTATGACTAGTAGCCACTGGCGGCCATCACCGTTGTAATTGCGCCTGTGTAGAAGATCGTCGCGAAGGACAAAATGGTGGGCTTGACGACGCAACGCGCGAGTGGATGGAGTAGATGGATCAGTCAGCAAGTCTATCAGTGAGACAATACATTGATTCTTGCGCTGTTCAGTAGCAATAGTATGAATTCTAATCGAAGAAATGGCAAGGTGAGACGCTGAGTTGTTGGCATTGTCGTTAGGCAAGGGAGAGCACGACAGGGCGTCGGCGTCAGCATGTTGCTTTCCATTGCGGTACAGCACGCGGATGTCATAGTCTAGCAGGCGAAGTGCCCACCGGGCGAGACGGCCTGAGGGATCTTTCAATGACGACAACCAGTATAGTGCGTGATGGTCGGTGATGACATCAAATGCGCGACCATACAAATAAGGTCGGAACTTTGCAAGGGCCCAGACGATTGCCAAGCATTCTTTCTCGGTGACTGTGTAATTAGTCTCGGCTTTAGTATGCGTACGGCTTGCATACGCAACGACATATTCCGAGAACCCTGGTTTGCGCTGCGCAAGAACAGCGCCGAGGCCGACACCACTGGCATCCGTGTGTACGTCTGTAGGAGCCGTAGGGTCGTAGTGGCGGAGTATGGGAGGCGACGTCAACAAACGACGAAGTGTTGTCAAAGCGTCGTCGCACTGTGATGACCACGAATGGAGAGGCCCGTTACTTCCGAGAAGCTTCGTCAGCGGCGATATGATAGTCGCGAAGTTTCGAATGAAGTGCCGAAAGTAGGAACACAGTCCTACGAAACTGCGCAGTTCTTTGACGGTAGTCAGCTTGGGGAACTTGGTCACGGCCCGAAGCTTGGCTGGATCAGGGAGAATTCTTTCCTTGGACATGACGTAGCCGAGTATTGTCAGCTGCCGAGCTGCAAATCGGCACTTCTTTAGGTTCAGTTGCAGACTGGCGTCGCTCAGACGCGTTAAAACATGCCGAAAGCGTTGAAGATGCGTCGAAAAGTCTGGAGCGAAAATGACGACGTCATCGAGGTAGCACAGGCACGTGTGCCATTTCAGGTCACGCAGAACAGTATCCATCATGCGCTCAAAGGTGGCGGGCGCACTGCACAGCCCAAACGGCATGACGTTGAATTCGTACAAGCCATCGGGGGGGACAAAAGTGGTATTCGGTCGAGCTTCCTCAGCCATAGGTACTTGCCAGTACCCTGAGCGCAAATCGAGGGATGAAAAGAATTCTGCTCCTTGCAGGCTGTCAATCGCGTCATCTACCCGCAGTAGTGGGTACACGTCCTTAGAAGTGATCTTGTTGAGGCGTCGGTAGTTCACACAGAACCGCACAGAACCGTCCTGCTTCCTGACGAGAAGGACAGGGGATGCCCAGGGGCTGCTAGAGGGGTGAATAACATCGCGGCGAAGCATGACGTCGACTTGCTCGTTGAGAACACGGCGTTCTGTGGGAGATACGCGATATGGACGTTGCCGCAGCGGTGGCTGTGCGCCTGTGTCGATGCGATGCGTAACGGTGGATGTGCGGCCGAGAGAAGGTTGAGCGACATCGAAAGAAGAGCGTAATTCTTCCAACAGGCCCAAAAGCTGGGAACGCTGGCCCGGCGTAAGGTTGTCGGGAATGGAGGGACCGAATACATAATCGGATGATGAAGCAGATGTCGAAACAGCACTAAGCGTACAGGCACTTGAGCAGTGCATGTCATCGGGCTGATCGATAACTTGCGCGTGTTCGATGGTTTCTACGCTGCCGAGACATTCCCCTCGCACCAACGTAAATCTGTACGGGGATGAGTTCACAACAAAAATAGTGGTGCTGCAGTGAGTGAGTTGCACGGCCACGAAAGAAACCAGCAAGCCTTTTTTTATGAAAACACAATGATATGGCGAAAGGAGTGCAGCGGTGTCAGAAAGGCTTGCGCAGTAGAGCGACACCGCCGCGGACGAGTTCGCAGGCACTTGAGTCTCGTCTCTGACGAGTAACTTGCTTGCAGTAGATGGACTGTCGGCCGGCGTCAAAGAAGATAGTTGTGTGAGTTCTATTTCTGCTGGTGCGCAATGAATGACGGCGTACTGGCGGGAGAGAAAATACCATCCTAGGATGACGTCGTGAGAGCATGAAGGAATTATGATGAATTCGACCGCATACATCAAGTCCTGAATCATAAGGCGGGCTGTGCACATCAGTGTAGGGTGATTGCTTTGGGCACTGGCTGTACGGAGGGAGAGTCCGGAAAGCGGCGTGGTCACTTTGCGCAGTAATTGGCTAAGTTTTGCGTCCATGACGGATACGGCGGCTCCAGTATCTACAAGGGTAGATGCACGAATGCCGTCCACAAGCACGTCTATCACGTTCGGCGGGCTTTTCTGAGGGCTTCCGCAGTTCGACAGCGTCGCAACCCTTGCCTCGTGGACTGCGACGACTAGTTTTCCTGGTCGCCCTCGAGTGGACGTGGCCGCATCGGCGACAGTGAGCGACGTCGTGGAGATGGTGAACGGCGAGTAGACGGAACGGGGCGGGACGACGGTGACATAGTTGGTGATTGGTCATAAGAGCGCGTCGGTTGGCTGGAAAAGTTTGAGGCGACATGCGGGGGCTGCACACGATTGCAATAGCGTGCTACATGACCGACCCAACCACGAGCAAAGCAGATGAGGCGATTGTCAGGAGTGCGCCATCGGTTCGCGGATCCCATCCATGTCGCAGAACGCGATGGGCGAGCCGGCTGCTGATATCAGTGCATGGTGGTGGCACTCGGGGCACGTGGGTGACGCCGGCGCATGTAGGCGAGACAATTTCTCCGAAGGCCTGGGGCCTCGCGACGGTTTCTGTGTAACTTAGAACAGCGGCAGAAATCGGTGGGGGCGAATGGCGACAACTTAGGTGTAGCTGAGTGGCGCAGATTCAGGAGGTGGCTGGTGGTATTCAGGGACGACCTCCGCGATTTCCTGCTGAAGGGCTCGGCGTCATCGCCGCAGCGCTCGCCTGGTCATCCGGGCTTCCATCGTTCTAGGTCGCCGCAGCCGCCACCATGCCCGAGGAGGACGACGACGGAAAGAAGGGCGGCAAGGAGGATAAGAAGGACAAGAAAGGAAAGGACGACAAAAAAGGCAAGGACGATAAGAAGGGCAAGGACAACAAGAAGGACAAGAAAGACAAGAAAGGCAAGGAATCCAAGGGCCCCAAGACTCCCAATAGCAGCAAGGGCTCTGGAAAGGGTTCCGCCAAGCCCACTTCTCCAAAAGCCGCGGAGCCGCCCAAAGAAGAGAAGTCCGAGAAGTCTGAGAAGTCAGACAAGTCCCAGAAGTCCAACAAGTCTGACAAGTCTGGAAAGTCTCAGAAGAGCGCAGCATCCGATAAAACCGATGGCTCCGAGGCCTCCACCGAGTTTAAGAAGAGCGCCAAGTACTCGAAGAGCAAAAAGGAGGTGGGTCCGTACAAGGCTCCGGCGCCACCGGAGACGATGCTCAGGGCCATGGCCGACCCGGGTCCCGTGTACGCCGAGAGGTACTTCAACGACGAGTACGAGGACGACGACGAGGCGCGCATCTACGTCGAGGTCCAGGTCTACGAGCGTCGCCCGTCCGGCATGAACATCGGAGAGCAGCGGTCCCTCGGTAAGGGAATTCAGCACCTGAGAGGACGACCCACTGTTCAAAGAATTTACCACAATATTGTAGCGAAACGTCGGGGTTGTTCAAAGTTAGGCACATCGGACGACCAGGGAGACAATAAGTGTGGGTGAAACTCCACGGAGGCAATCGATGAAAAGTCAATACGATGATTTCGGGGAGCACTCATTGGGGGTTTATTTAGCTAACACAACTTCAATTTACAAAATGCACTGGGTCACAAAGACAAAACAAAGAAAATGGTGGCATACCCCTCGGCCTGCATAGCTGGTCTCCGGTGGTGAGATCCGCTGTTGACCCCGACTTCGCTCCCTTTTCAAATTCAAACATCCCCTTTTTAACCCTTGGTCGAACAAAGAGTCTTCACAAAAACCAATCACATGTTGGGACTCGCATCATCATAACCAATCACAGAAACACTTTCCTAAAAAGCACTACAATTGTAAAAACCTCCTTACCAAATGAAACACGCCAAGGGATAGGTTCTCCGCACGTGACACTCTCTCCCATGACAGGCCGTGCTGCCCAACATTACTCGTGCTGTCTCCATCGGCCGACTTCAGTCGGCGGCCGTTCTCACGCTCGAGCCCCGTCAGTTCCTTCGTTAATTGTTGCTTCCTAGAAGCGTCCTTAAGAGTGATGGGTACATCATTGGGCTCCGTGCGCTTACCAGGTGTACATGCGACAGCGAGGCGCCCCGACATCATAACAACAGCGGGGGAGAATGTGGTCGTTTACCTGCCGCCACTATGTCTCAGTCAGGCTAAGTGGTCGCGTCCCCATGTCATTCTCAATGACACGCGTGCCTGCCAACAATGGCTTAAACTCAGACGGTGGCGCCGGACCTGCCTCTTGCTAGACGCTTTTCCGAGTAAGCTTTCCCCTTCTAATCCCGAACGGGGGCGACCTTGACTGCTCCGCTTGTGAGCCGTAAAAGAACAAGGTTTTCCGCGAAACATTGCTCTCGCGACAATATATATATATATATATATATATATATATATATATATATATATATATATATATATATATATATATATATATAAGTCAAGTAGATCCTCCAAGAGAACGGTAACAACGGAAGTGTTTAATTCGACAGTTTCGGCCAGAGTCTGGCCTTCATCAGGAGTCATGGTACATTCTGTTTGCGCTCACATTTATAGTATTTTGGGTAAAAAATGAGAGGGAAGGAACGAAAAAAAAAAAAAAAAACAGAAAGAAAGAAAGAGTTTGAAAAACGAGAGAGGAAAGGATATCCAGAAAGTTCCAGGTTCCACTGTGCTTCGCGAGTGGCGTCGTCAGTGTGTATTTTCTTAGTATTGCGTTCAGTGCAGTTTGGTGGCGGTCCCTTTATTGTAGACGGGGCCTGGCTAAGGTAAGGGCTTGCGTGTCGCGAAAAATGCTTTTTTTTATTATTATTTTTTATTTTTTATTTTTTAAAGACCGTCACTAATTCGGCGTCAGGGACAGCGTTCCGAGGCTCCAGGAAGTCGGCGCGGGAGAAAATGTTTCTTAAGGCGCTGTCTGTCGTTTTGAATGCTATTTTGCTCTGCGAATCCGCGTTTGGGGGTTTTAATTGTGTATGGGGTGGCCCTTCTATATGTCGGGCTTTGTTGTCGAAATGCGGGAAGGGTTTCCAAACTGCGAGAAAGGACGTTTGAAGTGGTTGCTATTTTGTACTGGGAAACCGCGTTCGGGGCGTTTAGTTGTGTATGTGGATGTCGGGCTTTGTTGCCAAAATCGGGGAAGGGTTGCCAAAAGGCGAGAAGGGGCGTTTGAAGTGATTGCATTTTGTTCTGGGAATCCACGTTCGGGGCTTTTAGTTGTGCATGCGGTGACCCTTCGACAAGTCGGGCTTACAACTATTGTTCGGTTATTCAGAGAAATAGAAATAGACGACAGTGGTTCACTGAAACACGCAAAGATATTTGTAGTTGTCCAGTCCTCGTCGCCGCCACAGTGCCGCGAAATCTTGAACTGTTATGATTACAATTATAAACTTACATATACACACATACACCCCCATACATATGCGCATATGCATAAGTACATATACACATATAAATGCATATGTATATATTATAGTGCTTTGATTGCTGCAAGTGTACCCGGACTTTCATTTATGCCTTGACCAACACGTTCCCGGAGCACTGCAGACCTCTGACACCACGACAGAGTTCCCAACGATCGTTGAAAGTATAACACCTCGACGCCCGATACAGCCCACCGTCATCGACAGCAGTACCGCACCTTCCCAAGAGGTGAAACCTGCCGACCAACAGAGGCGTGTTGCTCTATTGCCGACCCCACCCAAAGAAACATCGAGCAACACGGACATCCTGCCCTCAACGCTCGCTCGGAGCTCAACGCCTGCCAGCAGCTCGACGCCCGGATCATCCTTTCAACGACGAAGGCCTACACAACACACCTACAACCTGCGGACTTCTGCAGTGCCGTCCCCGCGCCCAAAAGAAGACTGACTTCCAATCTGTAAGTCCAGCTCTCTGCTCTCCGGTTACAGTGCCACTTTTCTTAAAGTAAGAAAACTCACGGATAAACGAATCAGACATGCAATGCATAGATCGACGCTGCAAGTATACCTAAATGCTAGAATAGCCCCCAAAGGAATGACACTCTCCATCACCCCTGCCGCCACAAATCTCGACGAAAACAACCAGGCCGCATGGCAAAACGTCCTTCTAGAAGCATCACTCAAGCTAACAGAAATTGCAATCAACCACAGTGAAAAACAAGTAAAGAAACTGACCAACATGACCAACGCCATTCTGCGCGACAACAACCACTTATCAAACGAGGAAATCACCCTACTAACAGAGTTCGAACAGAATAAATACCAAGAGGTCAAGAAAACTAAAATACAGAAACTTAAAAGAGACAATGTTTCCAACCCCACACTACCAGACGCTACACTGTATGACTACAACACATTCACCCACGAGGAAACTCACGGCACAAACAAGAAAACACCTATCAACACTCACTACGACGCTGCGATTATAAACCTATCAGACACGAGTTTGTCAACTGATGAAGTAAAACTATTATCTAAAGGACTAAACTTCTGCCCAACTAGAAAATCTTTCGATGAGTTTCACTTACTCCGAGACCTCGACAACTTCGCTAGAAAATTGAGGCTGCACGAATATTTCTTGGACAAGCCGTCTAACATTCCAAAGACTCCCCGCCACCAAACAAGCGATTGGACACCAAATAGTCATCGAGACAAGTGTCTGGACTTATATATTAACGCGGTCCAGAAAGATATATTACAGGAGTATCACAGACAGAAGGGAAAGCGGGAAAACATGACAAAATCCGAGAAAAAGAGTATGCAAAACCTAACATCTAGGACTGATATAATAATAAAGCCCGCTGACAAAGGAGGGGCAATTGTAGTCCTAAATACAACCGACTACCTACAAGAAGCATACCGTCAACTAAACGACTTAAAATTCTACGAACGCCTCCCAGGGGACCCGACAGAGAAATACACGCGTATTGTAGCAACAGAACTGAAGAAGCTGTTGGACGAGGGAAGAATAACACGCAGTGAGCACAAATTAATGCGGCCAGTACACCCTCGTCCAGGGCGCTTCTACATACTCCCAAAAATTCATAAACCCGGTAATCCAGGCCGACCAATCATTTCAGGTATAGGCACAGTAACCGAGCCCATATCAGGGTACGTAGACAAATTAATAGGCCACATTCCGTGCACTCTCGGGTCGTACGTAAAAGACACCTCACATTTTCTTCGAGATATTGCAGACCTGCGCATTCCGAAACACTCATACTTAGTTACCCTTGATGTGTCTTCACTTTATACAAATATTCCCCACGATGATGGCATAGCGGCATTAAAAAACACATACACAAACCATAGACAACCTGACACCCCAGATTTCTCTGCCATCGCAAGCCTCACAAGACTTGTATTAGAACTGAACTCATTCGAGTTCAACCAAGAGTACTTTCGACAAATCAGCGGCACCGCCATGGGTACCAAACTCGCACCAAACTATGCTAACATTTTTATGGGAGAACTAGAAACCGAATTTTTGTCCCAAACTCCCTTGAAACCACTCCTATACAGGCGGTACATTGACGATATTTTTCTTATTTGGACTCACAGCGAGGATGAACTGCTAAACTTTATCGATACTTACAATACTGTGCATCCAAACATACACTTCACACACACCTACTCACAAGTAACCGTAAATTTCCTTGACGTTACCATAATAATAGAAGATGATAAACTTTCCACAACCCTCTACCGCAAACCAACAGATCGACAACAGTACCTCCATTACCAAAGTGATCATCCACGCCATTGTAAAAACAGCATTCCATACGGCCAGGCCCACCGTTTTAAGCGAATTTGCTCAAAAGACACTGACTTCCACGCGAGCTCACAAAAGCTTAAACTCGTGCTCGAAAAACAGAAATATCCTCCACATGTAATTGATGACGCTATTCAAAAAGCTAGAAAACTTAAGCGTGATGACCTTCTGATGAAGCGGCCACCACAACACAACCTGCAACAGACACACCTATGTTTAACATACAGCACGAATTTCCCCAACGTTAACAAAATCCTTAAACGACATTACAACATACTGGAACAAAGTGAACGTCTAAAACGTGCATTCCCATCGGCTCCTGGCGTCGTTTACCGACGAACACGCAACCTCAAAGACACACTTGTAAACTCCCAAATCAATACTTCAACTTCCGACAGTTCATGCCGACCTTGTCTGAAGCCTCGATGTTTTGTATGCAAAGCGATGCGAGATACAAGCAAGGCAAGCAGCACACAATCCAACTTTTCAATTAACATACGAGGAAATCTAACATGCGATTCCCCTAATGTGGTATATCTACTTGAATGCAACGTGTGCGGCATGCAATACATCGGACAAACGGAAACACCCTTTAGGATTCGTTTCAATAATCACAGAGCCCACGCGAAATCAGCGCCGAATCTACCTCTATCAAAACACCTTAACCTTCCCGGCCACTCCTTCGACAAATTGTCAGTCACACTTTTAGAAACAGGATTTAAATCAAACCGGGAACGTGAACAACGTGAATCATACCTCATACACCGATTTAACACCCTCGAAAAAGGCATAGATGAAAGTCCGGGTACACTTGCAGCAATCAAAGCACTATAATATATACATATGCATTTATATGTGTATATGTACTTATGCATATGCGCATATGTATGGGGGTGTATGTGTGTATATGTAAGTTTATAATTGTAATCATAACAGTTCAAGATTTCGCGGCACTGTGGCGGCGACGAGGACTGGACAACTACAAATATCTTTGCGTGTTTCAGTGAACCACTGTCGTCTATTTCTATTTCTCTGAATAACCGAACAATAGTTGTAAGCCCGACTTGTCGAAGGGTCACCGCATGCACAACTAAAAGCCCCGAACGTGGATTCCCAGAACAAAATGCAATCACTTCAAACGCCCCTTCTCGCCTTTTGGCAACCCTTCCCCGATTTTGGCAACAAAGCCCGACATCCACATACACAACTAAACGCCCCGAACGCGGTTTCCCAGTACAAAATAGCAACCACTTCAAACGTCCTTTCTCGCAGTTTGGAAACCCTTCCCGCATTTCGACAACAAAGCCCGACATATAGAAGGGCCACCCCATACACAATTAAAACCCCCAAACGCGGATTCGCAGAGCAAAATAGCATTCAAAACGACAGACAGCGTCTTAAGAAACATTTTCTCCCGCGCCGACTTCCTGGAGCCTCGGAACGCTGTCCCCGACGCCGAATTAGTGACGGTCTTTAAAAAATAAAAAATAAAAAATAATAATAAAAAAAAGCATTTTTCGCGACACGCAAGCCCTTACCTTAGCCAGGCCCCGTCTACAATAAAGGGACCGCCACCAAACTGCACTGAACGCAATACTAAGAAAATACACACTGACGACGCCACTCGCGAAGCACAGTGGAACCTGGAACTTTCTGGATATCCTTTCCTCTCTCGTTTTTCAAACTCTTTCTTTCTTTCTGTTTTTTTTTTTTTTTTTTTTCGTTCCTTCCCTCTCATTTTTTACCCAAAATACTATAAATGTGAGCGCAAACAGAATGTACCATGACTCCTGATGAAGGCCAGACTCTGGCCGAAACTGTCGAATTAAACACTTCCGTTGTTACCGTTCTCTTGGAGGATCTACTTGACTTATTGCAACGCTACGGCCATTTTCGCCACCATGCCTGCCTATATATATATATATATATATATATATATATATATATATATATATATATATATTTATTTATTTATTTATAGTCGATTCCGGATATACCAAAACCGGGTACATCGAATTATTGTATATATTGAACAGTCTAAACATCCCTTTGGAAATCTCATGCAAAAGTATAGCGCTGTTGTACGCGTGTATCGAACTCCCGTTCACCGTCACATGCGATGTTTCGAACACTCCCGCATGTCAAGCGCCCCTGCAAGTACGCTTCGCCGCTCCTCCTAAAAAGGTTCCGGCGACGACTTCTTGTGCGCGCTCCCGCGATCGTTGAGAGAGAGGCTCCGTCGCGTCGCTAGCGTGAACTTGGACGCCTCAGTCGCGTGGTAAAGAATGCGGGCGAGAGATTGCGGGCGAGAGACAGTTGAGGAATAAAGAACATCCAGTTTCTGCGTGCTTGAGCCTGTTTGCTTGAGTGGCGGAGTGGTCCGCTCTCGCCGCTTGGCCAGTGGCAGTGGTTGCTTGGTGCGTGTGTGTTTTGTTTTTGCGGCACCGGGTCACGCGTCTCGGAGGCAAGGACGCAAAAAAACGTATGAAGTTGGATTTCTCAACGAAGGCAGATATCATTCGACGGGTGAAGGCCGGCGAAAAGAAGTCATCGGTTGCCAAGGAATTCGGAATTCCTCGGAGCACCTTAAGCACTATACTGCGCCACAAAGCTGATGTGAAGGCGAAGGCAGCGCAGTGCGGACGTTCTCGAGCGTGTCGCGTGCGTGCACCGGAATACGATAAGGTTGAGAAAGCCCTGTACGCCTGGTTCTTGTAGACTCGGGCAAAATACATTCCTGTGGACGCCCCAATGCTCATGGAAAAGGCAAAGTGGTTTGCAACCGCGCTAGGTGACGACAACTTCACTAGTGGCACAAGATGGCAGCAACGCTTTAAAAAATAACTATGGCATCGTCGGGAAGACCATCTCGGGTGAAAGCGGGGCAACCAGCAGCAACAACAGCATTGAGAAGTGGCTGTCTGACGAATGGCCAGACATTTGCAACAGCTTTTCGCCGTCGCAAATATTTAGTGCCAACGAAACTGCCCTGTTTTTGCAGATGCTGCAAAGCAAGACGTTGGACTTCAAGGGCAGCAAATGCCATGGCGGAAAAATGAGCAAGGTGCGCATCTCCATTTTGCTCGCTGCAAATATGGACGGCTCGTGCAAACTTCAGCCGTTCGTTATCGGCACGAGCAGATCGCCACGCTGCTTCAAGAACGCAAGAGGTCTCCCGGTGCGCTACGCATCCAACAAAAAAGCGTGGATGACACGCGATTCTGTTCACGGAGTGGCTCCGGGCATGAGATAACGAGCTGGAGAAGTACGGCCTCCAAGTGTGTCTCCTTCCCGACAATTGTTTGACCCACCACGTCACCATCCAACTGAAATACATCACCGTGAAATTTTCGCTGGCCTAGACTACGGCGAAGCTGCGGCCTCTCGTCCAAGGCATTATCAAAGCCTTCAAGGTAGGGTACAGGCGACGACTAGTGCTGAGGATCCTGACAACCGTTCGTTTGGGAATCGCTCAAAGTTGGCCTTCTTGGAGCTATGCAGATGCTGACAGGCGCTTGGAACGACGTGAAACAAACTACAGTCGTAAACTGCTTTCGCAAAGCGGGCTCTGTGGTGACTCCTGACGAGGCGTGTTCGGACACCGAAGACGACGGCGTTGAGTGTTTCAACGGTGAATTTCAAGCGCTGGCGGCATTCCCAGGTGCCATGCAAAATGGCGCAACAGCGCGCGATTTTTATGTACTGACGATAACGCACAGACTGTGGCGGATGTCAACCATGCGGAGATCGTGGCGGACATCGCAATTGCCACTAACGAAGAAGCGGCAACAAGCAACTCCGATGAAGATATCCACCCGCCTATTGCAGCTGAGCTTGCGTCGGCGTTCAGCGTGATTCGTCGCTGTTGCGGTGCAATAAAAGGCGCCGAACTTTCGCATTTGGACAGCGTCAGCAAACTCGAAGACAGTTTAATGAACTTCATGGCACAAAAAAAGAAGCAGTCCAAGCTCACGGACCTTTTTCATGCCAAAATAGAGGGCCGTGGTCGTTGCGCTGTTTTCTTATATTCCGTGCTTTGGAGAACAAGTTGGTTACAAACCGCTTGTCACGATCTCCGAAAGCTCTCAGTGATGAGCGGAGTATTCAGGTAAGCTTCACGTAGGCATATTTTATATTTCGAAATATCGATATATCGAACTGTTTTGCGATCCCGTTGGAGTCACACACACACACACACACACACACACACACACACACACACACACACACACACACACACACACACACACACACACACACATATATATATATATATATATATATATATATATATATATATATATATTGTCACACACCAAGAGCCGTGAAGACAAGACAGGAACAGCGGGGCAGAAAGACACGAGCGTGTATGTTTAAACGAAGCCCTAACACACTTCTTCTTTGTTCTCTTTTCCCTTTTCGGCTCGCTAGGGCTTGCCGGCTCACAACTCTAGGTGGCATTATTCCCCCTCCCATTAGAGCATCGACTCGATGCTCATACACAAGGTGACAGCAGGGCCCATAAGGGAATAAAAAGAAAGGAAGAAACAACACTTATAGTGCACAGGGCATATGCAGGTGCAAAAAAAAGAAAAATGTCTGTAGTTGGTCATAAGGAAAAAAAACATTAATGCAGTTCAAAGTTTGTTCAAGACCCTATGGACAACGAAAAAGAAATGTTTGCTGCCCTGGCACAATAAGGCGAGTATTACTGCGTAAAATAAGGTTTTAAGCGGACGACATGCACAATCTCTGTTCGTGGTGAGTGGCGCTGGGTCGTTGCCGAGCCTCCGTCGGGAATGACTTCGTAGTTGACCTCGTTCAGCCACCGTAATACATTGTAGGGTCCGAAGTACTTGCTCAGGAGTTTCCCGCTGAGACCTCGCCGTCTAACAGGAGTCCAAACCCACACTTGGTCGCCAGGTTGATAGGTAACTGGTCGATGGTGGATGTTGTACCTTCGGGAATCTTTACATTGTTGCGATCTTATGTGCACGCGGGCTAGTTAACGTGCTGTTCGTATGACGGGGCCCGGTGCCTAAGAGTGCTTTCGATGCTTTCGATGGTGACGGCTTCTCTGAGAAAACCGGCCACAGTCTTAGGAGGACTGCGCACAAGCCCACCGAGAAGCTGTTCTTTCACCCCGCGCATGAGGTACCGTACTTTCTTTTCTTCTGGCATGCAGGGGTCAGCTCGGTGGAAAAGACGCGTCATGTCCTCGACATACATCGCAACCCCTTCATTCGGCAGTTGTATGTGGGACTGCAGATCGCGCTCAGCTCTCTCCCGTTTGTCAGGGCTGGCATATGTCCCAAGAAGTCAGCGTTTGAAGTCTTCCCAGGATGTAAGAACACCTGCCCGGTTCTCATACCATACACGTGCGCCGTCCAAAAGACTGAAATAGACGTGCCGCAGTTTGTCTGCGTCGTCCCACTGGTTGTGCACGGCAACGAACTCGTAATGAACGAGCCAATCTTCGACATCCTCAAGTGCAGTGCCATGAAAGGAATTTGGCGTTCACGGTGTGAGTAAGGTGCAATGAAGCGGCGTTGTGCCGTTCGTACCGATTGGGTTGGTGTCAGTAGGGCTGGTTGGAGCTGCCATATTGTTTACGAACAGTCAAAACTCAGGGTATTGCCCTCGGATTCTTCTACTGGCGCGGTGCACAGGAGTAACCACAGGTACGACGCTTGAGTTCTTGCTATGTGGAGGGGTACGGTGCATAGATTACCCAGCACCTCCACCAGTTTGTCACACACCATGAGCCGTGAAGACAAGACAGGAACAGCGGGGCAGAAAGACACGAGCGTGTATCTTTAAACGAAGCCCTAAGACACTTCTTCTTTGTTCTCTTTTCCCTTTTCGGCTCGCTAGGGCTTGCCGGCTCACAACTCTAGGTGGCGATATATATATATATATATATATATATCGGCACATTATTCAAACCGGGTTTGTTGTCGGATGGCTTCGTAGGCATGGCATGATATTGCAGAGAAGAAGATGAGTGCTACTGAGCAAGGCAGAGGGTACCCCTCAGATTGTTAAGTAGAGGTTCTTTATTTGGCTCGGTGCACAGGCAGGTTTTTCCTAAAGCATTTCCATTGCGACTGCTGTTCTATCATATAAATGATTAGCGCTAATAGACGCTTCATTTTTATAGGTGAGGTGCTGAGTACTGCATAATCCTGGAATGGTAAAACCACAGGTTGCCTGCTGTTGCTACTTTGTCCACAGACGACGATCAGTAGGCGGCCGCCCCGGCACCAACTACACTGGCTCCTGTCTTTGTCGCTCCTTTTGGCAACGCTATTCACCTTCCTTCGGTCGACTGATTACAAGGACGTGGAAGACTGGCTAAAAAAATACGACCTGGTGAGCAAGCAGAACAAGTGGGACGATGCGCAGGAGCTTACTGTCATCCAGTTTTACTTGAACAACATCGCCAGTCTGCGGTACCGTGATCACGAGAGAGACTTTCCCACCTAGTCGGCCTTCATAATGACATGTGCGGATTTGTTTAGCCGTCCAACACTTCGCAAAATGCGGCCAGAACAGCGCTTGCACACTCGGGCTCAAGAGAATGGTTAAGTTTACACCTGTGAGATGACGTAACCAACGTCGTCTCACTCACCAGTTGTATAGAAAATGTGGTCGACCATTGCGGCGTGTCAACTCGAACGTGACAGGATCAAGCACATCTTGAAAGGCGTGATTGCCAATAAATTGAGATGCTCGTCACCAAAAGCCGGCAAACGGTAGTGAAAATGTTGTAACTTCGTCAGTGCTATGGCGATTCTGAAAACAGCGTTACACTACGCGTCATGCCAGCGCGCCATGTTCAGTGACCTCCGATTTGAAGGGACACTAAAGGGGATAATAAGTAGTCGCTTATTGTTGAAAGAGTGGTCCAGAAACCTCACAGTGTTACTTTTGTGCCAAGGATGGGCTTATTTTGAAGTAAACTTACGTTTTAGTCACACGCATTGGGTTGGCGCACTTCGAATTGCCCGCCTCAGGAAGCGGGCTGACTCACGTCGCTGTCGCTGTTCACATCGTTGCCCGGCTTTACTGCACGGTCACTGACACTAGTTGACAGAACGAAAGCAGCACGAGCATAGACTTTTATACAATATTACCTAGAGGAAAATCTGGCGGTAGTGCCTACGCGGGCTCCTTCAGAGGCGCTTGTACCCCCATGGAAATTATGGGAAGTACAGGCTTCGGATCCGCTTCGGATAAATTACGTTCTTGTGATTCGCAACGCTTCTTTTCCTAGTGTAAAACAAAGTGATATAAAATTAAATTTAATTTAAATTTGCTGCAATTTTTGTACGCAAACTGTGCTGCAAAGTGTTTCGTGACCAGGCGGCACACAGTAAACCTTGGCAAGCTTGACACCAGGATATGCATCTCTCTGCCATGGCGTTCCAGATTTGGCATCATATTTAACTAAATATTTTTAGAACACCTGAAAAGAAACAAGCTTGTTTTTGTCTCAAAATTTTGTATTATCTACTTATGAAAAAAAAACAGTACACTAATAAGTGAGAAACACTTATCCTTTTGTCTTCTGCGACGCTAGTTGGGTCTGTCCCCGTGGTCCCAATGAACTGCCCAACACACATCTGTTTTGTTGTGAAATCGAGTGAGCGGAGCTTGACGGTGCGCCTACTTAGCATTTTAATCGCTTTGCAGTCAATTTAAAACGAGTTTAGGCAAGACGCGCTCGTGAAAAACATCACCTTGACGCAATATCCTGCACTGGCATGAGACGCTACATCTATGCGCAGTGGTGAGTGGACGACGCTTCGTTTAAACTGTCAAGAACCAGTCGTAAATCCTAAACTTTCCCTGGCAGCACAATTGCCCAAGCAGCTCTGTTTTACTACGCATGTAGTGCACGAACGAAAACTTTTGTACACGGCGTAGCACAATTGAAAATATAAAGAGTAAAGGTGTGAATATTATATTCAAGAATTTATGCTTTATTATTATAAAGCATTACTCGTGTACGTTTTTTGTTCCTTGGTGTTTCTACTTTTCTGGTGCGATTTGACATTTTCCCTGTCCAGGGAAACAAAGATGGCGTCTCTCGATTCCAGCATATTTACATCGAAGCTTGTAAGCTAGCATGAATGCGTGTTCATTAGGTTATCTGTGTTCATCAAGCAGGAAGAAACAAAGACAGCGGTGCGTCGTGAAATATCTTGTTTTTCGCGCGCGCAATCGCCTAAAATTTGTCTGCGAGAGATATCATCAGCGAAAGGGGGCCTGTGACTCCGCAACCCACCTGTCTTCAGCAACAACTCCTTGGAAGAAAACGTGCGATTGGAAACTGTACGTAAAACAAATGACGCTTTTCCTAAATTGCGATGCATATGTGGTCGGTGTTTGGGTTTTCTAGCATTGTTGATATGATAACACTTAATATCGCGTTCCGTAACACCACTCCCATCGGCGTCTAAGGAGGAAGTCGTTCCTTGCGCTTTGCCCGAGTAACAAACGCGTTCATAATGTGACGGGGCGAGGTCTTGGCTTACAGGATAGCGTCCACCGAGAATCGGCAGCCAAACAAGATGTCTGAGTTGCCTCTCGCGCAAGCGCCTCACGCACAGGCATCTTCTTCATCTTCACTAAGTGCCACGCTTGCTCCTGTCGATGATGCACCGTACAATCACTCCCCTGCGGCGGAAGCGCCGTCACGGCGCTTAGCACGGCGGCGACGGACGAGGAGGGTGATACGGTTTCAGTCTGGAAACGTGTACAACGTCTGTCTGGAGTGAGGTGGTCGAAGAGGCATGTTTAGGAGTGCGATCTCGTTGCTCACGTCACTAAGTTGACGTAACACTTTGTAGGGGCCATGGTGTGATAGTAGCTTCTCTGATAAGCCGACTTGGCGGTTTGGTGTCCAGAGAAGTACCAGAGACCCCGGCGAGAAGTGCACGCTTTGGTGGCGACTGTCATATCGGTCTTTTTGGTGCGCTTGCGACAAGTGCAGCCGATCACGGGCAAGCTGACGGGCTGCATGGGCTCGAGAAACGACATCGCTGGCGTACTTAGTAGACAAGGGGGCAGCCGAAGGAAGGAGCGTGTCAAATGGTAATGCTGGATGTCGGCCAAATAGCAAATAAAACGGCGAATAACTAGGTGTGTCGTGCCGTGAAGAATTGTATGCGAACGTGACAAAGGGGAGTGCTTTGTCCCAGTCACGGTGATCTGGCGAAACGTACATTGACAGCATCTGCGTCAGCGTTCGGTTCAGACGCTCGGTCAATCGATTAGTCTGTGGATGATAAGCGGTGGTAAGCTTGTGCTCAGTGGAGCCGGCGCGGAGAATGTCATCCACAACACGTGAAAGAAAGTACCTTCCTCGATAAGTAAGCAGCTGCCGCGGAGTGCCGTGATGAAGAATGACTTCATACAACAGAAAGTCAGCGACGTCAGTGGAACAGCTTGTCGGTAGTGCTTTATTGATGGCAAAGCGTGTGGCATAGTCTGTGGCGACTGAAACCCATTTATTTCCGGAGGTGGACGTAAGAAACAGGCCCAACAAGTCAAGGCCGACACGGAAGAATGGTTCCGTCGGTATGTCAATGGGCTGTAGGAGGCCAGAAGGTAGCACAGAGGTGCGCTTGCGGCGTTGGCAGTGGTCGCAAGCACTGACGTAGCGAACCACAGAACGATACAGTCCGGGCCAGAAAAAGCGACGTCGCACACGATCGTAGGTACGAGAGACGCCTAGGTGACTGGCTGTAGGTACGTCATGTAGTTGTTCGAGAACACTGGTACGCAGGTGATGGGGAAGCACGATTAGTATTTCCGGGCCATCAGCGTTGAAACTGCGACGGTACAGAATGTTGTCGTGCAGTTCGAACAGGCGAACGGAAGGGTCTGTTGGAGCAGAGGTCAGACGCTCGATGATGGAGAGTAACGACGGGTCACGTCGTTGTTCGGTGGAGATATCACCCAAAGCGTGGATTGAGAGAATGCAGGGGTCTGAATCAAAGTCTGTCAAGTCGGGCGTTTCAACCGGATAACGTGACAAACAGTCTGCGTCTGTGTGGAGGCGTCCCGACTTGTAGTGGACCACGAATGAGTATTCTTGCAGACGGAGCGCCCAGCGACCAAGTTTTCCAGATGGGTCCTTTAGCGATGACAGCCAGCAAAGAGCGTGATGGTCCGTAACAACGGAAAACGTTCGGCCATACAGGTAAGGCCTGAATTTCGCCACGGCCCACACTAAAGCTAGGATTCAAGCTCAGTGGTGGAGAACTTTCGTTCGGCAGGTGAAAGAAGACTGGCGTAAGCAATCACGCGGTACTTCCCGAGCTGTCGTTGGCCAAGGACCGCTCCAATTCCAAGGCCACTGGCATCGGTCTGAAGCTCTGTAGGTGATGCTGGGTCGAAATGGGCCAGTATTGGTGGCGTAGTCAGCAGATGGATAAGAGCCGAAAAGGCGTCCGCTTGCTCTATACCCCATGCGAAGGGAACGTACTTCTTTAAGAAATCAGTAAGCGGTCGAGCGATGTCGGCGCAGTTGCGGACAAATCGACGAAAGTAGGAACATAGCCCTACAAAACTTCGGACGTCCTTGGTTGAGCGTGGTTCAGTAAATTGTTGTACTGTTCGCACCTCTTCAGGATCTGGTTGAACACCATCGGCACTGACAAGGTGGCGGAGTATGGTGATTTGGCGACGTTAGAAATGGCATTTTGCAGAATTGAGCTGGAGAGCAGCTCTTCATAAAACATCCAGAACGGCTGACAGACCTGTTATATGGCTGTCAAAGGTAGGTGAAAAGACAATGACATTGTCTACGTAACATAAGCAGATGGACCACTTATATCCTCGGAGAAGGGAGTCCATAATGCGCTCGAAAGTTGCCGGCGCATTACACAGTCCAAACGGCATGACTTTGAACTGGTAGAGGCCGTCGGGCGTAACGAAAGCGGTTTTTAACGATCCATGGGGTCGACGGAAATTCGGCAATAGCCGGACCGAAGGTTCATAGACGAAAAGTATTGGGCACTATGGAGGCAATCGAGGGCGTCATCAATCCGAGGCAAAGGGTAGACATCTTTGTGGGTCACTTTGTATAAATGGTGATAGTCCACGCAAAAGCACCAGCTGCCATCTTTATTCTCCACGAGCACGACTGGGGAGGCCCAGAAGCTGGATAAGGGTTCTATTACGTCTTTAGTGATGATTTTATCTACTTCATTTTGAATTACTTGGCGTTCCTTGTGAGATACGCGATATGGACGCCACCGTATAGGACTGGCATCACCAGTGTTGATCCGGTGAGTCACTGCAGTTGTTTGGCTGAGAGGGCGGTGGTCAAAGTCGAAAACGTCTCTATATGATGTTAGCCCCACCACCGTGGTCTAGTGGCTAAGGTGCTCGGCTGTGTACCCGCGGGTTCAAATCCCGGCTGCAGCGGCTGCA
This sequence comes from Rhipicephalus microplus, assembly GCF_043290135.1. Lineage (NCBI taxonomy): Eukaryota > Metazoa > Arthropoda > Arachnida > Ixodida > Ixodidae > Rhipicephalus > Rhipicephalus microplus. The sequence continues at coordinate 158,142,385 of NC_134704.1, forward strand.
TTTCCGATGGAGGCGGAAATGTTGTAGGCCCGTGTGCTCAGATTTGGGTGCACGTTAAAGAACCCCAGGTGGTCGAAATTTCCGGAGCCCTCCACTATGGCGTCTCTCATAATCATATGGTGGTTTTGGGACGTTTAACCCCATATATATCTCTATATGGTGTTAGCAGACTACCGAGGCTGGCAGCTTGCACTGCAGTGAGGTCGGGAGCAATCATCTTGTTAATGTCATCTGCAGGCAGAGTGTAATTGCGGCCAAGACAGGGGGATGTATTATCGGTGTCCAAACCAGTAACGTTGCAGCTGTCAAGTGGAGATAGGGTGGCCAAAAACATGTCTTGCGGAATAACTTGAGTCAAGAAACTCACGTTGAGTAGTGGTATAACCACTGTATTATTAGTGACGGCGACAACAGTGTGAGCAAGGGCGACGTCTCGGGCCATCAGTACGTCGACTATAGGAGTTACGAGGTAGTCACCATCGGGCACATGACGTGAGCACGACAAAGTGACATGTAGCAGCTTGCGGAGGCAAGCGAACGTAGTGACGAGAGCATAAACGGGGAGAATAGTCAGCTGGAAAATCGGCAAACTGCAGCAGTTCAAGCTGAAGAGCACCAGTGGCACAATCAATGAGCACAGAATGACGTGACAGGAAGTCCAAACCAAGTATCAGGTCATAAAACACAAAAGGACACATTTCAATGACGGCAAACATAACTAATGTAGGATGACCGGCAATGGACACACGGGCCGTGCACATCCCTTGAACATCAGGGGTCCTCCCATCAGCGACGTGAAGTTTGTGGGAAGCGGCAGGCGTGAGCACTTTATGTAGGCGTCGGCGAAGGTTCGCGCTCATTACAGAAATGTGCGCTCCAGTATCTATAAGGGCAGAAATAGCCACACCGTCAACGGCAACGTCTAACAAATTTTGTCTCGTCGGAAGCGTCAAGAGAGGATTTGTGGAGGGAGTCGAAAATGCAGCGTCACCTCCGGGCGCTGCACCGTTTAGTTTTCCGGGTAGGCAGGAGCGGGGTTGAATGGGGACGATGGCCTGCGAGTCTGCGGTGAGCGAGACGACTGGCGACGTCCTGGAGGCGAACGCGACTGACGACCATGTGGTGACGGAGATCGGCTGTTGAACCTTCTGAAGCTGTTTTGCGGAGAAGGCTGCGCGGCAGACGCGAAGCGGGTGCTGTCCTGTCGGTAGTGAGGGTGAGATGAAGTCCGAGGTGGCGAGGACCAGCGGTAATTGCCGTAACGGATGACATGACCGATACGGTGGCAATGAAAACAAATTGGTCGATTGTCGACGGTTCTCCACGCAGCAGGATCGCGAGATCGGGTTGTAAACTGCTGCTCGTGATAGGACGAGGTTGGACGCCATGAAGCTTGCTGCGGGCTGGGCAAAGCGCACGCCGAGGGAATACCTATGCTGGCGAGTTCTTGGCGGACGATGGCTTGGACCATGCTAGCAGTGAGTGGGGTCGTGTCGCTTGCAGTGGTGTGAGCCGGAGCAGAGGCAATGGCTTCAAGTTCGCGCCTTACAATTCGGGTCACCTGACCCGATTAATCTAGAGGTGGTGGCTGTGTTCTTGCATGGTCTTCGCAAGATGATGTTGCAGCCGTATTCGGAAGGCGGGTAAACACGCTGTTAATCCGCCGGCTCTTCGCTTGCTCAAAGCGCCAACATTCTGATGCACCGTAACAATATATATTAACCTGTTGACTGAGCAAAAAACGGCGTTCTTGGCCAAGTGAAGATTGCGTTTCACCCACTTGGAACTACGAACGTCAGAGGCCCGCTTATGACCGATAGGTGCCTAAATTTCTGCTTCCCATCGTTGTCTTTGCGTCCCATAAAAAATAACGCGAGTGTTTGTTTCCACAAAGTTCTTGCGTCTCTAAAAGAAGAAAAACAATGATGCCATCAAGTATGTACTGAAATTTAGAAACTGGTTTGTTAGTTTTGCGTCTTAAGGGCGAAGCTCCTAAAGGCATGGGCCTGTTCATCTCTTGTATGTATCTATGTATGTAAGTACGTATGTATGTATGTATGTATGTATGTATGTATGTATGTATGTATGTATGTATGTATGTATGTATGTATGTATGTATGTATGTATGTATGTATGTATGTATGTATGTATGTATGTATGTATGTATGTATGTATGTATGTATTTCAGTGAAGAAGAGGGGCCTCAGCGGCATTTCTCGGCGCCTCAGGGGCATCGCCATCAGCATAAGCTCGTGCTTGCTGTGCTTGGCTGGACGCTGCTGACTGCTTCGCCTTCTGCGTTTCGCTCTGCAAATAAACCCGGTTACAAGTGTCTGCTGGGTTTCGATCACCTTGGAGCTTCGAAATCGCATTTTACCATCCATAATGCCTACCGACGCAAGCACCGCTCCAACTCCTCCACCGGCACCGCCTACTGTTCTCTGCGCCGGTTCTCTGCGTCTGCGAGATCCCCCTGTTTTCTCAGGCACAGAATACAAGGACGTTGACGACTGGATTTCAACGTACGAGCGAGTTAGTACCCACAACAAATGGGATGACGCCGCCAAGTTGGCCTACATCTCCTTCTACCTGTCGGACGTGGCCAAGCTGTGGTTTATAAACAACGAAGCGGAACTCCCTACATGGTCGGTCTTCAAAACGAGCCTCACACAAGTTTTGGATGGCCGGTGGTACGCAAACGCCGTGACAAACAACGCTTGCATACTCGGTCCCAGCGGCTTGGTGAGAATTTCACAAGCTATATTGAGGATGTTCTGGACCTTTGCAAGCGAGTCATAGAGTTGATGTACGAAGAGCTTAAGATCAAGCACACCATTATGGGCATTGAGGATGATGCTTTCCAAATGTTGCTTTCTAAGAGTCTTCGCACTGTCCAAGAACTGACCGAGTTATGCCAGAGTTTTGACGAGTTGCCCAAGCAACGCATTTCCACCCGACGTCCCTCGGTGCTTGATGACTCTTTGTCCAGCCTGTCCACCCTTGGCGTAGGAGAAGACCATTCCCCTCTTCTCTCCAAGATCCAAGAGTTCATCCGCGCTGAGGTAACTCGCCAGCTCTCTTTGATGTCCTGCGTACCCGATCAACCTCGCAGCTTGACGTCTACGCTCCGCGACTTCATTCAAGATTAGACCGCACAAGTTCTTCCTCCCGCCCGTGAACCGCCGCCAGTCGCCGCACCTCTCTTGTACGCCGAGGCCGTTGCTCCACTTCGACAGCCTGCATTCCAGCCAGCGGCTAAGTAATCGCCGCCGCCCTTTTCGCCGCCGACCTATTCACCGCCGCCTATGTCGATACCACCTCGGCCGCAGTTTTCTGCCCCCCCCCCCGCCGCAAGTCGGAGTCTACTCCGACCAATGGCGGACCTATGACAACCGTCCGATATGTTTTGCTTGTGGCGGTGTTGGCCACGGGGCATGTTATTGTCGTCGTCGCCAGGCTGCTCAGAACATTCGACGAATGCCCTCTTTCGACCCTCAGTTTTCTTCTACACCCTCAAGCCCTCCTTCCTCTTCCTTTCCTTCTGATCGTCCACACGGTCCCACCCGCCGCTCCCCATCTCCACGTCGACGTTCGCTTTCGCCTATGCGTCGCCGTTCTGGACCCGCCGACCAGAAAAACAAACAGCGCAGTTCCCGAGGAACGAACTGCGTCCCCGTTGCCATGCACAAGTCCTCGCCCCTGTCCCGCTAACGTCATTGAAGTTTCAGTCAATGGTATCGTCTTCATGGCGCTTGTCGACACCGGAGCCACTCTATCCGTTTTTTTCATCAACCTGTGCTGCAAACTCCGCAAAGTTCTGACTCCATTTTCCGGTCTCTCTCTTAGAACAGCTAACGCGAAAAGTGTAACACCTCTCCCAGCCTGTACCACATGAGTCGTCATCGAAGGGATTGTGTATATCGTCAAATTCGTAGTGCTGCCCTCGTGTTCCCTTGACATGATACTCGGCTGGGACTTCCTTGCGAATAATAATGCCTTCATTGACTGCTGTCGCGCTGAACTTGAGCTATCTGCACTTCCTGATTTTGACGCTGTCGAAGCTTCCCTGCCATATTATAAACTGTATGTTTCCAACGACACCACCGTACCACCGCACTCTTCTCTGCTGGTGACTGTGTCGTGTGACGCTATTTCCGACGGTGATGTTCTATTTACGCCCTCTGCCCTGTTCATTCAACGCAAATGTTCTCCATTGCCCGTTGCTCTCCTTACTCTCCGGCATGGCGTCACGAAGACGCTCGTGTACAATACGCTAGAAGGGCCTTTACCTTTATTCTATGGTGAATGTCTCGGTCATGTGTATCCGATCGACGCCCGTCACATTTTTGACGCTCCATCGAGTTTACTTTCTACGGACTTCAGCGCACTCTTTTCTCACTCTGTTGTTGGCCACTCACTCCTTGACAATTTCCACCACTCCATCGATTTTGCAACGTCATCTTCAGGACGGAGCCAGTTGGTGAACCTGCTGCAAGTTTCGTACTTCTTTTGACAGCCACGCTTCTGGCCTCAGTCGTACATCGAACATACCTCACAAGATTGACACAGGAAGTCATACGCCTCCACGGCAGCGCCCCTACCGAGTCTCAGCATCGGAGCGCCATGTTATTGACGACCAGGTTGCAGACATGCTCCAGCGGGGTATTGTACAGCCTTCTAACAGTCCCTGGGCCTCACTGGTCGTTCTTATTAAGAAGAAGGACGGCTCCATTCGGTTCTGTGTGGACTATTGACGTTTAAACAAGTTCACTCGTAAGGACGTTTACAAGTTACCGCGAATAGACGACGCCCTTGACTGTTTCCAGGGGGCGGAATACTTCGCTTGATTTACGGTCTGGATACTGGCAAGTTCCTATGGAAGCATCTGACCGACCTAAAACAGCATTTGTCACAACTGACGGATTATACGAATTTACCGTTATGCCTTTAGGTCTTTGTAACGCTCCAGACACTTTCGAAAGAATGATGGACACTATTTTACAAGGCCTCAAGTGGAACACATGTTTGTGCTACCTTGATAACGTAGTTGTCTTTTCCACCAATTTCGACACCCATTTAAACCGTCTCGAGCACGTCCTCACATGCCTTACTGACGCCGGCCTTCAACTCAACCTCAAGAAGTGTCGTTTTGGTGCCCGGCAGCTCACCATTCTCGGCCACGTCGTATCGCGGGACGGCGTACTTCCCGACCCCGCCAAGCTTCTAGCAGCCGCCGATTTTCCGAAGCCAAATAACTTAAAGGAACTTAGAAGTTTTGTGGGCTTGTCGTCATACTTTCGACGCTTTATTAGAAATTTTGCTTCCGTATGTGCGCCCCTTACGGACCTTCTTAGCGGTGACAAGGAGATTTCAACCTGCTCACCAGCATGCGACGATGCGTTCACAAAATTACGCCGCCTGCTACCTTCACCACCCATCCTCCACCACTACAATCTTGCCGCTCCCACGGAGGTTCATACTGATGCCAGCGGAGTTGGACAAGGCGCTGTGCTCGCGCAACGAAAGGCAGGGTTTGATGAATATGTCGTTGCCTACGCAAGCCGAACTTTGACGAAAGCCTAGGCTAACTACTCTGTGACCGAGAAAGAGTGTTTAACTATTTATTTGGGCCTTTGGAAATTTCGCCCCTACCTGTATGGTCACGCATTCGACGTCGTCACTGACCACCACGCCCTTTGTTGGCCATCCACACTTAAAGACCCTTCCGGAAGACTTGCTCGCTGAGCGCTGAGACTTCAGGAATACGACATCCGCATTATTTACAGATCCGATTGTAAGCACTTGGACGCCGACGCCCTTTCTCGCTTACCCATATAAGATGAAGGTGTTTGCCTCTCTTCCCTCGAGCCTGCACTTGCGTCACCCACCTTGCGCAACATGACGGTGAAACAACGAAAGAATCCCTGGATCAGTAGCCTCATAAGCATTCTTTCTGATCCTCTCACTCCTTCGCCGTCTCACGCTCTCCGCCGCCAGGCTAGCAACTTTTGCCTAAGGGATGATTTTCTTTATCGACGCAACTACCTTTCTGATGGTCACAAGTGTCTACTTGTGATACTGCGCCATCTTCGAGCTGCTATCCGCGAAGCTTTTCACGTGGACCCACAGTGCACCCACGCAGGCCTCTTCAAGACATACGCTAGGCTTCGACTCAGATTTTATTGGCGTGGCATGTATAACTACGTGCAGAAATTCATTCACTCGTGTGCTCAGTGCCAACGACAAAAGTTACCTCTCGGGCAAGTCTACACGTCACAACCTCTTCCTTGTCCCAGTGGACCTTTTGATCGCGTCGGCATTGACATTTGGGGACCACTACCATCAACTATAGCTGGTAATCGCTGGGTTATTGTTGCGATAGACCATCTGACCCGCTACGCCAAAACAGCCGCGCTGCCGACTGCCACAGCCCGTGACATTGGAACGTTTCTGTTGCAACGTTTCATTTTGCGTCATGGTGCCCCTCGCGAGCTCTTAAGTGACAGAGGCCGTGCCTTCCTTTCTGACGCCTTGAAGGCATTACTCAACGAATGCCGAATCGTGCACCGCACAAGTACAGCGTACCGCCCTCAGATGAATGGCATGACGGAGCGCTTCAACCATACTGTTGGCAATACGCTGTCGATGTCCGTCGCCTCTGATCATTCCAATTGGGACCAAACTCTCCCGTTCGTCACCTACGCGTATAATACTGCCGTACAAGCTACTACTGGGTTTTCGCCATACTTTCTTCTGCACGGACGAGAACCTTCAAATACAGTAGACACTATTCTTCCATATAAACCTTATGAGTCTGAAAGTACAACTCTGTTCGAAGCTGCTCGACATGCTGAAGAATGCCGTCAGCCTGCCCGCTCTTTTTCTACTGAGGACCAGTGGCAGCAGCGATCCCGCCTGACTGGGTACCGTTCGGCTCCAAACTTTCCACCTGGTTCATTGGTATGGCTTTGGGCACCAGCTACCGCACCTGGCCGCTCCGCAAAACTTCTTCCCAAATACATCGGGCCATACCGTGTTGTAGAGGAAACGTCACTTGTCAACTATATTGTGGAGCCCATCATCCCATCCACACAACTACGCTACCGCCGCCGCGACACTGTCCACGTCTCTCGCCTCAAGCCATATTATGATCCATTAGTCGTTTCTTCTCCCTAATCCGCTAGGATGGCGCCTTTTTCTGCGGAGGGCGATTGTAGTGAAGAAGAGGGGCCTCAGCGGCATTTCTCGGTGCCTCAGGGGCATCGCCATCAGCATAAGCTCGTGCTTGCTGCGCTTGCCCGACGCTGCTGACTGCTTCGCCTTCTGCGTTGTGCTCTGCAAATGAACCCCGTTACAGTATGTATGTATGTATGTGTGTATGTATGTATGTATGTATGTATGTATGTATGTATGTATGTATGTATGTATGTATGTATGTATGTATGTATGTATGTATGTATGTATGTATGTATGTATGTATGTATGTGTGTGTGTATGTATGTATGTATGTATGTATGTATGTATGTATGTATGTGTGTATGTATGTATGTATGTATGTATGTATGTATGTATGTATGTATGTATGTATGTATGTATGTATGTATGTATGTATGTATGTATGTATGTATGTATGTATGTACGTGACCGCCTATAGTTTTACCTTTGCAAACTGCCCACTACTTCATCCTTGCAAACATTCAACTATGCCCCATCACCGATCCAGCACTTCACCGACCACAAAGCCGTTGTAATTACGAAAGAGCGTAAGCGACGTATAGCTACCACTTACGAATTGTAGTTCTTGTAAAAGTTTATTCAGTATTTGTATATATAACCCTCCAGCACTTTGCCCCACTCATCATCATTTATTATGGGCGTATGCTGTGATTTGTCCAATGGGCCAGTACCTGCTCGGCCGTATACGCTTTTGTTCTTAAATAAATGACAACGTTTCAAAGAACCTTTGTGCTCTTTTCCTTAAAAAATGAACATTTCATTGATATCCTCTTATACAAAAGTAAGATTTATTGCATTGTGGTCGCACGAAAAAGTGCACGTTGTATGCGCTTGTGAAATGAAAACCAAAATCGCACGGAAATTGACTTCTAGGCGTAGTAACACATTTGCTGAAGCTCCGCTCCCGCAGCTTTGGCTGTGCGGCCACAGAAAGCTGTCGCCAAGTATAGTGATCGTCAGCCTCTATGAACAACAAAGGCCTTTTCAACCGCACTCCACTACCAACGCTGCGCAAAGAACGAAACTGAAACTGTAGAAAAAAGTACGCAAAGAGTTCTCCAGTTAACCTCATCCAATCTGAAGCCTGTACTTCCCATATTTCCCATGGAGGTACACAATCGCAGTGCCCGATTCCTCTCAAGGTCTCATTGTATGAAGCTCTATGAGCTGGAGCCAGAGTAGAAGCGAAGGCAGTTGATCAATTTCCTGTCCATGGCTCCAAGTTGCCAGGCTTACTTTGGTTCAACTGCGCCCCGCTAGATGGTACGACCAGCCTAGTGTGACCACGTTAAAATTGAATTTTTGAACCACTTGCACGATTCTCTAAGGTAACGGCCGGTGGTTATTTCTTTGATTATTCAGACAGAAACAAACAAGCAGAATTTAATTGCGTCTCTTGATGCATGAATGGTTCTTTATTTTGTGCAGTTTGTTCGATTATTAGTTATTAAATGCAGGCAGTTCGTCTGACGTTATCGGTATCATTTTTATAATGTACTACTGCGGCGCACGTACACTTATGCATTTACTTTGATTTCTCGATAAGTAGGGAACTGCTGTTGGTATTATTGTAGTTGCATATGTTGTCATATGTTGTCACGTGATTCATAACACCAACAGATGTGCTGTGAGCTCACAGCACAACTGTTGGTGTTATGAAACACGTGCGCAGAAACCTTTACTTCCTTTTTCCTCCGCTCACAGCAAGTTAGTTAAGCGAGGCATAGCACGAACGTGTCTTGAGAATGCCATAAATAGGTCGTGCGGCCACAACATCTCTCCTAGCTTCAAGGCTCATGTTTCCCGGCTTAAGGCTTCGGGTTTCCCTGAGGCGTTTATCACTTCGGTTGCTGAGACTATCCTGCGGACTAATAAGGCAGAGTAGAGGCAGCGATAGAATCCGAGCAACACGAATACAGAACGTGAAAAGATAGCCGTGATACCATGAAACACCAGATATCACACAGGCTCAAGAAAATGGGAAAACGAGTTGGAGTTCGTGTCCGGTTCTTTGCACCGTTCAAATTAATAAGCCTCACAAATCTATAAGCCCTCTGAAAATGCAGTTACCAACGGAATGAAGAGTTCAGCATAGAAACAGGTAAGCGGCATGCTCCCGGGAAGTCGTCTAAAGGACCCCCCTTTTATGTGGGGCTTGTTATGTGGGAACGACCAGAAGGTGCATGAACGATCGGCTCAGAGAACACGCTAACAAATGTTAGAAACGGGAAAGATGGTTTTTTTTTGCTCAGCACTGCACACAGTGCAACTGTGTGCCCCTTTCATGGACACAGTGACACTGTACAAGCAGAAGGTTGAGCACACCCGAGTCATCGTCGAGGACGCGCAGATTGCACGCGAACAGGTGTCATGCATTATCAAGCTCTCCGTGTCTCTGTCCGAGAAGGAATAAAGGTTTCTCGAAGGTTTTGGTGCGCGCAAGTTGGTATATTACCTTTACTTTTCTGTTTCGTTTCCTTATAGACTTTTCTTAGCGTTTTTCTGTGCTTTTGTTTTTTGTTTTTGTTTTTTGTTTTTTCTCTTGCTCAAGCTTTGCTCTTTGTGCCATATGGTTTTTGTCACGCGGTTCCTGTCTCCTCTATATACTTTCGCGCTCTGCGCAATAATCTCAGTTGGATGTTAGCATGCGTGTCTTTCTTGTCTCTGGTAATCGTTTTGTTCTCGCGCTATACCTATCGCGAGAACAAACTATAACTAGTTCAAGCTAACACACTTTCCCTGCGAGAACAAACTATAACTTTCCTATCGCGAGAACAAACTATAACTAGTTCAAGCTAACACACTTTCCCTGCCCCCGAGGAAAAGTAGAAGCCGCCGTTCCGGAGGCAGGAATTGCGGACCTTTCGAACTCCACAGGACCTTTTTTTACCGTCCAACGGCGTTGCTCTTTTTGTTGAAGGTATACCTGTTTTTGCATTGCTTCGTACTGGTGCCGCAGTGTCTCTAATCACTGATAAACTCGGCCGTCGACTAAAAAGAAGTCCAACGCCTCTTCATGACTTACTTTTGAACACTGCGAGCGAGCATCAAATTCGCCCTTTTGCTGCGTGCCCTTATTGTTGACGATATTTATGCAGTCGAGTTTGCAGTGCTCCAGCGGTGTTCCCATGACGTTATATAGGCTGGTACTTTCGCGGCACTCATCTTGCCGTGATTGACTGTGCTCGTGCCGAAGTAGAGTTCTCGCCGTTCGGTGACCCTGCTTTACCCTACTTGCCGCTTTTACCTGCAAAAGTTTTCGTTGCCGCTGGCACTCCGATACCTCAGTTCTATTCCACCGTAGCTCAGGTTTCCTGTGACGTCACCTATGGCTCAACGGTTCTTTATTGCGCCTTCTGAAACCGATGTCCACCACAAGTGTTTCCTGATTCATTTCGCTACTCTGACCACTAACGATGAATTAGGTGCAATATATGTTTCAAATATATTTCCCTCACCTTCTAAGTTACTGGGCGCAGAGTTGCTGGGATTTGCCGATGACGTTGTTCCCTGCGACATGTCGTTCCTGGCTACCCGACTACGCTACCTATTGACATTGTTGATTGCTCCGCGTCACCCTCTTCCCCATCACTCACCGACGCAATATCACGCTGCATTGACATGACCCGAGGACCCTGCAGCGCGTCGACAACATCGCCCCTCTCGAGCGCTTCCGCGCCAGCTCCGAGCACCAGCAACTAACTTTGGCCATGCTTCCACACTATCCCACCAAACTCACGCTGGCCTTCACGCTTCTTTACGTCAGTGTCTGTATAGGGTATCGCCATCTTAGCGTCCTATATTCGCGGAACAAGTTTACTTTAAAAAAATTGATGACATGTTGAAGCGTGATGTTATTGAGCCCTCTAAGTGCCTGTGGGCCTACCCGGTTGTTCTAGTCGAGAAAAAGAATGACTCAATAAGATTTGTTCACGACTACCGGTGGTTGAATGAGATCACACGCAAGTATATCTACCCCCTACCCCGCATAGACGATCACCTTGACTGCTTACAAGGCACGGAGTTCTCTTCACTAGACCTGCGCTAAGGTTATTTGCAGGTTCCCATGGCAGACGCGGATCGCTCAAGACGACTTTAATTACCACCAATGGCTTATGTGAATTTAACGTCATGCCATTCGAAATCTGCAGTACGCCTGCCACTTTCAAGCGCATAATGAACATCATCCTCTGTATAATGAAAAGGCAGATGTTTTTGTGTTTGTCTAGACAATATCGTGATAAATTCTTCAGCGCCTCGAGACAGTGCTCACTTGAATCACCTCCGCAAATATACAGCTCAAGAACTACAAATTTGGCGTGATGCTGTGCTGAATTTCGTAGGACGAAGACCTTAAACGAACTTCGCAGGTTCTTCAGTTTATGTTTATTATTTCATCGTTTTATTCGCAACTTCTCCTCAATCATATCGTCCTTGACTGACCTTCTTGCCGGCAACAGTGACCTTTCTGGATGGTCTTCAGCGTGTGATAATATATTTGCCACGCTCCAGCACCTTCTTACGTAACCTTCAATACTGCGACATTGGGATCCACTTGCCTCGACGGAAATACACATGGATGCTAGCGGGGTTGGTGTCGGGGCTGTGCTCGCCACGCGCAAATCTGTAATAGATAAGTACGTCTTCTTTTATGGCAGCCGTGCGCTCACAAAAGCTGAAGCCAACCATTCAGTCACCGAAAAAGAGTGCTTAGTCACCATACGGGACGCCATTGGCAAGTTTAGACCCTACCTTTACAGGGGTCCATTTAGCGAGGTTACAGGTCATTGTGGATAACGTTGGTGCGATAGAGGTTCCAAAATTATACCGTAATGGCATGATTGCCGGGAAAGATGACGAGAAAGAGGATCATGCACAAGTGGTGAAAGAGCATGGGCCAGCGTTTGAGACAGAGCAACGATCAAGGCACTTCTTGGCTGGACATCCAATCCGAAGAACTCATGGATGGCCTAGGGCTGCTGTTCGGTTTCTGGAATTCGGCTGGGTGCCTAGCCCAGGGTTCAGGCAAGGTGCCGCCGTTCCCGCAACTATCCCCGGCACCGTTCACAGTGGCTGCGAGTTGCGGTTTGCTTTGGGCCGCTGTTCCAGCTGGCGTTCTTTGTGGCTGTCGTGACCGCGGTGTGCTGCTGGATGAGCGTGATGGCTGCTAAGTTACCGCTAGCAGACTGCTGTGCGGATTACATCTGCCCCGTGGCGTGGAGTGACTCACGCTGAGAACATCAGTGAGTCAGAGGCGCACTAGCACGAATGAGTGCGGACCAAGCAGACAACGGGAAACACGGCAAGATACTTTTAAATAAAACACGTGCATTCAGAAAGAACTGCACAGGACAGCTTTACTTCTGTTATGCGTTATTAGCATTTGCATAGTTTATTGTAAACATATTCTTGTTTGTGTATGTTCACCCTTGGATTCGATTGAAATCCTTGTCTGGTGGTGCTGGGCCGAACTAAACACCCGATAGAACATCGGAATTTGGCGAGCCTGCCAAGATTCCGCTTCTAAAACATTGAAGGAAAACGTCGTAACTCTAGTTCATGCTCACAGTAGTCGGTCAGATTATAGATACCGATAAGTTAGCCACTTTCGGCACACAGCTAGGTCTGTCGGGTGCAGAGCTGAAAAAGTACAATGAAAGCGAGCAGGCGAAAATAAGGGATGAACGTGCTCCAGAAATAGAAGCGAGCAAAGAAGCAGGTGAAAGAGCAGCAAGAATTCTCGAGCTGAAGCTAAAGCTTCAAGAAGGCTCAAGTGCAGCTACGGCACCAAACGCCATATCTATGCCTCTCATGAATTATGCCTCTTTGGTTGCCAATCCACAAAAACTGCTACCACTGTTTGATGAGCGGCTCGATGACCTGCCTGCATACGTGCAAACTTTCGAGTGCGTGGCAACAGGGTAGAAATGACCACAAAATATATAGGCCCTTGCAGTTGAAATGCGCTTAACGGGTGAAGCCTTGACAGTGATTGGCGGCATGACTGCCGATAATTGGATGGGTTATAACAAGGTGAAAAATGCATTGCTGCAAAGTTTCCGGTTTACCTCGCAAGGCTATTGGGGGAAATTTCGAAAAAGCACGACCGCAGGACGGAAAACGGAAATACAGTTGCCTGCAAAACAAACAGGGTACTTTGACCGCTGAAGAGACATGGCCAATGTGCCCCACATGTTCAACAACCTCTGAGATCACATGATCACTGAATAGTTTCTTCAGTGTTGCCATTCAAAGCTGACCGTATTCTTGAATGAACAAGATTGCAAGTGACTTCAGGAACTCGCTTACGCTACTGACCGCTATCTTGAAGCGCATAACCTCGCGAGTCTTGGAAAGCTACCTGATGAAGTGAAGCAATGCAAGACTACGACAGAATCTCTGAAGAAACAGTCTCTGTGATGTATTCTGTGCAACAGTACGGACCATCAAGCTCAACAGTGTCGCCACCCAGCAGAAAGAGCAACCAAGTGCACCATGTGCAGAAAAAGCCGACAAACGAGCGAAAATTGCTGGAGTGTGGGCGCACAGACTTCTGCAGGTATTCAGCAGGCTGGAACAACGCAGCGTTGCCAACATCAAATCTGCAATCAACAAGGAATAGCGTGTGTAAAACCCGTTTCCCTCGTAAAGGACATGTCAGTCGTTGAAGGGCAATTCTTGAGTCAGAGAGTCAAAGTGCTTAGAGACACCAGTAGCAATAGTGTGATTAGACGAAAAGACTTGGATCAAGGCCACTGCTTGACAGGAACACAAAGGCACGTTGTACACGCTGATATATCTTGTGAAAATGTAACGGAAGCTAGGGTAAGATCACACGCACTACTTTAAAATGGAAGTAAAAATCTTGTGTATGAATCGGCTCTTATATGATGTTGTTTTAGCAACCTTCTGGGTATCAAGGAACCCCATAAGCCAAATACCAATTAGAGACGTGCTGTGGTCGATGAAGCTAGGTGACGCCACAACGATAAACTCCGATATAGAAGTTCCTACCTACTGCTTACCCAACATCAGGAAACCACAACAAGAAAATATAGCTTTTGTGCGTGTATCAATCATACCGCTGGGAAACGGAACTGAAGAAAAACTTACAGTACAGCAGAATCACAAGGTGCTTAAGTCATTGTTCGCGAAGGTAGGTCGAACCGCCAAATCACAGAAACGCCACTGCCATTCATTCTTTGAAAAAGGTGGTCTCCTGTACCACCAGCACCAACTTTCTTCGAGCAGAACCTTTAACAAGATTGTTGTACCGACAGCTTTTCGAAGACCTGTCCTGAAATTCGCACATGAAGATATTAGACTGGGCATCACGGCAATCGCCGAACAACACATGGCCTCTTTGAAGACATTTATTGGCCGAATTTGCATGGCGAGGTCAAGCACTTAAGTAAATAGTGCGATCTGTGCCAATGAACAACACCAAAAAGTAAAGTTAGTGTTGTGCCGTTAGGCAGTAAGCCTTTATTTCGCACAGCCTTTAAGCGTGTGGTGGTCAACGTGATTGGACTGCTATCACCAATATAGAAACACAAAATAGTTCGCACGCAGTAAGTCTCTGTCGTCCACTTTTTGACACTTGAAGAGCAGTCATGCAGTGACGATGTCCGGCAGGACATCCCTGAAGAATTCTGAAGAGCTGACAGATGAACAGTGTTCAGAAATGTGGGTTGATAAAATACTATCTCCAGAATATTTTTCAAAGATTATGTGAAAATGGTATAGATGATTATTTCAGGTTTGCATAATGCACACTTACCAAACAGTGTTGCGTTAACTTTAGATGTGCTGTTATACCTGAACATTTATTTCTGTTCGTGTTATCCGCTATTTGTTTAGACGGACAAATGAACCGGCAGTAACTTTCTCTTAGCTCTTTGACAATATGTTTCGCTTCTTGAACTCAGCAGAAAAGTTCTTGACAATTTTCCTAAAACAGGAGATATTGTGGTATAAGTTGCAAAACTAAACCCAAACTGTGCGATCGCCGTGGAAGACAACGGGAAAGAGGAGCCCGCACTGGCAGCGAAAGCGCGCGGGCCCTCGTTTGGGGCAGAGCAGTGATCGATTCCAGCTCATCTTTCATGTACTAAGGACATAGTCCGTGGGGTGGATACAGGTCTGGCACCTCAAGAAAGTCTGGACTAATTTGCTGTAGCTGGGGCAGTTTTAGTCTATCGGTGCACCCGATAAAATAAAATCGCCTACTGAATTGGTTATAGTAGCTTCAGAAGGAAGAATCAGACCAACGGAAATTAAGGCATGGCCACTAATCTACAAAGTAGAGCCACTTTCTCCGAAACCTTTGCAGTGCTCGAAATGTTGAGGATTTGGCCACAGCATGAAAGGATGCAGATAAAGGGCTAGATGTCATCTTCGCAGAGAGAGACATGATAGCCGCGATTGAAAATATGATGACCAGAAGTGCTGCTTGTGTAGTGGAGGGTACCCTGCAGACTCTGCTGAATGTGGCGCAAAAGAAAGAGAACTGGGTGTTATAGAAACCACAGAACGCAGGCGTTGCTCTAGGAGGGAGGCGGTAGCAGAAACGCATGAAATATTGAAAGGATACACTGGCATAACATTACGGCACAAAGCTGCCGGAAAGACGCAGCTGTCGCAAAGACACAGCTGCCGCAAAGACGCAGATGCATCGCTCGCAAAGACGATAGCTGAGGCCATTGAAAAGTATACTGAAAAGGCAATGCAACGTCTGTCAGCTACTCTTTTTGAAGCCTCGGCTAATATGTTACCACTACAGCTGACACAGATGATTGGTACAGTTTCTGTACAAAATTGCGATTCTCAAACTCGTTTGATTTCAAGATGTACAGAGGAGATACATCTAACAGTTAATCCTAGATCTATCTCTCCGAAAACAGGACCTCCTAAAGATATAGTTCAGCCTCAGTGAAAACCTGTGACAGATGATTCAGAAGACTTTACAGATATGAACACAGAATTTTAAAATACTTTGAAACGTAGCAGTTCTCCCCCTTCAAAGAAGTCTCCTCAGAACTCAAAATCCAAAAAATACTTGTCAATGAAGGACTTCTTTGAGAACCTTTCAAAAAAATGATTTCTTGAAAAAAGATGTTCTATATCAGGTAGTTTCTACTGCTGGTAGAGTATCAAATAGGTTCACTAAAAATTCTGCAGTGGAATTGCCGGTCTATTTGGTCAACAACTACAGGTTTACAATATATTTCTTCCCAATTTTCTCTCGACATAATTTCCATTCAGGAAACCTGGCTTGCTAATGGTCAAACTTTTACCCGAGAAATAATTCATTAATTTGGCTAGACCGGCGGAGTAGAGGCGGGTGATCTGGCTTTCCTAACGTCAACAAAATTTAGTCACAGAGCCAAGATATCGTATCAGTGTATCGATAGGAATTACGAAATTCTAGTGTTGGACATAACACCACCAGACTGCTCGCCTTTTTTATTTTGCAAATGTATACTTTCCTGCATGAGTTCAGTAAACGAGATGCCCTAATTATAACGTTAGCTTCATGCAGAAAGGAAATATCACTGTGTCGTGATTTCAAGTCAAACCATGTGTCTTGGGGCTTCAGATCTGGTGTATGTGGAAGACGTTTGTGGGAATGGACGCTTGCTTAGAACTTTTCCTGGTTGAACTTACACGTTGCTACATTTCTAAGAGGTAACTCCAAATCGACTATTGATTTAACATTTTTCAGCTCCACTTTAAGCATATTCTCATGGAATATCAGAGATTGTGCGACAAACAGCGACCATCTTTCCATTAGTTTTAAAATTAAGTTCTCGAGGCTTATTTTGGCCGAGAAAGCTTGCTCATTTGTAAATTATGATAATTTACAGAAAGACTTAAAAAATACGTTTATTTTTCGTGAGGAAATGCAGGAAGACTTTAGGGCTGTGAGTCTATGTGCGGTATTGAAACGATCATTAAAAATTGAACGTTTATTATAAACTTGAACACAGCGGGATCTTTTAGCCCGTGATGGAGTGTAGAATTCAAGTGTCAGGGGTATAGAAAGCGAAAAGCGGCTTGGAAAAAGCTGTTAATTAAGCAATGCCCCGAAAATTGGTGCAATTATAAATTTATGACCACTGATTTTTAAGGGTACAGTGCGCAAAGCAAAAAAAGATGATGATAGGAATAGATCTACTTATCTGTGTAGGTCTAAAATTAAGTAGGCGCTTTTCAGATTTTTGCGTGCGAGAAAAATGATTCCACAGTCAGAAAGCATTCATTCCGTCAGTATGTCCCCTCGCGAACTCTGATTTCTTGGAAAATACTACTATAGGCTTGCAAACGAGGTTTACGACAATTATGCCAAGACAAATGGTGAAATTATGGGTGGGTGATGATTTCCAGGTGGTATCTTTAGCTGAACTGGTGGTTTTGATAAAGAGCTTAGCGCCCGCTGCTGCTGGACCTAATGGGGTGACCTCTACAATATTATAAGTGCTATACGAAATATCCCCACATGAAATACATAATACAGTTAAATATTCACTGAAAAATTCTTGAATTCCGGAAGATTGGAAGCTTTCCAAAATAATTCCGATACTAAAGTAACGAAATGGAGTTTACTCTGGATAACATAGGGCGTATTTCATTGACCTTTTACATTGTCAAACTTGTAGAGAGAGTCTTGAATGCCCGTATAATGAACTATATCAATGAACATACAGTATAAACCCTAGACTAATTGGCTTTCGTTCGATATACTCTATCTGGTGTGCACATGTGGATTTGGAAAGTCACATACAGCTGGCTCGGCATCGTCGCCAACACTGTGCACTAGTCAATCTAGACTTAGATTAGCTAAAGCGTACGATAAAGTGGAGTATTCTATCCAAATCCAGCAGATGCAAGACCATCGCTTTCCAAAATATGTAACATCATGGTTTACAGAGTTTGTGAAAAACAGAGAATCTTATTGCTTCTGGGTGGATGCTCTTCTAAAAGATTTAGGCGGACACGAGGTGTACCTCAGGGTTCAGTATTATCCCCTGTTTTATTCAATACATTACTAGTTTCCATTCTAACACATCGGGATATTCAAATTACGTGAATGCAGATGATATTGCTTTTTTGCAACAAACAGTAATCTGAACTCATTGCATCAAGGCATTACAGAATTACATGAACATGGTAGAAGCATGGCTTGACATTACCCAAATGTCATTGAACGTCAAACAAAGTGCGCCTCTGCCATTCTCTTTCAAGGAGCGTGTCAACATTCTCTGATATATTGTAACGAGCTCATTCCCCAGGTCGATTTTCAAAATACCTAGGTATCGTATATATTATGACGCTAAATTGGAAAAGCCATATAGACGAGATTGACTATAAAACTTCACGTGCCTTGGGATGGTTACGAAAATTGGGAAACAAAAAAAACAGGATTGCAAAGGAGTTCATTGATAATGATATACAAGATGAATCTGCGGCCTAATATGAAATTCGGGTGCGTATTATTTTCTGGCAGCGTGGCTTACAAGATGAGACAGTTAATATTATTGGAAAAAGAAGCTTTGCGATTGTGTCTTGGACTCCCCAAATTTGTTGCAAATAGTGTTTTGTATGTGGAAGCACGTCTTCCACCTTTGTTAACTCGGTTTAGAATACACACAGTTAAACTTTCTTTGAAATATACAATTCACCTCTGGGACAAGCATCCTACGTTTTTATTCAAAAACCAACCACATTCTTCCCAACACAATGGTCTAGACCACTCTTCCCTCACATTAGAATCGTCCAGGCACTGCTAGAACCTCTGAATGTAAATATCAGATTTCCTTAACGAAGATGCGTAAATCAAAACTTGAAATTAAATTTGATGATATTTATTCCTCTAATGCGAAACAAATACCCCTTCGATATTTAAATATTCAGTTACAAGACTACTCGATTCATCTGTCCATAAATAATAATATTGTGACGAATGCATTCGTATCAAACAAAAAAGCTAGTGTAAGCATCTTCTATACTTTTCTCGACTGGTCTTTTTCAGTTCGATTACCAGATTACACGCCTTTATTCATCGTTGAAACAATTGCTATATATCTAGCACTTTGTAAACTTCTTGCAAGCAAATCAGAAGCAGTCATACTTACTGATTCGCTATCAGTATGCACTGCACTATCTACATAAAAAATTTGACATTATTGAGTATGATTAGTAGTTTATTACCAGCAAACCTAAAAAAATTTCACTTGCTATGGGTACCTGGCTACTACGGAATTTATCCAAATGACATGGCAGACTCGTTAGCCAAAGCAAATTAAACAGACCACTCACACCTATTTCACCTGATTTCGCTTATTTAACACCACACATATATAGAAATGCTTGTTTGCACAAAGAAATAGAAAAATTATCATTGGATAAAGTCAGAGACTTCGTACATCTAAGATTTTGCTGGAACAAACAGTGGTGTGTATCTTGGCAATTAGAAATTACAATCACCAGAATACGATGCAGATTTCCGCACTTGAATTATTACCTACATAAAGCTGGACTCACAACGCCTTCGTTGTGTCTCTTTTGCAAGGATTTAGAATCAATAGATATTTTTATTCTGTCACCAATATTACTTTCAAAGGAAAAGATACCTGGTCGAACCAATTGAGAAGCTAGATTTAAAAATAAACGTGGCAGTAATTTCATCCTTCGGGAGAATTACATTGGGTTATAGCCACAGGGATGTTTGCTCTGCTGTGTGCAACAATCCACAGGGATGTTTGCTCTGCTGTGAGTCAATTGTTAATATTATTTTCGGCTACTAGACTACCTGATTGCCTTATTCATAACTAACTCAATTGATGATCCTGCCACCCGGTTCTAGCTGACCCCCTTTGTGGGCGGGTGCCACCAAAACTAAAGGATCACCACCACTATCATCATCATCATTATCGTCGTCGTCATCATTATCGTCATCATCATCAGTGGTCAAGGCAGCTCTCGGCTGGGCTGTGTTTTCCGATTCGGAAAACTCGTGGGTGTCCTCGCGGTGCTGTACTGTTCCTGCAATCCGACAGGGTGACTGGCCCATGGACCAGGTTGTGCGCTGCGGATCTGGCTGCCGTCCCTGCCAGCTTGGAACTGATGGACGAGGCCTGCTGTCGAGCTGGGCTACTGACCAGGGTTCAGTAAAAATGCCGCAGTTCTCGCCGCCACCCAGAGTGGCTGCGACTTCCGCTCTGCGGGAGTCGCAACCACTCTAGATAGCAGCGGGAGCAGCGGCCCACAGGGCCGCTGCTCCCACTGCCATTTCAGGTGGCTGGCACGACTCTGGTGTGGTGCTGGATGAGCGTGGTGGCTGATAAGCTACCGCTGCTAAACTGCTGTGCGGACGACATACGTGTCGTGAGCTATTTACGCTGGAGGCATCTGCGAGCCAGAAGCGCAGCGTCGCAGGGGAGCGCCGACCAAGAAGCCGCGGGCAAACCAGTGAGACTTTTGATGATAACACACGCATTTAGAAAGGACTGCACAAGACAGCCTAACTCTAGTTATTTATTATTAGGAATTGCATATTATATTGTAACTATATTGTTGTTTATGTGTGTGCACTCTCGAATTCGAATGAATTCTGTAGCTGGTAGTCTTGGCGCAACTAAAACCCTGATAGTACGTCACAGTTGGATCTCCTGTTCAAGAGAGCGCACCGGTCGGCTCACCCGTTGGGTGTTTCGGCTAGAAGAGTACGATATTCAAGTCATTCATTTATTTGAACAAAAACATTCCTACACAGACGCTTTGTCCCGATCCCCTTAACGATGTGTTGAGAAGTCGCCGTCTTCAGCTACACCCGACGTATCTGCCCTTTGTGTCAGAGAAATGCTTCAGGAGCAACAAAAAGATCCTTGGATTGCTCCGCCTTTCCACTTGTTCAGTCATCCTTCCTCGCAACACATACCCCGAGGTACACACCGTCAAATACGCACTTCGTTATCAGAGATGGCTTGCTATACCAACGAAATCATCTCTCCGAAGGATGCCAATGACTCCTTGTTATTTCCAGACATCTTCGCTCTGACATATGCGCCAAATTTCAGGCTAACCAACATTGCGCTCATGCTGGAGTGTTAAAAACCTACACTGATCTGTCCCCTCACTATTACTGGCGGGGAATGTATTGCTTCGTTTGTCGCCACGTCCGTTACTGTCTCGTTTGCCAACGTCGAAAGAATCCCACTCCTCGTTCTCCAGCTCGACTACAACCCTTACTTTGTCCTACTCAACCGTTTGACCACGTTGGTATTGATTTGTATGGACCTCTTCCGATTACATCTGCTGAAAGTCACAGGATAATAATCGTCGTCGATCACCTTACGCACTACGCAGAAACTTCACCGCTGCCTTTTGCATCGGGAAGTGATGTCGTTCGTTTCATATTGCACCACATGATTTGACATCATGGTGCACCACGTGGGCTGCTGAGCGACCCAGGGCGTTTCTTTTTGTCGGACGAAGTCTAATCGCCTCTCGAAGAATGCCAAGTCATTCATTGCACCACCACCGCGTGTCATCCTCAAACTAACGGCATTACAAAGTGATTCAACTGTACATTAGAAGAAATTCGGCCAATGTATGTCGCAACCAATCACTCCAACTGGGACAGTGTTCTCACTTTTGTAACGTAAGCGTATAATACTTCTGTCTAGGCAAGCACTGGCTTCTCTTTCTACGTTTTCCTTTGTGGACGTGAGCCCTCCTTCACGCAAGGCACCACCTTTCCTTGCCACCCCGATGTTGCTGATTCGACGTTGGTGTCACAAGCTGCTAATTATGCGAAGAGTCGTCAGCTTGCCCGCTCCCTCACAAGTGCTGATCAGCAACGCCAGAAACAGCAAGGTGATAGCCGGATGCCTCCGGTTTCTTAGGCCATGGATCAGCTTGTCTCGCTTCACTTGCCTTAAACCAGCCCTGGTCTCTCAACGAAACTTCTGTCCAAATATCACGGCCCTTAACGTTTGGCTAACTAAACATCACCCGCGAAGTACATCGTGGAACCGCTTGAGCAGCCCTCTGATCAACGACGCCGTGGACATGAGAGTCCTCACATAAACAACTTAAAAACGTATTGCGACCCCTCTATTGTCTGCTCTCTATCAGTCGCCAGGATGGTTCTTTTCCGGAGGGGAGGAAAATGTAGAGAAGAATATGAGTGCTACGCAGAAAGGTGGGAGGGTACCACTCATACTGTGAAAAAGACGACGTTTGGTGGGCTTGGTGCACAGGCTGATTCCGCGCATTACCACTTTACTTAGCGTGACTGCTCTTTTGTTATAGAAACTAGTGCCGCTCCTATTGCCTCATTTTATTATATATATCGTAGCGAAGCCTTCGAACAGGGGGTCATCCTCTCCAGTGCCTTTTATGGGTCGCCCTATTTGGAACAAGAAGAGCAGCTCATTTAGAGTCGGTCCCCTAAATGACTGTCACTGTCGTGTATCATTGCCGAGTGTCCGCCAATAAACGTCTTCACAATTCGGTGGAGAGTGCTCTGCCCTTCAAACACCTTCAGTCCGCATTCGATGCCATTGGAGCTTCGATCCCATACCGTGCCATCTACCAAGCCCCAAGACGCCGCTCAGCAAACGCTTCCTCCTCCGCCGACGCCATGTACTGGTGTTCCCCACATCTGCGACCCTCCTGTCTTCACCAGTGTAGATGGCACTGACGTCGAGGACTGGCTTGCCATGTACAAACGCGTGAGCGTGCCCAACCATTGGGACGAGGCAGGTATTCTCGCAAAACTGGTTTTCTATCTTGCGGGTGTGGCCGCCATGTAGTACAACAGCCACACATCCGATTTTCTGACTTCGTCTGCTTTTAAAACCACCGTCGTTGACGTGTTCGGCCGTCTGCCGTTCGTAAGCTGCTAGCCGAACAGCGTTTACGTGAACAAGCACAGCAGACCGGCGAGTCCTTCACAAGTTACATCGAGGACACCCTTGTCTTGTGCAGAAAGTACACGCGAGCATGTCAGAGGCTGAAATAATCACGCATGTTTTGAAAGGCGTCACCGACGATGCCTTTGCCGTGCTACTGGCCAAGAACCGTCGCACTGTGGCAGATGTGATTACACTAGGCCAAAGTAATAAGGAGCTGCGGCGGCAGCGCTTGATGATCCACCAACCGCCATCACGTGACGCTGATCTCTCGCGCTGACCCCAGCACTACTGCACCCACGTTCCTTCCTGGAGGGCTTGTCTGGCTCTCGATCCCTGGCACTGCAACTGCCTATCCTCAAAACTATTGCCCAAATACGGAGGCCCCTACCACATCATCCAACGCACTTCCCCTGTAAACTACATGATCGAACCCATCGAACCATTTTTGGAAATGCGCCATCGAGGGCGCGACATTGTCAACGTGGAGTGCCTCAAGGCCTACCAAGACCCGCTCATAGTAACCATCTGTTAGGTTGCCAAGCGGCTCTCTTTTTGTAGCCGGGGTAGTCGTAGCGAAGCCTTCTTCAGGGCCTTCTAGTGGGTCGCCCTCTTCGTAAGAAGAGCAAGAGCGGCTCGTGCAGGCAATATATATATATATATATATATATATATATATATATATATATTGTTGAAAAAGAAAAGGAATAAACGTATGCAGTAGACTAGTACTGCAAGGAAGAAGAAGAAGAAGTTGGAAACAAGAAACGGCAATTGGTCTGGTTTCTTCGCCGATCTGTAGTTTTTCTTTACATCGTGGTGCCGAAACCCCTCGTGCAGACACGTCTCCTTCATCGCACGACTCAAGGGGACCTTCTACTCGACCGCGTCGTTTTGCGGGCGGCGAGGACTGCAACGAATCGTTCCTGATTGGCGTAGACCGGACTAGACTCCCTCACTGAATCCGACAGGTCACCTCAAGACCAAGTGCTCTGCTCGACGAGCCCAGAACACCAAGCTCCTGCAAGAAGCAACGTCACTGCTAAGTGACCCTACCGCGGACAAGCCCAAACTCACAGGTATTTATGATCGTTTGTCAGCAAGCAACAACGAGCTCTCGAAGATCAATGATGCGCTCGAGGAGCACGTAGCGGACGAGGAGCTGGAAGCTGAGTATATCGCGGCAGCAGAGTATAACGACAAAGCTATAAACATGCTCGCTGAGATTCGCTGCAAGATAGACGGTTTGCAACATGGAGACAGTACAGCAGCGGCTGCTTCTCAGAACGCAAACATATCACCATCTGACGTGCCAACCGCAATTGGCCCAAGGCTGCCGAACCGTGGTATGACAACATTGAGAGGTGATATACATGAATGGTCGGCTTTCTGGGAGCAGTTTGAGCAAACTGTTCACCTGAACAACGCTTTGTCAACAACAACGAAGTTCTTTTATCTACGTCATTATCTTGCGGGTGAAGCGGCAGCTGCGATATGTGGTTTTCCAACTTCCGAAGCCTGTTATGCAGACGCCATCGAGTTATTGAAGAAACGCTTCGGAGATCGAAAACGCATCGAGCAGCACCACCTAGCAGCGCTTCGCAATCTACCCCGCGTCAAGTCGGGAAGCGACGTTCGCAGCCTTAGGCGACTTTACGATGCTGTGCAAATGAATATCCGTTATCTAACTGCACTAAATGTAGCGACGCTTAGCTTTTCCGCTATGCTGATTGACATTTTGCAGGAAGCCCTACCGTACGACATTATTTTGGCCTACACACGCGCAAAGCGCAGTCAGGCACTAAGAGAAAACGGGTCTGCTGCGAATGTCTTTGAGCCAAGCGTGGCAGCTGCTACATCTGATGCGGAGTTAAAGGAGCTGCTCACCTTTACACGTATAGAGCCAGAAAGTCGGGAGCAGTGCATGCCCTTTAATGACCGACTGCTGGATGACCGTGCACAGAGGACTCGAAGCGGCTGCACCAGCCCAGTTTCCGTACTACACAGCACATCGAACAGCTGGGGTGAGTGTTTTTTCTGCAAGTCGAAGAAACATGGCACCGGCGCTTGTGACGTGAACCTTGCCATCGATACGAAGAAAGGAATGCTTGCAAAAGACAACCGTTGCTATCGATGCACGTCCCGAGGACATCAAGCACGTTTTTGCCACGTCAAACTCACCTGCTCGAGTTGCCATGGGAGGCACGCATCAAGTAATCGCGACCCGCACTATACATCGAACCAAACAGCTACACCTTCTTGTCCAGTTGACTCCTCCGACAGCACAGTAGGAATGGTGTCGTCACAATCAGTTATGCTGTGTGAGAAGGATTCACTGAGCGGGGGCACAACAAATCACTGTGAAGTATATCTACAAACGTTTCGCGCCTTTGTCATCAAAAACGGCAACACAAGGTATGTCCGAGGGATTCTCGACGGAGGGAGCCAGCGATCCTTCGTCACGGAAGATCTCGCCAGGACATTACACCTACAGGTGCTGGGAGAAACTGAAATTGCGCTGAATACGTTTGGCTGTTCATCACCAAGTACTGTGGAAAGACGTCAAGTGTTGGAAGTTCCTCTGCGTAGTCAACACGGTTCTGAAACCTGCACGGTGCGCGCAATCGTTGTTCCAGTTATCTGCCACGATATTGCTTTCCCGAAAGCTGACAGCCATTTCGTTCAGAACCTGCGTCTTGAAGGCAAGGTCATTGCGGACGAAAAGAAGTTTGATGCGGAAACGAAAAATAGCCTCAGCTTGTTGATCAGTGGTGACCACCTCTGGCAAATCATGTCAGGACGCATCGTCAAAAGTGCAGAAGTTCCAGGACTGGTAGCAATAGATACAGCTTTCGGATGGACACTACAAAAACCCAGTCACCAAAAAGCCTTTCTTGACTGCAGCTCTAGCCTAATGGTCTGCATTTTGAAAGTACAAGCAATTGTTGATGACGAATCAACCTCGCAGATCTTGCAATCTTTTTGGCAACCAGAAGCAATGGGCATCGCAGATTCAACGGCACCTTCCTCCCATGAGTCTGTTGCACGATTACATAAAACCATTAGCAAGAAAAGCGACAGATACACAGTGGCGTTGCCTTGGAAGGAAGATAAGAAACCGCTCCTAGGGAGCAACCGGGAAATTGCGCTATCACGTCTACAAAGAATAACACGGAGGCTATCAACGATGGAAGGAATGTTGCAGCGATATGACACAGTAATCCGGCAATATCTCAAGATGGGTCACGCGGAAATGGTGCCTAAGGATACTCTTCGGGATCGAGATCACACCATATATTATATGCCACATCGGGAAATAGCGCAAAAAACTGAAAAAGCGTTATGGCGCTACTGCCCGGTTGAAGACAACCCGGTGAATGTACTGACTAGAAGCTTACCGATAAGGACTGTACGTGCATGTCGCTATTGGTGGCATGGACCTGAATGGTTGTCCCAGCCAAAATCAAGCGTGCCTTCAGAACGTAATCAGTAAAAACCGATAAACGAAGAGGCAGAGATTGAGACGCAACATGTTTTTCTTCATGCGTCATCCAGGAACTTACACCCGGTGATTGATATAAGCAAGCATAGCGACCTGCAGAAGCTCTTGCGCGTCACTGCCTGGGTCTTTTGCTTTGTGGATCGATGCCGTCGACTTCAAACTTTGCTCAGTGAAACAATTTTAGCACGGGAGCTAAGCAAGTCTGAAATGTTTTGGGTCCGATATGTTCAGCTGGAAGTGTTCGCGAACGACGTCGAACAACCGCAGCTTGGACTCCCGCCCCCCAGTCTTCACCCTTTCTTGGACCAAAACAGACAGCTTTGGCTTGAAGGACGACTCGAGAAAATGGACGCCACATATGACGAAAAACATCCAGTCATACTGCCACAAAGACATCCTTTCACATCTCTGGTGGTGATTGAGGCTCACTGTAGAGCTTTGCATGGTGGTGTGGCAAACACCATGATGCAAATACGACAGCGGTATTGAATCATCCGCGCTCAACAAGAAGTCAAGTGAATCATCAACAAATGCTTTCCATGCCCAAGGTACAATGTGAAACCTGGGAACGTGCAATATGCGCCGATGTCTGAAGACCATCTTCTATCGTCACGGCCATTTGATGCAGTAGGATTGGACTTTGCAGGTCCACTATATATAAAGCAACGTGAGCTACATGGTGACACATCAAAAGCTTATATCCTGCTGTTCCCATGTGCGACGACTAGAGCAGTACACCTTGAACTGACGAGTGCGATCTCAACCAGCGCCTTCTTGCTAGCGTTCCGGGGGTTTCTTGCTCGCAGAGGAGTACCCGCAACAATGTATTCGGATAACGCTCTCGCCTTCAAGAGAGCGTCATGGGACCTCAGGAACGTCTGGAATGTCATGAAGAGCTCTCCGTTCGCATCTTTTCTGCTGAACTACCGCATAGAGTGGAAGTTTATCGTGCCAGGTGCACCTTGGTGGGGCGGTTGGTGGGAGAGACTTGTTCGGACTGTCAAGTCATCGTTGCGCAAGGTGATGGGAAAAAACAAGCTCAGCAGCGAACAAGCTGAAACGATGCTACTAGAGGTAGAAGCGGTTGTTAATTCAAGACCACCTACACGTATACCGACGCCAAAGAGTCCTCTCCGATATGTCAAGCGCATTTTCCTGTTGGACGTTCATTGTTAGCGCCTCCAGATCAGAGCAACAATGACTACGATGCCATCAGTGCTCAAGCTGGTTGAAGAGACACCAGCAAAAAGCTGAGATACCGACAGAAGATGATGTATCATATGTGGATGCGACGGAAAAAAGAGTATTCATTAGAACTACGGGCACTTCACCTATACCCAGCTCATCCCAGCAACTGCCTTTGAGTAAATGACGTGATGATAATCGAAGAGCCTGGTATTTTCAGAGGAGTTTGGCTCCTTGGGCGAATCAGAGACGTTACCCTGGGCAAGATGAAATAATACGAGCTTGCCGAGTGAAAGCTCAAGACGGGAAGATTTTCAGAAAACCAGTACAGAAATTGTACAGACTGGAATTGAGCGACGCTACTGGGGGGCGGGAGTATGTTGAAAAAGAAAAGGAATAAACGTGTGCAGACTAGTACTGCAAGGAAGAAGAAGAAGTTGAAAACAAGAAACGGCGTTCGGTCTGGTTTCTTCGCCGATCGGTAGTTTGTAGTTTTCCTTTATATATATATATATATATATATATATATATATATATATATATATATATATAGTGGGCGTTTGGCCTTTACATCACCATCATCCGTTTGCTTCTTTGTCCTCAGTGCCATTGTGTTAACGTCATCATCTGTGTGCAGGCTCTGCCCGTTCTTTTTGTGAGGTCCTCTCTCGAATAAACGCCGTCGCAGTCAAAGCTTCATACTCTTCCGTTTTCCGTTCTCCCCCTCTCGCCAAATATCCTTATCACCACTTTGTCATCACTACACTAGTCCACGCTGCAGCTTGCCTCCTCCTGTAAGAAAAACACGAACCAAGGTGACGTTTTCTGACGTATGCAGCTCTTTATTCGCCACACATGCACCGCCAAGTTATTTCGTTTTCATTATCTGTGCACTCATCCAAAGCCGTGAACCATACTCGCCAAGCGTTCTCTCTCAAGCGCTCGCAGATAATGAAAGAGCGTTCATACTTTTGGCAGAGTTTGCTTGAAGACGATGGTGCACTCCGCGGTAGTCACACCTCATCACCTACACAATATTGAGGAGCTGGATGGTGGCGTCGGTCGTAATACCACTTCAGTGTCGTTTGAGCATGTACAATTCTTGTACACGCCTCAAGGACGGATTCCGACTAATTGTCTGGCGTGCAACAGGACGCCCAACTCTGACGGGAGTTTCCAAACCCAGTGTTGCATTCAGTTGCTAGAGCTGGCCTTAGACAATCTCGTAGGGCCGAATCCCTGCAGGACTGTGTGCCGTCATGTTAACTGCATACGCAGCTGCTTGAAGATGATCATTCCAGTCAGATTCACCTCGTTTCTGGTTTTTGCAGTACGTTGCGAGTCAAGCCTGGATATTGTAGTTCGACTTTTCTGTCACTCCGTTCACCACTATATGGTATGTTGACGCAAAGCAGTGGTCCACCCCAGCTTGCTGTAGGTAAGTGCGGATCTCCCTATTGTGGCGGGTGTTCGATCGGTCGGAGACCAACTTGCTAAGAAGACATTGTCGCCATTTAAAGGGCTTTCTCAGGAATTGGATGACGTGGCTAGCAGCAAGCAAGACACGGCCGTCACTACTATACCAACTTCGACAAGTAGTCCACAGTGAGTATATTATAATGATACTGATGAGAGCCTTCACTTTCCTATGTCGTCGACGTGGACCATAGTAGTTGGAAGTGAACGTACTTGATAGTGCATGGCTTGAGGTTGGCTTTGTGAGCAGTTTTCATGTCATTGCACAAAGCGTCTACATATATAGCATCTGGGTCTCGGTGAATTTGGTTCCTTTGGGATAACTGTAACCACCAAGTGATCAGACGTATCCTTCAACTCTATTGCATTACGTACAAGAATAGGGATGGTAACTGGGTAGTTTTAGGTGGACGAGACGGGCACCTGCATTGAGTCATAGATCCCGTCGATGATGCACTGTCTGGCTGTAGAAGAGGTGTATCGCATGTCGCAAGTTTGTGAAAGGCAAAGCTTGTCGTAGATGTAACTCGCAACGGCTTCGGTGGCACCCTGCCGGCGTGGCCACCTGGTTATGAAACGATCGTCGTAAGCCCTTTGAAGCGTCGCGAACGTGAACATCAGGGCCGCGCTTGGTGTTGGCCATGTACCGTATGCGCTGCCTTGGAACCAATGCCACGCTTTGGCATTCAGAAACGTCTTTCAGAAACGTCCTTCAGAGAGTGATTCATTGATTGTGTCACTCCAAAAGTAAATCCAAAGAAATGACATTATTGCGTGTGATAAAGCCTTCAGAATAGAATAGCAACAGCCAGCGTCACACAATGCTAATTGCGTAACGAGTAGGTGGTCAAATGGTACAACGCAATAAAATTGCGCTAGACATAATTCTTCATCGGTCGTCAACAAGACTATCAAAAACTGCACAAAATTCCTTGCAAATGTATAGCGGGTATCACTCTGCACCGAACAATGACGAAGGATGGCATTGTGAATGAATGAGGGAAAAAATTTTAATAATTTTCAATAGGTTGCGCTAGTGCCCATTCCGCAGCCCGCCCTTTTCACGTTGTGACCGAAGGACGTAGTCTTTCAGCAACTTCGCGACTCTATTGAACTGGCTATAATTGTCCCTCTAATGTAATACTGCGTGCAGTGGCGACCTACTGTTTTTCAGTTGCTCTCGCTGCATAACTCGGAGCAACATCAAAGCTTATGAGCGATATTTGTGCCGTCATGGCATTTATCAGACGTTTTAGAAACAGAAAACTCCGGACTAATCGTGTTAATTAACTGTGGGCTCGTGTAGGTTCTTGTCTATTAAACCTTAGTGCAATGACTTGAGCTCTGTTTATTTTTACCGTGTCGAAGGAGAAAGACCCTGAGTTCTATATAGAAATTAATGTTTCGTTATCTCGTTGTACGATAGTAAGTCTTCCTTGCATTTAGTTAACCCTCAGCATCTTCTTGCCGTGTAGCCGCATGGTGGAAAAGGCCTCGTGCAGCATTAAATCGTTTAGGTTCGCGGGAGCACTGTATTATTCCCGTGTGAACAGGAAACCAAATAATCGTGTGTGGCTTGACATTTTTTCCTTGAGGATTGCCAGAGCAGGTCTAGAAATTTCTCCTTTGGCAAATGATTGCACGGCTGCCCTAAAATAGCTAGGGATACTCTATCTGTTTGGGTGTAAAAGTGCCAATCCAATGGCTACTTGCTCGGTTATTTCTAAATCTACGGTGTAGGTGCAGGCTAAGTTCACCTTTTCACCAGTTCAACTTTACCGTTTACTTCGAAAACGAGCATTCCTTAGCACAACTTTAAGCTTTTTCTGGCAGAATTTTGGCTGTGGCTTGTCTTCTGCTGAGAATATGGATGGGGAAAATGCAAGACTGTGATATTGTCCTTGAGATTGTTGGGAAGTTTTTTGTGGTCGTTATCGCTGTATTTTGTGTACCAATTCGTTTGAGGACGTGACTTCCTGATTATGTTGTTGTGAGTCTAATGAACTGGGCTATTTCTTGTGCCTCAGCGATTTCTTTTAACGTATCATGCGTCCCAAGCTGCACGAGTGTTTCAGTTTTGGTGTACGCAGGTAGTCCAAGAGCTACTTTGATTTCTTCCTCAGGAATGCATTGGCTTTGTCTCTTTCGGACATCTGCCACTCGTGGATGGCTGCTACGAAGGCGAATTCGCATAACGCAAAGGGGTAAACTTGTCATACAATGTTATTCAGCCCGAGCCCTTGTCGGCGATAAATAATAATTTTTAAACAACATGATTTTGTTGTGAACTTTTTAAGAGATACGGTGATTGATTTGGTTTTTGGAGCCATTGGCGTCTATCACTAAGCCCAAGACCCGGATAGAATCCACCTTTGGAATGAGGCTTCCGTTCAAGGTATTGGGCGTTATATTGTTGTCCTCTGTTGGAATCCGTTCCCTGGATTGGCGGCCTTCTCTCTTAGGTCTGTACAGCAGGAGTTCAGATTTTTTTTGTTAGAATTCAAGCCCCGTGAGAAGGAGGTTCTCTTTCGTGACGTTTACAGCTTCTTGTAAATTTTCTTCTATTTCTCCATTGCTGCTTCGAGTACACAATATCCTGACGTCATCTCAGTAAAGAGTGTATTCTGTGCCTCCCATGTCTCCGAGTTTCTTGGTGAGGCCTATCACAAAGATATTGAAAAGGGTAGACGAAATTGCTGCTTTTTAGGTATGCCCTGGTTGCTTAGCTTCAGTGTGTCCTACTAAAGGCCCTAAGCCATGAGCGTTGCATCCTTCCGCAGAGATATGCTTCCAATTATTAATAAAATCTACTAAACAAACCAATGTTCGAAATGGTGTTAAGTATGATGGTATGATGAGTATTCCTGAAAGTTTTCTCTACGTATTGTCACTTGTATTGTCCCTTGTCTTGTGACTGATTATTTGGTTTTTGAGTAGCAGCATGCCATCTTGCGTAGCCAGACCTTGTCTGAAAACTATCTTCGCGTGAGAGTAAACGTGGTGCTTCATCACGTACCTACTATATATGTTTAGTATCAAATTTTCAGCAACCTTTCCAAAGCACGATCTGAGTGAAATCGGTCGTATATTCTCAAAGCCAGGAGGTTTGCTTGCTTTTAGGAGTGATAACGACGGTTCATTTGTGGGGTTTAACGTCCCAAAACCACCATATGAATATGAAAGACACCGTAGTGGAGGGCTCCGAAAATTACGACCACCTGGAGTTCTACAACGTGAACCCATATTTGAGCACAAAGGCCTACAGCATTTTCACCTACATCTAAAATGCAGTCACCGCAACCGTGACTCTATCTCGCGGCTTGCCGGTCAGCAGCCACGTACCTTAGCCACTAGACCACCACGGCGGGGTGTGGTTTTGGGACTAAAATGGTGTTAACGGGTTTCCATTCACTAGGAACTTCACCTCTCTTCCACATATAATTAGTTAACTGCATTAACTATTCCACAGACTTGTCTTCCAATTTGCGTGGCATGTTGTTTGTTATTTGTAGGGTCCTGGAGCATATATTCGGGTCAGGTAGCGTAAAGCCACCCTGACAATTGCAAATGCGAATTCAGCATCTAACATAATGGTGCTTGGGCCTGTGTCGCTAAGAAAGAAGGGGTGGCTGCCGTGTGTCTTCGACGTAGAGGTAACTATTCACTAACTGTGCATCTATTTATGACTTCGATGGATCATGCTGTGCCACTTCACCTAACGTGTTGCACTGACCTAATTTCGTGTTGGTTTCGTCTACAAGGTGTGTGAGTATATCCAGGTTCCTTATTCAACCATCTATGGTTCTTCATAAGAAGAAATTTACGTTCGTAACTTACATCTTTTCTTAGTTTCACCAGAACATGCATGCGCAATGGATGTTTCAGTTTGCTTCATATGCTTTTTTTGTGGATGGGTTTTCGTTAGTATTTTGTAAGTTGCTTCGTAAGTATTTTTCTCTGTTCTAGTTACGCATGTGCATTTACCTGTTCGGTAGCTCACTCTATAATTTCTTGTTTGTGTATGTTTGGTAGCACTTTACATTTACAAGAAGAAAGCATGAGATTGACGTGATTTGACTTGATATATTATGTGTGTTCCAAAAAAAACGTCGCTTGAAGTTTGCGCTCACGTTGTCTGCGCCTCTTTCTTTTCTCTCTGTATTTTTAGCACTAAAAATTTGAAGTTACTGATCACGGTGTTGCCCAGAGATGGTTTGGCAGTGTTCTTCTATCTCTGAATCAATTTCGGCAATTTCTTTTTGGAGCCTACGAATTAGCCTCTGGCCCTTCCGTCACGATTGTTTAGCTTCTATGAGGTACGCTAGTTAGCAGCCTATCGTTTCAATTGGGAGATATGAGCGCTTCTTTAGTTGCAAGGCTACCGACCTCCCGCAGCTGCGAAGTTTATTCGTCCAGGTTCTTTTCTCCGGGTAGCTTCTCACAATATGCTTCCCCTTTCACCTTGTGCAATCCTTGTTTCCTTTCTGATTTTAAGAAATTAGGCCTAGTCTGTGACTCGATATTTCCGTCTCTTTTTTGCCCCCTTTATAAGTTAATATATTATGATAACTACTAAAGACTTTGTTCAAGTAAGCTCATGTAGGCTCCGCAGCGTTGCGCACAAAAGAGATATCCGGAGTTATGTGCTGACATGTCGATGTGCCACATCCAGTCGATAATGCTGGGTCTGCGATGAGTGTTAACTTTATGTTTGTTGCTCCTCGCCAAAGGCTTTCTCTTTTTTTGTATTGTAATTATAAATCTATGCTTGCTAGGGAGCGTTGAAGTCTCCAGTAACAATTAGTGAAGAATCCCGTGCTAATTTGACGGCTTTGGTAAGTAGAGACTTGAGTGCTTGCTTCATTTTGTTCGGACGGCTTAGGCAGTAAGAATAAATATGCTTTATTATACGCCAATGATGACAGTTGGCGTGGGAAATTCATGCAAAAAAATTGATGCCTCCCTACAAATATACTTGTAGCCGTCACTTTAACAGTGTTCAAAAAGGCTCTGGAAGACCACTCTTCTAGCTTTCACTGTGACTGTGCTGTGCGTCCAGCGCAGGTCTGTTGGTTTTTTCTGCAGTGCCGCCTGGGCAGAGTCTGACGTTCATCACTTCTTTGTATGAGGCACAATTTTCACCCCCCATTTAGTTGATTAGGAGCCCCCCCCCCCATGCGTCCCCCCGTGCACATGCCTACTGCTGAATTTGCAGAAGTAGTTTTACTACAATAAGTGGCATTTGCATAGATTTGCCTTTTCACAACCAATACGCTTTTAACTCGCTTTGACTCAGTGCAAGTTCTTTGCTCTGTTCAACCGACTTCGGTGCCATAGGTGTTATAGTGCTCGACTGTCGACCCTAAAATATGGAACAAAATCTCGGCGGGGGTGGCTGCATTTCGATGTGGGCTTTATGCTAGAGGCTAGTGTTTATACATTTAGGTGCACCATAAAAAGATATCATATCAATGACTTTTTTGAGACCTCCGCTAGGGCACCCCCTATGATCATTTTGTAGTTTTCAAACGCAAAATTTTGAAAATAATATTCAATTGTTCCATAATACCTCTGTTATTGCATGAAACTACATCGGAATACAGCAAGTTGGGAAGTATGGGACTCAACAAAGGGGCCATGTCTTATGTTGGCACTCACTACAACAACAAAGTCTGAACAGCAATTGTTTAAAAATTTACTACAATAAAACTGACCTTTTCATATATATTTTCTACAAGTAACACCCTGTAGTATCGTACCATTTGCATTTTTCAGCGTATGTGCACTCGTTATGTAGTACGCAGGGCGCGGGTTCGAATCCCGGCAGCGGCGGCTGCGTTTCCGATGGAGGTGGAAATGTTGTAGGCCCGTGTGCTCAGATTTGGGTGCACGTTAAAGAACCCCAGGTGGTCTACATTTCCGGAGCCCTCTACCACGGCGTCTCTCATAATCATATAGTGGTTTTGGGACGTTAAACCCCACATATTATTCAATCAAATCAATTGTTTTGTAGTACAAGTACCACCCTCTATTGCCGGTTCAAGAACAAACGAGAGGTGGCTACGCACAACGACAACGGGTATGCATGGGCCACGCAATAAGGAGGTTCGCCGCTAAAACAATAACGACGACCCAGTATGTACCGATATTTAACAAATGGCTTCTTGTATTAACGTTGGTTTTTCAGTCACCCAGCTCGTAATCGGTCATGCCTTTTTAAAAATAAACCTGATCTCTTCAATAAAGCTCAATTGTTGTTCTTACCCTAAAAAGGAACATTTTATTGATTTACTACCAAATATAACGTTTATTGCGTGGTGTTGATGATGTTAAATGCACTTGTGAAACCGATAACTAAATCACCCACAAACGGTCTACTTTGTGTAGTAGTGCATGTACAAAGCTCCGCCCACGTAGCTTTGGGTGTGCTGCTACAAAAAGTTGTCGCCAAATATAGTTCTTTGCTAACTACAATAATAACATTGCTAACTGGTGCAGAACTTGACTCAAGATACTCGGCTGATGACCCAGTTTGCGGAATCAAATCCCGGCTGCGGCGGCTGCATTTCCCTTGTAGGAGAAAATGCTGTAGGCCTGTTTGCTCGGATTCCGGGGCACTTTACCTTCGTGGACGAAATTTCCGGAGCCCTGCACTACGGCACCTCTCAAAGTCATGCGTTCGAATGGGGACGTTACACCCTGTGTCAATCGATCGATCTGCCCCACCACCCTCAAAGCTTTAGGCACGCAGCGTAGTTTTGTACGGCCTCAAGAATCACACACCAGTGCTGCTTTTGCACTGACTCTGTAATCGGTCCACTTAAAGGGGCCCTGAAACACTTTTTCAAGTAACCATGAATTAAATCAACTAAAAGAGTTCATATTCAAACGAAGTTAACGCTGCAAAAATTCAAGAATCGATCCGGTGTGAGTGGAGTCACAAATATTTGTCGCATGTTGCAGTCGCATTCTCTCTTCTCTCGTTCCGACGAAAGTTCTAGAACCTAAGCAGGGAGGAATGGCAGGGGCAAAAAACTACGTCAACCGACCATCGTCACCTTCAGCACTTTCTCTTTTTTTTTCTTTGAGTGCGCGGCTTTCTCGACAGTGATCGCGCGCGCACGTGGAGACAAGTCCCGGCCTCTCGCGGTGATCTCCGTAACGACCAAGCGTGGCATGTTCAAATCACCCAATGGCTGATACACGCGTTTGCTACGTGTGATATTTCAGAGTCTTCTCTCAATTGTCAAGAGAAGAGAAAGCAATTTTTAGGCGACTTTGATGATTTCTTGTGAAGTTAAGGTCACGTGCTGCGCTAGACTATTTGGCTCGCGTGTTGTCAGGAGCTCCTACTACCGATCGGTAGCGCTTTCTGACCGTGCTGAAGAAGTGTACAGGGCCTTTTTAGGGCGAAGAAAAACCCTCGCGTGGTGGCGTCATAAATTTGAATGATCTCTTAAGGTATGATAACTTCATATGGTTACAAGCCATTCAGAGGGCTGCGCTGCACAGATAAGAAACGATGGCTTGCCATCGTAATAGCCTCCGAGATTGCGTACAAGTGGGCCAGCGCGCCATCTCGGAGGCTCTGCTGCCGTCTAATTTTTTTGACGTTTTTAAGGCGAAGCTTTTCTTAGCAAACTTCAGCGACCTTGAGCCCATCTATATCTATCTAGCTAGCTCCTTACGTTTGGGTGCTTTCGTGTTCACCCTCTCAACTTGGCGTGACCAAAATCAGCGTAGGATGGTAAGATTGTTTTATTAATAAAACGCCCTGGTGAAAACATGAATTATGACACAATCTCGTCGCGTAAGTCGTCAAACACTTCCTGGCAGAGAGTGGCACATACCCATGGACGGGTATGTTGACTAGTATGTGTGGTGTAACGTCCCAGAACCACCATACAATTATGAGAGACGCCGTAGTGGAGGGCTCCGGAAATTTCAACCACCTGGGGTTTTTTAACATGAACCCAAATCTGAAAACACGGGCCTACTACATTTCCGCCTCCATCGTAAATGCAGCCGCCGCAGCCGGGATAAGGACCCGCGACCTGCGGGTCAGCAGCCGAGTACCTCAGCCACTAGACCACCACGGCAATTCTGGATGGACGGGTATGTGCCGCTGGTATCCGGGTATTGGCCTCAGGTGATTTTTACTTAGTATCTAACCAGAAACAACGAGAACACACATGGGCAATTTTAACACGCGAGTGTTAAGAAATACCCGACATCGGTAGCGTCGGCCCACCAAATGCAAATATTAAATGTTAGGGTCCTAGCTGGAATCAAACCCAACCATTCTGCGTGGCAATAGAACATTCTACCACAAAGCTACGCCAGGTCTCGAAACTACGTTTCAAATAGACGCTAATCTTCTTGAAACGGCAATAGTGGTTGCTTTGCTGCCTGCCAAATTTAAAAATATTACACATCTACTCAATTGATATGGCCATCCCCTCGGGTCAACGTCAATTGTAGTGTGTTGCTTTGTGCTGAAGTTGACTTATGTAGCAGTGTCCAGGAACAGCAACCTCGCGAGCAGCCGTGCTTCATATCATCTTCTGGGGTTGCTAATACACATGTTCTAGTCGGCATCGTTGTGCAAGTGCAAATAACTGGTTATAATAACATCTGCAACTCTTAAGCACAAGTCTGTGCGTGAAAATTTTGTACTTGTATTTGGCGTCGTTTAATTACGCGTCGCTCGATAAAAAAATGCAACATGGTCACCATCGCTCTGCATGCTTCGCATAACGTCGATTCCCGGGTACGTGGGATCCGCTGAATGTTTTTTCACCCTTGCTTTTCCCTCAGGCCATTGTGCACGCTCACCGTTCTCGCGGTTAAAGAAATACGCTCGAAGTATCGAAAAACCGTATGTGTAATACCGTATCAATAGAATGACACATCCCAATATAAAACACAGGGATCGTTTGTTAATTTGATAGAAGCAGTAGGCGAGCATGCCACTGCTGCATTCTAATGACTAGAAAAGCAGGGATGCAACCGAAATCGGCAGCTTGAATTATAGAGCCACCAGTTGAGACGTAATACTCCGATGAGCCTGCGGTGGCGCTGCCCCTTACCGTAAGCGTGTTGCGGCAAGTGGCTGCGTCCCGCCAGGCTGAGAGGCTGCGCAGATTCGTGCACAGCTGTCGCCACATCATCCTCTGCAGAATGCAGAAACCTCGGGACTCTCAGAAATCGGCGAGGCGTAGCAGACATCCAGAGTGCACCGTGGAAGGAGTGGGCTGCGGAGTTAAAAACTGTGAAAGGATGCTTGAGTCAGTCAATCGAGTCACGGGCGTTCTTCCCGTTCAGGCACCGAGTTCTTGTCGCGATGGACGGCTAGGTAGTGCCCAGTCTAGGGTGGCAGGAAAAGCTGACAGTCGGTGCAATTGCAGAAACAAGCGTGTGTGCCCGATGCTATCTCCTTGAACACAAAAAGTGTGAGCTTGTTGTGGTGCGCTGTAGGTGACGGGCGTGAGGCGACGATGGTGCTTCGAATCCGGGTGATGAAGTCGGTGGTGTTTGACGACGCGATAGTGCTGAATGGTAGGCCTGCGAGAAATTTACCTTAGAGACAGAGTGCTTCCCTGTAGACAAGCCCTGCTGGCATGGCATGGATGCCAGGCTTGAAGGTGACGCAATGACCGAGGATGACAGCTGGGATGACCTCGAGGCAGGTTGGTTTCTGGTGGAACATAATGGCAGCCTCTAACTCTAGGTGAAAACGCTTGATCCTTCTGTTAGCACAAGGGGGTTAACTGGTGGTCCAGAAGCGTTCAAAACAGATAGCCCGTCCGAGCAGCCTAAAAAGGTGCAACACGTTCTGTTGTCTTTGGTCGGTGGTTTTCCGGCGGAGGGCGCCAAAACAAGCGATTCAGTCGGGGAAGAATTCCGAGGCAGCGTCTTCGGCAATAATTTCTCAAGGGGCCATGCGTGGGGATATTGAGTGGGCCAGTAGATGAGGGTGAGCTAGTAGCATTAGCGTCAAGCCTGGGAAATGTGTTGTATGATGGTGAGGTGGATGGGCTCTAATTGACCAGAGGACTTAGGGAGTGTTCTGAGTGGAGACGTCACGTGCCTGGTAATTTTAGCGCGTTGTTAGCGAATGCAAGAGTGCGCCCATGTGCGGCGATCTCACTGCATGTCGGGCCCGACATGCAGCGTGATTCAAGTCAGCCAAGTTGGTGTAGAGGCGCATGTGACGAGATGACTCAGGTTGTAGAGCTGCTGGTTGGAGAGACCATGGCGATGGGACTGGGGCCCATATGGGCTGCTTTGTGCTGTCACGTGTCGCATAAGACTGTGGTTGCCGATTGTGGTTGCCTTTAGAAGTTGTCTGCGGCCTGAGCCTTTGCTCTTAACACGGATGGTTGCTGGCTGAACTAGTCCGGAATGTCCCGTTGCTGTGTCGATTAGCTGGTCGTTGGGGCACTCTGGAAGGAGGTTGTAGTGAGCCGTCAAGTCTGACCCAATTATTGGCTTGTTGACACTGGCGTCGACAATGTTCTAGCGAAGGTTGCGCATGGGTTCTTGGGCTGGACGTAGAAGCGCACTGAGCCGTACGTCTAGTTTGTGGACAAGGTCGCCACATTTACCTCGAAATATCGGCGGCTGAGGACCTTGAAGATGGGCTCGTAGGTAGTAGGAGATGTCGGAACTATAGTCCACAAGTAAATGCTATTTTGCGATTGCATCGGTAATAAAGATACGACGGCCTCAAGATTCGCCACTAGCGGTCATCTCTACAAGCTACCGTTCGAGTTTCTTGTAGGCGAAGCAGGGTGGTCGGCATTGCCGTGCTCTGTCACCGAAATGATGATGGTATAAAGGCACTAGCCGTGCTCAGCAGGCTACTGTGAGGAGCTGGTGTCACGGTTACTGATTTTCAATTAGCATTGCTGACGAGTTGAAATTCGCTCATCGAGGCGTTTCTGAATAGAGCCGAGTTGTCGATCTTTTTTGCAAATAGGGCGTGAGAGCTCTGTGTTGTTCAGCGGTGCGGCGACAGCTTCAATGGTGGGCAATGAATGTGGCATAAAGACATCCGTGTTGCGGTCAGCGACCTTGGCAAGGTCGGTGAAAGGAAACCTGGGCGGAGCCTGTGTAATAGCTTGGACGTGCGGGGAAAGTTGTTGGAGTCATATCATTCGCAGGAAAGGATATGCAACTTCCATGCTGCCCGTGAGGACGCTCATGCGGCGGAGCAGCTGCGGAAGTTTGCGTTCGACAAAGACCGCGAACTGAAGTTGTCACAACAACTGTTGATCCGAAGATGACAGGTGGCGTACGAGTTTGGTCTTCATTGGTTTGTACCGGTTGGTCAGTAGTGGGTTGACCAGAGTATTGCGGACCTCGTTCGCATGTCTCGCGTCCAAGTGGCCGAAAATGTAATAGTAACGGGTCCAGTCCTGCATAATGCACGGCAGTGAAAACTGGACCTCGACCTGTGGGAACCACATTTTTGGCGCCTTCACTCAAACGGCCGGTAGTTTTGGAGCTACATGCTAGATTTAGGTCCGTCATGGCCGTGGTAGTGACCGTCCCATTGTTGATAGCAACCACTGAAACGCAGTCTGAGGAGCTTGGCCAGAGCGCGGTGATGCGCAATCGTCGAGCGAATACGCTTCAGTTCTCTCGTGCTGCTGCTGAAGCATCTGCCGCTCGGCCTGCAATTGCTGTTTAAGTTGCTGTACTTCCTGTGATGAGCGGCAAGAGCTTCCGGGTCGGTCATTTTGGCGTGGCTTCTTCGCTTTTCGAGTCAAGAGATATGCGATGTCTTTCGTTAGAAGGACGCATCCCAGAATAAAGCGTAACAATTGTTTATTAACGTGGTAGGTGTATCGCGGCGAGCATGCTGCTGCTACCTTCTAATGTTTAGAGAAGCAAGAATAAACCTAAATTAGCAGACAGAGTTATATAGCCACCAGTGGTGACGTAAGCCTTCGCTGAAACTCCAGTCACGCTGTCCCTTATCGGAAGCGTGTTGCAGCAAGTGGCCATGCCACGCTGGGCTAAGCAGTCAAAAGAGAAAGGCTGCGTAGCTTGGTGCACAGTGGTTGTCACAAGTAGAAAAATCATTCTTAACTATGCGCTAGAGCTCACTACTGTCCAAGAAGAAAGACTATATCGCTAAACAACTATAAACGTCCACTGCCCAAGAGGGCCTTCGTAGCAATACATCCTTTGTTGATGTCCTCATCTCGCAACGTTGTTCGGGCGACTTTTTTTATAGGAATGTGATGACCGACTGTTAGTGGTGACTCTACAAAAGGTGTATTCACACTTGATGAGTCCTATATGATGGCAGACTAGTCGCTGGCGAAGTTTCAGAAACTTGTGTTCACTTTTGCGATAGCTATCAACTCACACATACACGCACACTGGCCTATATACACAATAACCTTGTGCTGGAGGAGAAGGAAACAAACTAAAATATCCTTGGCTTTAGTTCGAGACAAATGCTCACCATGTTACCGATTGCTTATTGAGCTTTTTACAATCTAAGATAGTCTCACATGGTCGTGACAAATTGTAGGTAGCAAATGCCACTAGAGGTGACTCTTTCGTCGATATTGCCTACCACCAGTGCCACTGATGTTTGCCGAAGCGATAAAAATAGAGAGAAAAAAGAGGAGAATTCAAGGACCTGAATGCCGGTATTATTCATGTTAAACACTTATGTCCTCCCCCCCCCCCCTTT
The DNA here is from genome assembly GCF_043290135.1 of Rhipicephalus microplus. Lineage (NCBI taxonomy): Eukaryota > Metazoa > Arthropoda > Arachnida > Ixodida > Ixodidae > Rhipicephalus > Rhipicephalus microplus. The sequence goes on from NC_134704.1 coordinate 158,184,413, forward strand.
TCCTTTGCACAAAACACACCAGAGTTTTAGGCTGCGTAGAAGAAATATTCTATACAGTTGCTTTGTTTCACGAGTACTCACGTTAGCTGTTATGTAAATATACAGCAGCAGAAGGCCACAGTCGCTCCAGGCACCAAATGATCAGAATCTCATAGCACAAAGATAGTTTTAAGTCACGAGTTTATTACAATATTACAAAGCGCTTATAAATACTGGCCGCCATGACTGGGCTCAGCATAAACGTAGTGTGCAGCAACGTAGGTGGGCATGTTGCCTTTCAGACGAGTAGCGCATATTTCACTTCAACAAACCCTACGCAACTATGGTGGAATAGGTTCTACCGAATTGCTGATACAGAAGCCGGTTTATATAGAAGTTTACAGCGGAGTATACAAAGGCCGCTGTTCTAGCGTACGCTGCTAGCATTCTGCGCAGCTCAACAACTTTCTCAAAGTTGTCATGCTGCGTATGATGAACATCTGAAACACACTACAAATGAAGATGCTCAAAGAAAAGTGCAGCGATTCGATCTAGTTAGTATCACCTGGTCTTAGTATCACCTGATGAGCAGTGCGTACACAGCTATTGAATATTTTACACTATTTAAGATACTGTTGATATATTCATTTTTTGTATTTTAAATCCCGCCAATCACGCTGCACTCGAGAGGTTGGAAATCTGGCATGGCTGCTCTACCTAAAAGTTACTATATTGACTAGACGCATGCCAAAACAGCCTGCGCATTTGTGAAGAGCTGTCAAGAACACGCGAAAGACACCGTAAAACGCAACGTCACGAGACCCTGGAGCATCACGCACTTTCGCATAATAAGTTGAACTTTTCTGCCTAATTAGTGGCTGCGGTACTTTTATGCCACAAAGAGCCTGAGAAAAGTTGTATGTATCTCTCAGGGCGTTTCGTGTCCTGCTTTCTTATACAAAGAAAGCTGCACCAATGTTTCATTGTCAATTTTGCAATAACTTACCTCACAACTACTGGCATAAACTTTCCCACCGGGGACATCTCCAGACCACAGATTTCTGAAACAGAATTGTATCTTCATTAGAAGTACCAGCAAATAAATTTCTTGTAAGACAGGGTTTTGAATGTTAAAAATATAGCATATTCACGGGGTGAATCATGGAGAGGGGGGCGAAGCTGAGTCCACACGCCACTGCCGAGCCACTTCGGCCTCCTGTTATTGTACTGCAGAATCCTCGAAGCACGCCTCTGCCTCGCGCACCAGCACCTCAGGGGTTGAGCGCGAGCCGCCGCCGCCCTGCGCACACACCGCTCAGCAGACTTGTCCCTTCTCCATCGCCGAACCTCTGAATGTGTGCACGTGCCAGAATTGCGCTATTATTGTACTATAGAGCACCCCCTGGTGCATAGTGCTGCCGATGAACACACAACCGTAGTCGTGCGATCATCTCTCTGTCCTTCCATACGTGTGACGTCAATCCTTCTCTTCTACAAGTAGCATGCTCTAATGTCGTACCCTTCGCATTTTTCAGTGTATAATACATGTAGCACCATCTATGGCTCGTTGAAGAAATAACGAGGGGCGGTTACTCACAACGGGGAAGCACAAGCGACGCCATAAGAAGCTTCGCCCCTAAAATAGCTAAGCTCTCACTAAGTCGCGCCACGCTTGAGACAGTGATGCTGAATGTACCTGAAGTCCAATCTAGTCGCTTCTAGGTTGTAGCTGGGCTTAAACTGCGTGACGCTAGGTTGTCTCTAGGTTCCTCCTCAGCACGAAGAAGTTTATGTTAATCGCAGTCAATCACGAACACGATATGAATATCAAAACTAGAGAGACACAACCTTGTGCTGGGACCGGCTGTTCTAACGCTTCGGGGTCTTCTAGAAGTCACCGACTCACCGCTGTTTTCACTGTTAGTATTATATCATTGCACGCACCACTGAAGCCCTCTGTTAGGACGGCACTGAAACTTACAGCCACGATATTCATAACTTGTTTAACGTCGATGGTTTTCTAATAATTTTTTCTCAACTACTGGCTACATATGCTTAGAAACCAGAATCGCCACTGGGCGTCCTTCTGTTTTATGTCTTTATTTTAAGTGGACCAGGGGTTAGTCGTGGTGTTCGCCCATTTCTTGTTTCCCATAATCGTTCATGATTTTATTTATTTATTTATTTATTTATTTAGGTACCCTAAGGGCCCAAATGGGCATTACATAGGGGGGGAATGGGTTGAAAGCCGACACAACGTACAATATTGCAAAAAGAAAGAATCAACACAACAAAATTGACATTACAATATCATAAAGGCAGCAAAAGTACACAATTGCAAAGTACAGCGTGAAACATATAAAAAAAGTGTAAAAGTGACAGAAAATCTGGTATTTGGAAGGCAGGAACACAAATTTACAGCCTAGAAAAGATGAGCATGATGAAGACAAGGTACAGGGTATTTTGAATAGCTAGAAAAGCGAGGAGTGCGGTTTGAAAAGAAGAGGTGTCTCTTTGGTCCACTAGGCTACTAGGTAAAGAATTCCATTCATTGATTGCCAGAACAAGGCGTGAGTTCTGATATTTGTTTGTTCGGGCAAAAATTGGGCCAACTTTGTGAGCGTGGTCAGCGCGTGTGGACGTATAGGGTGCCGGGAGTATAAATTTGCGAGCGAATGGTGTTGGATGATGGTACAGGGTGTGAAAAAAGGTTAATCTTGACAACTGCCTGCATTGGGTGAGAGGGGGGAGATTAAGTTCGTCCTTCAAGGCAGATACACTCTGGTATCTTGAGTACGATGACAGAATGAAGCGCGCGGCCTTGTTCTGTACGGATTCAAGCATGTTAGTCAGACACATCTGATGTGGATGCCAGATCATTTGCGCGTATTCTAGTGAAGAGCGGATAAGAGCATTATACGCGTGAAGTCGTGGCTCTGAATTAGCTAAATAAAGGTGACGCTTGAGCAGGCCGAGCTTTTTACACGCCTTCGATGAGATTTTTTCTATATGGGGGGTCCAGCTTAAATCGGAGGTGAATGTAACTCCCAGATATTTGAAAGATGAAACTGTTTCTATTTTGGCATTATCTATTAAGTAATTATAAGTTTCGGATCTTGTCATAGAAGAAAATTGCACATGCTTAGTTTTTTCTACGTTTATTTTCATCAGCCATTTTTCGCACCATTCAGTTAGAGTAAATAAATCATGCTGGAGTGTAGAAACATCATCGGAAGTTACTATTTCTCTATATATCACACAGTCATCGGCAAAGAGACGAATTGACGAGGAAATGTTACATGCGAGGTCGTTTATATAAATCAAAATATAAATGATAATAGATGTAAATAGATGTAATAGATGTAAATGATAATAGATATAAATGATAATAAATGATATAAATGATAAATATAAATATAAATGATATTAGTTTGCTGCAAACACCAGTTATTTCATTAGCGGCCAAAAAAGCTTCGCCATTACTAATCACGGTTTTGCTGCAAGGGTGAAGTAATGAATGCGCTAACGAGAAATTATTATCATAACACACTAAGTAGAGCTACCAATCAACTAATATCAATTCAATCACGCGTAACTCGGCAAAACGCTAGTTCAAGGGAATACAATCACTCCATACACCGAAGCTGCTTTATCCTGTAAATCCTCTAAACACGAAAAGCAATAAGCAAACATATGGGCCACTTTTGTATGCTTACCGAGATAAAGTGCTGTTTTAAATGCACAGCATTTTTTTGTCGCACAATGTCACATGTCGTGTATCGGCATTGCGTATTCCTCTACTGCGCATGCTCGCGCCTCACGTATCCTGCCGCATGCTTGCGTCTCGTGCCAACTGTTTGCGCCCTTCTCGCCTCTCACGCCTCACAAGGCCGACACAGGCTGCGTCTGCGAGTAAAAACTGACTGCTGTGAGTAAAAACTGGCCACCGCATAGGTGCTGGATCGCTCATCAGCATCCCACCACTTGTTGAAAGTAGCACTTTTCCTCCATTAAATAAATAGGAATAATAATTACAAATTAACAAGTATTCCCGAAAATTCTCTCCCCTGGCAAGGCCGACCAAGGCAGAGTCTGCTAGTAAAAGTCGATTGCTCGCGCTTCACATCCGTTCGCTGGCCACCCGGTATATGTAGGTACTGGATCGCGCATCAGCACCCCACTGCTTGTTGAAGGAAATGCTTCTTCTTCATTACATAAATAAGAACATTAAAGACAAAATAACAAAACGCATGCCTAAACTCTACCCAATTACGCAAAATTTAGGCCATACCCCCCCCCCCCCCCCCGCCCCTCTGCGACATATATACTCGAGTTCACTCCGTTTAAAGATGTGGCCATTTTTTTCAGGTCACTGTGACATCTAAAATTCACTTCATACTTCATCACTTCATACGAGAAATCAGAAAACGCACAAATGGGCACCAGATCATAATAATGGGAGACATTAACGCAACTCACACGGCATGGGGCTATCGGGCTATCATATTACCATGAGGAAGGGTTCTATTCTAAGGTGCACGATACTGCTCAACATCACAGACTAACCCTGTGGAACGACCATCTTCAGAAGACGAGAACAGGAAAAAGCGTCTCCAGGGATACAAATCTCGATCTTACATTTAGGTGAACGTCACTGGGGCAGAGTAGAGTGTGCTACCGGAAACTTTAGGTAGGGATCATCACATCATCCAACTCTCCGTAGTGCACACTCGTAAACAGAGCAATACTGGAATAGCGCGGTTAACGGAATGGCAATCCTTTAGGAATAACCTCAACGTTGAAACCACCATAATCGACACTGAAGCCTGGTTTAAGAATGTGCTATAGATAGCCGAACGCTACACTAAGGGCATACAGCTTGACGTCAGTACACCCGCCGTCGACGCACATCTCCTCCTCCTTTGGGAGGCTAGAAGAGGAGTTTTAAAATGGTGGAAGCGGCAAAAATGAACAGAAAGTTATGGAAACGCATTTCTCTCCTCACCGAGCAACCTCAAGATTATGCGAACCAATCGGCCAGGCAGAACTGGCACGCTTTCTGTGACAAGCTGCAGGAGACTCGGAGCACCAAGAAGGCCTGGCATCTGCTACGCACACTTCTAGCCAAGCAATCCTCCGAACCAGCACAGAAGCAGCACTTTCAGAGGCTTATTCGAAACTACGTCGGTACGGAAGAACACCTCGTAAAAAATACAAAAAAGCTCTGTGGCGAATCACCCACTCGGGCTTCAATTCACACCAAAGAATACACTGGCGCACCAAAAACAGAACTGGATTGGCCCTTCGGCCAGGCTGAACTGCACACAGCCCCGACGAAGTTGACAAGAAATACCAGCCCACGATGAGACAGGATTGTCAACAAGCACTTGCGCAACCTACCGCACTAGGCCACCACGGCTCTTCTCTGATATTACGACTGCTGGGATGAAGGAGAGCTACCGGCGGTATGGAAGCACTCGGAAATCACCATGATTTTTAAACCTAACAAACCAGTCGGCATTGAGCACCTAAGCCCAATTTCTCTCACCTCGTACGTGGGAAAGCTGTTCGAACACATGGTGCACGACCGCTTACCCAGTACCGGAAGACAGTGGACACCTACCGGACACCATGTTCGGCTTCAGGCCGCATCTTTCGACGCACCACATGCTCCTACTACTCAAAAAAGACTTCCTTGATCACCTCACCCATCGAAGAAAGTACTCCATACTCGGAGTCGACGTCAAGGCAGCCTTCGATAACATCCGCCACGACGCGATCCTCAACAACCTCGAAAGCATTGGCTGCGGCATTAGAGCCTACACGTATGTCAGAAACTTTCTGACGGACCGTACGGCAACTGTGGGCATACGCAACATCCGCTGCAAAAACTTCTTCCAACTATTGAAAAAACGCACGCCGCAGAGTTCGGTCATCTCGCTGTTACTTTTCAATGTGGCTATAATCAATCTGGCCAAAATTCTCGACAAAATAACAGATCTACGGCTCGCGAGCAATGCTGATGACAACCTGCTCTAGACCAGGGCTCCGAACACTGGGAGACAAGAGACCTGCCTACAAACCGCTGTAGATACCATCAAATGGTATCTCAGAAACTGTGGTCTCTGCTGTGCCCCCCAGAAATCTAAGCACCTCGTCCTCAAAGTGAGAACAAGAAGCAGACCACCTCTATAAGACAAGCCCGACCCTAGCGTAAGGCTCAAAGGGACCTTAATTCCAAAAGTCGAGACCCTGCGAGTACTTGGAGTTCACATCTACAAGGATGGATTGGGAGCTGCCACCCTACCGAGACTCCCACGAACACTATCACAACTCACGCACCTCGACAAGAGGATCGCGAATAAACGAAACGGACTCAAAGAGCATGACACGCTACATATAATGCAAGCTCTGTTCACCAGCCGCATTACGTATGGCAAGCCGTTTCTGAATTTCAAAACCGCTGAAATTGAAAAGCGTAATATCATGATAAGAAAGGCCACTAAAGTAGCCCTGGGACTTCCGCCAATGGCCTCTACCACACGTCTCCTAAAGATGGGCATCCACAACACGTGGCAAGAACTCATCGAAGCGCATAGGAACAGTCAGCTGGAGAGGCTCAAGCTGACACCCACGGGGAGGTCGGTGCTCTGGTACCTCAACTACAGTGACACGTTCATCGCCGATGCAGACCGGGAAAAGCGCATCCCGCTGTACGTTAGAGAGTCGGTGCCCATCGCACCTATTCCACGCAACATGCATCCTACTTTCCACGAAAATAGACGCAAGGCTAGAGCTAACGCTATTCAACGAAAGTTTAATGAAGACCCGGACGCCCGCTACAGTGACCCGACCCAGTATCCGCATAGAAACCCTACTGAAACGTTCCGTAAGATGCGGAGACCTCACATACGGAATTATTGGAATATGGAAGACGTATGATGTGGACTCCGCATCTTATGGAAAGACGTATCATGCGCAAATTACTGAAATGTGTGCATGTTACGTCTGAATCTAGTGCAAAGCAATATAATGTGTAAATTGAATAGACGTCCACATCTTGAGTACATGCAATACTGTGTACAAATCACAAGATTTCTTAAATGTGCATGATGAGGGATTGAATCATCAGCATCTTACTAATTGTCGTGATGCGGACGCAAAATTACCTTTTAAATGAAATACATTACAAAACTACTAAATTAACATGCTAGCGATCATAAATGGTGGTTACATTGCAACACATTAATGCAGTGTTCTATGCAAGACCTAAAGAACTTATAAAGTTATTATTATCAATAGAGAAGCATTAATATACACATCAGCCCTGCTACAATCAATATGTTTTTTTATTTGTCTGTATGCTCCAGCTGTGAATAGTGACATTGCAGTGTTGATCGTACACAAATGAGGAGACTGCACCGCAATTTCACGAGCTCCACCTAAGCCACAGGATGGTGGCACAATGTAACAGCAATTTTAGAACGAAATGTTTAAACATAAATAATAATCATAGCACTGTGAAAGTGTGGCGCTGTGTTTATATCATGAATGCCTTGTGGAGATCGGTGAAATGCTGCTTGAGGCTCCGGCACCACTGTAAATTTCGAAGGTCACTGCGATAGAACTTATGTGTCCTTCATAGGCACCTGGAAATGAAAATAATTGGCACAAATAATGTCAGAGACACATGTTAGCACAATAGTTTACATGCACAAGAAATATAACACACAGAATGAAACTGAAAATTTAAGGCACACAATCCTTCATGTTATGCATATGTGAATAATAGAAGGAATGAGTGTATAAATTAGTTCTGCCACATCAAAGAAAAACAGCATGCTTATCACAGTGAAAATAACTAGGTTGTCACGATTTTCAATGGTAGAGATAATCGATTATTATGTCCTTATGAAATTATGATTTAAACGCTTCCTGCACATTAAAACTTTAGAAACTGCAAGTGAAAGCTCTCAATGTTCATTTAATAGTGTGTGCATGTACATCTGCTGCCTTTATACTATACAGTTTGTGCACAAAATTGGCATCTTGAACAATTTTGAGAGTTAAACCTATGCAACTTATGAAGGTTAAAATCACCATGAAAGCAAGCAGGACCAGGCAGGTGCCATTAAAAATCTGTGCAAGCCAGATAACTATAACCGAACTGCACACATATAGGGGAGCAAGAGTAACAGAAATTCGGCTGCTGACCCGCATGTCGCGGTATCAAACCCCGGCTCCATTTCCGATGGAGGCAGAAATGCTGTAGGCACGTGTGCTCAGATTTGGGTGTACGTTAAAGAACCCCAAGTGGTCGAAGTTTCCAGTGCCCTCCACTACGGCGTCTCTCATAATCATATAGTGGTTTTCGGACATGAAACCCCACATATAAATCAAGAATAACAGAAATAAACTGCCAACAGAAAAGTTGGTTGCATGTGCTATCTGTAAGTGCTTACACCTTACTACATACAGCATGCTCATTCCATTTTAAATACCCATATTGAAAATAACTGCTCTATTAGGAATGTAAAAGGTAAGGTAGAACTGAACGACTCTACAAAAAGTGACCCTATTATGACATCACGTTTTCTTATAGCAAAATTGACTAAGACTCAAATATCATTATGCAAGGAAAAAATCTTCAAAAGAACAATCAAGTTTGAAGTCATAATTATTTATATCGCTACTATGACTATAACCAAGAAATCTACCTCAACATGGCTAATGTTAGTCTTTAAGGCCTATGTTCACTAGACAATGAATTATACCACAAAAAGCACAGCGTTCAGGCAAAGCACCACACAAAAAAAAAGCAGTCCTTTTTGTTATTACCTACAATGCCTATAAAATGGTATTTTTACCTCTACTTTCTGCTTTTTATCTAAGTAACTGGTGTGAAACAAGTTAGCTGAAAATGCACTGTGCCTCCAAAACCTGTTGGTTGAATCTGAATTTTTGAAAAATGGTGAAGCTTGCACTAAATTAGGCTCCACAAGCCTTGGAAGAGTGAGACTACATGACTCTTAGGACTACTTTAGTTACTTGTGTTTTGTTTCTGGGCCTAAGCATAAAGACAAGGGCTTAACTGAATTGCTGCTAACAAACAAATGCTTTCGAAATTGCCCGAGCGTCAAAGGATGCTCGGCCATTTGTTGTTTTTTGCACTGGGCTATTCTACACCAAACATACAAACCACACTACCTGGCCACCATCACAGATGTATAGTTTAAAAAATGATGGTAATTTACTCTTCTGAAAATAGTTATTTGCAGAAATGTTTTGAAGAGAAAAGAGTAGTGGTCACGTGGGTACCTTCAGAATTTCGCAGAATGTCGTGCAGGTGTTATTTGTGAGAAAAATTTCAAAGTACAGCTTTTTCTTGCCATATCAAATTTGATCTACATATTAAGTAAAGATGCTTCTTAAAAGTATTTGAAGTCAAGTAACATTAGTGCAATTTTTCTGCTACATAGGCTTTGAAGAATTCAGCCAAACTGTTTATCGTTTGCATTTCTTGTATGGCAATACTGCATTTTGTATGAATATTTGAGCCACAAATACTCACTGCACAGAAGTTATATTTTACGAAAAAAAATAATGTTAGGTCCAGATTACAAATATCACTATATAATCGTTTTTGTCCACATTGAAATGCAATTTGAGCTGTGTGTTTGTCTAATTGAAAATTACTTTTATTTGTAAGTTGAAAGCAAATAAACAGTTCTTGTTACATGGCAAGTGTTATCATTACAATTTTGTTTAAATGAGGAAAATAATTTTTGAAGTCTCCTATTGAGGGCCATGGAAAACTTCGGAACGGAAGCTGTCGTACATCAAATGCAGAAAACAGCCATCATAAGAAAACTTCAAAAATTCATTTCTACTTTAAGACAAAGTGTAATCATATAACTTGCCATATAAAGAGAACTGCTTCCTTGCTTTTGATGTGGCGAAAAAACTGCACTAATATTACTGAGCTTCATGCACTACACACAATCCCCTTTACTTAATACCAAGACCGAATTTGGTGTAGAAGAGGCAGTATTTTTGAAACACTTTACTTTTTACAAACAACACCCAGACGACATCTTGGGAAGTCCAGAAGGCACCAACGTGGCCTAATATTTTGTTCTCTGCGATATACTTTAGCATTTTGCTGTTTTCAGAAAAATACAGTAAACGAGCACAATATTTTTTTTCAAAACACATTTAGGACGGTTGGCAAAATGGCTGGGATGTTTGATGCGTAATTGCCTCACTGCCAGCATTTATTCTTCCGAAGCTCAAGCTATCACCTCTCTGTTACTGCCTCCCTCACATACAATGCCTGCATAGGAAAGAAAAAGAAAGGCAGGTCCGACAAAGTTCACAAGGCAAGATATGTTCATGTTGCATAAATTCATTACCATAAACAGCAGCAAAATAACATTCATTTTGAGTAGTCCAAGACACAAGCTATATACCAGCATACTAAGAGACAAGCACAAACTTTTCAATTGAACATGTGTGGTGATAGACAGGAAGCACTTATTGCAAGACTGATCAGTCTGTAATTAACTAAATGAAGTACAGTGCACTGTTCAATCCAACACCACATAGGCATCTTTGCTATAGCAAGGCCATGTGTCATTGATTAATGCACTAGATGGGACAATGCAAATGTAACAAAAAAGGTGAAAAAAGAAAACAAGGGAAAAAAAAGAAAAAGGGGGATGCAAAGTAGGAGCAGTATAGCACTACTTTTACTTTGCATTCCCCTTTTCTTTCTTCTTTTTTCTTCTTTTCTATCATTTATCTTTTTTTTTGCTTCCATTACCCCCAACCTCCGACAGGAGAACACTTTGTATCAGCGCAACCTAACTTGAAAAGAAGCAAGGGCTGCACTGTTCTGCGTTATAGGTTTTTTTTTTTCAGACAAACATTTCCAACAGGCACACACGCCTATACCAAAAGATGATGTCATTACTGACCCCATTTAAACTAACACGCCAAGGATGACAAGGTGACTTCTAAAAAATAGGTCCTCCTATCGCAACATCGGCCAGCCTGTCTGAAGCACTTCTACTGTTCACCCTGATTACCCCACTAGATGTTTCCATCTGTCGACTCACATCTTCATTTTGGATAACACTAAGACGAGCTTACATTGATGAATACGCACGAAAGTTTAGTGATGTATCATGTATCAGATTGAGCAACTCTGTTAAAAAATTATTGATAGCTTGCTTCCAGGCTTTTTATACTGTAGCCTGAAACTTCGTAATGTCTTCTATGCACAAGAACCAGATTGACAACGTAATGCACAACATGCTTAAGAATACTGCGAGGAACAAGATAACGACAAAACGACCAGCCACCCAAAATTTTCGCTGTACATGTTTATAAAATGTTCATGTACCCCAAACGAGGTGCTTATGATACAAGCCGAAAAAATCTACAAGTAGGGCCTTGGAGTCTTCTGGAAGTAGACGTGTTGCATTTTTTCTGTAGAGGGCTTTACACCCATAAGTGAGGAACAAAACTCCTGTATAATGAAGAATGTTGGCAGCTATCAGTTATAGAAAAACCTAATGCAGCTAATCTTCCCCGACACATCTGTACATTTAGAGAGGTGACGTAGCTTCTGTGATTGTGGCAGTAACTCCAACAGGACCAGTGCAAAAATTGGCACTACTTGGCTAGACAAATGTCCAAACATGCCTGCCCGACTCCCTCTAGCCATCCTGACTGAATCTGAGAGATGATTTCTTAACTGCTGGCTGGACAAAAACAAAACCACTGAAGCACTCACAATACACAGCGTGAAGTTCCTCTGGAGTGGTCAACTTCGTCTTCTGCGATGAACGAGCAGCACAGTGTACTGATAAGGCACTCCTTGCAATGGTTTTCAATGCCACACAGTGACCTTGCTGTTCCTGTCGAAGAGAGCTTCGGAAGCTTGGAGGGTGCTTGCTCTTTTCTGGGGGCTGCTGCCGCTCCTCGTTTTCTGCTCAAGGTCAACCTGCGTAAAGTTGTAGACAAGGCTTTAAGAGTTGTATATAATGATATACAAATTTTCGCTGAACACTCATTTCCTCGTGGCACACTGAGGAATTTCTTATAAAACTTAAGGCCTCGCATATGCAAACATTTACAATCGATCCGAAGATGCACTCGACTCTAAAGAAGCAAGTTTGTTATGTAGTGTATATAAAGAAAGGTCATTCAGCACAACCACAACTACAGTTGCACATGAAAACGACATTTTACACGATCCTGTTTATTTACATGGTCCATTTTATTTTATTTACACGGTCCTGTTTTACACGATCTGGTCTGCATGAACTCTTCAACCGGGCACCATATAGGTTGAAAGACACACACAGACTTTGAGACAAACCTAGTTTCCCGTGGAGCATCCTCTTGCACTATAACAACACATCTCAATTTAGTTAGTTGGTCAGAACGAGGTGAAAACAGCTCGCACTTGAAAAGCACGGGCAGAAGGAATGACGCCTGCACCCTGTGCTTTCTGTACATTCTCGTTGAGGGTGCAGTTTTCACCTTATCCTTATGCAATTTCGCATTTATAACATTGTTCGCTGCATAATCTTTGTGGCGTTAAAGTGTGTGATACCGTCATGTGTATCCCATGTAATTTATAAAAATAGAGTACAAGATAGCTTGATTCAAAAATAACAAAGTGCATCCAGCGCCATGTCCTGTAGCCATTCTTTAGGCAAGTGGCAGAATGATTTATTCTTCAAAACATATCTTACTTGTAACCACTACAAGAGCTAACTCGTACACTGGCACATTCTGTTTGCCTCTTCAGATTATAAGGTACCTTTTTTACACCAGAAAATCTTCAAGAAGAATAGAAGTGTTGTAATTGTGAAGAAAGAAAAGTAGAAGGAAAAAAAGATATTCATTGATTTGTGGGGTTTAACGTCCCAAAACCACCATATGATTATGAGAGACGCCGTAGTGGAGGGCTCCGGAAATTTTGACCACCTGGGGTTCTTTAACGTGCACCCAAATCTGAGTACACGGGCTTACAACATTTCCGCCTCCATCGGAAATGCAGCCGCCACAGCCGGGATTCGAACCCGCGACCTGCGGGTCAGCAGCCGAGTACCTTAGCCACTAGACCACCGTGGCGGGGCAGGAAAAAAAAAAGATAACCTGCCCTGTACAGGGACCGAGCCTGCGAACTTCGAATAACATGTCCGATGCTCTATCAACTGAGCTACCATGGCGGCTATCCCTCTTCCATTTTGTACGGTATATATGTGCATTTATACATGGAAGAGTCAGTCAGCGCGGCCTGTTACCATTATGGCGAGTGTGGGACACCTTTTTTTGCCTACTGGCAATTACATTACGATTGCAATTACGTTACGATTACTTCCAATATCCCTATACTTCTTTGGCAGCATTATGCATCTGTCAGTTCTCAGAAAACCTGCTAGTCACAGGAGGAGGCAATAGTTTGCCCTCCCACCTAAATGCATGTACTTGAACACATGCACAACTGATCAAAAAAAAGAAAAAAAAACAAGTCACACACCGCTAAGATTACTGAGATTCACTGTTTCAGATTCATGAGTAAAGAAAAGAACTATAAATTCAAGGGTTTGTTGTCTTTATTGAACACATTATAATGAGAACTAGCAGAAAATGATGCCAAACAAACTATAGGGGAAGTTATCAAAAGTAACTTTAACAAAGTTGTGAAAAGAAAAGTGAACAAAAACGTAACTTGGCAACGTTTTTTGACAATTGAATTGACATTACTTTTTATAACATCCCTTTATTTTAGTGGGTAATGTTGTCGGGTAATTCTCATTATTAGAGTGGTCAGTAGGCTGACAAAGAAAGTATATGGCATTGATACTTCTTTTGAACACCTAAAAGTTTGAGGACCTTAAAAGAGCGGAAGCTACTTTGAGTAGACCAGAATATTTAGTTGGAGCGAAAAAAAAAATGTACACACATTTTTACCTGGCTTTTTAACCTATTTTGAGACATGAAAGTGTATGCTGCCAGTAATGCTAAGTACCATTACTTTTGTTGCACTATGCACTGTAGCAGGTGTAGTTAGAGTGGTGATAGTGAAGGATTAATCAAGCACGCCACCAACTGCGTTCACATCAATGGTCGCGTATTTTAAAAATAAACCTGCTGTATAGTAAAAACATTTTAGAGCATTTATGATTTTATCCAAATCAAGTTAAACTGACTGGGTAAGCAAACCATTTGCATAAAATCAAAAGGCATAAAGTGATTCATGAATTATAACTATGTGCACAATTTCAGCAATGCAGGGCAAAGTGACAACAGTTCTATTAAAAACCCCTCTCATTATAACATGCATGAAAAGCACCACACCACAATATTTTATAGTGCATGTAATATCGAGACTACTAGACTGTCTATTGACCTTTTAGAAGAAGGGTATCTCCTTCACGTTCTAAGGGCAACCACTTAGCCTTTTCCTGAGCTTTTCTGTGAATATTTCCTGAATTTCAGATATCATTAGGATTGATTTAGAGTCAACAGATTTTGCTTACGCATTGAAACCTAGTTCTGTATGTAACTGCAATTATGGGTGCCAAACCATCTCCAATTAATTTTTAACATTTAACTTATTTTTTAACTGCAGCAGCACAACTAGCTATGGGTGCCCAAAAAGTAGCTAGAAACAATACCTTTACCTCTTTGAGCCTTTTGGAAGTGTTCAGCTTTTCAGTGCTCACCTTACAACATTGTTTTTAAATACGTGTTTGTGTGCCCATTGCTCTTGCTCCTTGTACAGTGAGGAACAGCACATGGCAAGAAGAGACAAGAAAGAAGTACGCCGATGAGTGGGTCCGGTGGCGGCATGGCGAACTGCCGTTTCAAGCACGTCTGTTTCATCTTGCAGATTGCCGTTATCGCCGGCTGTCCGGATGTTCTGATGCATGGCCCTTCAAGCGACACACTGCGCAGGCTCCTACCACGATTCAGCGGCGATCGTACTGACGGCCATGTGCAATCTTCGACGGGGCGGGAATCTGCTGCTGCTGATCGTGTGCAGGATTTTCCGCCTGTTGACGTGATTTCGATCAACCATCTGTACTGTTCACGGCATGGTACAGTGGCGGCGCTGGCAGCGAGGATGCCCAAGGATATAAGAGCGGCAATGTGGAACCATCACTTCAGTGGGTCCGGTGGCGGCATGGCGAACTGCCGTTTCAAGCACGTCTGTTTCATCTTGCAGGTAACATACAATTACAAATGCTGCAGAAGTGATAACCGCTGTTTGCTGCTGCTACCGGACCCTCTGAACTTTACTGCCGTTGTGACACATCTGGTGCATTGCTTAAGAGTATCATTACTGTTACTTTGTGGCGACATAGAGACCAATCCCGGTCCCAAAGTTGATGAAATGTTGTCGCAACTACTGTCTGGACAAGCCCGTATCAGCCAGGAATTAGCTAGCCTATCTGAAACAGTTGCATCGTTTGAAAATCGTCTAATGAATGTTGAGGCAATGGCGGCGTCTGTGTCAAACATCATACCACGTGTAAGTGAACTGGAGCAGACCGTTGGTACGCTTCAAAAACTAGTTGGTAAGCTTGACCGTCAGAACGATGAGCTAGAAAACAGACTCCGTAAAAACAACCTGATAATTCATGGTTTGCATGAGACACCATCCGAGACGACTAACCATTTGCTTGAGTCTGTATTGGATCTGCTATCAGTTAAACTCGGTGTAAATTGTGACGACATAGAGCGTTGCCACAGGCTTGGAGCAGTAAGAAGAGATAAACCTCGGCCGGTAATCATTAAACTGATGGACTTCAGGTCAAAGATTGCCATCATGAGCAACGCCCGAAAACTTAAAGGAACTAAAGTTTATATAAATGAGGACTACTCTGCTCGGGTTCGACTGGCACGTAAAATGCTGTGGCAGAATTCGCAAAATATGCGCAAGAATGCTAGGAAAGTGAAGCTTAAACACGACACCCTCACAATTGACGGTGTTCGTTACACGTGGGACACTGATAAAAAAGCCATTATCAAGGTTTCTACGCACTCGCTTTCAGCGGGGTCCGACTCTGCGAAATCGGCTTCTGCGCAAGCGCTTGGTATAAACTCAGCTTCATCCGCTTCTGTTTTCGCGAAGGCTGATTGACGTTGTGATCGGAATATAATTGTCCTCAACTTAAATGCGAGGAGTATACTAAACAAAATTGAAGCTCTGAACTGTTTAGTGGAATGCCACAGCCCATCAATTGTCTGCCTTACTGAGACCTGGCTAAATGATACTGTTATTGACAGCGAAATTTCGCCTGCTGGTTATGCGCTTCTTCGGAAAGACAGGCGTGCCGGACGTGGAGGCGGTGTGGCAGTTTTAATTAAATCTAATCTTGAATTTTCTTTATTACCTGACCTTCCGGGTATAGAAACCATTTGGTGCAAAATATACATTAAAGGTATCGTAATAGTTATTGGTGTCCTCTACCGTCCTCCTAACTCCGATGATATTGTCCCTGCTATTAATGATTACCTTGTCAGTAACAAGTTGTACGATTGTAGGTTACTTTTGGCTGGAGATTTCAATCTCCCGCACGTTAACTGGAACTTACTTATCCCAACAGGGCGTGACAGGACACTTTGCGCTTCCCTGATCGATCTGGCGGTTTCTTTTGGGTTAACTCAAGTTGTAGATACCGAAACACGCAAGGACGCAATATTGGACCTTGTATTTGTAAACCAGCAACTCTTATCGCACGGTGTAAAATGCGAAGTCATCGATGGGTTATCTGACCATAAAGCTGTCGAAGTTGCCTTGAACTTAGTGTGTCCACCTCAAAGACCTGAGATAAAAACTGTTTTGAACTTTTCTAACGCTGATGATACTTCCGTATTGGACACTTTAGCTTCATCTTATGATGAATTTGTATATTGCAGTGAATTTTGCAATGTAGATACGCTGCTCCTTAAGTTTTGTGACATTGTGCGTGAATGCCAATCAAAGTACGTGCCTCAAAAGTATATTAAACGGAACCCAAGACACCCATGGTATAATAGAGAAATCATTCAACTCACTCGTCGCGTAAAGCGTTTACGTAAGAATCGTCATTCCAGGTGTAACGACAATGTTTCTTCATTTAATACATTGAAAAGTAAATTAGGCACTAAAATGAAAGAGGCTAAAAACTACTACTTCAGCAATACTTTGGCTAGATTTATGAAAAAAAATCCATCCAGGTTCTGGAGATCGATTAGTCCTGTATCGTCTATACCTTCATCATTTATTGTTAATGACCAATCCTGCTCAAATCCCGAAGCTATAGCAAATGCCTTTAATAATTATTTCAAATCTGTTTTTTCCACTGATAACGGCATCAAGCCTTCGTTTTCTGCATCCAGCAATCTGTCTGCTCTTCCTGATCTTGAAGTAAGCTCCTCTGGAGTACATAACCTTATATTAAATCTTGATGTAACGAAAAGCTCTGGCCCAGACGGTATTCACAATGTCTTTCTAAAAAGATATTCAGAGTGGTGTGCTAATTATCTTACTGTAATATTTAAAAAATCATTAATCTCTGCAACAGTTCCCCAGCTGTGGAAATTAGCAAACGTCGTGCCTGTATTTAAGTCTGGAAACAAGCAATTAATACCAAATTACAGGCCAATATCTTTACTTTCTACCAGCTCTAAACTTTTGGAGCATATCATTCATAAATATATTGTAGAATACCTAAATGCACACAATATACTTTCCCGATCACAGCACGGTTTTCGTGCTTGCTATTCTACTGTTACACAGTTGCTTGAATTTACGCACGACGTCGCTTCTTCTCTTAACGACCGAGGACAGATTGACGCCATATTTATTGATTATTCAAAGGCCTTTGACTTGGTTTGCCATGCTAAACTTTTAGTTAAACTTCGCACATTTTTTGGTGACAATAAGCTAGTTGACTGGATAGCAGATTACTTGCGGTCACGCACACAATTTGTTACGTTTAACCATGTGAAATCGTCTGAAGTACAAATCACTTCAGGGGTGCCCCAAGGTTCGGTGCTTGGGCCGCTCTTGTTTATTATCTACATAAATGACGTAGCAGAAATTATCGGTGACACACAAATTAAACTAAGAATGTATGCAGATGACTGCGTTATCTATAACACCATCTCTAGTGTTGAAGATCAGGAAGCCCTGAACAGTGTTTTTTCATTGTTTTGTAATTGGAGTGAAAACTGGCAAATGTCAATTAATTTCAAAAAAACTGTAGCCATGACCTTTTCAAATAAGAAACAGCCTCTTAGTTTTGCATACACTAATAGTGGTGTCAGTCTAGCTCGTGTCACGGAGTTTAAATACCTAGGTGTAACTCTGACAACAAACTTAAAATGGCGCACGCACGTCGAAACAATCTGCAACAAGGCTCTTCGAAAACTTTGGTATCTCCGACGCACTTTAAACAACTCGACAAAAGAATGCAAATTGACAGCGTACAAGACCTTGGTCAGGCCCATACTTGAATATGCGTCGGTTGTTTGGTCGCCTCACCATAAACATGACATAGCTATGTTAGAATCTGTTCAGAAGAAAGCAATAAGGTTTATTTTTTGTCGCTATGACCAGCGGTTCTCGCCTACTTTGCATGCGCATGTTTTATCACTGCAGTCTCTAGAACATCGGCGCACTTGCGATCGTATCATCCTCCTGCATAAGACTGTTCACACAGGCTTGGGTGTTCTAGCGCCCATTTCTTTTGTTGCAGCTTCTGCGCGCCGTACCCGACGATTTGATCCCTTAAACATTACGCCCTTTAGAGCTAGTCTCGACTGCTTTAAGTTTTCCTTTTTTCCGTGGACCGTGGATCTATGGAATGAGCTTGATGGGTCTCTGCGCAGACTCGATGCTCTGCAATTCGAAAAAGAGTTGCGTAGTCATGTATTCTGATAATTTGTTTTACTGTTTGAACATTTGTATTCCACTCCTGCAATGTCTCAAAAACTGAGACAGCAGAATTTGTAAATAAAATAATAAAATAAATAAAATAAATAGCGAAAAAAAGCGAAATAAGCGAGGACCTCTTTTGTATAGTACAATGTGTGTAACACTACTTTTGCGACAACATATAGACAAATTATCACGGCTATGCATCCATTGTAGAGTCATACACAGCTGCAACACCACGACTAAATTTCAACCTTGTGTTGGTTTAGGATCCCTTTATAGTGGTAAGCTGATGATATCTGCATTTGTTTGGCACATACTAAGATGCAGTGAAAGGTGATATGGCGTCATCTGCTAAGCCAGTTACCATGGGCGTCCCTCAAGGTTCAATCTTAGGCCCTCTTCTATTCCTACTTTTTATTAACGACCTACATAGTTCCCTTAATCATACTAACTGTCTTCTTTACGCCGATGACACTACTATTTTTACATCCCAGAAAACAACTGCTGAACTTGAAAGTAGCTTAAACTCCGATCTCTGTAATATTTATCAATGGTGTGTTAACAATCATCTTTATATGAATCCCTCTAAAACTATATTTGTGGTGTTTTCATCCGCACAGAACACATTTCCCTCACCAGTTTCCGTATCTCTTAACAACCATATTATTTCCGTATCGGATCATGTGAAGTTGTTAGGCGTAATACTAGACAAGCATTTGAAATATAACTATCATGTACTCTCAATATTAAAAAAAGCTTCTTTTGGCATTCATGTTCTCATTAAAGCCCGCCCTTATTTTCAGTCACGCATTATTTTATCATTATACTATGCATATATTCATAGCCATCTTTCCTATTGCATTTCATCCTGGGGTAATACATATGCCAGTCACCTGGAGCCCCTTCTACCCCTTCAGAAACGGGCACTACGTCTGATCGCCTTCGCTCCATTTCAATCGCCTTCTACGCCACTCTTTATTTATTTTTCCGTGCTTCCAATTAATCTTTTGTTCACTCTAAAGTTAGCTATATTGATGTACCGCCTCATTTATCATGGTCTATGTGTTTCAGGGCTATCCACACAACATCTTGTCAATACTAATAACACCAGGTTTTCAGCCTGTCACAATTTCCTTCTCCCTAAAGTGCGTAGCAATTATGGAAAACTAACTCTTAAATTTACAGGTGTATCCGTATGGAACAACATACCACTTGAAATAAAGTTATGTCCCACATTCTATTCGTTTCGCAAAATGTTTAAAGAGTACCTAATCACAAAACGTGTTTTCTAAACTCTGCCGTCGTGCCTTACTCCTAATTTTAGTATTTCTTTTACTCACTATACCACTTGCTGTTGCACAGAACTTCTCTTGCCTTGTTATTATAAAATTTTAACCATTCTTTGTTTAATTCGTACAAAGTGTTTTTCACTGCTTGCTGCATTGTTATCGCAATTTACTTATTCTCTAACGGAAGTCCCCCCGACAGTTTTCTAACTTCGGGACTTCCTCTGTACTGTAGAATTTTATTCATGTAATGTATTCATTCCTGAAATAAAGTTTGATTGATTGATTGATTGTAATCTCATTTAGAATGCACGTCATGTGGCTTCATTGTATATGTGGCCACAAGTGACTCTGGTTGCAAAGCAATATGGCAGAGCCTAAACAGACGTCACCGACCACTCCAATCTGAACTTGTTTTTGCTACTTGCCCATTATCATCCCAGTGAAAAATGAATAATTGAATCTGCTACAGATATGTGCTAGGTTATGCTAAGGACCAAGTATGAAGGGTGTTTTGTCATTATTGAGATCAGTTATTTGTTCAAGAACACTTGCTGTCAAACACAAATACATTGCTGTCGAAGCATCAAGACTCAAATATAAAGCAAAAAAAAGTGTCTCTTTAAAAATTACAGGCCACAAGGCAAGATAAATATTTGATATACTTGGGATGTAAGGCACGCACAAGAGGTGCTGCCATATTATACTTTTTCTTGTGTTGAAACCTGCTTGCTTTACTCACCCAACACACCTGTAAATATGCCGTGAAAACACCAAGGAGCTGATGCAGCAAGGTTGAACACATGTCCAGGGATTCCACCAATCCTAGGCAGCCCTACAGCCTCCACAGTCCTGCAACCATTTGTAAGATAAATATAGTTCTACCCAAAGTTCTTGGTTTACAGACACACATGCAAGACGCATAACCACTCTATAGGAAGTTTGCATGATAATGCGCTGGGTAGCAAAACGGATGCCAATATCAAGTATCCCGGCCTGCCGCTTCTTTCTTTCCGTTCTTAATTAATCAATCCATGGTTAATACATAATCCCCCAATGTGAAGTGTACTGGCAGTCCGGTGAAGAATTGCAATGTATTTCGAACACAGTCCGATTCGTGGCAAGTAAGCATGCAATAGGGTTTTGTCAGCTGTTCGAGAAAAGAGCACGAAGTTTAGCTAAAACCCATGTTTTTTATAAACACCATTCAATTTGATATAAAAGTTGTGAGCATTATGTAAAGGAACACGGATTCATGTTTAATCAATGATTTCTTATAATGTAGTTATATGAATGCAATTAACTGAATATGAAACGATAATTTTTGCTCGAGAATTTAGAGTTATGAACACTATCGCGCTTGCCAGCTGCATCTTGTCCAAAACAGCGGCAAGATAGGCTAGTTTCTGTAGGTGAGCAGTAATGAGCAGTGCAAAGTAACAACAAGAAACACCAGTAACAACAGTATGAGGCAAGCACAGACTGCCAACTGTATACATTATTACACAAAAGTTCGCCTGAATATCAGTCAGACAACTTGTGCAAATGAAGGTCCAGTTGGGCATGAACAAGTTACGAAATCAACAATGCCTGCTTTCACTAACAGGACTCTCATTCACATAAAGTATGCAGCGATAGGCCCCTACCGAGGTACGTCACAGCATGATGTCACTGGCACATGTAAAAGGTGTGGCTGGAAAAACACTCCCGCTGGTGGCTCAGCCCGGTACAGTCGTGCGGTGTTTGGGGCAAGTTTTAATTTTTCAAAGCTTACACTTCACGTTACAATGTCGACATTAGCTGTAGTATGTGTCAGCAAACATCCAGCTGTGTGGTAAACTGTGTGGTAAAATATTTGCCACGCTGTCTGTTTATCTTGAAGTGAACACACGTGGTGGCCTGTGCGAGCAACAGCGGCATAGTCTTCAAAAATGTGCACTGTTGATTGCGGCATGTAGTGTGCATTGAAAGGTATTGAGAATATCGGTTCAACTGAGAATACTGTGTGTGGTGTGTGCAGTGTCAATAACAATGTGTCTTGTTTGCGAAGACGTTAGCACTCATGGCAGGGACCGGTCGATGAAAAACTTGATTCGGCATTTTAGTCAAGGTAAATATGCACTTGACGCGACCATCTGCGAGTGGGTACATTTCGGCGTTTGCGCTGTGTGCAGAAAAAAATTGCAAGGTCACCGGGCTGGAAGATACCATTTGCTGAAGCTGCATGTATGAATCGCCCCGACGAGTACGCAAGCTCAATGAAGGTATAACTCGTTTTATCGAAGGCCTCATATGTCTTCATGTAATAAGCAGAGATTCTTGTTTCACATATACTCAGTACCTTTACCGCTCGATATTCATGAAGTGACAATGTAAACAACAAGTTTGTTTGTTAGGTCCTAAGGGAGCAATGTAAATATGCAAATAAGTTGTAGGTGTCAGATGCAGCGATGTAACTGCACAAAAGATTACGTATATATTAGGCTACAGGTTTAGAATCGCATACATCTCAGTGGTCTATCAGGAACGTCACAAACATCTTCCTTGCCAACCAGCCCTTGCACAGAGGGAGGGAATGGCTGGCACGGTGCTCGAAGTGACGTCACACTATTTGCAAACATAGAGAGGTTTCTTACTTAGGCAACATTTTGCACAATATATTTTTTAGATGCAAGACTGTACTCATCCACATTGATCATACTGATGTCTTTTGTTGTTACTTTGTGCTGTGAATTACTAGGCATTTAGTCTTCATGATCTTTAAAAGCAAATTTCAATGTTCTCTCTCATATTGCTGACAACTGTGTTGTTGCATAAATTGGGCAAAAAAGCAACACAGAAAGGCTGTCACAATAAATACACCAACATGGGTATTCTCCTGCAAACAAAAGTCGGCACTGGTCCTGTCATTACCCGTCTTCCTTCTCTCTTTGCCTTGTTTGTGCTGAAACAGCCAAACACCTGATGAGTTAGATGAGAAATATTAACGCATCAAAACTATAAGTGCTTGCATCAGCAACTACACAACAGCGTGATAACCGCACCCCTGCCACACAGCAGCGAAACATGTTTTGAACATGCTGGCAGTGTATTATTTTATAAAAAGCAACTCTGGCAGATTACAAAATCTCACATTGTGCATGCAAGTTTTCTTCAAAGTCAGGCGTACAATGTAGGTGCTGGCCGGTACATTATTAGTTACAAGCAAAGGCGTCTTGCAGGTACACATGCAGATTGCATGAACACCTCTCTCTCTCTACACTAGGCACACACATTATATCTTTTAACAAGCACACGCCACTGTTTAGGGGCATAATAACGCTCTACCATGAACGTATGCTAATCAACCCACTCAGGCGGTTGGCTAGGTGAATCGAGCCAAGTTACAAATTGTATCGCCCGCGAACGTAAACAAAATGCTGCTTTGCATCGAATGGCACTGCAGGCTTCGTTTAATCAACAACGTAGCAAGCGCCATGTGCGTCTTCCTCACTACATTGCACATATGAAAAAAATCGATCACCATACACATGCATGTTGCCGCAGTTGTCTCGAATTAGCTCCAGTAAGGCCGCGCCGATGCGCCATGGCTCTGCTGGCGTTAGCATTGTCAAAGCGAATCGGCAACCGCACTCGCAAAGGCGCGTAAGGCTGCCATTTCACGACGCCTCGTTCGAGTGCAGCAACACACAGTTGCACTGAGTGGCATACTTGGTCTACATAAAAAAGTGTCCCCCTTACCTTTAGTTTCTCTCACACTGTCCTGAGGGAAGCGACCACAGGCATCAGCCGTCACCTCGGAGTCCTTCGAGCGCCCGCCCAACCCGCCGATTCCTTAGACGACTCGCACTTGATCCGCACTCGAACAACCGCGGGAATAGGGCGCAATCTTAGCACATCACACGAACGAGGAACGGCGCTTCCTTGCGTAAATTTAACATTTCATGCTCTCGTGTGTAGCAGCGCGAACACATAGACGCACCGAAACGGCATGCCCACGAAAACAAAGAAGACAAACAACATCTGGCTTTAGCTGTGAATGGATTTGACTTGGATATCTGTGTGAGGAAAATAAAAAAAAAACGTCTGTCGCTGCTATAAACTAAAAAAAAATGTATGTTATCTGACAAAATAACTTTAAAACTGATAAACGGTTATTCGAAAAACAAGTTACAACTTATGAATATTTTCCAGGTCTTTGTTTTGTTTTTGTTCTAGCAGACGACAGCTTCCTACTGCTTCTACGACAGACGTAGTGCGGTTTCACGTTCGGTGCGTGTCGCCGACGCAAAGCTCTACAGTAGTGATATCAGAGTTATCAATTCTCAATGAATCATGGGATGGCTACAAAGCAGTAACATTTTGACATAGTGCAGTACGCAATCTTTCAAGGTATGACATTTCTTTGCTCCGAAGCAAATCGAAGCAAGCCGGCCTGCGCAATCAGCTAATGTCGCCACTTCGCGAGGCATGGTCGTGCGCAATAGCGTCGCGCCCCGCGCTCGATTTGTCATCAAGCAATAGAGCTACTAAGTGGAATACAGCTAGATGCAGGGATTAATGGCGTATCACTCTAATTCCCTGTGGTCGCCGACTCAATCGCAAGACAGCCCCGGGAAACAACCTTCAACTGCTTAAGCTTGTGTGTGGGTGTAAAAATACTTGTTTTCATCCGCGGCAGGGCAGCAATCTATAGTTGAAAGACATGCGAAAAGCATGTGACGTATATACAATCCCAAAACGTATGCACACACCACTAGATACGATCGCATATCGTACATAAATATGCCAACACATAGCGTGTAAAAAGCAAATTTATATACATAACTTAAACTCACTGTACCCCTCAGCGCGAATAGCTTAGCAAGCTAACGCACTCAGTTCACGTACGCGAGCACAACTGAGTGGCGCAAGTTCGAGTCCCGTCAAGTCTAATTTTTTTGTTTTTTTTTTCAACGTTTTTATTGTGCTGCTATCTTTTCTAATGCCTTAGGTTCTAAAACAAAATAAAAGCAATATTGCGTTCAAGTACGCATGTGGGACTGTGTTTTTTGCGCAACAGTTATTAGTATTTTTATTTTCATTATTAATTTTTTTATTTATTTCACATTATAACAAAATTAAGAACTAAGGGGAACATTGGGTCTGCTTGATTGTGAAGGGACTCGAGAAGTGAGAAAACTCAAACCAAAAAATTTATTTGAGAAAAAACTGAGCATTTCACAGCCGGACCAGTTTCTTCAAGGGTAGGCCCTAGGTATGCGCGAGACTTGCTATATGACTCATCTCAAGCTGTGGCAGTTGAGGGAAGGCAATATCACCGAGAAGCAGTTCCAAAATTTTGGTTGATGTTTTTTTATTCTTCCAAAATAAGGGCTGCACAATTGTGATCGAGCCAAACCAAGAATTGCGGGCACGAAGTCATGAGACAGAAAATGAATAATGTTGATTGTTTGAAAAATTGCCCTTAATAAAAGGAAGAGTTATGGAGTGCTACGTAGCTTAAGTCACAGTACGAATTTTATATATACATATAGATAGTTTAAAATGGACAGTGTTGCACACACAGGCATTGGTTAAATTTCTTTGCAGCACAGTTGAAGCATCTATGTAGAACTGAAACATCAAGAGAAGCTCATGCGTCCTCACTTTATTGCGCTTTACATAGCTTGTATGCGTCCATGCAGCCATGATATATTTTAAAGCATTTGTTTAACCTATAATCTTGTTATTCATTAAAGCTGGCCCATAAGTTGTGTCTTATGTAGCACTACAATTGAAGCGTAATCTGCATGGTGGTCTGAAACGTAATGCTTCTGAAAATCTCAAAACGATCCAGCTCTACACACGACCATCCGTGCATCAATGATAAGCACCATTATGTGTTTGTACATATCAGTTGTGCTCTCATACTTAATTATTTTTCTGACCACTCCCTCTGCCCCTACCTCGTTTCTGTCGGGAAGCTGTGGCAAGTTCTGTATAGCTGTATTTATATTGTAGGAGCACATACTATCAATAAAAAATTATTTTTAGGCTACACGCAATTAGTTTTCATAGATTTTCATTTCTTTTGTCGGTGCTCAGGAGAGCTAAGCTCATGGTCGATATTTTAAAATGACTTTTCTCTTTGCCACTGTTAATGAGAACAATTTCACTAATATTGACAAGTTCATTCACATTGAATTTAGTTCTCATTATTATTGTTTCTACCAAAAAACGAGCCCTTGAAGTTATGCTTTTTTGCTTGATTTGTTTTCGTGTGACAGCATGCAAGTAAAATGACAGTTATTGTCATTCCTTCTGAATGACACATTTTCCGTGTGACAGACTTTAGCACCTGGTCATCTGCAGAAGTTGTATTCATTCTGGAAAAGGGTGAACAGCGGTGACTGACAACACAGACTAGCCTGCGTTATTCTTTTGTACTATATATGTCACTGTGCATTCATTTATAACTTTATAGAGCTTGGATTTCCTGCTGAAAATGTGACAGCAACTGTAGAGTTTCCACATTTTTGCAACAATCCACATGCCTTTCATACACTATTGCACATTTTCGTAAGCACCTTACAAAATCTGTATATTTCCGTAAGACCTTACATTCTGCATTTTCCTTATGAAAGCTTCTGTACACTCCATACGCTTTCCTTATACTTCCATATCTTCTATCATGAACTCTCCGTATGCTCCATAAGTTTCCTTATCTTTCCTTATCCTTCCATATACTCCATAAAAAGCTTTCCATATATGCCATACATTTGCCTTATCTTTCCGCATACTCCATAAAAAGCTTTCCGTATACGTCATACCATTTCCTTATCCTTCCTTATACTCCATAAGAAGCTTTCCGTAAATGCCATACAACTTCCGTATATTTCCATAAAACTCCATATTTTTTCCGTATGTAGCATAAGGAAATGTTACGGAGTCCATATATTTTCCGTAAGATTTCATACGGAACGTTTCAGTAGGGAACGCGTACGCTGTCAGCGTCGTAGATTATCAAGGCCGAGAATTGGCGTCGGCCACGGTCAACGCACTCAATTCAGACGCCGCAGAAGAATCGGCAATCACACTAGCAACCACAACATGTACAGACACCTCGGTGATTTTCACCGTCTCACAAACCGCCTGCTGGAATTTTGCTAAGGGCCGTATCTCAGCCAATGCCATCAATATTTTGAAAAGGCGAAGCATTCCACTCCCATACACTTGTATAATATGGGTGCCTGGACACAAGGGTCTGCAGGGAAATGAAGCGGCCCACGCAGCTGCCCGCGAGCACGTCAGCCAGGCTGCTCCTGCCCACAAGACATTTGACCTGTCGTTGAAAAGACGGAAGCTGTTCAAAACACCTACTCGTTGTTACTCCACCATTACAGGCTGGAGTGACGAGTATACCCTCCATCACACACAAAATTGACAAAAGAGGAAAGCATAATACTGTGATGCCTGCAAAGCAGCGCATACACACATGGGGCCCTGATGCACTGTCTCTACCCAACGAGATATAGCTCTATGTGCGTGCTTCTCAACCTACCGGTCACCCTGGCACACTTGCTTCTTGCAAGCCAGTGTATTGCCAGACGTAATTTGCAACAACACACGACTGATAATGAAGCAGGACGAACGAATGACACCTAACAGAAACGTGGGAGGCGACGCTCGCCCTCGAGAACCTAGAAGACTAACAACAACTCGTTGCCAGGGCCAAGAGGGCAGTAAAGCCAGAGGGTTCCTGGACTAAGGAGCCCTCCCACCTCAGGGTGACACCGGGCATTGCTCGGGGCACTGTTTCAAAATAAACGTTTGCTTCTCTCTTTCTCTCACCACGTATTTACATGTTACACCGCAAATGTCGTCGAAAGACAATATATTTTCGTTTGGAGAGAGTAAACAAATCGTCTATTTGACGTTCTGCGCAAGAAAATCTGTGAATGGTATTCTTGAGGCGCTGCGTTGAGTGCCTCGAGCGTGCAGCGGAGCCGCACGAGCGCATTACATTACGTCACACGTGAGACATGAGCGCTATTTGGCAGTTATCCTGCAAAACAAGGCGCGTGCCGGGCGCACCCGTCTCTGATGTGATAAGCTGTAGAACTCAAGACGACGGGTAGCTGACACCACCCTGTCGTCTTAGCAAAGCGTTGGAAACACTTGCCGTTTCGTGCAAGCGTCGCATGGCCAGCGCAGCGTTGTAAAGTCTACGATCCTTAAAATTACTTATGAATGCATCTTCTAGTAAAAATACAAATACATAATATTGATGTGTTGTTCTTGTGCCACAGATATGCGCAATAATTGCTTTTTAGTTGACAATCGCATCCGCATGAATGCTGAACCTTGATCAATGTTGGTGGCTGCTGCGGATAGGGTGGGCCATTTGGAGTGTCGTTTGTTCACGTTGAAACCATTTAGGGTTGACAAACAGACAAATATGCAGACATACAGGCAAAATTTTCTGTCCAAGGTTCCCGATAATGACAACCGTCTTTTAAAGTCCCAACATTGTGAGACGAGTCATAGGGAGACTTTAGAGTGTCCCCAGAGAGGCCAGTGTTAACGCGGGCCAGGTGACGACACTGCGTGTAGAGATGAAAATTCTTCAGAGAAAGGAGCTGGCGAGGGTGCAAAAGCCGAAAGAAAAGAGACGCCCAGAGCGACACCCGGCGAGCGACCATGGAAGGGAAAAAATGAAAAAAAAAGCTGGTAGTGCGTTGAGCAGCCGTATTGTAAACAAATGTCCCAAACGGTAGGATTGCGTCCAAGTTCGTGTGGTTGGGGTAAATGTACACCGCTATCACGCCTGGGAGGATCCGATGAAAGCGTTCAGTCAATCCGTTGGTCTGCGGGTGGTAACTAGAAGTGGCCTTGTAAACAGTGTTTGAGACATGCTAAACGTGGTCGACAATAGAAGAGAGAAAAACTTTGCCACGGTCACTCAAAAAACGCTTGGGGCTCCATGGCTCAAAACGTTGTGGCGAAGGGAGAAATCGGCGATCTCCGTGGCAGTACCAGATTGTTTAGAAGCTGTTTCTGCGTAGCGCGTACGGTGGTCGACGGCCGCGACAATCCAACGATTCCCATTTGATGATATTGGAAGAAGGCCATAAAACTCGATTCCGATAACTTTAAAAGGCAAGGCTTTACAAGGAAGATATTGCGTTAAGACAGCCGGAGCAGTTGTGGGTCACTTTCGCTGTTGGCGATGGACACAGGAGACGACGTACTTAGCATTGACTAAAGAGAGACGAGCCAAAAACAACGACATCGTATTTTGTCGTAAGACTTGTGATAGCCTAGATGACTGGTGGTTGGATCAATATGAAAAGCTCCCAGAACTTCACGCTGCAGAGAACGTGGGACGACGGGTACCCACTTGTTGCCATCGATGTCCTAAATGTAGTGGTCTAAAGCGCCACCGATAAGCTTAAATTGTTAAAGTTGTCAACGGAGTCGGGCCTTTAGAGAACTAGTAGAGGGGTCATGCGGTCAACAGTAGTGCGGCAGTATGGGTCGACACACTGTTGTGAAACAAGGACGGATGGGGTGCCGGGTGATGAACTAAGCGATGCGATTGGAGAGGTGGTGCCGTTTTGAAGTAGCGATGGTGAGTGGTCTCCATTAGGCAATGGACAGAGCGACAGAGCATCAGCATTTTGGTGCTTCTTGCCAGATCTGCTGGCGCCATCGGAATCGTACTCCTGCAAGCGAAGCACCCAGCGACCGACGCAGCCCGACAAGGTTTTCAGCGATGAAAGCCAGAGTACGTCATTATGGTCGGTAACAAGGGTAAAGTGACGGCCGTAAAAAAGTGGTTGAAATATTTGCACTGCTCAAACAGCGAAGTACTTCTGGCCGGTGATAGTATAATTCTTTTCTGTGGCGGTAAGAACACGACTTGAGTAAGAAAGGACACATTCGCGTGACTTGTCGCGCTGTGAGAGACGAACCTAGACCATAACTACTAGCGTCGGTGTGAAGGATGGGTGTGCTTGCATCGAAGTGGTGCAGTACCGGATCTGACGTGAGGGCTTGCTTCAATGCCGTGAAAGCCCTTTCGCAGTCTTCGGACCAAACGAAGGTGACTTTACTTGCAATGAGTTGATGGAGTGGAGATGCCAGCTCCGCGAAGCCCCGTATGAAGCACCGGAAGTAAGAAGCTAACCCAAGAAAGCTGCGCACTTAATTTTGACGTAGAGGACAAGGAAAGTCGAGGACGGCGGCAAGCTTCTCGGGGTCCCACCGAATTCCTTCTTTCCTGACGAGGTGGCTGAGAACCTTAATTGCCTTGCTAGCAATGGTACATTTCTTTTTGTTAAGCTGTAAACCGGCTTTTGCAAGGCATGTGAGGACTTCGTCAAGACGTTGTAGATGTTGCGACAATGGGAATGAAAGTACTACTATGTCATCGAGATAGCACAGACACGTCTTTCATTTGCAACCACAAATTACGCCGTCTATAATGCGCACAAAGGTGCTTAGTGGATTACAGAGTCAAAATAGCATCACATTAAACTCGTACAATCCATCTGGCATTCAAAAGGTCATCTTCTCTGTGTCAGACTATGACATTCGTATCTACCTGTAACCTGACCTAAGGTAGAGGCTATTAAAATACTCCGCGCCCTGTATTGAATCTAGTGCGTCATCGATCCGAGGAAGAGGATAAATATTCTGGCGCGCTATTTTGTTTAACGCACGGTAATCGACGCAGAAACGAACTGTCCCATCTTTCAATTGAATGATAACAACTAGAGATGACCAAGTACTCGAGAGAGGACGCATGATGTTGCATCGTAGCATGTCGGAGAAGTTTTACACGATGATCTTTCATTCTGTCTGAAACACGCGATATGGACGTCGATGTACAATACGAGAGCCGCAAGTCCGGACGCTCTGAGTAGCGGTAGTAGTCATTTTGAGGACGGGGGCATTGACGTCAAATACAGAACGGTGTCTATTCAACAGGGCGAGCAAATTTTCAGTTTGAGCAGGTGTCAAGTTAGTGCTAACGGTTGCCGGCACATTTGTGGAAGAGACCATAAATGGCAGTGTTGGTGACTTTCGGACATCGTTTTTGTTGTTCGGAAGAGTAACAATCGCAACAGGCTCACCCTCGACCGCACAAGGTACTGTTGAGCCACAAGGGGGCAGTACAGATTCGGGGGTCGGATTAAGGGTGGTAAGGTAGGTAGACCCATTAATGAAGCGAATAAGCCCTGGTGGAATCACAATGGCCTTACGTAGGGTATGGCTGTAAGGAAGAATGAGTACGTCAGCATCCAAAATGTTGGTGCAAATAACACTTACAATTCCTTCGATGTATGGCTGAAGTACATAATCTGACTTGGTGACAAGGCGGGTGCGTCCGTCGTGTTCAAGCGGGGAATAGTCAATGACATTTAGATGCAGGAGGCGCTGATGACAAGATATTGAAGCGGACGCAGAAGATGAGAAATCCCACCTAAAAATGAGAGCGTGGGTACACTAACGAAATACCGAGAAAACGATGCGGTGACGGGTGCCTTCTATGCAGACACGAATAATACACTGTGCAAGTGGACGAATGAGATCTTTGGTCGCCGCACGGAGAAGTGGGCTGTCACAAGGCGTGGTAGCTTTTCAAAGGCGTTAGCAAAAGTCAGCACGAATAATCGAAACGGCAGCGCCAGTGTTTACGAGAGCCTCAACGCGTGCGCCTTCCACAAACACTGCTATCAAGTTGGATGGCAACTCTGGAGGAATTGTTAGCTGTTCGGTGGATGCAAAGTCTCCTCCTAAAACTGCATCAGGCAGTTTTCTACGTGAGCGTTCGTGGAATGCGAGGCGGGCCACAGAGGCGACACTAAACGGTGACCTGGTGACGGCGACCTCGGGCGAGACGTACGGGAATTCCCAGGCATGTGAGTATGGTAGATAGGAGACTGTGAACGGTGATAGGATGAGCAGGGAGGGTGGTTGTAGGTAGTTCATGGTCGGACGGAAGCTTCGATGTTCTTCAGGAGCGTAGCCGTGCTGCTAGTCTTGTTGGCGTCTTCGACAAAACCGGACGATATGTTCTCGATAGCCACAGTAGCAACAGATGGGACAAGGAGAGCTCTGAGAGGCGTAGTAAGGCGATGCATGCACTCGTGGTGACAACGAAGCCACAGGCGTATGGTCTTTTGGTGTAGGCACAGAAAAGGGTTGGTGTGGCAGAAATCGCGGAAACTTTGGCGTACGTGGCCGTTTGGCACACGCAGGGACCGTTGCATCACTTCGGACGTGATGGGAACGTGATGTATTGCCTAATATGGCCTTGCAAGCCAGAGCAGCGCCCGTGAAGCTCTTCACGAAAGATGTCGCAAATAAGCGACCGTAAGTCGAGAGATGCAGGCAAACGAATATCGGTGGCTTTGTAGCAGTGGCGAAGAGACTGAAGCTCGCCAAGTCGCTGGCAGATGGATATAAGGTCCTGAGTGGTGGCAGGATTTTGCGTGGCGAGGGCGTGCTGGCGACGGGATTGATGCCTTTATTAATGTGGCGTATTTGGTCTTTCAGAGACATGATGGAGTTAACACACTTGCACAGTGGAAGGACATCCTAAATATACCAGTTGTAGGAATCACCCAGCAGCTGCGTGCGTTCAGCGAACTTGTTCTTTGCTGCCTCAGCGCGAACTTTAGGGGCATCAAAAAATCGCACGAAGTTGCTGCGCGAAAGTGTACTGGTTGGGAAGATCCCGGTGGTCGTTTCAGAACCGAGTTTTGGCGACATCCGACAAGTAAAATGGGACGCTGCGCAACTTCTGTGGATTGTCTCACCTGTTCAAATTGCTGATGAGGTCGTAGTTCTTGACCCAGTCTTCTACATTATCATCTCAAAAACCGGAAAACACAGGCGGATCACGCAGCCGAATGTTGTTGGGCAGAGCAAGCGGTGGTGGCTGCATTTGGACGATGACGTTGGATGGGTCAGGATCTCCTTGGGCAGCTATGGCAAGGGGTTGTTCGCGATGACCCGAGTGGAGCTCCAACGAGAACGGCCGAAACGACTTGGGGAAACGAAACGCACCGTCCACCCCACCACTTGTATATATATATATATATATATATATATATATATATATATATATATATATATATATATATATATATATATATATATATATATATATATATATATATATATATATATATATATATATATATATATATATATATATAAGACACC
This sequence comes from Rhipicephalus microplus, assembly GCF_043290135.1. Taxonomy (NCBI): domain Eukaryota; kingdom Metazoa; phylum Arthropoda; class Arachnida; order Ixodida; family Ixodidae; genus Rhipicephalus; species Rhipicephalus microplus. Next base: position 158,217,845 of record NC_134704.1, read on the forward strand.
AGAAGAAGCGAACGAGCAAACGAAAAACGATGCTTTATTGCCAACGTTACGGCCGGGGACCGGCCTTCGTCAGGGCATACGTGCATATTACTATAACACGCACTTCTTAACGACATAGCATGGGGGCCCCCAATTGTGAATAGCCCCGCCACGGTGGTCTAGTGGCTAAGGTACTCGGCTGCTGACCCGCAGGTCGCGGGTTCGACTCCCGGCTGCGGCGGCTGCATTTCCGATGGAGGCGGAAATGTTGTAGGCCCGTGTGCTCAGATTTGGGCGCACGTTAAAGAACCCCAGGTGGTCAAAATTTCCGGAGCCCTCCACTACGGCGTCTCTCATAATCATATAGTGGTTTTGGGACGTTAAACCCCACAAATCAATCAATCAAATCAATTGTGAATAATCACTCTTAGCAATATTGACATACATGTTAACAAAAAGATATTCAGACATGCGCAGCATTTTGTTGATAGCGGAGCAGCAGTGCGCTATACTGCATATGGTAGGGCAAGGTGACTTGAAAACATAGATACAAATAATAAGATGGACACTTGTGATATCGCAACATTTGTGAATGAACAAAAAAAGGCAATGCCATGGTAAGTTACGCTCGTTGTCAATGAAATATACATGAGCATAATATCACCATTGGTGTCACAAATGTGGTAATACAGTGTGCATGCGTTATGGTCAACTAACTAATGTGTCACCAATGACACCGCAACGTAATCACGGCAGTGAACAAACGTGTATGTGGACTACGGCGGTTGATTTATCTGTTTTGCCGGTAAAAACGTAAGCCTCCCTGAGTTCTCGTTTATTCCAGACGCTATGGCGTTAAATTTATGAATAAGAAAAGATTCGCAGACCTCCCTTTCGTAGTGCGATTTAAAACCAGATTCGAGTATTGTGGCAGTTATGTTGTTGAAAGAGTGGCCTGGGGTAGCGAAGTGTTTGGACAGGGGAAGGCTAGGCAGGCACCTGATGTGTGACCTGTGACTATGGAAGCGAAACCGGAAAGCTGTCTCCGTTTGACCAATATATTGGAGGTCACACAATGAGCATTGGAGCAAGTATATTGCATTGCTCTTGTCGCAGTCGAAATTGCCTTTTATCCAGAGAGTGAAGTTTGACGCAGAGCTCTTAACAATACGCGACGTGGTCATGTGGGGGCACACCTTGCAGCGTGCCTTGTTGCATGGGTGACACCCCACATGGCCTGGCGTTGATAGTTTGGATGACGTAAGTATGTCTCGCAAGTTTGTCGATCGGCGGTAAACTGCTCGTGGAGGCTCCGGGAAGATGTATTTGAGACGATTGCTCTACATTAGTATGTTGTAGCGCCTTTTGAGAATCGCGTTAGCATTCGGAATTGACGGAGAATGTGTCAGAATTAAATTGATGTGCTTCCGGTGCGCAGGTTCTTTATTTGATTTTAGAAGCGCTCTTCGGTCCATTGCATCGGCGCGCATGATCGCGTTATCGATAATCTGAGGTGGGTACTGTTGTACAGTTAGGGCATCACGAAAGCTTATCACAGTTTTCAACAAAGTCTGAATTTTCAGAGCACAGCCTTTTGAAACGAAGTGCTTGACTGTAGGGTATACTCGTACAAACTATCAGCTAGACCTAACGTAGTAAACGTTTCAAACGTGGTTTTATCTGACTCAAAAATGAGTGTGCTTGCTCGGGGCTTAAATTTATGTCCAGCTCCTGGCGGCTACAATGAATTTAACTTGATAAAAGACTTATATGTATTCGCGCGCAGTATGAGGCTAAGCGAATTCTTCCATAAACGTTCATTATTCAAGAGTAACATGTCTTCGCATCAACACTGGACGCCGCCAACACAACGTGATAAATTCCTCGATATGTACACTTCTGCAGTTCAGCGTGACATTCTGCAGGCTTATGGAAACCGAATTTCATTCAAAGCAAACCTCACATTCAAAGAACGGAATGCAGTTAAATGTTTACAAGAACGCACAGATATTGTAATAAAACCCGCTGATAAAGGAGGCGCAATCGTGATAATGAACACAACGGACTACGTTTGTGAAGAACAGAGACAGCTAGATAATGACACGTTTTACAAGCGACTCAGTGAAAACCCCATCGAAGAATTTAAGGACATCGTTACTGATACAATCAAGCATTTATTACTGAATGACAAACTTCCCAATAAAGCAAAGTACTCATTAGTCCCACTGAGCCCTGTTGCAGGAAGGTCTTACCTATTGCCTGAAATACATAAGCCCAATAACCCCGGTCGTCCTATAGTGTCAGGCATTGACACTGTCACCGAACTACTTTCAAGCTATGTCGATGGCCTGATTAGTATACTACCTCCAACTTTTCCATCCTATCTGAAGGACACTTTTCATTTCCTCGCTGACATCATCCACCTGAATATACCTGCTGACTCATTTCTGGTAACATTAGATGTTGCGTCACTTTATACTAATATTCCCCACAAAGACGGCATTCGTGCAGTAGTGGATGCTTATAACGACTCATCATGTGACAAATCTGTTGAGAGCTGTACATTAGCCACATAATTAAAACTCATCCTGGAGCTTAACAATTTTCAGTTCGACGGTGTTCACTACGTACAAGTTAGTGGCACTTCAATGGGCACCACAATTGGTCAAAATTACGCGAATATATTCATTGGCCAATTGGAAAATCATTTTCTTTCAACGTGCAGACTACAGCCATACTACTACAAATGTTTTATAGACGACATTTTTTTATTTTGCATCACGGCGAAGCGGAACTAATGGCTTTCATTGCAGATTTTAACAAGGTTCATTCATTTATTTCATTGTAACAATCCTACTCGAAGGCATCCATCTGTTGCCTGGATGTAACAGAATTCCTTTGCGGCGAAAAATTATCTACTAAAGTATACAAAAAACCCACCGATGCTCCCCGATACCTTCATTTCAAAAGCAGCCATGTAAAACATTGTAAGACGAGTATACCCTACAGTCAAGCAGTTCGTTTCAAAAGGCTGTGCTCTTAAAATTCAGACTTTGTTGAAAACTGTGATAAGCTTCGTGATGCCCTAACTGTACAACAGTACCCGCCTCAGATTATCGACAACGCGATCATGCGCGCCGATGCAATGGACCGAAGAGCGCTTCTAAAATCAAATAAAGAACCTGCGCACCGGAAGCACATCAATTTAATTCTGACACATTCTCCGTCAATTCCAAATGCTAACGCGATTCTCAAAAACCACTACAACATACTAATGCGGAGCAATCGTCTTAAAGACGTTTTCCCGGAGCCTCCACGAGCAGTTTGCCACCGATCGACAAACTTACGAGACATACTTACGTCATCTAAACTATCAACGCCAGGCCATGTGGGGTGTCACCCATGCAACAAGGCACGCTGCAAGGTGTGCCCCCAAATGACCACGTCGCGTATTGTTAAGAGCTCTGCGTCAAACTTCACTCTCTGGATAAAAGGCAATTTCGACTGCGACCCGAGCAATGCAATCTACTTGCTCCAATGCTCATTGTGTGACCTCCAATATATTGGTCAAACGGAGACAGCTTTCCGGTTGCGCTTCAATAATCACAGGTCACACATCAGGTGCCTGCCTAGCCTTCCCCTGTCCAAACACCTCACTACCCCAGGCCACTCTTTCAACAACATAACTGCCACAATACTCGAATCTGGTTTTAAATAGCACTATGAAAGGGAAGTCAGCGAATCTTTTATTATTCATAAATTTAACGCCATAGCGTCTGGAATAAACGAGAACCCAGGAAGGCTTACGTTTTTACCGGCAAAACAGATAAATCAACCGCCGTAGCCCACATACACGTTTGTTCACTGCCGTGATTACGTTGCGGTGTCATTGGTGACACATTAGTTAGTTGACCAGAACGCATGCACACTGTGTTACCACATTTGTGACATCGATGGTGATATTATGCTCATGTATATTTCATTGACAATGAACTTAACTTATGACATTGCGTTTTTTTGTTCATTCACAAATGTTGCGATATCACAAGTGTCCATATTATTTTTGTATCTATGTTTTCAAGTCACCTTGCCCTACCATATGCTGTATAGCGCACTGCTGCTCCGCTATCAAAAAATACTGCGCACGTCTGAATATCTTTTTGTTAACATGTATGTCAATATTGCTAAGAGTGTTTATTCACAATTGGGGGCCCTCATGCTATGTCTTTAAGAAGTGGGTGTTAGTGTAATATGCACGCATGCCCTGACGAAGGCCGGTCTCCGGCCGTAACGTTGGCATTAAAGCATCATTTTTCGTTTGCTCGTTCGCTTCTTCTGGTGACTTATAACGTGACCGGAATCCAGGAAGACTTTCAAGTAATATATATATATATATATATATATATATATATATATATATATATATATATATATTGTAATGAATTAATGAATTTAAATAACGGACGCTCTGCTGGCAATGAAGAAGACGACGATGATCGGTGGCTGCAGTGGTAGCTCGCGCACGCCGTTCACCATTAGACAGACCTGCCTGTTAAAGCTCATTTTGCCAAGCTGCGTCTGAACGTTTCTCGACGTACAACACCTCTATTTTGAGTGGTTGAGGTGCCGGGGTTCCCATCAACCTGGAACTTCGCAATCGGACGCTACCCTCACCGTTCACCATGACTGCTCCTGGCCCTTCTCAAGCTGCCTTACCAACGACAGTCTACTGTACTGGCGTGCCTCGGCAACGCGACCCACCAATTTTTCGCGGCAACGACGAACAAGACGTCGAGGACAGGCTCGTCGAGTACGAAATCGTAAGCGCTTCCAACAAGTGGAACGCCTGCGACCAGCTCACAAACGTGCGCTTTTACCTCGATGATGTGGCCAGCCTCTGGTTCAAGAACCACGAAGGCGAAATCACAACATGGTCCGCCTTCAAGACCACCATCGCCGCGGTCTTCGGTCGTCCCGCCATGCGCCGGCTTCGCGTGGAACAGCGTCTCCGTAGTCGAATCCAGCGCAGGGACGAGACCTTTACAAGTTACATTGAAGATGTCTTGTCTCTTTGCAAGCGCGTCGATGAATCTCTAACCGAACGCGACAAAATCAAGCACATCATCAAAGGAGTTGACGACGATACCTTCCAGATGCTCGTCGCTAGGAATCCACAGACCATCACTGATGTTGTCCAGCTCTGTCAGGAGTATGACGAGTTGCGTAAGCAGCGTGTCTCGACGCGCAGGGCCGCTGAAGATACGGCTGAAGCTTCCGCCCTCGTGCACGATGTCGCTGCTGATCACACCGCCTTACTGCCCCACATCAAACAGTTCATTCGTGAAGAAGTTGCGCGTCAGCTTTCTCTTGTGGCCGAAGCATCCGCGCCAGTGACATCGTTAGACCCACGTCTACGCCAGGTCATTGAGACACAGGTCACGCAGGCACTGCCTCCATCGCCATCTGTCCCTACGCCGCTGACCTACGCTGCCGTCGTTGCTAGACCCCCAGCCCCACCTGTCTCTGGCGCATACAGGGGCACCGGGTCCTCCTATCCTACGACGCTGCCTACATACACGGCACCCCATCCCGTTTCGCCCCCTGCACCTTCTGTCGTTAACCCATGGCGCACCTTGGATAATCGGCCCATATGTTTCGCATGTGGTTTCGTGGGACATATAGCACGCTACTGTCGCCGTCGTAACTTCCAGCCTCCAGACCACGGGAATTCTGCAAATTACCAGGCTGCCCAGAATCCCCGGCGACCATCTTCTCCTATCACCGACTCATTGTCCCCACGACGCCCGGTCGATTCTCGCCGGTCATTACCGCCCCGTCGCCGATCTGTCTCCCCGATGCTTCGGCGCACGAGCCCCGCTCGAGAGGAAAACTGACAGCCGCAGTTCCGGAGGCAAGAACTGCGTCGTCGTCGAACTTTCTAAGACCTCCTCTTTGTCCGACCAACGAAATTGATGTGCTAGTAGAAGGTGTTGCTGTACGTGCACTTGTCGACACAGGCGCCGTCGTTTCTGTAATTAGTGAAAAACAGTGTCGCGATTTGAGCAAAGTTACAACGCCGCTTACGAATCTTGCTCTGCGTACAGCCACCTCCCATTTCATCGCGCCGACAGCTCAGTGCACAGCACGCGTTCTTATTCAAGATGTTTGGTACGCCGTCAACTTTTTTGTTCTCCCACGTTCATCTTACGACGTCATACTAGGATGGGATTTCCTTTCTACCCATCAGGCCCTCGTCGACTGCGCTCGTGCTGAACTCACGTTGACGAATCCGTGTCTTGATATCGACCACCACAGTCCTTCCAAAGTGTTTGCCGCAGCTGACGTCCGCATCGCGCCGTTGTCCGCCGTCCTAGTGCCTGTGTTTTCTCCTGCTGCCACTAACTCGACGCTCCTGTTCCAGCCAACTATAGCTAGTGTGCAACACCGAACCATTGTCCTCCCGTTTGCCGTCATCAACTTTTCCAATGGTTCGGCGGTACTTTATGCGTGCAACGTTTCTGCATGTCCGTACATCCTGCTACGCGGTGAGTGTCTGGGAAGCCTCGAGACCTTAAATTGTATTTTCGAAGACCCGATCTATCCAGACAAGCCATTTTTACCGACTTGTGCCATTACACCCGCAACGAACGCTAATGAACCTATAGATGTATTCCGCAAGTCCATTGATTGTAACCTCACCCCTGGGCAGCAGGAACAGCTGATCAAGCTCCTACAGCGTTTTCGAGCCTCGTTTGACGACAATCAGTCTTCCTTAGGTCGAGCGTCATCTGTTGTTCACCGTATAGATACCGGTCAAGAGACGCCAATACGGCAGCGTCCATATCGTGTGTCGACTACCGAACGCCGTGCCATCAATGAACAGGTTGACGACATGCTGACACGTGGCATAATCGAACCGTCAAGCAGTCCCTGGGCCTCTCCAGTTGTGTTGGTGAAGAAGAAGGACGGATCCATCAGGTTTTGCGTGGACTACCGGCGTCTCAACCGAATCACGCGCAAGGATGTCTATCCGCTGCCACGCATTGACGATGCCTTGGACTGCCTACAGGGAGGCGAATTTTTCTCTTCTTTAGATCTGCGCTCTGGATACTGGCAGGTACCCATGGCAGAGGCCGATCGTGAAAAAACTGCTTTCATCACGCCCGACGGGCTTTACGAATTCACAGTCATGCCCTTCGGCCTCTGCAACGCACCAGCTACTTTCGAGCGGATGATGGACTCTATCCTTCGAGGCCTCAAATGGAACGTTTGCCTTTGTTATTTAGATGACATTGTCGTCTTTTCAACCGACTTCGCAACCCATTTAACCCGCCTCGAGAAAGTACTCGCGTGCATTTCTGCCGCGGGGCTGCAACTGAATCTGAAGAAGTGCCATTTCGCTGCTCGAAAGCTTACGATCCTTGGCCACGTGGTTTCAAAAGACGGCATTTTTCCTGACCCTGCCAAACTTACAGCCGTTTCAGCGTTTCCCAAACCGCCCACCATGAAAGAGCTCCGAAGCTTCATAGGCCTTTGCTCTTACCTCCGGCGCTTCGTCCGCAATTTCGCGACGATCATCGCTCCTTTGGCCAAGCTCCTCGCCGGCTCTAGAGACCTTTCCGCCTGGTCTGCCACCTGTGACGATTCTTTCAATGAACTGCGCCGCCTCCTCACGTCGCCGCCTATTCTGCGACACTACGACCCATCGGCACCCACAGAGATCCACACCGACGCTAGTGGTGTCGGGCTAGGCGCTATTCTTGCACAGAAGAAAGACGGCTTCCAAGAGTACGTGGTTGCCTACGCAAGCCGAACTCTTAGCAAAGCCGAAACCAACTATTCAGTCACTGAAAAGGAATGTCTCGCCATTATTTGGGCGATAGAGAAATTTTGACCTTACGTGTACGGGCGCCCTTTTGACGTCGTGACTGACCACCGCGCCCTCTGCTGGTTATTGTCACTGAAGGATCCAAGCGGTCGCCTCGCCCGATGGGCATTACGCCTCCAAGAATATAATATTCGCGTGGTCTATCGCTCCGGCCGGAAACATTCGGACGCAGACGCCCTATCCCGTTCGCCGCTACCCCCTGACCCGGACTGCTGCGAAAGTCTAACCTGTGATGCCACTGCCGTCACCATCGCCGAGATGCCATCTGAGCAACGCGAGGACCCTTGGGTTGCTTCGATTCTAGACATCCTGGCTGGGCACACTGCTTCCCCCCCTTCTCGCACATTGCGTCGGCAAGTCGAGCACTTCGCCACTCGCGACGACGTGCTGTACCGACGCAACTACGCACCCGGTGGACGTCAGTGGCTACTTGTGATTCCACGTCATCTGCGATCCGAAATTTGTTCCACGTTTCATGACGACCCCCAATGTGGCCACGCAGGTTTCTTGAACACTTATTCTCGCATACGTCTCCGATATTACTGGCGTGGCATGTATCGTTTTATACGACAATACGTTTGGGCCTGCTCGACGTGCCAGAGACGAAAAACTTCCCCTTGTCACGCCAGCGGTACCTTGCTACCCTTACCATGCCCGTCCCGACCATTCGACCGCGTCGGCATCGATATCTACGGTCCCCTTCCCAACACCGCTGACGGTGACCGCTGGATCATAGTTGCCGTCGACCATCTCACACGGTATGCCGAAACTTCATCCCTTCCCTCGTCTACAGCAAAGGACGTTGCGACTTTCGTTCTTCACAACATCGTATTACGGCATGGAGCACCTCGGGAGTTACTGAGTGATCGTGGTCGCGTATTCTTGTCAGACGTCATCACAGCATTGCTGCGTGAGTGCCACGTCGTTCACCGCACTACAAGCGCCTATCGTCCCCAGACCAATGGAATGACAGAGCGCTTCAACCGCACCCTTGGTGACATGCTGTCTATGTATATCTCGTCAGACCACTCCAATTGGGACCGAGTGCTCCCGTTTATCACGTTCGCTTATAATACCGCCATTCAAAGCACCACTGGGTTCTGTCCTTTTTTCCTCCTTTACGGACGCGAACCTTCTTGCACTATGGACACCATCCTTTCGTACAAACCTGACTCCTCAGAGTCCACGACTTTGTCTCAAGCCGCTACATACGCTGAAGAATGCCGCCAACTTGCAAGATCATTCACAACTCAAGACCAAGGACGCCAAAACACCACCATGACGCATCAAATAACACTACTTCCTACGATCCAGGTTCACTCGTCTGGCTGCATGTCCCTTCGGCTACACCTGGCCTTTCTACCAAGTTGGTCCCCAAGTATCACGGCCCATATCGTGTGCTACAAAAAACGTCACCGGTGAATTACCTCATCGAGCCACTGGAACCATCTTCTGACCAACGTCGTCGTGGCCAGGAAATTGTCCACGTCTCGAGACTTAAACCCTGCTACGACCCTCCCGTTTTTACTTGTCCATAGGTCGCCAGGATGGCTCCTTATTTCGCGGGGAGTAATTGTAATGAATTAATGAACCTAAATAACGGACGCTCTGCTGGCAATGAAGAAGACGACGATGATCGGTGGCTGCAGTGGTAGCTCGCGCACGCCGTTCGCCATTAGCCAGACCTGCCTGTTAAAGCTCATTTTGCCAAGCTGCGTCTGAACGTTTCTCGACGTACAACACCTCTATTTTAAAATATATATATATATATATATATATATATATATATATATATATATATATATATATATATATATATATATATATATATATATATAGATATATATATATATATATGATTCAAAAAAGAAATTCTGTGGGTCCGGTGCAAATTTAGTTAAGAATAAAGGAGCACACTTACGACGAAAATTTGATAATTGTTTAGTCTACGTTTCGGGCGTGGCACGGCCTTCGTCAGAGTAAGTAGGTATGATACAATGCAGCCGCTTTTATAGGCTAACGTGATGAACTCTCGGTATAGCAGCTAAGACAATCAAAGTAAAAAAATGGTAATCTGTCAGAACCTTGTGTTGACATGACTGATATGTGACGGGTGCATGAATATACAAGTCTCAAACTTCCTTGCGCATCGACACGCGGGGCACAGTATGGTTGGCAGGACATGCAAAAGAGCTCTGAAGTAAAGAAACCACGATTGACTGATATACATTTTAATATACACTAAAATATTTTACTAATCTAAGAAGTCGTGTTGTTATAGTGCGAAGCAGGTGAGCTTTCCTACGTTTTCATTGATACCTGAGCGAATGGCGTTAAATTTATGGATCAAGAAGGATTCCCTCACTTCCCTATCGTGATTTGTCTTGAAACCTGACTGAATAATAGTGGCCCTAATTTTGTCGAAACCATGGCCAGGCATACTGACGTGCTTCGACAGCGGTAGATTAGGGAGGCTTACGGCATGTGCACGGTGATTATTAAAACGAATTCTGAAACTTTTCTCTGTTTGACCTATGTACTGAGCTCCGCATGTTGAACACTCGAGAAGATAGATGACGATGATACTATCACACGTGTAGTTCCCATTTATCTTTAAAGAAAAACTGGACGATGTACTTAAAACTGTTCTAGATGTCGTCATGTGCGCGCACACTTTGCAACGTGGTTTGTTGCAGGGACGACAGCCTTCATGATGTGACCACGTGGTTTTAGATGAGGTTAGTAAATCACGAAGGTTCCGCGACCGCCGGTAGACCACGCGTGGTTGTTCTGTAAAGATTCCTTTGATCCGCTCGCTCTGTATTAAAATGTTGAAATGTTTCTTTCAAATATGGTTCACATTTGGAGCTGAGGCCGCATGTGTCAAAATCAGATTAGTCCGCAAACAGTCTTTAGGTCTTTTGTTAGTACTCAGCAGGTCTGAACGGTCAAGCTCTTCTGCGCGTTTGATGGCGTCTGTGATTATGCTGGCCGAATAGCTCTGTTTTTCGAGAGCGCTCCGAAGTTGTTCGCAGTGGCGGGAAAATTTGCTGCTATCAGAGCATATTCTTTTAAAACGGACTGCTTGGCTGTAGGGAATACTAGTTTTGTTGTGTTTCACGTGACTAATGCTAAAGTGAAGATATTGCTGCCTGTCCGTGGGTTTTCTGTAAAGATTAGTTACCAGCTTCCCGTTACGTAGAGTGACCTTGACATCAAGGAAGTTTATGTTCACAGGTGAATATGAGTGCGAAAAAGAAATCGCCGGATGAGCGTTGTTAAGATCTGCTATAAAAGAAAAAAGTTGCGATTCACTATGGTGCCAGATTAAGAAAATGTCGTCAATGAACCGCTTATAGTAAAATGTCTTATATTCACAATTTGCAAAAAATTTGTTTTCAAGGAGTCCCATAAATATGTTTGCGTAGTTTGGTCCGATTCTTGTGCCCATAGATGTACCGCAAACTTGAACATAATGTGTCCCATCAAATTCGAAATTGTTAAGTTCAAGAATGAGCTTAAGCAACGTAGCTAACGTAGATGCAGAAACTGGTTTGTTGGCGTCGCAATTGTTGTACGCGCAGATAACTGCTTCGATGCCATCTGAGTGAGGGATATTAGTATATAGTGACGTGACATCTAACGTAACGAGAAACGAATTTTGAGGAACCTGTAGGTCAACAATGTCTGATAGAAAATGATTGGTATCTTTAATGTAAGAAGGAAAGCTGGACGGAATGGTGTTGATGAGGCTGTCCACATAACGGGAAAGGTTCTCAGTCACTGTTCCAATAGCAGAAATTATCGGTCTACCGGGATTATCTCTCTTAATACATTTTGGAAGAAGGTAAAACATTCCAGCATCTGGGGTCAACGGTACTAGGGATTTCAGAGTGCCATCGCTCATTTCTTTATTATTAAAGAGCGCAGTCAAAGTATCACGAACAATATCTTTGAACTCGTTTGTTGGGTCATGATCTTGCCGCTTGTAATATGATGCATCACTGAGCTGCCTATGGCCTTCGCTGATATATTTGCTTCGGTCCATTACAACAATGGCGCCTCCTTTATCTGCAGGTTTTATAATGATGTCATTACGACTAGCGAGGGATTCAATTGCTTGTTGCTCTTTGTCAGTAAGGTTGCGGTGCAATGGTGTACGTTCTTTATATGCCTGCATGACATCGCGTTGTACAGCTCTGATATAAAGGTCCAGACATCTGTCTCTTTGGGAGGGGGGTGTCCAATGCTTGTAAGATGGCAATGATGAGCTATCGGTATTGTGGGCCGAGGACCGATCATTTACCTTCTTTCCAAATTTCCTTCTTTACCTTCTTCCCAAAATTCATAAGAGAGATAATCCTGGTAGACCGATAATTTCTGGTATTGGAATAGTGACTGAGAACCTTTCCCGTTATGTAGACAGCCTCATCAACACCATTCCGTCCAGCTTTTCTTCTTACATTAAAGATACCAATCACTTTCTATCAGACATTGTTGACCTACAGGTTCCTCAAAATTCGTTTCTCGTTACGTTAGATGTCACGTCACTATATACTAATATCCCTCACTCAGATGGCATCGAAGCAGTTATCTGCGCGTACAACGATTGCGACGCCAACAAACCAGTTTCTGCATCTACGTTAGCTACGTTGCTTAAGCTCATTCTTGAACTTAACAATTTCGAATTTGATGGGACACATTATGTTCAAGTTAGCGGTACATCTATGGGCACAAGAATCGGACCAAACTACGCAAACATATTTATGGGACTCCTTGAAAACAAATTTCTTGCAAATTGTGAATATAAGCCATTTTACTATAAGTGGTTCATTGACGACGTTTTCTTAATCTGGAACCATAGTGAATCGCAACTTCTTTCTTTCATAGCAGATCTTAACAACGCTCATCCGGCGATTTCTTTTTCGCACTCATATTCACCTGTGAACATGAACTTCCTTGATGTCATGGTCACTCTACGTAACGGGAAGCTGATAACTAATCTTTACAGAAAACCCACGGATAGGCAGCAATATCTTTACTTAAGCAGAAGTCACGTGAAGCACAACAAAACTAGTATTCCCTACAGCCAAGCAGTCCGGTTTAAAAGAATATGCTCTGATAGCAGCGAATTTTCCCGCCACTGCGAACAACTTCGGAGCGCGCTCGAAAAACAGAGTTATCCGGCCAGCATAATCACAGGCGCCATCAAACGTGCAGAAGAGCTTGACCGTTCAGACCTGCTGAGTACTAACAAAAGACCTAAAGACTGTTCGCGGACTAATCTAATTTTGACACATGTGGCCTCAGCTCCAAATGTGAACCATATCTTAAAGAAACATTTCAACATTTTAATACAGAGTGAGCGGCTCAAAGGAATCTTTACAGAACAACCACGCGTGGTCTAACGGCGGTCGCGGAACCTTCGTGATTTACTAACCTCATCTAAAACCACGTGTTCACATCATGAAGGCTGTCGTCCCTGCAACAAACCACGTTGCAAAGTGTGCGCGCACATGACGACATCTAAAACAGTTTTAAGTACATCGTCCAGTTTTTCTTTAAAGATAAATAGGAACTACACGTGTGATAGTATCAACGTCATCTATCTTCTCGAGTGTTCAACATGCGGAGCTCAGTACATAGGTCAAACAGAGAAAAGTTTCAGAATTCGTTTTAATAATCACCGTGCACATGCCGTAAGCCTCCCTAATCTACCGCTGTCGAAGCACGTCAGTATGCCTGGCCATGGTTTCGACAAAATTAGGGCCACTATTATTCAGTCAGGTTTCAAGACAAATCACGATAGGGAAGTGAGGGAATCCTTCTTGATCCATAAATTTAACGCCATTCGCTCAGGTATCAATGAAAACGTAGGAAAGCTCACCTGCCTCGCACTATAACAACACGACTTATTAGATTAGTAAAATATTTTAGTGTATATTAAAATGTATATCAGTCAACCGTGGTTTCTTTACTTCAGAGCTCTTTTGCATGTCCTGCCAACCATACTGTGCCCCGCGTGTCGATGCACAAGGAAGTTTGAGACTTGTATATGCATGCACCCGTCACATGTCAGTCATGTCAACACAAGGTTCTGACGGATTACCATTTTTTTACTTTGATTGTCCTAGCTGCTATACCGAGAGTTCATCACGTGAGCCTATAAAAGCGGCTGCATTGTATCATACCTACTTACTCTGACGAAGGCCGTGCCACGGCCAAAACGTTAGTAAATACGATCCTTTTCTTATGTGCTATCTGCAAGTTCATTCCATATAGAAAATACCGGGACCTGTCGTGCCTTCCCTTCAAGTTCTTCTTCAACCATGGGTCCTGGGACATCACTGAAGAAAAGGATGATTTCAAAATACCCTGTACACACTCCTACCACAGCAGTTGTGGGAGACTCACAAACAAAGTATATACATCAATACTTCGACCCCCTCTGCAATGGCGCACCAGCCTTCATTTCGCAGTGTGGTGCTACAATCGGTGATGTGCGTGACTTACTGGATCTAGTGCCCCGCTCAGCATCCTGTCTTATTCTTCATGTTGGGACGGTCGATGTGGCTTCGAGTTCGGGACACGAGGCGTTTGCAAAATACCGCGATCTACTTGAAAGCATTGCAAAAGACCGTCCAGAAATTCGGCGAATTTACGCCACGCTGATACTGCCTAGAAGTGGAAACCGTCGACAAAGGAACTGTAACCTGACATTCGTCCGACGCTGCAACAGAGAAGCATCAGTGTTCAACAACATGCTTCGGAATTTTTGCCGCTATTCCCGGCTAACTTGCTACCTCGATCATGAAATCGAATGGTTACCACCCACACGCGTCCTCGCAGCAGACGGCCTTCATATGAGCTTCGAGGGTGTGTCGTTGCTTGCAAGCCACATCGGCCACCTGTGCTTCAGGAGACCGGTGGATGCGACATCAGCTGCCTGGTGCGATTCATCAACGAATGACGACTCTCCGCATCAAGTGGATCGAGCTGGGCGACCTTCAGCACCCAGTCATCCTACAACACAGCCAAACTCAAGAAACAACACCGCGCCGACAGCAACCTCCACCCTGACGAGCAAGCCTTCCGTAGCAGAGAACGTCACGTCGAAAGCATCGCGCGCCCACATGAACAAGTCGCAATCTACACAGCCTACGTCTTGCCTACCACCACCTGCGGTCGTTGCATCACTTTCGCCGTCTCAACCACGCTACGGACTCCGGAACAGGGGCACAACCACGAGAGGAACGAACTGACTAACACAACGCCAGCTGGGTGAGAGTACTTTATCTGTTGGCTCAATGAACTTTTTAAGCACCAGGAAGGTTATAGAAAAACGTACTCGTGTTGAATCGCACATTTCTATGCTTAGAATGTATGTCACGGCAACAAGTGCTCCTAAAGGTTTACAACTAAAACTGCAGCCGGCCACATCAGAGATGTCAAAGAAAAACCTGTCAAGGTGGCACAACACCTTAAATCGGGCGTCTGTTGAACTAACCAGCATACTTATTAGCCATTATGAATCATCAGAAAAAGGTCTTCGGAATCAAGAAAAACAGCTTGTGCAATCCTCTCAGTTTACGACTGAAGAATTAAAAACTCTCGAATTATATCAGTCACAAAATTAGCCGAGCTGGATGCTAAAAAGTCAAAGAAGGTCGCGCGTGACAACTTAGGAAAAAAGGAATGCTCCCGACGAGGAAACATTCTAACTACAGCTGAAATGCGCCATCCCGAGCTGGAAAGTAAATCTTCTGGACAAGATAACATTGTAAATTTGTCATGTTACGATCTATCAATTGAGGAACGTAGTGTGTTATCTCGAGGACTTAATTTTTGCCCTGCAACAGGAGGCTAAAGTGAATTTCAGTTGGTGAAGGATCTTCACAATTTCGAACGTAACATGCGCCTCCGTGAGTACTTTTATAATCGGTCCTCGGCCCACAATACCGATAGCTCATCGTTGCCATCTTACAAGCATTGGACACCCCCCTCCCAAAGAGACAGATGTCTGGACCTTTATATCAGAGCCGTACAACGCGATATCATGCAGGCATATAAAGAACGTACACCATTGCACCGCAACCTTACTGACAGAGAGCAACAAGCAATTGAATCCCTCGCTAGTCGTAATGACATAATTATAAAACCTGCAGATAAAGGAGGCGCCATTGTTGTAATGGACAGAAGCAAATATATCAGCGAAGGCCATAGGCAGCTCAGTGATGCATCATATTACAAGTGGCAAGATCATGACCCAACAAACGAGTTCAAAGATATTGTTCGTGATACTTTGACTGCGCTCTTTAATAATAAAGAAATGAGCTATGGCACTGAGAAATCCCTAATACCGTTGAGCCCAGTAGCTGGCAGGTTTTACCTTCTTCCCAAAATTCATGAGAGAGATAATCCCGGTAGACCGATAATTTCTGGTATCGGAACAGTGACTGAGAACCTTTCCCGTTATGTAGACAGCCTCATCAACACCATTCCGTCCAGCTTTTCTTCTTACATTAAAGATACCAATCACTTTCTATCAGACATTGTTGACCTACAGGTTCCTCAAAATTCGTTTCTCGTTACGTTAGATGTCACGTCACTCAGATGGCATCGAAGCAGTTATCTGCGCGTACAACGATTGCGACGCCAACAAACCAGTTTCTGCATCTACGTTAGCTACGTTGCTTAAGCTCATTCTTGAACTTAACAATTTCGAATTTGATGGGACACATTGTGTTCAAGTTAGCGGTACATCTATGGGCACAAGAATGGACCAATATACGCAAACATACTTATGGGACTCCTTGAAAACAAATTTCTTGCAAATTGTGAATATAAGCCATTTTACTACAAGCGGTTCATTGACGACATTTTCTTAATCTGGCACCATAGTGAATCGCAACTTCTTTCTTTCATAGCAGATCTAAACAACGCTCATCCGGCGATTAATTTTTCGCACTCATATTCACCTGTGAACATAAACTTCCTTGATGTCATGGTCACTCTACGTAACGGGAAGCTGATAACTAATCTTTACAGAAAACCCACGGTTAGGCAGCAATATCTTCACTTTAGCAGTAGTCACGTGAAACACAACAAAACTAGTATTCCCTACAGCCAAGCATTCCGTTTTAAAAGAATATGCTCTGATAGCAGCGAATTTTCCCGCCACTGCGAACAACTTCGGAGCGCGCTCGAAAAACAGAGCTATCCGGCCAGCATAATCACAGACGCCATCAAACGTGCAGAAGAGCTTGACCGTTCAGACCTGCTGAGTACTAACAAAAGACCTAAAGACTGTTCGCGGACTAATCTAATTTTGACACATGCGGCCTCAGCTCCAAATGTGAACCATATCCTAAAGAAACATTTCAATATTTTAATACAGAGCGAGCGGCTCAAAGGAATCTTTACAGAACAACCACGCGTGGTCTACCGGCGGTCGCGGAACCTTCGTGATTTACTAACCTCATCTAAAACCACGTGTTCACATCATGAAGGCTGTCGTCCCTGCAAGAAACCACGTTGCAAAGTGTGCGCGCACATGACGACATCTAAAACAGTTTTAAGTACATCGTCCAGTTTTTCTTTAAAGATAAATGGGAACTACACGTGTGATAGTATCAACGTCACCTATCTTCTCGAGTGTTCAACATGCGGAGCTCAGTACATAGGTCAAACAGAGACAAGTTTCAGAATTCGTTTTAATAATCACCGTGCACATGCCGTAAGCCTCCCTAATCTACCACTGTCGTAGCACGTCAGTATGCCTGGCCATGGTTTCGACAAAATTAGGGCCACTATTATTCAGTCCGGTTTCAAGACAAATCACGATAGGGAAGTGAGGGAATCCTTCTTGATCCATAAATTTAACACCATTCGCTCAGGTATCAATGAAAACGTAGGAAAGCTCACCTGCCTCGCACTATAACAACACGACTTCTCAGATTAGTAAAATATTTTAGTGTATATTAAAATGTATATTAGTCAACCGTGGTTTCTTTCTTCAGAGCTCTTTTGCATGTCCTGCCAACCATACTGTGCCCCGCGTGTCGATGCGCAAGGAAGTTTGAGACTTGTATATTCATGCACCCGTCACATGTCAGTCATGTGAACACAAGGTTCTGACAGATTACCATTTTTTTACTTTGATTGTCCTAGCTGCTATACCGAGAGTTCATCACGTGAGCCTATAAAAGCGGCTGCATTGTATCATACCTACTTACTCTGACGAAGGCCGTGCCACGGCCGAAACGTTAGTAAATACGATCCTTTTCTTATGTGCTATCTGCAAGTTCATTCCATAAATATATATATATATATATATATATATATATATATATATATATATATATATATATATATATATATATATATATATATATATATATATATATCTGTGTGTGACGCTATGATGAATCGGAGACGTGGCGTGGCTCATACTCCATGTTTATTCTACTCTGCCTCTACGAACCATCGATTCATACGTCACACGTAGAAATCTAGAAAATTTCGCCAAAAAACTGAACCTAAACTCGCCTTTCCCAAGTGCAATGAAATCGGCATTTTCAACGTGTTCACTGCACCACAACACTTCAGATTTTCCCCCTCCCCCGAAAGAATGCATGAATTACGAACAAGGAAAAGTAAACAAGGAGAGGTTGGAAAGTCACAAATGTCAAAATCCACAATTTGTTCTATGCTCCAGAGGAGTTCCGTGCACTTTCAAAGACTTCAGGAGGGAGTACAGCAGTCCGGTTAACACAGGCGTTCGGGTGGGCGAGGCTGACTGTGGCGTTCTGGAAAAAATAACCACGTCTTGCACAACTTCACTGACCATGACACGGCTTCGGCAGCTGCGAAGAACGAACGAGGTTGGACGTCCTTGTAGCCTTTGAAGGTCAGACGTTGTATGCGCCGAATTTTCTGTCCTGGGTGCTGTATTTGGTGTCGTGGCTGAGATATAACGAGTGCTTGCAGCCTGCATGTGCGAGAACCGAAGCTGATGGTATGATGCCTTTGTTCCTTCATTGTGCACGTGGTAGCTGCACGTCTCTTTCGTAGCTTTCTGTAGTCTTCTCTCAGTTTGTTGAAACGTAAAGATGGCGTTGAGAACTGGTGCAGGAAACTTTGTCGACGTTGCTTTCTGCGAAGATGGCTTAGGCATCGACTTCGTCTTTGCTTCTTTAATTGATGTTGTCTCTGATGATCTTTCAGCCACAAGTGTACTCGTGAAGAGGATTCACTTGATCGTTGTTCTTGTTCGAGTAGCCGTTGCAGTTCTTGGAATTCGTGGAGTTGCCTTTGTTGAAATTGCTCGTCTTCTTGTGAAAGTTCATCAGATGGGCCTCTTTCAGGAACATGAGTCTGCTTTTCTTTAGATGGTGATGTGATCAGTAGATTTTCGGTAGTCGACACTGTACTGCTATGCTTGTCCTGCGATGAAAGCAGCGTGAAAGGCTGATGAGAACGCTCCCAAGATGGTTGTGAGTCATCCTTGATTCTAAATTCTTCTGTCAGTTGACAATGCTTTGGCGTTAATGGATTCGATATTCCTGCAGTGCTTTGACTCACATGTGTGTTGTCACTTGACGATGAGAGCACAACAGACATGACTTCAGGTGGTTCTAATGGCGTATGTTTTTCTTTTCGCAGCGTAGTTAGGCTGACAGTGTTTGTCGAACGACCATGGTTGGGAACGTCAGGGTGGGGGCTGGTATTGCGAGGATTCACCAGCTCGTCACACGTAAATTTCGTCACACGCTCGAAACCATTTGGGCCTTGTGTTTGACACGATGCATCAAGGCATTTGGGTGGTTCTGTAAAATCTGAAGTGTTGTGGTGCAGTGAACACGTTGAAAATGCCGATTTCATTGCACTTGGGAAAGGCGAGTTTAGGTTCAGTTTTTTGGCGAAATTTTCTAGATTTCTTTCGCTATACGGACGCTTTACCTTGTCTGTTGTGACGTGCGCGTTACCAGTCGGTGTTCGAATGCGTGACGTTTTTTCGGAAGAGTCATATGATGGTACAATGGTGGTATATTTTCTCTGAGATCTCGTTTGGAAAATAGGCTTACTGCGGGAAGACTTCGCGTAACTGTGATGGGTCAGTTGAAAAGCCTTCCGCTGATGAGGTATGAACATGTCTTCATCGTATTTTTTGAAATGGGTAATCATCTCTTCCCTGATCTTTTGCCATGATTCGTCGTTTTCGAATATGTGTGTCAGGTAAAACTTGAATGCCTCACCGGAGATGTAGTCAGTGAAGTTGATGATCATCTCCCGTTCCGACCAGGATGCAGCGGCGGCGTGGACCTCGAATAGGTTGAACCAGTCCTGTACGGGTCCGTCGTCCGCTGATCCGGTGTACACTCTAAGCCAAAAATGGCCAAAATGGGAGCAACGGCTGTTTTTACTCCTTCAGACCGACTGTTACTCTCCGAAAAGACCAAGCGGAACAAGATGGCCGACTTGTTCGAGAATGGGGGAGCAACTGTATTCATCTTAAGTTTGTAAGGGAGCAACGGAAGGAGGAACCGCTGTAAATGCTCTCGTCACGCAATGGTTACTCCCCGGCAGGACACCGCACACAAATATGCATGCCGCCCACATTGATATTCATGGGCCAGATTATTGTATGTTCTGTGTGCCAAGCTTCACCAAACCAAAACAGTGATTTATTTTAGCATCCGTAGATAATAAGATAGCAGCGCTGGCTGAACACAGAAGGCCTGAGAATACAGTACGGCAAATACCTAACACACGCAGCAGCAGAATGGAGAGTTGGCACGTCAAAGCGGACCGAACGCCGAAACACGTGCAAAACAACAATAAAAAAAGCCTAGACACGCCGTTCGTCCGCGAAGTAAGGGCGTCAAAGTCGATCAAGCACCAAAACACGTGCATAAGGAGCCCCCCGCCCAGATATATCGGAGAAGAAAAAAAAAGCGGACCCAGACGCGCTTCTCATCAGCCATACACTTAGTAGCACGCTTCACCGTGTAGTTTGAGGGCAGAATGACAAATCTGCGCCATCTGCGCCCGCACGAAAAGTGTGGCGCTAGCGTAGCAAACGATGTAAGTTACAAAGTAATTTTTATTCAGTGTTTATGTTGACTAGCTATAAATAAAAATTACACTCAACTTTTTATATTTATTTATGAGTTTTAGTGTACCTCAGTTTTTTTTATAATTGTATTAGGAAAACACACTGAAATTATTGCGCTGACGCCTGAGCTGCCACTGCTCGACGTTTTTTTTTTCTCGGCGCAACTAGGTTCGCGTTCGCACTACTTACTCATTTTCATATGGTCTGTGGTTGGCGAGCACATGGACGTGCGGACTTCTGAGCTATGTTTTGATCGTGTGTGTGTGTCGCAGATTCGCGTTTCTACTTATTCGTGATGAAGGTTAGTGTATATTTATCTTTATGGAGCGCAAAGTAGTTGTGGATTTTGCTGCTGGGTGGAACAAACACATCGTAAACACGTCTTCAGCCATCTGCAAGCCTGTTCGCTCATCGGACAAAGGACTGTGCATGCATCAGCGTGCAGGTGAGTGGCATTTCCAGCAACATTTAATGCTCTTACAATACATTGTTGAGTGGTTGCGCTATTGAAAGAGAAATGATTTGCTCATATTCACCGTATCCATTGCTAGCCGTATCGGACTAAATTACCTCTATTACCGCCTGCATACCCTCTTGCTTCCCCTGTCACCACTGCAGTGCCAGTGTACTTTTGCAGTTAAAAGTTCATTTCCGCAACACTACCTCGCTTGAAAAAAAACATTGGGGCGGGGTTGTAGCTGCATTCATACTGGCACTTTTCTACCATTGGCTTTATGTAATGTTAACGGCTGAGTGTTAAGGCCTTGGGCCGCATTTTTTAGAGATGTAAAGTGTATGTAAATCAGTAAGTGAACAAATCATTGTCGCATCACTTCACTGGCATAGCCAGGCGGTTGCGCACAGAATTTTTTTAGGCCGGGCGTAGGGAGCCCAAATTGACGACCACATTCGCTTGCCCGGCCTATTCAGATAAGCCGACCCACCCCCCCTTTCCCGCACGCCTAAAAAAAAAAAATCTGCCCACATCACTGCGTCACTTGCTTCACCTCTGCGCTGAACGTACTATTTTATAAGCGCACCATCAAGCGAGCAGTTTACATATGGACAGAACAATTGGAGGAGGAATGACCCAAATCTTTCAGATTTCTTTAGTGATACAAAACCTTAGCAAAACTGAATATTGTAAAAGACAATCTCAAATGCTGTATGTTCCCGTTAGCGCTGTCATTATTCTGCATCATGAAATCTTTATGCGCTGTGAAAACTTGGCATGCCGTTGAAGTCACATATCGACGTTAATACCAATCGACGAAAATTTCGACAACCTCAATAACGCCGTTTGGGATTTGCCGCATGCACATAATTAGGCTGATTCCCACTTAGCTGTTCTTAACCTGACTTCACTGCTACCAAATGAAACAATATTTGATGCATGTATTTTACTTTTTTTTCAGGGATATGACACAAATTTGGTTATACTGCAGATAAAGATGTTCCCAACGATGCTAAAGTACAGAAAGCAAGTGAATTTTGGTAAGTGCAGACTTTTTGTACTACGTATATGAAAGCATCGCTTTTTAGGGGCAAACTGTGCATGTGTTGGCCAGAGAATAGTTCATTATGCCACATGGTTACACTGGCACTGACAATTCGACATGGCTCCGCTGGCCCGTGTGTGTGCTCACACTGTTACCGTTAAAATAAAATGTTTATGTTTTCATTGCAGGGATTGCTGTTTGTACTAAAAAGCCAACTGCCAAGATTTGTTTATGCTGGTACTCCTAAAAGTATGCTCTCCCTATTTACATGGATTTTGGCTTGCACAAAGCATAACACTTGGGCCTAGATTCACAAAGCTGTCCATGCGCAGGCCTTCATACCAGCGTTTCTTGACTTGCCTTTACCCTGTTTTCTGCAGATGTTTCGTGGGTTTAAAAGTGCCACAGCATGTTGACCTCCCACACTCTGAAATATTCGCGTTGAAAGTTCCGCAAGAGTGGGCTTAACTTTCTTGTGCACCTCTTTGCTAGTCCAAGATACTGAAGTGTTATGCTCTTACTAGAGGTGGCAGTGTTTCTAATGTTTGTATTTCCATCACATTGACCAAGTATGCGATCTTGGCTTGACTGGTAGCACATCCTCAACAAATGTCTTTGTGGCACATGTAGAAGGCAGTACAAAATAAATAGGCAGACATTCACACCGGGAGCTAACTTCTAATAATGCTTTTTTTTTGGAAACCATGGTGTGCTTATTCCAATTTGTCTAACAAGCAGTAACCTGTTTGGCTGTGAACCAACAAGACGTTGAACTAATGAAAGCTTCACATCTTGTTGCTCTCAAATATATATGTATTGGCAAGCTATCTGTGACACTGTCAAACAAAGAATCAGAATATCTGTGCATGCCTTAAGATATATTGCTTCGTTTACATATCTCGTGGCTGTGACTCGTCAACCGAGTGAACGAATGCACCCTAGTTTTCTAAATTTAAAGCATTTTTTGAAGGTAGGACGGTCTACATTTATTTGTCTATAGTTTTGTCCAGCCGTTTGCGTCAGGTACAAAGAAATATACTGAAGATTATCATGTAGCCTCTGCAAATGGTTGCTTTCAAGCAGGCTTTGCATGCTTGGCTTGTGCCTACAGGTATTGCACAATTCAAGACGCAGCAGCGTATGATAGAACAGTAGAATCGAGAGCAACTATGTGCACGAGCTAAATAAGTATTTTAACATGAGCGGACAGTACGTGTTATTTGCCACACACATGACCTCATTTAGAATGCCCATTGGTGAATGGGCTCATAGAAATGTCACTCAGCTGTGTATAGGAAACAAGTTAACTGTACCTAAGGGTATCTTTAACTGCTACAAATATGCCTTGTTGAGGTGCTGCACATTTTCTTCCAGAATATTGCTGTCTGAGACATCATGTGAAGAGCGTCTACCACATCAGCATTTATATGGCTTGCCAAGTAACGTTTGGCCGAACCTTCCTTTTTTTCACATTTCGTTTTGCAGTAGACATCCTAGAATGTAAGCGCTGCTGCAGTGTGTGTGACTCAATGTTATGAATTGATTCTGGCATATTTAACCTCACACTTCTATTTTTTTTCTTGCAGCAATGAGATGCTTCACATATGCCTGCGGTGACGTTCTGCTGCACTAGCCTGATGGAAACACCAGCTGCGAAACTTGAGTTCTTCAGAATTGGAGAAGTTGCCCTTCTCTCACCAATGATGACACAGACTGCCCTATGCTAGAAATTCAAGATTGTTTTTCCACGGATGACGCAGAAAACCTTTGATGTATTATGGTGTTTGTTTAGTGCTGGCTGTGGTGTGGCGAAGTCTACTTTTACGTGTGGTCACACGTCGCCTCATAAAAAGAACAATAAAGCATTTATTTTCCTTTCAATATTGTCCACTTTTTGTGTTAGAAGCACCCAAGCAGTGCTCTT
Organism: Rhipicephalus microplus; assembly: GCF_043290135.1. Classification (NCBI taxonomy): domain Eukaryota; kingdom Metazoa; phylum Arthropoda; class Arachnida; order Ixodida; family Ixodidae; genus Rhipicephalus; species Rhipicephalus microplus. The sequence goes on from NC_134704.1 coordinate 158,242,252, forward strand.
CCAAGGAGCTCTCGCCATGTGTTAAGCGTGTGACAAGCATACTCGAGATAAATACTCATTTCCCCAAGGAGTAACTGGAAGCATGTGCAGTTGGTTTTCAGAGAGTAACTGCGAACACGTGGGAGGAACGGTAAAGAGTAACTGTTGCTCTTAGAAGAGCAACTGGTGGGAGTAATGGTTGGTCGGCAGGGAGCAACTGGTGGGAGTAACTGTTGGTCTGCAGGGAGGAACTGGAGGGAGTAACTGTTCATCCCCCGAAGGAGGAACTGAACGGAGAGCAACGGTTCCTCCCTCTGCAGTTACTCCTTTTAGGAGAGTAATGGGAGTGGCAATGCAATTGCTCCCTGAAAGGAGCAACCCCTATACCCCTGTTGCTCCGTTTTGGCTTAGAGTGTACTTGGTGATGTCGAGCTCAGTCGATGGTTCTGTCATGGTGCCGGTAACTGTATGCGCCTGAGATCACCTCTTCTGTGGTCGATATTCAGTTGAGGCGTACTGCAGGTGGCTTCGTGAATGATGTGAGGTTGATGAGTGGTGGCCAGGTCTTCATCCTGTCGGCTTATGTGACGCTATGATGAATCGGAGACGTGGCGTGGCTCATACTCCATGTTTATTCTACTCTGCCTCTACGAACCATCGATTCATACGTCACACACACACACACACACACATATATATATATATATATATATATATATATATATATATATATATATATATATATATATATATATATATATATATATATATAACAAGGAGCTGAGCGACACACAGAGCCATCCAGGGCACCAGAGTGACGATGTCGCCACTACCACCAGCGAGGCCAGCGAGCCAGTGAGTCCCACCAGTGAGTCAAAGATCGGCGGCAACGGCTTGCACGGCAAACTCCACTGCCAAACCCACTCAACAACAGGGAGCCGAGGGACACAAACAGCCATCCAAGGTCCCAGCAGTGACGACGTCGCCACTCCCACCAGCGAGGCCTTACAACACCAGGCGGACGAATGCGGCGAAGACCAATGCGGCGGCTTCCAAATGACACGGAGAAACAAAAGGTACGGGCAGTCTTAAACACGCATGGTCCCCGTCATTTCTATCGATTAGGAAAATCATTGAAAAGCGGGTGCAATACGAAAAACACGCGGAACAACTAACCAAATATCTATCTCACGAAATTGCACCTAAGGGCCTCCGCCTAGCCTGCAACCCCTCAATGTCTACACTAAGTGAAGCAGAAAGGGCGAAGTGGGAAAAAATATTACTTGAAGCGTCCTTGCAACTGACTCGGGTCATTGCGGACCATAGTGAGCGTAAGGCCGCCGAATACAGTGTCACGGAGGCCACGCAGAAATTGGTATCTAATCTCGGAGAGCATGAGGCAAGAGAACTGGAAAATATGAACTAAAGAAGAGAGGCGAAATTTCAGTAGTAAAAGATAGAAAGTTCACGCGCGACTACAGTAGCTCCACTGCTGTGCAACAGGAAAATAGGAATGAGGCCGTACAAGAACGCCAGGGACCACCCGTACCACAACCTAACTTTGAGGAGAAAAATGGGAACTCAAAACTACAGTGCAGTTCTAATCAAAACATCTTTACTCTCGAATGTGACGCTGACACTCCCTTGCCACGTGATAGCCAAGAGCAGCCGAAAACTTATGAGGAAAATGTCCTCAATCTGTCAAACATAACACTCACACCCGCTCAGCTTCAACTTTTGTCGAGAGGCTTGACCTTTTGTCCATCGTCCGGTAGATTCAATGAATTTGAACTGTACCAAGACCTCGATAACTTTGCGCGTAATCTCCGCCTCCGTGAATACTTTCATGATCGCAAGGACTGTACGGACGAGAATAGAGTGATTGGTGGTGACAGATCATGGTGTCCGGGTGAGCAGAGGGTCAAACACCTCGATATGTATATATCAGCAGTTCAAAAAGATATCATCGGAGCGTATGAAAAAAATCAGCCATTTCGAAACAACATATCAAAGACAGAACAAAGGGCACTCGATGAACTACGAAAAAAACACTGGAATTACTATCAAACCGGCTGATAAAGGGGGCTGCATAGTAATGCTAAACACGTCGGACTACTTAAAGGAAGGGGAACGACAGCTATCAGACACAAAATTCTACAAAGAACTTCCAACGGACCCAACTCCCGAATTTGAAAGGGAGATAAAAGTAACCCTAAACAATCTCCGCCGGGACGAGAAAATTACCAGCAAAATGTTAAAAGCAATGTTACCGGTCCATTCTGTTCCCGGTCGATTTTATTTGCTCCCCAAAATACACAAGGCAGGTAATCCGGGACGTCCGATAGTATCCAGTAACAGCACATCAACAGAAAATATATCAGAATTCATCAATTCCTTAATAAAAAACATCCCCCCAAATTTTCCCTATTACCTAAAGGACACAAACCACTTCATCTGCGAAACTTCAAGTCTCGACATCCCAGGTGGCAGTTTTCTGGTGACCATGGACGTCTGCTCACTGTACACCAACATACCCCACCATGACGGAATAGCGGCTATGGTTCCTGAATATGTAAAATCTGACTCATCAACTAGTGTAAGTGGCGAGGTACTGTTTACACTTCTTGCACTTGTACTAAATTATAACCATTTTGAGTTCAACGGCAAGCATTTCCTTTAGGTCAGTGGCACTGCAATTGGCACGAAAATGGCCCCAAACTTCGCGAGCACCTTTATGGCTTCACTTGAAATCCCATTCATTGAGGGACGCACCTTGAAACCTTTCTACTACAGAAGATACTTAGACGATATTTTTATGATATGGAACCATGATGAGGGAAGTCTTTTCCGCTTCATAGAAGGTTTTAACAAATGCCACCCGTCAATAAAATTCACGCACAAAATTTCCAAAACTAGCAATAACTTTTTGGACGTCACTGTCACGGTCGAAAATGACCGCTTGTCAACAAACCTTTACAAAAAGGCTACAGACCGTAAAATGCACCTACAATTGAACAGCAGCCACCCAAAGCATTGCAAATCGTATATTCCATATTCTCAGGCCTACCGGTACCGAAGAATATGCACCGATATGCGGGAATTTGACAGACACGCGGAACACCTAAAGCATTCCTTATTGAAACAAAATTATCCGGAAGACATTATTGACGATGCCATACTGCGTGCTCGCAACGTGAACAGGAATGATATAATTAAGGGACCAAACAGAGTATCTAAAACGACTTCCCAAACGAACCTTGTACTAACTTACTCCTCATCAGCGCCACGAATCAACAACATACTTTCCCGCCAGTTCAACATAATCAGGCAAAGCAAACGACTAACTTCTATTTTCGCGAAGCCACCTCACGTGGTGTACCGCCGGGATAAAAATCTGAAGGACATTCTTGTCAGAGCAAAAACAAACACCCCCAAAATTCAATCAGGGTGCCATCCCTGCGGAAAAGCTCGATGCAAGGTATGCCCACAGATGTTCCCAACACGTGAATCCAAAGCGAGCTTCTCGGATTTCAAATTCTGCATAACTGAAAGCCTTAATTGTGACTCCAGTAACGTAATATACATGCTACATTGCAACATCTGCGGACAAGAATATATCGGCCAAACAGACACGCCATTTCGGTTGCGGTTCAATAATCACCGGTACCACGCCACTTCACTGCCGAAGCTGCCTTTATCTAGACATCTGCGCCTGCCAAACCACAGTTTTGAAAATATCAGCGTAACTCTTTTGCAGTCCGGTTTCTCAAACAGACGCGAGCGCGAACAGCGTGAGGCATATTTTATTTTCAGATTTCGTACATTAGTAGCCGGCATCAACGAGGACCCCGGAAAAATCAACTGCCTCCGAGAAGTAAGCCAGGAGAAAATTGGTGACAAAGATTGATAGCTGGAGACCATGCTTTTTTCTGACTGACTCGTACGTGTACACTGTCCTTTCTTCTTCTTTTTTTTCCACATGCACATACCAAGTGTTTACGTTCGCCTACCACTTCATGACCATTGAAGGGAAACGGACGAAGATTAAAGGTAAATAGCCGACCGACCCATTAACGAGAAACCTTTCCTTTACGCACGCTGCCGGCCGCCCGCCGAACGACCCATTACGGGGAAACCCCTTTCTTCACGCGCGCCGTCACGGACCCTCCCGGCACCGCGGCGACAATCTTGGGTGGCCCGACACACGTCAAGAACTGAACAGCACGTGATATGAACCATATGTGGATGTAGACGGACAGTTGGCTTCGTTCTCAGTGTTGACAGTGGTTCTTCCTCTTTTTTACTTTCTTTCTTTTCTTTCTTTTTTTTCATCTTTTTTCTCCCCCTTTTTTTTTCCTTTTTCTAGTTCCCTCTCACTCTCGCAAACGTCTTTTAAGGCGAGAGGGACGCGGCAGCAACGAAGCTTGGAAGCTCATGTCAGTATAACTCATCCCCTGATGAAGGGGGGACCCCTCCCGACCGAAACTGTTGGGAAATAAATATATTTATCCTTGTTGACAACGCTCCCGTTGTGCCATATTCCATACCTTCACTATATATATATATAAATATATATATATATATATATATATATATATATATATATATATATATATATATATTACGTGGATAACGTCGGTGAAGAAAGCGACGGGAAAAATCAGCCCAGAGACTCTCCATGTAATTGCGATTGCAATAGGAATTGGAACTGACACTGTGCACAACTTGGTAACTTTTGGTGATTTTCGGCGCGCATGCCCCCATATAGCAATATTTATATATATGCTGTAATGCTAAGCGATAATAATCTTTGTCTGTTCCTCTGTATCCAGACTGTTGTTTAAACTTCCATGTGAGCCTTCTGCTAGGCGGTAAAAATGAGAGGGGAGGATTTCAACGTGCTTTCGAGGGTCATGCAATGCAGCCCCGAAGGCCGCAGGTTGCTGACCTTTGGTAAAGCTGATATCAACAGGATATGCCTGTTGTGAGAGGTCCGCTCGCTTAAGAAAGGAGTATTTGACCTATAGAGTGTACAATTTATGAGGTATTTTATTCAATTACCAGAATCAATAATTTCAAACCAAACAGACAACTGAGTACATTTTAGAATATGCAGAAGGAGGTCCCGTAGTCACAGACTGAGATGGGACTTGGTGTGCATGATAACATAGTGATAGATATATACAAAATGACAATATGGCATGAATTATGAAGCCGTGTCCCAATTAGAAGCACACGTACATAGAATAAAAACAACGCATTTGTGTTTTCACGTACCAGCTGTTTCACAAGAAATGATCAAGCACATACTTACTGCAATGCGATACATAGAAATGTAACGCGATATAGGGCCGTCCTTTTCATGACCAATAGTAGTTTTCCCGCAGTAAGCAGTTGCTCTGTTTTTGAAATTTTGGAACAGTTTTTCCACCTGCAAAAAAAAAATGTGTGCAATGAGTAGGCAAATCTTATAACATACGTTAAGCTTTCGTGACGCACAAGCTAGGCTACTCATGTTTGTATAGGCTTGAAAAAACTAACGTTTAAACTGGCCAAGCATTACAATACACGGGCACTATATAAACACAAAAATAAAAATTGAGCTAGTGGGCGTTCATCATTCTGAAAAAAAAAAACTGATAAAAACGAATTCGACACAGGACCAAGAAAGCAAGAATGAAGTTTTGTGGCTGAGTGTTTTGTCTTTCTTGGTCTTTTGTCTAGTCGGCAACGTCTATTATTAAAGATAATTCCAAGGCGTATGAAGTGTTGACCATCTGTCCACTTTTCACAACGATACGTTTATGCACCCATGACCTAGTTAACTACAGGACAAAGCTGAACAGAAAGCGAAGAGTCTTATTGTAAAACGCTGTGGCAATGTCCCAGCGCCACACACTAATATTGGACTAGAGTGGCGTTGGTACTAGAACACTGGTAAACTGCAAGACGCATGCTGGTGCCTGGCACGTTGGGGCACGTGTTATGGGCGAAAATCGCGCTTTTCAATTGTTTTTAAACATATTGCTGTTACCCCAGTAGGAATTTAGCCTGCAACGCGAGCATTGCGACAACACTTTTAGACACAAAAAATTCAGCGGAAGTCAAATCCATTACCTGGAAGCACTACACAGTCTGGGACTGAAGCTTTTCTCTGACGCGACCGTTAGGCGACAAGGTAGAACTTTTTTTCATGCCATAAGTGTGCTCCCTGTTTGCGCAGTTTCTTTGCCTTCCAACTCACGGAGTGTTTTTGAATTTTTATTAATAATGAAGTATGTGGGTAATCAGGGTTTCTTCGTCGCAAGTCTCTCATTTTGCTGAATTCAGTGCTTGATAAGGGATCATGAGTTCAAAAATCTTCCTAATATTTTTCTAATTATATTCCATGAAATATTTGGTGATAATCCTGCATTTCCATCCTTCATTTATTTATCAGTTCCTGCTCATTTAGCCCACTAGCAAGACTGATATTGTGCGCGGCTGAAACTCACCGAAATGCAGTTTTGGGGGAAGTGCAAGGTAATGAAGCTGCTTCGGAGCTTTCCGCCTAGGCTGCTTTATATTCGCGATGAAAAACAAAGGCCCAATTATTACTTATCTTCTCAACACCCCGTCATTTCAAATGGTACCTAACCACGGAAACAGGTCAACACACTAAGGATATTTCAGATCTCTGGAAGATTTCAACACTGAATTCACGAACACATACACTACAACCACAAATACTTTAGTACAAAATACCTACTTTTGTTCGTATTACAACCTTAAATTGTGTTGTAATGTCGCATATGTACTTCACAAAGTTGATGCTACTAGTCGCAGGGCTCTCCTTCCAACTGATGATTGTCCGCTTTGAAAATTACCAAGAAACAATGATTAGGCTCTTTCAAAAGCTGAGCTCTTCGGATGAATCTAAGTCGTTAAAATGTTTACCAACAAGTGTTTGTCGGGCTTTTTCGAATTGATTTGAAAAAACGGAGCTGTAGTTTACAAATTTCAGTACCTCCAATTGCAATGTCGCGTTTAAAATCACAGATCTTAGTCTTTATTTTTCATATAGTGCCTAGTAGGACATGGACGGGAAGAAACTGGAAACACAGAATGATTCACAACAGAAAGTTTTCGCATCACCTGGCATTGTCTCTTGCCTTTTACTGTCCGTGTCCCACCTGGCAGCGCATCAAACAGCAACACATACAAAGTAACCCCTATTGTAGCATTCCTAGCAGATTGTAGTCTCCTTGGGCTCACAACAACCTAACAAGAGGTATTTCATTTGTTGTGTTCCTCCTATGATGAGAACGTTGATCTGGCACGTTTTGCCGTCAAACATATTAGTGGAACCACAGATGTATTGTGGCAATAGCACTGACGACTAGCCATACGTATGTTGAAAACATTGTGCATTCTAATTAATCACTGGGAAAGAACACTTTGGATTTCGTCACTTATTTTTGGAAATACTTTGTCTTCGGGGGAGGGGGTGCCTTAGGAAGGGTATAGGGAGTGGGATGGTACCAACTCTGCTTTTCTACATTTGGTACAGGTTTACTATAAAATTATCTAGACACTCCTTACAAGGCAAATAGTTTTTTTTGTCTATACAATTTTTATTCTTTTCCTTGATCTCATACGTATACTGAGACGTTGATAAGGTTCATTCGCTCTCATTTCTGTTGCAAACTTAGTCCAGATGCATATTATTGTAGTAATCTGCATTCTAGTCATACTTTACAACCCTTCATTGCTTGAAACTTTTGTTGTGAAAGCAAAGAAGTCAAAGATATTAGCATTGATCGCAGAGTGCAAATGAAACTCTGATCACACTGACAAAGACGAAGTCTTTGGAAGTTATATCCAACCCACTGCGGTGATAGAAAAAAAATGGCGGATCCCATGTGCAGTGAGAATCGATGATATGCGAAGGAAAAAAAAAACTCCCAAGCATTTTCCCGAGGGTGAACATGGTTAAGTGCGAATACACGGGGTGATGCTATGAGGGGTATTTATTAATTCGCACTATTATATTTATTAATCACACTATGGTGCCTTTATGGTGTAATGGTTCCTGGGAATCGCAATTTGATCACACGAGGGAGTTTACGTTAACTCACTGGAATGCCAACGGATTTTAACTTTACTCCCCCTCACGACCCGCTCTCGACGGGAGACTGAGAGAGAAGGCGGGCGCGCGAGCGAGAGAGGTGCGCGCGCAGCTGCAGCGAGCGAGGAGAGCGGAGGAGCGAGTGAAGGGGGAGGGGGTATAGGGCGCGTTACTGACACCGATATCAGCGTCGCTTCCGTGGCTTATTCGGTAGAGCGTCGCACTGCGGCCCGCCAAGTCCTCTTTCTTTTAAAGATAGAGAGAAGACTGCGGACGCTGCCGACGGCGGTGGATGGTTTTGGGTCGCTTATAAAGTGTACTCACACTTAAAATGAGAAATAGTATATGTTACTTTAAAATCAGCCAATGTTACGAATTGGAGGTAAATGATGCCGTACACGACTTGCGTGTCATGATTATCATGTTTGGCTGAGTTGTTTACCTTCGTCATCTATTCACGTCACCTGATACCGAATTTAGTGTACGTGGAGTTAGCGAAACGACCACGAGCGTGCTATGAGCGTGATACGTTGTCTTGTTCTTACATGACGCACGCGTCAGGATTGTCATGTTTGCACCAGTGATATATTTTGTCATCCATTGAAGCCACGTACCACCGATATTGGTATATTTGGAGCTAGCAAAACGGCCGCGAGCGCATCATGATGGGTGCATTGTACTCCAATGTAGCGTTGACGCGCGCGCACGCTGGTCACAGCGGTGCTACGTTAGCAAAACGCGAGCACTATATAGTATGACGCCGGGCGCGACCATCGTCCATCGGCGAAACCCGACGGCAACCAGCGCGAAATGCGACATGCTACATTTCGCGTCGATGCGTTACCCAGACAACACTGCGTCTTCCTTTTTTTTTTTGTGACGGAGGGATGCCGGACGCGCTGAAACACGCATGTGTCAAAACAAGGCAGCGCGGCGCGCGCCTGCGAGTATATGGCAGGACCGGCGCCTGGGGTGGCCACGCCGGCGTGACGCGACGAAATGAACACCGGTTATCACGCATACCGCGTCACGTCGAAATGTGTTGGCGCCTTGACTGTGGCATGTAGTCATGTTCTCACATGACACGCATCTCATGATTATCATGTTTGCACCAGTCACATGCCTTCGTCATACATTGGCGTCACGTAATACAAATTTGGCATATGTGAAGCTAGCGAAACGGCCGCGAGCGCTTCATCAGTGTGGCATGTAGTCATGTTCTTACATGACATGCATGTCGTGATTATCATGTTTAGATGTGTCATTTACCTGTGTCGTCCGTTCACGTCTTGTAACACCCAGTTTGGTAGATGTGAAGCTAGCGAAACGGCCGCAAGCGCATCAAGAGCCTAGCACGTAGTCATGTTGTTTCATGACACGCATGTGACGATTTTCATGTTAGGGTCTGTCGCTTGTGTTCGCCATGCGATCATATCATACCAGTTTTGCAACATGCCATGTCAACGAAACCACCGCGAGAGCTGCAGGACCATGAAATATAAGTCATGACATTCATGACATACATACTATACTTTTCATGTTATGACTACTCAAATATGTTCTTCATACAGTCATGGTATGCCATACCATGTTTACTATTGATACCATCATCGAAACGACTAGGAGACCTAAAAGTCGTGGGCGGTTACATAGATAGATAGATAGATAGATAGATAGATAGATAGATAGATAGATAGATAGATATGCTAAAAAACGCCGCGAATTTCACGAAGAAATGCTTCGCATCTGAAAAAGTCACAGCTTTGCCACAAAGGCGAAACAATGAACGCAATCGCCACAAATGGGAATATCACGCGCAGGATGGCAAGCAGATGAAAACGTGCCCAGAGTTTCTCACGCACAAATGACCCACGAAACGTGCTCACAGGTGCAAATGAACGCAAATAATTGTCTCAGTTGTCACTTTGCTGTGTCTGGAAAATGCATTCTTTTCGCAAACGGAGGCTGTGTAATAATGGCAGTGACCTTTGCGCGCCCCATAACTACAACAGAATCGTTACAGCGCAAGCCCAACGCCAGCCAAGACGTTTGATCCTCCACGCCGAAAGATAAAGGTGTGCTAGAAATTGTCCACTCCCCTCTTCTCTGCCGCCAAAGTGCACATGAGAGTCGACAGCCGCCGCTAAAGCCCAAAATCAAGGGGTTTTAGCCGTCACGCGCTCATTGCGCCATCTTGCTGATAATGCTGAAAAAACGATGGTGCCCGTTCTCGGGACGCCCACCAACAGTGGCACGTGGTAGATATAAATAGCTTGTCGTTTGAACGCTCAACAAGGTGCCTCTTGGTGGCTCAGGTGCTAACGCCTCACATTCAAGGCGTGGATGTTCCACGGGCAATTCCGCACGCCGGAGTCATTTTCCGGATTTTTTCTTTCTTGATTGATTTGTGAGGTTTACCGCCCCAAAACCACCATATGATTACGAGAGACGCCGTAGTGGAGGACTTCGGAAATTTGGAACACCTGGGGTTCTTTAACGTGCACGCAAATCTGAGCACACGGGCCTACGACATTTCCGCCTCCATCGAAAATGCAGCCGCCGCAGGATTTTTTTTCTTTCTCGCTTTTTCGTTCATATAAATACGTATACATATACGGTAAGTGACGGTGACGACCACGCCGACGCCGGCAGCAAAATGTAGCCGAGATTGCCGATATAATTCCTATCGCAATAAAAAACACTCCTAAGCAAAAATTCACCACCCATTCATCCAATGATTCTTCTGTTATTCTTACGACCTCAGCGGGAGGCTGAACAAACAGACCAACAGACATTCTGTATCATGAATGTACATTCATTGGATATCTACAATTAGGGCTCTGCTGTTACAAGTTGTTCATATTTAAGGACTTAACCTAAATAAATAAATAATGTTTAATAAATATTACATTAAACAATTACAATTTAATAGATAAATTATATTCTGATAAGCTCAACACAGAAGATATAATCAACTAGACCTTCATTCAAAAAGCTCACTTTATCAATCAGCTTATGATTTCATGAACACATTTTAGAGTGCCACCCATTTATTACTGATCTCTCTATTTTTATCAACTTTCGCCTCTTATATGCTTTCTCTATACTCTTCGAAACAAGAAAACAACGAACCACTACTACCAATGCTCCTTTCTTGCAGGTGTTCTGCGGTACCCGCCGAGGCGTCTTGATGAAAAAACAATATGAACAAACAAAACGCAAACAAAACAAAATACGAGAAACATAGGATCAATGCAGAAGAAAACTATAGACATGAACGGGATTTTTCCAAGCAACCGCTTTAATTCCTTTCACCATTTACCTGGAGAACTCTAAAAAATCTGGAAGATGAAGTCAATATAGAAGATTTCAATCTTCAATACACGCTTTATTAAAAGCAATTACTATTCCTTCTTCCCTTTTTATGTATTTTTGAATGCGGAGCGTTTGTTTGCGCGCTGCAGCACTTTTGGAGTCTGTCTTTGTATCCATCTATTAAGCCACCCATGTGTGGGTGTTCTCGTGACTAAGCACCCCTTAACTTGGCGTGAACCAAAATTAGTCTGGGCAAGTAAGATGTTTTGACGAATAGGACGCACTGGTCATGACAACAAAAATGTGACAATATCACTGCGTACGGCTTAAGACCATCCCCGCCAGACCTGTGGCACATACCCGCGGGCGCGTATGTGCCACAGGTATGCAGGTATGTGCCACACGGGATCGACTGTTTATGTCTACCCAGAAACGGCAAGAAGAGACATTGGTAATACTTACTTACTTTCTCACCCACTTACTTACTTGGTTACATGCATAAAGCATGCATACATACATACATACATACATACATAGATACATACATACATACATACATACATACATACATACATACATACAAACATACATACATACATTACATACATACATACATACATACATACATACATACATACATACATACATTGATGTTTACTTACTTAGTTATTTACTTACTCACTAACTTATTGCTCACTCACGGGCGGGTATGTGCCACAGGCATGCAGGTATGTACCACGCGTGATCGACTGTTTATATCTACCTACGAACGCCGAGAAGAGACATTGGAATCATTAACGCGAGAAAGTTAAGAAAAAATGACACGGACAGTTTTTACCGAATGAGAAAGAGAGAGAGATAGACTTCATCAATTTCCGGCAGATTGCTGGGATGGGCTCCCACCTAGGGGCCAACGGAGAGACCGTGTCTCCCGGCAGCTTCCTTGGCCTGCTGGATCGCCCAAAGTTGTTTGTCCAGGCCCGAACGGAGCAACGCAGTCCGCCAACGCGCCCGAAGGTCTTCATTTGAGGCCGCTTCCCCAGAATTTCTGACTAATGCTGGACATTCCCTTAGGATATGGTCGAGAGTGGCTCTGGTGGTACAGTACTGGCATAGATTAGAACTATAGACGTCAGGATATATGTGGTGCATGATGACAGGGTTCGTGTATGTGCGTGTTTGTAGCTGTCGCCACTGAACGGACTGGGCCCGATTCAGCTTGAAGTGAGGCGGAGGGTACTCCCGCTTTTGTAGTCGATAGTGTTGAATTATGTCATTAAATTTAGTGAGCTGATCGTCCCGTTCCCATACCGGCGCAGAAAGGTCCGTTTGGGTAGCCACTCCGTCTGACGTGACTCGGAACGTAAGACCTCGAGCCACGTTGTGCGCCACTTCATTCGGATTGGCCTCCGCGTTACCTAGTGGTGTGTGGGCAGGGAACCACATGATGTTTACGTATTTGTCCGCCTCGTGAATTTTGCCTGTATTAAGAATCCGCAATGCCTCGGGGGAGATTCTGCCGCTGGCGTAGTTTCGAACGGCTGTCTGCGAGTCGCTGATTACGCATGAGGCGTTAGTGTAGGCTATGGCCATCGCGATAGCCACTTCCTCTGCCGTTTCTACGTTCCGTGTGATGATTGACGCGCTGCTTTCGCATTGTTGTGTGTGGTTTACGACAGCAGCCACAAAGTGGTGACGTTCCTGGTAGCGTGCTGCGTCGACAAAGACTGCCTCATGGTTGCGCCCAAACATCTTTGACATGGTCCTGGCTCTACTGACTCGTCTGCCCTTGTTGTGTTCAGGGTGCATTTTTCTTGGTATGGGTGGTACTGTTAGCTTAGCATGGATAGTGCGTGGTATGTCGTGTTCGTCTCCGTATTGAGTGTGGTAAGTAATACCGAGATTACATAGAATTTGGCGGCCTGGTTTAGTCTTGGCGAAACGCTCGAATTGGGAGATTTGTTGCGCCTCAATAAGTTCCTCAAGGGTATTGTGTAAACCAAGTTGAAGGAGTAGTTCGGTGCTGGTGTTTTGAGGCAAACCTAGTGCTTGTTTGTAAATTTTCCTAATTAGGCTGTTGAGTTTTGACTTTTCCGCGGTGAACCATCGGTGGTACGCCGCCGTATAGGTGATGTGAGTTAGAACAAACGCTTGGATCAAACGGATGATGCTTGCCTCTTTCATGCCTTTGTGTTTATTGGTAATGCGCCTAATGAGGCGCATTGCGTTAGACACTCTGGCGTCAATGTTGCGAACTGTCTCTCCGTTGGTACCCCTACTTTCTATGATCAAACCTAGCACTCTAAGTGTAGGGCGATATAGCAGTAGCTCAGATTTCTCCGCCGAGCAGGATAGTCCGGTTCCTTGTAAATACCGTTCGACTGTGTCAATCCCCTCCTGTAATCTCTGTTCAATGGAACCGTCACTGCCGTCGCAAACCCAGAGGGTGATGTCGTCGGCGTAAATGGTGTGATGAAGTCCTTGGATGGTTTGAAGTTTTGAAGGAAGACCAATGAGGGTGAGGTTAAACAACATGGGAGATATCACGGAACCCTGCGGGGTTCCCGCACTTCCTCTGGTTATTTCGCACGACCTGAGAGCTCCCACAGTGATCGTGGCCGTTCTGCCCGTAAGAAATGCCCTAATATAGTTGTACGTGCGAAGCCCCAAGTTTAGGGTATTGACCTGATTTAGAATGGTGCTATGCGTGACAGAGTCAAAAGCCTTCTTCAGATCAAGACCAAGTATGCCCTTAGTGGAGCGTCCCGTACTGTCTATGATGTGATGCTTAAGCTGCAACATGGCATCCTGCGTTGAAAGATGTCTGCGGAAGCCAATCATGGTGTGTGGGAAAAATCATTGTCTTCGAGGTAATTTGCCAGTCTAGCCAGGAAAGCGTGTTCCATCAATTTGCCTATGCAAGATGTTAAGGAGATGGGCCTAAGATTGTCAGTATTCAGTGGTTTGCCTGGTTTCGAAATCAGAATCACCTTGGCCGTTTTCCAATGCGGGGGCAAGATTCCGGTGTTCCAGCAGTTATTGATATAGTCTGTGATATGCGTGATCGACTCATCGTCCAAACTGCGTATCATCTTATTCGTGATGTTATCCGGACCTGGTGCAGATTTGGTGTTAAGTTTTTGTAGGGCGGCACGGATATCCGCTTCGGTAAATTCTTCGTCTAGAGTAGTGTTGATCTGGCCCGTATAATCTGGATGCTGCTGAGTAGGAGCCTGAGAGATATATTTGAGCTCTACCTCCCTAAGAAACTCCTCGTCGGTGCCCTTGTAAGCATGTATTAGTTTGTTGATGGTTTGTCGTTGGGCGGTTTTGCTGTCTTCTGGGTCGAGCAGGAACCGTAGAAAATGCCAAGTTTTACTAAGACTTAGCTGCCTGTCCATCGCGTCGCAGGTTTCATCCCAGTGCTGCCGGCTTAGCTGTGTTGCATACATCTCTATCTCTGTGTTGAGGAGTGCTATGCGTTTTCTGAGGTTTCTGTTGTGTTTCTGTGTCTTCCATCTCTTTTGGAGCGATTGCTTTGCCTCCCACAAGTGGAGGAGCCGGCTATCGATCTCTTCGAGGTGTGCCTTGGGAGGAACGATTCGGGTGGCATTATTAATATCCTGTTTAAGCGTGTGTATCCAGTCCTCTATGTCACTGATGGGTTGGTCCTGGTTCTCACGTGATTTGCAAAACTGGGTCCAGTTTACCAACTTTAGCTGTTTTCCCATGGGTTTACGTGGGCCACCTTGAACATGTACCTCGATGATGTAGTGGTCGCTACCCAGGTCCTCTAGGGTATTTTTACAGGTGGCTGCTGATGTGTTTCTCGTGAACGTCAGTTCAGGCGTTGTGTCTTTACTGGAGCTAGTGCCCGCACGTGTAGGTGTGCTGGGTTGGTGATGAGAGTTAATCCCTCCTGCTGCGAGTCAAACCAGAGGGCCCTACCATTAGGAAACACATAAGAGTATCCCCAGGCAGTGTGCGGTGCATTGAAGTCCCCCGCTATTAAGATGGAATTTTGGCCAGCGATGTTGAGGGCGCGTTTAAAGAGTGTGAGAAATCTGTGCTTCTTTTGTTTTGGGTTGCTGTATATGTTTAGTATACAAAAGACCAGCTAATAGAAAGTTAAGCTGTAGTAACCAGGTATTAACGTTTGAGTGATAATATTTACAGTGTAGGACCTATTCAGACACGCGCTAAACGATGGGCCAAAAAAAAAAAACGGGGGTGCTCAATAGCAATTACAATCTTACAATTAGGAACACATTTGCTAAGGGGTGAGTTAACATCCGGTCACTGACGCCGAGTGAAATGATAAAGGCCTGATCTTTCGTACGCGTGGCACGTGGCACTAAACAGAGTTGTCATGAGCCAATTGTTGTTTCACTCGATAAGATAAATTGAGGTTGAGTTAGATGGCCACGCGAATGCTCTCAGCACGCTGCGCTGCCTGCCGAGCAAGCTCTTTCGTTGCTAAAGGGCGTCTGCTACGCAGGAGAAAGGCAGGTGGGGCCACGTTCAAAAATAAAGTGCGAAGGAAGAAGATCGAGGGGAAGCGAGAGTGTAGGGGAAGAGTGTCGCTACTTTAGGAGCTTTACAGTCATCTAGAGAGCTTTAGAGCCATCAGGTTATTCAGCAAGCATAAAATCTCCCTAGTCAGCGCTGTGTGAATCGCCGGAGAGGCGACCTGAGCAGCGACATAAGGAAACGACCGGAGAACAGGTCACTGACAGCACTAATATGCATGCTAGCCACCGCCGGCGTAAAAGGCGCGTACTTTAGGAGCAATCTGCACAAGTGCACGTGGGCGTGAGCGTTAGACAGATGATCGCCCTAGCGTACACGAACATCTGCACTCTAACTAAAACGAAAGCTTGATATGCGTAGTACATTGAAAAAAAAAAGATGTTTTGAAAATGTTCGGTAAATTGCACGCTCGACACACCGCGATCTAATAAATAATCATATGGCAAATCAACCTATCAAATCCACCTAGCGGGCCCAGTTTCTTTCTATGAAAAACACTGGAGAGTGCGTCATTATGCCCTTAGAGCATTGGGTGGCCGAGGTGACAATCTACAGTATGCCCAGTGCCTCGCAGAACGCTCTAGTACACTGGGATGCATTTTCCAACGTTTCTAGTGCAACGCTCTGTGCTGAAACGCACTGGCACACTACAAAAACGCTGTTTTCTCTTGACAAGACGTTCGCTAACGTTCTAGAGTACTCACTATACATGCCCATGTTCGTAAATAAGTGATCCACAAACATAAGAAACACATTATTGTGTTATGTATAAACTAGAAGAAAGTTTTGCTTAATATTTAAAACTTCAATGAAGCCCCGCTACCAGAAAGAAGGCAAGACGTATGGACCTTTGCAAAATGAAGCTTACAGTTTTGCGGTGAGGATCCCAATACATTACTTCAAACGTGTTTATGTCAACGGCAATACTTCTAGCCTCTTAAAGCAGAGAAAAATGTGTACAGTTCGCACACGCTTGTCAATATGTATTATGTTAGTGAGTTGAGCATTTGATCATCCATGCTTTCGGGATGTGCTGTGAAGCCATTTGTTGTTTTGCTTAAATCGTGCGAGCTCCTCTACCATACGTGCACTAAGAAATGATTCTGAATTTACGTAACGGTGAAACGAAAGCTCCTCTGCAAAAGCAGAAACCAGCACTCTGTGTGTATTTCGCGGCATGTGCAAGTCGTACGCCTACTAAAGCCTAAAACAAATCGCATCACCACAGATGAAGAATGCCTTGGGACCAGTGGGGCCTTCACGAAGTCGCAACCTTATCTGTGTGGTCCACTATGTGATGTCGTCAATCACCAAATGCACTATGCAGGTGGTCGCCACTAAATATTTTTAGGCTATCTCACGCGTTGGTCACTGTGCCCGCAAGACTTCGGTATCCGCGTTCTGCCCTCCAATCAAGCCAGTTTATTGACACCGACACGTTTTCGCTCTCCCCGTTGCCCGACGACAATCAGCGCTGCTCAGTGCCGGTTCTCTAAGAGACAGTCACTCACTCACTACCAAATGGCGCAAACAAAGCCTGTTGTGCTACAGTATGCTTGCTCACTGATCTGTCGGCAACGCTATCCACTCGGACATTGTATAGTCATGAGAATATTCTCTGACTAACAACTTGTTTATTTTCTTCAGCGGCGCGCTATGTATGTGGCGCAAATGAGGATAAAAAAGCATGGAAGCAACGAAATGAAAAAAGAGGGCAAAGTAGATGAGCAACATTCATAGCGCTCACCTGGAAAGCTTTAATCTCTCTCAACATTGCACAAGACGAGTAATGGCTAAGCTTAATCTGTAGCCGATTTATCATTTGTCGCCGATTCAACATTAGTTCCTCACGATATATTGATTTTAAAACTAAAAAATGCAGGCATTTCAAGATTGGTAATTTCTTGGGTAGCTGCTTATCTGACAAACCAGCATCACTTCGTGGAAATCGGTAGTGAAAAATTGGGCTCTTTTTCAATCACATCAGGTCTGCCGCTGGGCTGTGTCGTCGGCGCTCTTCTTTTATCATATAGATTAACGACATTGTCAACATGGTAGAAGGTAGTGTTCAGACTCATTTATCTCCTGTTGATTACGTGATGTGTAAACACACAATTCCATGAGGAACTAAGTTAGCTTAAAAAGTTGTTTAAATAATATTCTTGAATGGTGCTTGCACAGGGGAATGACACTAAGCGCAGACAAAAGCGTACAAAATATTGCGAATGACACAAAAAGTATACCATTACTTCATACGTATAAGTAGGTTCATCGCTCCTGCATGAAGTAACGCTATACAACTACCTAGGAGTCACCTGTACGAATGCGTTAACATGTAATGACCATATTATTAATACTTTTACCTCTGCCTTCAAAAATTACGCCTCCTGAGACACCAACTTAAAGCAGCACCATCCGACATAGAGCTGCTACGATATGACACCCTAATCAGAACTAAATTAGAGTATGCCTATTTCATTGGAATCCGTATACAAAAACTAATATCAACAACCTCGAGAGAGTGCAGTGAAAGGCAGTTAGATTCATACTTAACAAATTCTCAAGGCAGGATTCACCCGCAGAACCCAAAAAAGGTAACCAAATTGAACCACTTGGGATGAGAAGACAAAAGCACAGACTGGAATTTTTTAACTAGCCCACAAGAACAATGCACCATTAGACACATCTCTTTATCTGTCACCCCTGTTAACCCGTACCACTCGTCACCATAAAGAAGATGCATTAACGCTACTTCGAGAGAACGAACGCATTTAAGAGTGCTTTCTTCCCACCTGCAATAACCTAATGAAATTGTGTAATCAAACCGACACAATAATGCTGATTATTATTATATATTTGTTTTATAGACTCTATTTCAGTATTAGTGTTCTTGTTTCGTTTACTATTTTGATTGCTACATGTTCTGTTTTGTACTATTTAATTTGCCCTCCCTGCTCAGACTAAGACTTCGCACTATTTGATAAATAAAATAAAAGAAATGTGATTTTTTATTTCACTTGTCCTCAATAACGTTGCTTCCGTACTGCTTTTTTCTTGTGTGTACCGTAAACATGAGCATTCCCGAATAAACAAAATGAAAGTGAGCGCCTTGAGTGTCCTTCTTGTTATCGTCCTGGTCTCATTGTTTTTCCCCTTGTGTAGTCAAGCAATCATTAACTTACTTCACCGACCAACTACAACACTGACGGCCGACGGTGGCTACTTGCAATACTCCGCAGTGTGCATTCTGAACTATGCAAGCCGTTCCCTTCTGTCTCTCAGTTTGTGCGCTCTGGAGTAGTAGAGCTTACCACCACATTCGGCTACAATACACCTGGTGGGGAATGTACCCTTATGTGGAGAATCTCAATTGCTCCTGTTTCACTTTTGAGTTTTCAGAATGTTCGTTCGGCACGCCGGTAACGAACAGGTCTGCCACTTTTACCTTTCACAAACAGGTCGTTTTTTGCGCACTAGCATAGGCTTGTAAGAACCTTGAACGTCAGCTGGTAACCGTTGTGCAGTCATAGGACAGAATACAACAGCCCGGGCCGCTTAGGTTCTTCGCACTTATCGTGATCAAGGTGTTCGGAAAACAAAAGGAAGAGCAATTTTTTTCCGAGAGCGCGCGCTCAATATGTTACCAATGGCTGGGATGTAAGCAATTTTATCTGAGTATTGACAAAGTTCATAGACTGTCGCACCGCCTAGCAGAATTCAGGAGCGTTTTCTCTAAGATGACCAGTAGGCAAACACTTCCTTGTGCGGCGGTGCTAGCCTGAGTGTTAACCCGTTTGAAAGAAACGAACACAAACCACTTTGTATGCTGTGTGCATCAGTGAATATACCAGACCGTCTGGTACACGATAAATCTGATTCGTTCTTGTAGAGGCGAAGTTATCGTGAAAATACGTGGCAACTCGCGCTTTCGGTCATAGCCCACCGAGAATACATGTTAGCTTCACGAGAATTTCTGCAGCCACGTTCGATAGTAAATGCTATTGTCTAACTTTTGCAGTTGAAACTCACCTTGTTTACGTGCGTAAAGCATTTGACAGTGATTTTGTAGTGCATGAGTTCTATAACATTTATTGCAAGCGCAAAAGCGCAGGCTCAAAACTTGCACTTCCAAACCTTGGCGCACGCTGCACCGCTTGTTCCTTTATGTTTGTTTATAGATGGCAGCACACAGCAAGCGATTCCTTTCTTGCCGGGTATCGGAGCGAAATGATATCCGCACCCACGGATAAACGTGGTGAGTGACGCCGCGTTGTGGTTGTGCAATGGCGCGTTGTCTGTGCTATCGAAGTCGTTCGGCGGAGAAAATTCCTCAGATTACTTTCAGCAGTGATGCTCAAAGCAGCCATCTTGACGTCCAAGATATTTCACGGGGCATAGACTGTTTTAAACGCGCTGAAGGTGACAGTGACGGTGAACGATCAGCTGCTAGCTCGCGAGCAGAGAGTTGCATTTCTCGTCCCGTCATGCATTAATGTTTTTTTTTTCACGCTCATAAGTCACTTTGATTACACTTACTGTATATTTTCCTTCAGCGAGCTCAAAATAAAAAAAACATAATTTTTTTGTGCATGTAGCCCAATTACAGTGAATATTACAAAACGCCGCATACCAGCAATATGCTCAAAATGATTAGATCAATACATTATGCAGTTACGACTACAGTTAACGCTAACTTCTCCTGCACTTCATCGGTACCGTTCGAATGACACTGTTGTTCGACCAATTTTCACAATTTTGACATTAAGAAAAAGCGTAGGCGTGTATTCGTTTTGATATTCTTGTTTCGATCGTGCTGATGGAACCTGCAACATCCGAGTGCAGTAAGTTGCGCACTGTTAAGAGTCTGATCACGGCTGTGACACAAGCGCTACTTATTGGGAAGTTAAATCTTTGTGTTCCGTTGAAGAAGCAACTACATGGTGCGCACAACGCAAGTATTGACGATGGCGTAATACGCTTGCAAACCATTGCTACGGTAAACATTTAGTCCTATTACGTCACGTCAGCGCGCTACTCGCTAGTGGCCTACTACTGCGGCGAAATCGCCAGGCAGGCGCGGCACAAATTATCTCGCAGTGCCATTCAGTTCATACGCAGATTCTAGTTCGCACAGTTTTCTGTAGCACGCACAAGAATACGCAACGCATCGTTGATAAACGGACGATCAGCTGACACTACCACCCTTCACACTGCAGCAAGAAATGAGGTAGCGAACATTGAGCAGCTCCTATAGTTTGTTACTTTATTCCGATATGCATTCATTTGGCGATCAAAACTTCATCCGCTGAGAGTTGCACGGGGAGTAGGTCTGTGCGTCCTATATTTTCCTCTGCGAGTTCACAGGTTCACCATCTCTTCACAGCCACCTTGGATTGCACGGCGCGCTACCTATAGGCCGTGTACATTGCGAATACAAAGATACGACAGCGTTTGAGAGTCCGTGCCCCTAAGAGTCCCCGCACATAAAATAAGCAGGTAAGTTGTCTAACCAGAGACTGAAAAAAAACATATCTCCGAAAATGTGCTAGATCTTTTGTATCAAATATTCCTATATGATTAAAATAAAAAAGGTTCAATAAGAAATCACTCTTAATCACCGAGCTCAGCAGATTTAAAAAAGGCCCCCAGCATCTTCTCACAAGGGGAACGGGTAGCAGAAACATGAGGGGGGGGGGGGGGTATCGCGTGAATGTCAAGTAGTTGGGTATGGTTTGCGAATGCCTGTTGTTATTTCGTGTGTGCTATTCTTATTTATTGAATGAAGGAGGAGCGTTGCCTTCAACAAGTGGTGGGACGCTGACAGTGGGGTGTGCCCCACTATTGACTGAAGGCACTGTTGCTTACATCGCATCTATTCTAGTCAAGCAAAGCGTCAAGTCAAGTGAGAACCAAGTAAAAAAAGCCCTTCATTGAATTCCGTACGCGCCCTTCGCTGCCTATATACAAGCCGCCCTCTTTCGAGGAAAAAGAGCACCGAAAAGAGGTACGCACACCCACTGCGCATGCACGGCTTGCTGAACGCGCGGTGGTGTCTTGTTCTTTATTCGCTCCTGGAGTGACAGTTTTGCGGGTGTCTTTGTGTTCCGGCACATGACGCGGACATGCGCGGAGGGGGGGGGAGGTAATGGTGCCGCCGTCACCGAACTGTGCCTTCGTGCGAATAAGAAAAGATTTAAAAGGATATTTCGCTGAGCGCCACATTGCTCTGATTAATATCGAGGTAAATAGACAGTCTTAGTACCTATTTTTTTCTTTTTGTAATAGTTGGTGCTTCCTAGAAGAAACACATTGTATATGCACGTATACCATTAAATACACAAGTGAAGATACGCTCATAGCCATCGGCATTATTTACATCTGATGCCTCTTACACATATGAGTGGTGAATAATGTTCGCAGCACATTTTTTTTTAGCTTAACGAAGCGGGGCGCTTAAAACTAAGCTCGAGATCTTGCGATATACAAAATTTTTCAAAGTCTTGTCACTAATTATCATTATTCAAGTCTGCGTTCTCTGCTTGCGTCCATATGTCAACCATATTAACTGCAATTTTTCATGAATATCGTTGTATGTATGGAACAAAGTATTCTTACCTTGTTATTCACTAGAATCAGATTTGTAGCAATCTAAAATCAGGTAGGAAGTAGGTAGGAAGGTAGGAATATTCAGATATGATGGCGGGGCTTCCACCTACGTTCAGTAATTTATAGAGCTTGCATTGCGACACCACCGCTACCGGATGTTAGCAGAACTTGTAGACAATATAAATTTGATTTATCATTTCCCTCGGCACATGGTATCAACGTCTTCTCTAATATTCCTGCTAGAACACCGCCATTGTATTTGTGAATATCCTTCAGATCAAAGACACCTGCAAGAAAAGTTTAGACTCGCACTAAAATAATTACAGAAAACAGCAATTAGAGCGCAATGCGTGGTTGATACGAGTCACGTTTGTAGCCATCTCTACGCTATGAAGAAGGTTGGTCTTTACCGCGTGTCTTTCACGTGCTAAAATCCATGCCCTGAATTTAGAAGAAAGCTGCAGGTGTCAAGTTCTCAGTATAAAAAACACAAGCAAAAGGAATTTGCCGTATTGTTTAAAAGAATACCCGCCGATGCCAGTTCACCGTATGAAGGAAATACGGTAGAACAGCATTGTGACGCAGTACTCCTTGAAAGATCATTCTACTTGAAGTGACACTAATAAGACAATATTATAAATGCCTTATTCAGCGTGAAAGTTCACTGGCTTTTAGCGTCGGTGTCTTCCGACAGAGCCGTCAGCATGAATGATGCAAAAAATTATCACGTTATGACGTCATAACACGCCGTTTTGACGTCACGAGGCACCAAAAGTTATGAAGTCCTATTAGGTGACGTCAAAAGGTCGTCTTCACTGCCATAATTGCTCGGGAAAGTCGGCCCAATCATGAAGACATTGCAAAACTGCATGAAAACCAGAGCTTAAAGGGTCATTCACCAAGCCTCAAAATACAAAAAAGAGCGCAATATTCTTTCCTCGTATTTTCGTCCTTCTTGGCGGACTACGGTGACTTATACAGTAGTTCCCGTGACGTCTACTGTGTGCATGCTTTAGATTCGTGCATATACGTGAAATATCACATTAAATTTTTCTCCTGCACTGCTTTGCCATGCAGCCGCCTATCCGTTCTTCTTTATCTCTCATGAATCTCGTGCACAATCAACTGCTCAAACTTCATTTTCTTGTGTTTACAACTGCGCAAGTGGCAATAACAGCGTGCACCTGAGAACCATGAAATCCTGTTAGACTCAAGTGCTTAGTTATTATATTCTTCACGGGCATTCAAGAACTAAGGGGCAAGGATGACGCATCGTGTGTATGAAAGAGAGGAGAAATCACATCTTTGTCTTTAAACGCGGTGTGGTGAGTGACCCTTTAATGTCACGAGGGGGAGGGGAGGGTGAAGGATGGAGAGAGCAGGAGCCCAACTTCATTTTTAAGATAGGACTCAGCCGCCCCTACGGGTCCACCGCAGCACTGCTTCACCCATTTGAAAAGCTCTGGCGTTGAGTTTTTCGGCAGTATTCGTGCGTACCTAAGAAAAAGTGTTTAGTATAGTAATTTGGGCTATATACACTTGTTTTCACATACGCACACAGAGAGAGATACATATTGTCATGAAGAAGGACAAACAAAACACAGCACCCTTGCTGCAGGCCAACTGCTCTTATTGTCTTTCTCCTCCTTAGCTGAGTGTGAGGAGGCCGGTGCGTCCAAGTCAGCAAGACAAAATGAGCTTGGGGCACGCCGTAGAAATCACTCTGTAAAAAATAAAGCCTCAGCTTTTTGTCTGGTTGCTCCTGTGTCGGACACCAGCGCAGTGTCAGAGCACTGCTTGAGTCCAATGTTTGCAGGATTGCATGGAGAAAACGTTTTCGTTAATAAGCTGCACTGTGCAGTAACAGGCTCGTGGTAGTGGTTCTTAGAGCCTCGTTCTCGGCAACGGTGAAGTTGCAATGGGCGGTGGCAGCGAGGTCGTGGTCAATTCGTCCGAAAGCGACAATGAGCCTAGAGCTCCGGTCTGCCGGGGTATGCTGCCTCACGCCTTTATACCTGTGCTATGCTGTGGCACCATCTTGAAGGTGGTCGTTGGCCACACACAATGTCTGCTGCTCCAACCAGGCCACGTGAAATCCAACAGCATCGATGGTCAACACCCAATCTTCGGCGTGACCGTAAAAAAACCCGCTGATTTTCGGTGTTGCGCCTGATTTGCGATGATGAGACCGCACGTGAAAAGGCACAGAGTGCCAATGCGAAGCCACTCAGCTGGTCCTCGAGCTGCATAGGGGCATCACGGATCTCTACGTTGGTCGGGTGTGCTCAGCTCACTGTCGTGTGAAGCGGATAAGTCCAACACAGCGTCGGCGGCACTCAATGCCAGAAGAATGTCGGGGAAGACAGCGGTGCTCGTCACTGTCACTGCGTTGACCTTGACGTGGAGTCGCGTGATTGGACGCCCTAAGACCACGGTGTTATCTGGTGAGTCACAGGCGGAGCGCGTGGTGACGGCTGAGGATTACGAGGTGGTCACTATGTGCAATGCGGCAGTATTCTCGGAGGGAGCACGAAAAGCACTCCTTGTTAGCTCCAGTGCCGGTGAAGTCCTGATTGCATGTGTATCACCGCGGGAAGGTTGAATACCGTTTCCGGGTAACAGGAGTTCGTGCGCTGGCATGCCTGTGCCACGATATGCCCGCCCGTGAGCAACTGAGGAGGCCTGGACACCGTCCAAAGAGGGTCTTTGAAGTGCTTTGAGGTCGACAGGTGGCAAGGAGGCATGGTTACCGTTCCTAGGCAAGATGAGCCCGTGTGCATTGTTTGGACGAAGTAATGCATCGCCGGAAAAGTTCTCCGAAACCACAGAGGAGACATGGATGCCATTTGCTGCAGGGGGGATCGATACTTGCCGCGATGGTCGCCTGTCGGGGTACATCATAGAGGAAGTGGCACGGCGTTGCTCGTGTAGTTGTGTTACACACTAACGAAAATGACCTGAAATAACCTCAAAAACTGGGTAAACCATTTGTCCTCTAGCGCACTACCTTTCCTGGTTTTTTTTACCACCTACTATCGATGTAAAAATTTACTCTCGTGCTAACTGAGTTTTTGAACGTAGGGAGAGTAGTAATTATTTACACCAGTGAGGTTTTGAGCGAGTACAGAGAGAGTAAATTTTTATTGCCTTCACAAGGTTTTTGAGGTGATTTCTGGGAGATATATTAGGTGGTAAAAAAATAAAAATTGACGCGTGCATTCGCCCAGAGTCGACAAATTTATTAAATAGCAGGATTGATTGAATTTATTAAACGGCAGAATCGGTGACACATACATTCACATACAGACATACACGCAGACACAACAAATGCAGAATAATACACCACTTGAACAGACTGCACGCGTAGCTCGACTACGCTTCGACAATCCGGTATATATAGGCACGACTTTTTGATCGGCCGTGTGGTACCGGTACGAGAGCTCTTTTTTTTGCATAGATTAACAACAACGGTTGAAGGTGCAAGCGTAAACTTAAGGTGGGCTACAGGGCACTAAATGCCACACCGACCTTTTATTGAAATCTACCCGAACTCACCTTTTTGATTATTCAATTATTACTTGGCACACTGGGCTCATGGCCCCACGCGTGTTAGCACTGCTGATGCACAAGTCCTTAAAATATACCTAAGTACGCACAAACCTTGGCAGCTCAATGATTTTCATTGAGCGACGGTGCACAAACACAGTAGCAGCACGTATTCTTCACAACGGGCGTAGAAGAGCGGTACACGCCTGCATACAAGCTGCATACCGACGGCGTGCCAGACCTTTTTGAGGAGCACGGCTATCCGATGAAACACAGCTGGCGATCGCAGAACACGTATCCTGTGCAAATTTCGTGGTCATTTCAGACACAAATGAACACGTGACCGCTATCTTGCGGGGACGGAGCAGTGTATGCATACTCCCAACGAAAGACCACCGTCCAGGTTTTCTTCGTGCTCACCGGCAGCCGCTTGTTGGTTCCGTCTGCCTCTTATCGGCTTCGTGCTACGTGTTTGAGAACAGTTGGTGCATGAGGCGGGTGATTCGGGCAGCACTTTACTCATGCAGACATCACCTACTGTGGAACAAAATATATGCGATGCTTCTTTCACCTGCCCCGGCGACACACTCCCTCTGGTCACTGGCGGCCGCGGCTTAGTGCAGACGACAAAGTGAAGCATTTTGCTCATTGCTTCCAAAGTAGGCAAGTACGGACGATGACACCAAATTGATTTTGTTATCACTGGCAATTCTTGGCGATTCGGCTCGGAAACGAGATATCCGCGACGTGCAGGTTCGGAGGCGCTCGGAAGCGCAAGGTCGCTCGGTACTGTAGGAAACACGTGAGATCCATCAGCCCAACCAGACACACAGATACCGAGCTTCTTGCACCGTCTGTCTACAAGGCCACCGCCGAGCAAAAGCCAACAATTTGCGAAAATATGCAGGTACAGAGCTCACTGCAGGGGCAAAAGGCTAAAGGCGAACAGCCTGACAAAGGCCCTTGACCCTCCGCAGTCCGTGACAGTGCAAAGCTTAGACATCAGCGCTGACAAACAATATATATATTCAATAAATTGGTTTTAAGCAACCTGCAATTGTAGATACAAAATTCACACATAAATAGCATAAAAAGTTTACATAACACATTTTAAGAATTAGAGGTCACTCTCGTAAAAATTCACAACTAAACGATATCAACGAAACAACTTAAAAACACACACAAAATGCATGCGGATACAATGAATTGCGCTGTATACACTCGTATAATTGACATAGAAATTTATGAACAACCTAAGCATTTGCAAAGGCATGAGACTGCATTACGTAGTTTCAATAGTGTAGACAGGTGGTTATAAATAAGTTGTTTATTTGTTTCTTGAATGTCGCACTACTAGCCCTAAATTTCAATTGGTCTGCAAGGGTATTTAAAACTTGAGGTACCTGGTAAGCAACACTTCGTTTTTCATACTTGGTTCTTGTTCTAGGAGCTCGTTTCTTTTGTTCTCGCAGACTGTAGTGTGGTCTTTCGGTGCAACTTTCTTCATATAGCTTAGTCTTTTGTATTAACTAAAGCAATTTAAATTGATATAATTGATCAATTCTGAGTATGGAATGTTTAATGAATAGTGGAGCAGTGTGCAAGTCTTGTAGATTCCCCCTGTATTTTTCGAAGCAGCGTAATATTTTCTTTTGTATAGTTATTAACTTATGGTAATTCCCTTGTGATGTCGTTCCCCAGACTAACATCCCATAAGTTACTTAAGAATGGAAGAGTGCATAGTACATACTTATTTTTAACCTCAATCGGATTAAGTGCATTGTTCTAAAAAACAACCAACTATTCGCGCTAATGCGGTGATCAAATGATTTACATGTGTGTTCCAGTTTAATTCCTCCAGAAACCATACATCAAGAAACTTTTGTTCCCTAACATGTGCGATGCAATTTCCTTCGAATTTTACAGCTATGTTACTAAAAAGGTTTGTTTATAGGTCGGATTATCATATAGGTTGTTTTTTTGCATTCAAGCGCGGTCCATTTTGCCTTAACCAATTTGAAAGATTGCTTAGATAATTATTTACACTGACCTCAAGTGATATTAGATTGTCTGATAAAAAGAAAACATTCGTATCGTCAGCGTACATTATAAGTTCAGGAGAATGAGGTATATCGACAATATCATTTATATAGACAAGGAACAATAATATTCCCAGTATAGACCCTTGGGGGACTGCTTGGTTTGATGTTATCTTTGCAGAAATAGTGTTATTCAGTTGTACATATTGATAACGATCTTCAAGGTAACTTTTAAACAGTTGTAATGCAACTCCACACACCCCATAACTTGATAATTTATGAATCAATGATTTGAATTGTATGGAGTCAATGTCTTTTGAAGATCGAGGAAGAGCCCAAGAGTATATTTTTTGTTTTCCATATTTTCGATTATCTTATCTTTTATGCAGTAGAGCTTGTTTGTTGATTTATTTTTTTGAAAACCATACTGACTTTTTGTTATTATTTGATGCTCATCAAAAAAGGATGCAAGTCTATCATAAATAACCCCTTCAAATATTTTTGATATTGTTGGAAGCACGGATATAGGTCGATAGTTCGCTAAAGTATTGATATCACCACCTTTATGTACTGCCGTGACTTTTGCCACTTTTAACTGCTCTGGAAATACACCGTTAGTGAGGGTGAGGTTGATAGTATAGGCAAAGACATTAGACATCAATGGTGACACAATTTTTAACTCAACAGAACCTATCTCATCAATCCCTGATGCAACATTGTTTTTAAGTTTTCTGATTAATCTGTCTACTTCAACCGGATCTGTGGGTGCGAGAAAAATAGAATACGGCAAAGGAGACTTATCAGGAGTTGGAGCATTATCTAGCTTTTCATTCGTTAAAATAAAGGAACCCGCATTTATGAAATGTTCATTGATAACATTGGCCAACGTTTCACCCCTGAAAATCTGACCATTAATTGTTAGGTCCTGTGTCCTATTACAACCCTTATTTGTGTTCGTAAGCCCATTTATGACCTCCCATAGCTTCCTCTGGTCATTGTAAATGCTTTCAAATAATTTTTCATCGTAGTTCTATTTAGCCTTCCGTATTTCTGAATTTAAAATGTTTCTGTATTTCTTGTACTCAGCTAAGGCGTCTGTGTTCCGCGAACGGATGAAATCATGATACAATTCATTCTTTATTTTTATGCGCCGGTAGAGATCACGATTTATCCAAGGCTTTCTGCATTTCTTATTTCTGCCACGTGAGCGCTTCTGAAGTGGAAATGCCGCATCATAGCTAGCTCTCAATAACCTCATGAATGTGTTATAAGCATCATCAGGATTTTCTTGTCCCTAAACAGTGTTCCAATCTATGTTCTGAACTAGCCGAAAAAAATGTTCCTGAGTTTTGCTGTTTTTAATTCGGTGGAAAGATGTCTCTGTTTTCTGACCAATTTGAGAAGTAAATCATGCAAGAAAGAAGATGGGCATATGATCACTTATGTCATACGCAAATACCCCTGATTTTATATTCTGTGAACTTAAATTTGAGGCGCATATATCAAGGAGCGTAGCACTTGTTGATGTAATCCTAGTAGGTGAACGTATGAAATTTGTACTTCTATATGTAAGTAAGAGGGTTTCAAAATCTTTGGCATAAGGATCATTGGAACAGAGGTCAATGTTTATGTCACCCATGACTATGCAAGGAGTATTCCCGCGAACAGTTGATAACACAACATTAAGAAACTCAATAAATTTCTTTTTGTGGCCATGTGGTGGCCTATATACACTAATTACTATGAATGGGCCAACACACATTGAAATGCATTCAACATCATCGTTCATAACAGTATACTTATCAAACAGTTACCTCGAAAGCATAACCTTAAAATAAATAGCAAGACCTCCACCTTTTTGCTGGTTACGACCGAGAAGTTCATGGCTATAGCCTGGAAAGAACGGCGCATCTTCTTTATAAGTAATCCATGTCTCGGAGAAAACTAGCACATCAAATCCGATAGCTATAGACCATATCAAATTAGCAATGTCGTCGACCTTTTCTTTTTATGCTTCTACAATTTATATGCAATGCTTTAAACAAGCCTTTTGCGGATTGAAATACCCTACTAAAGTCTTCAACACTGTAATACTTTTGGTTATTTACAAGATCAGTCATAGTGGCATGTTTTTCAATTTGTTATGACACATGCCACATCTAATTTCTAATTATAGCTAGGCTTGTCTCATCCGCAATGTGTATCGCTCGTGATCCTTCATCTTTGCGTGCAAGGACTTTGCCACCGGATTTCCAGACAAATTTCCATGCGGCTTCTTTCTCTTTTTGTATTGCCGCTGCAAGCAATGCCTTGCCCTTCTGCGTCAAATGCTCATTTACCAAAATGGGCGTTTTTTTGTCATCCCCAAGCATAAAACTATCGAGCCTCTTCTTTCTACATTTCGTCAGTATGTCGTCACGTTTTGTTTTTTTTACAAAGCGAACGATTATTTTCTTCACACCAGGCTTAGAGTGGGAATCCAGTGGCATGTGTCAAGATCAGACAGATCAACTGCCGTGCCGACAGCTTCGCTTATCTTTCTTACAACATTCAGTGGATCATTCCCGACCGGCGCCCCCTTTATCACAAGATTGTTTAGGCGCTGATACTGTTCGAGCTCATCGCATTTTTGTGACAGTTTCTTATTTTACGCTTTCAATTCCATGTTTTGTCTTATGAGCTCTTGCATTTCAGCTCTCATATTCTTAATATCAGTGGCTACATTTTCGTTCACAGAATGCTGTTTTCGCTTGTTGTGCTTATGCTGCCCCCAGTTCTAGTAAAAGTACGTTGACTCGAGGTCAGTCCTGAGGCAGGGCGATGCCAAAAAAAAACATCTGTGGTCCTCGCTTACCTTCAGGATGCAC
Organism: Rhipicephalus microplus; assembly: GCF_043290135.1. Lineage (NCBI taxonomy): Eukaryota > Metazoa > Arthropoda > Arachnida > Ixodida > Ixodidae > Rhipicephalus > Rhipicephalus microplus. The sequence goes on from NC_134704.1 coordinate 158,273,241, forward strand.
TGAGAGCTTCACAAGGGAATATGAGGCAAAAGCCGCCGAAGCAGCTGCACCTTGCAGTCAAGTGGTAATTAACTCTGAAACGCAGGTTAAAAAGCACGTGATATAAAACTCCCTACGTGGTAAAACTGGATTTTGACATCCTTTAACTACTTGCCTGAGAGGTGGTGGTAAAACTATGTCATGTACCATCTTTTACGCCTACACGAGGTAGTAATTTTAAACGCGAGAGCGTTTTCAGAGGTCATGAGCCGCAAAAACCCCAAACTCTGATAGTTCTTGCTTACAGTGCAGAGCTAGGATCGCCAAAAGCTTTGACGACAGCGCCATTGTCCCAAAGAAAGACAAACAAAAAACAGAACCATTGCTGCAGGCCGGCTGTTCCTATTGTCTTCCTTCTCATTTTTGCTTGCTCTCTGTGCACTACACACACACACACACACACAAATATATATATATATATATATATATATATATATATATATATATATATATAATATGAGACCACGTCCAGCACGGCAGCAATCAGGTTCTCTTTTTTAATCAAGACGCACGAGCCAGAGAGCCAGCCCACGTGACATACGATGATGATCACTACAATGATTTGGTCATACAGATGAAGATGAAGTACATAGTCAGCGCTCACACTATTTTCCCCCCTTCGCGAAAGAGGGTGGCATGTTAGAATGGGTTGGGACGCCGAATATATCGTTTCAGTCGAAAGACGTGGGTGATCTCGGTGTGGCGGCGACATTGATCAGGAGCCGCGTTGACAGGAGCAACGCGATAGTTGACTTCAGATGTTCGTTGCAGGACGGTGTATGGACCGAGATATTGGTGAAGGAATTTTTCGCAGAGCCCAGGTACACGAACAGGTGTCCACAAAAGGATTTCGTCGCCTGGGCGGAACACAACAACTCGACGCTTCGCATCAAGGTCGATTTTTCTCTTGTCCTGAATGATAGCAGTGTTGGCGCGGGCAATTTCACGGCAGCGGGCGACGAGGGTGGCGAATTCTTCCGGGAGAGATGAAGATGGATTGGAAGATGTGGACAAAAAGGTGGTGTCCAGAACAGAAGTCGGTACACGGCCATACACGAGAAAAAAAGGGATGAAATTCGTTGTGGGCTGTATGGCAGTGTTATAAGCGAACGGGACAAAAGGAAGTACTGTGTCCCAGTTTTTGTGATCTGGTTGCACGTACATATAGATCATGTCGGACAAAGTTCGGTGAAAACGCTCAGTCAGACCATTAGTTTCTGGTTGATACGCTGATGTGGTCTTGTGGATGGTGTTAGAGGCCTGTAAGACTTCAGCAAAGACATGTGAAAGAAATGTCTTGGCACGGTCACCAAGGAGCACACGCGATGCGCCATGTCGTAAAGTAATGGCGCGAAGGAAAAAATTGGCTACTTAAGAGGTAGCACCAGATGAAATAGCTGCCGTCTCCGCGTAGCGACTAAGGTGGTCTACGGCAGTAACAATCCAACGGTGACCGGCTGGCGTAAGCGGAAGGGGTCCGTATGCCCACAAATTCAAAGGGAGTGGACGGGCACGGCATTGGTTGCAATGGCCCCGCGGGAAGAGACGTGGTACGTTTTCGGTGCTGGCATCACGCGCAGGAAGCGACGTACTTGGCGACAGAAGTGGAGAGGCCAGGCCAAAAGCAGCGAGTCCTGAGGCGGTCGTAGGTCTTGTGGAACCCTAAGTGGCCAGCTGTCGCATCGTCATGAAACGCTTGTAGAACTTCCAGACGAAGTGAGCGAGGAATGATGGGAACCCACTGGTTACCGAGAGGATGGTAAGTTTGCCGACATAATGTTCCCTCTTGAAGCTTGAAACGGGCAAGTTGTCGTCTTAGTCGGCTGTTTGGAGCACGCGATAAGCCAGTGAGCCGATCGATGATTGTGCGGCAGTAGGTATCGGCATGTTGGAGCGAGGCGAGATCCGTGGACGAAAGAAGGTCCGCCGAGGCAACTAACTGTTTCGAAGCAGCAGCCGCCTGTTTGGTCACTTTGGCGGGCGGTGACGAACAGATGGGTGACACTTCGGCACTTTGCGAGAGCGGGCAACGGGACAAAGCGTCGGCATCTTGGTGCTCTCGGCCCGACCTATATGTAACGCTGTAGTCATACTCTTGCAATCGTAGTCCCCAACGGCCAAGGCGTCCCGACAAATTTTTGAGAGGCGATAACCAACACAGAGCATGATGGTCAGTCACTATTGTGAAATGCCAGCCGTATAAGTAAGGACGAAACTTTTGTATGGACCACATGATGGCGAGACATTCTTGCTCAGTGATGCTGTAGTTTCACTCAGCAGGTAACAGAGTACGGCTCGCGTAGGCCACGACTTGTTCTTCGGAAGCGTGGTTCCGCTGAAGAAGGACAGCACCGACGCCAAGTCCACTTGCGTCAGTGTGTAGCACAGTAGGTGCTGCAGGGTCGAAATGGCGAAGCACTGGCCGTGATGTGAGGCATCGCTTGAGGGTGTGAAAAGCGGCTTCGCAGTCATCCGACCAGACAAAGGGTGCGCTTGTGGTCAGAAGTTTGTGCAGAGGAGCCGCAATAGTAGCGAAATCACGTACAAAGCGGTGGAAATATGACGCTAAGCCAAGGCCGTGAAGGCCAACCAACTGGAGAAGTCGCTCTCGTGGTTGTAATACCTGGTTTTAGCGACGCCATCGAGGTAAAAAGAACGTAGCGTAGTTTGTGCGCCTCGTCCCAATAATTACAAACGCTGGTTCGATCATAACTGTCCAGCCATTTTTCAACGTCTTGGTTGCGAAGGCCGGAAAATACTGGAGGGTCTCGATGAGAGGTACTAACGGTGTAGTGAAGCCTAAGTGGCTGAGAAGGAGCGGTTGCAGCAGTGGACGCGTTGGGTTCTGCCATCGCTGTTGCTTGAGGGCACAACAGTCGACCAGACCGGAGCTCCAGGGGTGACGGGTAGAGCAGGAGGACGTGGGAACCAAAGCACGCTCCACCACTTATGAAACTACGTCCGGTACGGCCGCAACCAGGTTCTCTCTTTTAATCCAGACGCACGAGCCAGAGAGCCAGCCCGCGTGACATACGATGATGATCACTACAATGATTTGGTCATACAGATGAAGACGAAGTTCATAGTCAGCGCTCGCAATATATATATATATATATATATATATATATATATATATATATATATATATATATATATATATATATATATATATATATATATATATATATATATATATATATATATATATATATATATTTATATATATATATAAATTGAAAAGCGGTTTATTGGCGACTGTTGCGCTGTTGCGACGGTGGTCTTACGATGAAACACGATCGGGAAAGAGCAACGGTCAAGCAGATGCCGGCGATGATCAGCACGAGCCGAGCGAGAGAAGCACAGCACCCAGTACCCAAGCGGTGGCGTTGTTGCTTGCCAACGATGCGTTTTTTTCTTCACAATTTGCCCCCCCCCCCCCGAAAAATAGCCATCCTGGTGACCTAAGAGTCTGGAGGCAGAGGGCCATGATATGGCTTAAGGCGGGCGACGTGGACGATGTCACGTCCACGCCGGCGCATGTCGTCAGATAGGGAAAGTGGTTCAATGAGAAAATTCACCGGCGAGGTTTGCTCCAAAATGAGGTATGGGCCCTCGTACTTTGGAACGAGTTTTGAGGAAAGGCCGGGGGTTTGGTGAGGAACAGCCAGCCATACAAGTGATCCCGGGGAATAGCTGTGGCTTTGTGAAGAGTCGGTGTTGTTTTCTTCCTGGCGCTGCTGTTCTTGTGACGTAAATGTGCGTGCGAGTTCACGGCACTCTTCCGCATTTCGGGCAGCTTTGGAAACAGATAGGCATTCGGATGCGTCAGGATGGTATGGAAGGAGAGTGTCGATGGTGTGGGATGGTTCGCGTCCATAAAGAAGAAAGAAAGGTGAAAATCCAGTGGTAGACTGTGCCGCGGTGTTGTATGCGAACGTGATGAATGGAAGAATGCGATACCAGTTAGTATGATCGGATGTCACTTACATCGCGAGCCTATCGCCAAGGGTGCGGTTAAATCTCTCCGTGAGCCCGTTAGTCTGCGGGTGGTATGCCGTGGGCTTTCGATGAACAAGATGACATTCAGAAAGCAGAGACGTGATGACTTCTGATAGCAAAGCTCGACCTCGGTCACTTAGTAGTTCTCGAGGTGCACCATGGCGTAGTATGAAGCGATGAAGGACAAAGGATGCCACGTCCCGCGCAGTGGCACTTGGAAGGGCGGTGGTCTCAGCGTAGCGTGTTAAATGGTCCAAAGCGACTATGATCCACCGATTTTCATCTGATGTTGTCGGTAGAGGGCCATAGAGATCATTTCCGATCCGATCGAAAGGTTTGGCAGGGCACGGAAGCGGTTGAAGCGCACCGGACGAGTGGAAAGGCGGTGACTTGCGGCGTTGGCAGTCAGGGCAGCCCATAACGAATTTTCTAACAAAACTATACATTCCGCGCCAGTAGAAGCGATGGCGAATGCGTTCGTAAGTTTTGAAAATTCCGGCATGACCACATTAGGAATCGTCGTGAAAGGAGGCGCAGATTTGTGATCGCAAGCTGCGCGGGACAACCAAGAGCCACCTACGACCTTCAGGGGCGTAGTTGCGTCGGTGTAGCAGCCGATCACGTATGGCGAAATGAGCAGCTTGACGTCGGAGAGGTCATGGTACCGCAGTGGTTGACGATCCAGAGAGACAGTCAAAAAGGGAAGCGATCCACGGGTCCTTGTGTTGTTCACTGGCAAATGAGTCGAGGTCGAGAAATGCGATGGAGTTGGTACCAGTGGTTCCGCAGACCGAGTTGGGAGGTAAAGGCGAACGCGACAGGGCGTCGGCGTCAGAATGCTTGCGTCCGCTGCGATAGATGACGTTAATGTCGTATTCCTGGATTTGCAGTGCCCACCGAGCTAGGCGGCCAGAAGGATCCTTCAATTTGGCGAGCCAACAAGGTGCATGGTGGTCCGTTACCAGGTCAAATGGGCGACCGTACAAATAAGGGCGGAACTTGCGAAGCGCCCACACTAGCGCCAAGCACTCCTTTTCAGTAACGCTGTAATTGGCTTCAGCTTTAGTAAGCGTGCGACTCGCATAAGCGACGACGTATTCGGAGTAGCCCGGCTTGCTTTGGGCGAGGACAGCGCCAAGACCAACCCCGCTAGCGTCTGTGTGAACTTCCGTTGCAGCTGTTGGGTCGAAATGCCGAAGAATTGGAGGAGATGTTACCAGACTACGGAGCGTGGCAAACGCAACACCGCCGTCAGGAGACCAGGATGAAAGGTCTGCGTCACCGCGTAGGAGGTTGGTCAGTGGTGACATGATCGACGCAAAATTTCGCACGAAGCGCCGGAAGTGCGAGCATAGTCCAACAAAATTGCGTAATTCTTTCAGTGTAGTAGGTTTTGGGAACTCAGCGACTGCTCGCAGTTTTGCAGGGTTGGGTAGAACACCATGCTTGGACACGATGTGCCCTAAGATGGACAGCTCTCGCACGGCGAAGCGGCACTTTTTAAGGTTCAGTTGGAGCCCAGCGTTGGTTAAACACGTCAGAACCGGTTGGAGCCAAAGCAGATGTGTAGAAAAATCGGGAGGGAAAACGACAATGTCGTCGAAGTAACATAGAGACACAGACCACTTCAGTCCACGCAGTGTGTTGTCCATGAGTCGTTCAAACGTGGAAGGAGCATTACAAAGCCAAAATGGCATTACGTTAAATTAGTACAGGCCATCTGGTGTAATGAACGCAGTTTTCTGGCGATCAGCTTCTGCCATAGGAACCTGCCAGTATGCCGATCGTAAGTCTAAGGAGGAGAAGAATTCAGCTCCTTGGAGGCTGTCAAGGGCGTCGTCGATGCGCGGTAATGGATAGACGTTTCCGCGTCACCTTGTTTAATCGCCGGTAGTCGACGCAAAATCGAATCGATCCATCCTTCTTTCGAACTAGAACGACCGGAGATGCCCAAGGAGTGTGCGATGGTTGAATGACGCGACGGCGTAGCATATCTTCGACCTGGTCGTTGATGACGTGACGTTCTGCAGCAGAGACACGGTACAGTCTTTGACGCAATGGCTGGTGCGAACCGGTGTTAATGTAGTGATGCACTGCGGAAGTCCGACCCAATTGCAGCTGAGAAACGTCGAATGAATTTGCAAAGTGCTGGAGGAGATTAAGAAGCTCGGCGCGTTCATGGGCACTTAAGGTGTCGGCCATGGAACTCGAGAAGGTGTCACTCGACGAGCATTCCAGTGGGGAAAGGGCATGAAGTTCGGTTGAGGCGTTACTGCACGATTCGTCTGGCATGTTAAGGAATAAAGAGGAATCGAGGTACTCCTCTCGACCGAGACATTCGCCGGCAAGTAGCGTAAGCGGTGCAGAAAGGTTGCTGTGGACGAAAATATTGCTTCGGCCAGCAGTGACGTCAAGTGTAGCGAAAGGCAAGGAAACGGCTCTGAGGCTCACGAAAATGTCGGAAGGTGTAAACATTACTGTAGCATCATTATGGTCATCGCAGCAAACAAGGACAACGGCAAGAGAGGCTGGCGAAATTTCAGTGTCTTCACGCACGACGAGTTTTGGGGACCGCTCAAGAGTTTCGTGCAAAGGTTTGTCAGACAGGTGCGAAAATTGAACTTCAGGGCGTGCGCAGTCGATGACGGCATGTTGATGTGACAGGAAGTCCCACCCGAGGATAACGTCATGCGAGCACACCAAAAGGACGTTGAACTCGACAACGTACATAGAGCCTTGGATGAATATGCGGGCTGTACAGGTGCCGAGAGGTCGAACTGGTTGTGCGCTAGCCGTACGAAGCGATAGTCCAGAGAGCGGCGTGGTCACTTTGCGTAGAGAGCGGCAGAGCTCGGCGGCTATAACAGAAACGGCAGCACCTGTGTCGATGAGGGCAAAGGTAGAAACACCATCGCCAGATATGACGACGACGTTAGCAGGTGAAGTGCGAGGACTTGGGCATTTTGACGACGGCGCATTTCTTGCCTCTGGAACTGCGGCGTTCGGTTTTCCCGGTTGGAGGAAGTGGGTCGGGGACGCATTGGGGACAGAGATCGCCTGCGAAGAGACGGCGAGCGGGGAGAGTGAGTCGGAGATGGGGGCTGGGGTGACTCAGACTCGGGAAGGTTAGTGTAGCCATTCTGCGGTGAGGGGTAGAGAGCAGGTAGGTGCTTGGGCTGCGGGTCATACGGTAACGGCCAAGTAGCGTTGTGTTGCGATTGGATGCGACGATGACAATATCGTGCCACGTGTCCTGGAGTACCGCAGGCGTAGCAGATTGGCCGATTGTCAGCAGTGCGGCAGGAATTGCTGACTCGCGGTGTGGCCCAAGGTGTCGAAAGAGGAGTAGAGTGGGGACCAAATGCAGACATGGGGGGCAAATGCTGCTGGCGGGGTATGCTGCGTACCACCTGGGCATAAGTAAGAGGCGCGGCCACGGGCTGCATAGCTGGCGCATGGGGAACAGGCATGGCCACAGGCTGCTGGTGGGCAGCGACGGGAACAGCCTGAGCTACCTCTTTGGCAATAACGTCGCGGAGTGGGGAGGGCAGACGAGAGGACGGCGGCTGCTGCGTGAAGGGAATCAACGACAGCTGCCGAGCTACTTCTTCACGCACAAAGTCTTTGATCTCTTGCAGGGTTGTTGAGTAATCAGGAACAGAAGACTAGATAGTGAGTCGGCGTGCGAGGAAAAGGGCTGAGTCAGGGCACGCTGCTTCCTCAACTCGTCGAAATTTTGACATAAAGTCACAAGTTCCGCAACGGTGGCAGGATTGCGCGCCAGGAGCATCTGAAATGTGCCATCATGTATCCCTTTGAGGATGTGTTGAATCTTCTCCGACTCGGACATGGCGCTGTTCACACGGTTGCAAAGAGCAATAATGTCTTCGATGCAGCTGGTGAACGATTCAGATGGCTTCTGCGCGCGAGTCCGCAAGCGTTGTTCGGCTCTAGACTTGCGGACAGCGGGTCGGCCGAAAACGTCCGCAAACGACGTTTTGAAGATGGACCACGTCGTAATGTCGTTTTTGTGGTTGTTATACCACATTTCAGCCACGTCAGTGAGGTGAAAGATGACGTTAGTTAACTTGTGCGCGTCATCCTACTTGTTGTTTGCGCTCACCAGTTCGTAGTTAGCGAACCAGTCTTCCACGTCGGTCTCATCAGCTCCGCTAAAGATCTGGGGCTCTCACAAACGAAGAACGCTGGGGTTGCTGGGGGATGGAGTGGAAGAGCCAGGGTGCGCGTTGTTGGTAGCCATGATGGGAGGTAGCGTTCGGTTGCGCAGCTCCAGGTTTAGGCGACGACAATTGGCCGCACCCAGGTACAGATGACGGGGAATGTCAGCACCCTCCACCAATTGAAAAGTGGTTAATTGGCGACTGTTGCGACGGTGGTCCTACGATGAAACACGATCGGGAAAGAGCAACGGTCAAGCAGATGCCAGCGATGATCAGTACGAGCCGAGCGAGAGAAGCCCAGAACCCAGTACCCAAGCGGTGGCGATGTTGCTTGGCAACGACGCGTTTTCTTCTTCACAATATATATATATATATATATATATATATATATTTATCTATATATATATATATATTTATATATATATATATATATATATATATATATCCATATTGTAACGAACAAATGCAACTAAAACAACTATTTATTTATGGCGAACTGTGCCTGTCAACTAAATACACACAGGTTGTTCTAAGCTCGCTTGTGAAAAACCTCGTCAACGTCTCCTTTATGCGTCTCGCCGCGTGCCGCTCGTTCGAAAAACCACCAGCCTTCGTTTTCCAGTGCGTGGTGTGGTGGCACGTGCAGCTAGCGTTGCATGGCGCGTTCAGCTTGGCGCGTTCAGGTAAGGGCGTTTGGCTTGTCAGTTGCTGTGGCAGAATTTAGAAGGGCAGGAAGCGGCGCAAGACTTCGGTATGTTCCTAACAACACGCGGCATTAGTCCCCCTCCGGAAACGCATCGTCTCGATGCGTTCATTGACGTCGAACAGTTTTGCAAAGGAGTATTGATCGTATGCTTGAGCACATTTAGCAGTTGTCTCGTTCAGTGCCTTTCGTAGTATGGTTTCATTCGTACTACATGTACGACTTCTGGATCATTCCTGCGTCGAGATGAGCACACTTAACCTTCCGAAATTACTACGTCGTTTAGCGTGCCTAACCGGTGAAATACTTTGTAAGGGCCGAAATAGCACCGCATCAGTTTTTAGGTAGGCCATGTGGGCGTACAGGCGTCCACACCCACACTTTGTCTCCGGGGTAGTACTGTACGTCTCTCCGCTTCAGCTTACAGCGACTTGCATCGGAGCCTTGTTGTAAAATGATACGATGTCTTGCCTATTGCCGTGCCTCTTCTGCCTTTTCTATGTTGTCGCTGATGTCCGGGTCTCTCTCATTCGAATCGTTCACAGGTAACATTGCGTCTAAGGTCGTTGTGACAGTCCGACCATAAATAAGTTTAAATCGCGCGAAGTGTGTCGTTTCTTGTACTGCGGTATTGTACGAAAATGTTGCATAAGGCAAAATGCTGTCCCATGTCTGGTGCTCAACGTCCACATACATCGAGATCACGTCAGCCAGGGTTCTGTAGAGTCTTTCAGGTAATTTTGCGGACGGTATGGTTTGCGGATGATATGCTATAGGCCTTCTATGGTCGGTGTGCGCTAGCTTCATAACAAACTGCATCAAATGGGCGGTAAATGCTGTTTCTTGGTCTGTTATGACAACCTGCGGTGTGCCATGTCGTAGTACAATCTGAGTGACGAAAAACTGGGCTACTTCATTCGCCGTTCCTTTTGTGAGAGGTGATGTCTCGCATATTGAGTTATGTAGTCCGTTGCTACAATAATCTAGCGCTTCCCTGATAAAGAGAGAGGAAATGGACCAAGCAAATCCACTCCCACTTCCTTAAATGATCCTTTTGATGGCTCTATCGGTTGCAACAGACCCGCTGGTTTCGGGGGTGGTATTGTGCGTCTTTGGCAATCCCGGCACGACTTGACATATTGGTGCACCTAATTTCTTAATTTCGGCCAATCATACTTCCGGCAGATTCTGGCCAAAGTGCAACTACTACTCATGTGCTCAGCCGATGGGTCGTCATGACACGCTTCTAAGATTTCTGCTCGCAGTGATGGTGGTTCAAGAAGCAGAAACGTCTCACCGCTGTTTCCAAACTTGCACTTGTGTAGGACGCCGTTCCGGAGGACATAGGATGTCAATCCACAGATGAAAACTCGTGGTACCTTAATTTGATGACCCTCTAACTATTGAACCAGCAGGCGTATTTCCGGGTCCATTCGCTGAAGACGAGCCATCTCTGGCACATTCAAAACTCCAAGAATTGGGATGGCTTGTTCTGGGTCAGATAACGGAGACTCCAAAGCTGCGCGAGACAGGCAATCCGCGTCATTGTGCTTGACAGTGGACTTGTAGACCACAGTGATGTCATGTTCTTGAAGACTCAGGCTCCATCTAGCAAGTTTTCTTGAAGGGTCCTTGATATTTACCAGCCAACACAATGAATGATGATCACTGATTGCTCGAAACGGTCTCCCCTAGAGGTATGGGCGAAACTTACTGATGGCCCATAATACTGCGAGACACTCTTTCTCAGTCGCTGAGTATTTGCACTCAGCATTCGATAGAGTGCGTCTCGCATAAGCGATGACCTTTTCTGCTCCATTCTGCAACTGATCGAGGATGGTACCGAGACCAACTTTACTCGCGTCGGTATGTATGTCTGTATCGGCCTCTTCATCGAAATGGGCAAGTGTAAATGGCGTCGCAACTCTGAGAGAGCTGCTTCTTGTTTTTCCAGCCAAGAGAATGGTACACTTTTTTTCGCAAGCCGTGTCAAAGGCTCAGCGACCTTAGCAAAGTTTTCAACAAAGCGTCTGTAGTAGGCGCATAGTCCCAGAAATCGTCTGACGGCCTTTTTGTCTTGCGGTTTTGGAAAATTTTCAACTGTTGCAATCTTTTTCCGGGTCCGGGCAGAGACCTTCCGCACTAACTATGTGCCCGAGGAACCGAAGCTGACGAAATCCAAAGTGACACTTTTCCGGTTTGATTGTCAGTGCTGCCTCGCGAATGGCCCCCAGTACCGTTCTCAGTCGGTGGATGTGCTGCTCGAAGGTAAAGAAAAAAACAACTACATCGTCAAGGTAGACGAGACACAATTGCCACTTGAGTCCGGAGAACACAGTGTCCATCATCCTCTAGAAGGTAGCGGGAGCAGAGCACAAACCGAAAGGGAGCACTTTGAACTCGTATAGTTCGTCTGGGGCCACAATTGGCGTCTTCTCGCGATCTAGTTCGTCCACCTCGATCTGCCTAAATCCACTTTTTAAGTCCCATGATGAAATGAAGTGAGCATTGCGTAACTTATTCAAGGCATCATCGATACGCAGAAGTGCACCCGCCCGAAAACCAGGGGTCTTCCATGGTGATAATTTCGAAGATTCTGAGGACTGATTCGACGGGTTCGAATGCGTCGCCAGACTGAACGGTTGGGACAAAGACAGGAAAATTCGCTACGTCTACGTGGCACTGCAAGATTCTGCGCGTGCGTGGTTAGAATACCGCGAAGCGTCCTCATTGTCGTGGGATGACTTTCGAAGAGAGTTGCTTGCTATCTACCTAAACACGGACCGCAAAGAAAGGGCAGAGGCCGCTCTTCAGACGCGAAACCAACGGAACAACGAGAGCGTTGCCATGTACATTGAACACACTTTCCCAACTGTTCCACCGGGCTGACCTAGACATGGCTTAGGAAAAGAAGTTGCGGCACCTGATGCGTGGAGAGAATAAGAAGTTTTTTGCAGGCCTGGTGCGTAATCCACCCCGCTCTCTTGCTGAGTTCAGATCAGAGGCGACAATGATAGAAAAGATCCTGCCGCAGCGCGCTCGCCAATACAACAGGGACGTAAGCGTCTCGTCTGTTAGCGCGGCGTCAACAACCCTCACGAGTTACATTGACCTCTTGCGTGAAATGGTGAGCGCTGTCGTAAGGGAAGAACTTCAGACAATACAAATGACTCAAGGTCATCCAGCGATGTCCTCGCTTGCCGACATTGTGCGCGAAGAAGTGCGGCAAGTGGTTCATCAATCAAAACCTCAGGTGCTACAGCGCGCACAACCGGAGCCTTCACCTCAGTTGTCGTACGCGCAAGTTGTACGACAGGACTTAAGAGACGCATGAATTGAACGGCTACGACTGCTGTGATGCCTCCGACGTTTTCTCCGAGTACGCCGCTGATAATGCCGGAAGCAAGACCCCGTAAGAGCGATGTATGGCACTGTTGACCGGTAGGCCCTCTGCTACCACTGCGGAGAAGCAGGTCACCTTAACCGGGCGTGCCAGTATCGCCGAACGGGGCTGCGTGGTTTTAAAGTCAATGCACCATGCCTGCAGAACGGTGAACGGCCCTCGAAATTGAAGAGTATGGTCTTCACCCTATTCTCCTCAAGACACGCAACAATGGGAGTCACGCTCGACAGCACCGATGCGCTATCGGTCACCGAGTCCTCGTCCGTCATCAAATCTACAAAGACCACGTTCACTTAGCCCGCAGCGGGACAACTAGAGCCATCGTTCTCTGGAGTTGAAACCGCTGATATACTGACAACCGAAGACCCTCCACTGCTAGCCCGACAGGACCGCGGCAGTTACTCAACGACAGACAAGTGCTGTAGTAGCGACGTTACCTTTTAGATATTAGTCACGATCGATGACGTCGAGGCCATTGCGCTAATAGACACTGGTGCAGACTATTTCGTTGTCAGTAATGCTCTCACAAAGAAGCTGGAGAGGGTGATGACTGAATGAACTGGACCTCAGATACATACCGCTGGAGGGCACTTAATTAGTCCCGTGGGGTTATGCACTGCAAGGATAGGAATAAGAGGATTCATGTATCGTGTATGTCGGCAGCTTTATTGTGCTTCCGGAATGCTCTCGTGAACTAATAATAGGCATGGACGCACGGAATATATATATATATATATATATATATATATATATATATATATATATATATATATATATATATATATATATATATATTGGGGTGAAATTCAATGGATCCGGTGGAAAGTGCGGTAGAAGAAGAGGTCGACAAATCTAGTAAAACACAAGTTTTACTAACGTGTCGGCAGGTGGGCGTGTCTTCGTCGGAGTGAATGGTTACAGATGGCACACAGGGCACATGTATAAGCCGCTTCTTTGCGTATCACACGACTAAGTCATTATCAGTAGTTTAAAAAACAAAATTATATATCACCAAAGGTACGTGGCTATAGTGCATATACAGCTGAAAACGCGTATCCTTGTGCAATAGTGAAAAGCGCACGCAGTAGCTCAGTTGGTCATACGTTCTGCGGGATAATCACAGCCTAAAACATTCAGTAAGCCTTTAAAAAAGAAAAATAAGTTTAGAGATATAAACAAAATTAAAAATCAGGCAGAGCAAAATGAATGCGAGTAAAATGGTGAAGCGACAAAGACCACCTACATTATATAGGTAATATTTGACAATAGGCCAACATCGTGCAAAGAGTGTACACTAGTCAGTAAAACAAAACAGCGATTTACTAAGGCAAAATGCAAGTAGGCGTACCCGGGCTCTCGTTCATGCCGGCAGATAGTGTTTTGAGTTTATGAATTAGAAATTACTCTTTTACTTCGCGTTCATGGTGAGATTTAAAACCCGATTCCAGTATTGTAGCTATCATGTTACTGAATTAATGACCTGCATCGGTGACATGCCTTGAAATCGGTAAGTTAGGAAGAGTATGCACATAAGCTTTATGATTATTGAAACGGTATCGAAAAGCAGTTGCAGTTTGACCTATGTATTGTACATTACAGATTGAGCATTCTAGCAAATATATGACATGTGCAGTATCACAAGTGAAATTGCCCTTAATTTTGAACTTGAAGTTCATCGCAGTACTGGCTGCCAGTGTTGCTGTGGTCATGTGTGCACACACTTTACAGCGGGGCTTTTTGCAAGGACGGCAACCAAGCGTCTGGACGTTATTGCTCTGTCTGGGTTTAGAGGAAGTTAATAAATCTCGCAAATTTTTGCCTCGTCTGTACACAACAAGTAGTAGTTTTGGAAACGCTTTTGCAAGGCGTTCGCTCTGCATAAGTATGTTGTGGTGTTTACGGAAAATAGATGCGACGTTAGGTGCCGATGCGTTATGGGTTAAAAGCAGGTTAACCTGTGAATGACTTTTAGGATTTTCTTTGGGGATGCAGAGTGCTGTACGGTCGGGTGCGTCGGCACGCCTTACTGCGTCATCGACTAACTTGGGCGGATATTTCTGTTTAAGAAGTGCAGTGCGTAGCTGGTTACAGTTATTATCAAAGTCAGATTGCTCAGAGTGAATTCGCTTAAAGCGTAAGGCCTGGCTGTAAGGTATGCTGGATTTGCAGTGCCCTTTGTGACTGCTTTGAAAGTGTAAATACCTGTGTCTGTCAGTCGGCTTGCGGTACAGTTTAGTGCTTAATTTTGCATTATCGAGACATACTGTTACATTGAGAAAGTTAATGGTCTCTGGTGAATATGTGTACGAAAACGATATGAAAGGGTGAGCATTATTAAAGTCCGAAATAAAAGACAAAAGTTCCTCCTCTCCATGTGGCCAAATCATGAATATGTCGTCAATAAATGTTTTATTAAGAAGGTTCTAGCGAACGACCCGACAAGAATTTGTTCTCAAGAAATCCCATAAATATATTCGCGTAGCTTGGCCCGATCTTAGTACCCATAGACGTACCACTTACTTGAACATAATGCACTTCATTGAATTCAAAGTTGTTGTACTGAAGAATCATTTCAAGTAGTATAGCTATAGTCGGGCTATCAATGGACTTGTCGAGAGCAGAGTGATCGTAAGTCTCAACCACGGACCTTATACCATTGGTTGAGGCGTACGATCACTCCGCTCTCGACAAGTCCATTGATAGCCCGACTATAGCTATACTGCTTGAAATGATTCTTCAGTACAACAACTTTGAATTCAATGGAGTGCATTATGTTCAAGTAAGTGGTACGTCTAGGGGTACTGAGATCGGGCCAAGCTATGCGAATATATTTATGGGATTTCTTGAGAACAAATTCTTGTCGGGTCGTTCGCTAGAACCTTCTTAATAAAACATTTATTGACGACATAGTCACGATTTGGCCACATGGAGAGGAGGAACTTTTGTCTTTTATTTCGGACTTTAATAATGCTCACCCTTCCATATCCTTTTCGCACGCATATTCACCAGATACCATTAACTTTCTCGATGTAACAGTATGTCTCGATAATGCAAAAGTAAGCACTAAACTGTACCGCAAACCGACTGACAGACCGAGGTATTTACACTTTCAAAGCAGCAACAAAGGGCACTGCAAATCCAGCATACCTTACAGCCAGGTCTTACGCTTTAAGCGAATTTGCTCTGAGCAATCTGACTTTGATAATAACTATAACCAGCTACGCACTGCACTTTTTAAACAGAAATATCCGCCCAAGTTAGTCGATGACGCAGTAAGGCGTGCCGACGCACCCGACCGTACAGCACTCTACATCCCCAAAGAAAATCCTAAAAGTCATTCACAGGTTAACCTGCTTTTAACCCACAACGCATCGGCACCTAACGTCGCATCTATTTTCCGTAAACACTACAACATACTTATGCAGAGCGAACGCCTTGCAAAAGCGTTTCCAGAACCACTACGTGTTGTGTACAGACGAGGCAAAAATTAGCGAGGTTTATTAACTTCCTCTAAAACCAAACAGAGCAATAACGCCGAGACGCTTGGTTTCCGTCCTTGTAAAAAGCCCCGCTGTAAAATGTGTGCACACATGACCACAACAACACTGGCAGCCAGTACTGCGACGAACTTCAAGTTCAAAATTAAGGGCGATTTCACTTGTGATACTGCAAATGTCGTATATTTGCTAGAATGCTCAATCTGTCATGTATAATACATACGTCATACTGAAACTGCTTTTCGATACCGTTTCAATAATCATAAAGCTCATGTGCATGCTCTTCCTAACTTACCGATTTCAAGGCATGTCACCGAGGCAGGTCATTAATTCAGTAACATGATAGCTACAATACTGGAATCGGGTTTTAAATCTCACCATGAACGCGAAGTAAAAGAGTAATTTCTAATTCATAAACTCAAAACACTATCTGCCGGCATGAACGAGAGCCCGGGTATGCCTACTTGCATTTTGCCTTAGTAAATCGCTTTTTTTTTAACTGACTAGTGTATACTTTTTGCACGATATTGGCCTATTGTCAAATATTACCTACATAGTGTAGGTGGCCTTTGTCGCTTCACCATTTTACTCGCATTCATTTTGCTCTGCCTGCTTTTTAATTTTGTTTATATCTCTAAACTTATTTTTCTTTTTTAAAGGCTTATTGAATGTTTTGAAGCTGTGATTATCCCGCAGAACGTATGACCAACTGAGCTACTGCGTGCGCAGTTTGTTATTTTGCAGACCTGTTTCATTCGACACAAGTTGTAGGGTATATAATACGTGCCGATTCACTATTGTACAATGATACGTGTTTTCAGCTGTATATGCACTATAGCCACGAACCTCTGGTGATATATAATCTTGTTGTTTACACTACTGATAATGACTCAGCCATGTGATACGCAAAAAAGCGGCTTATATATGCGCCCTGTGTGCCTTCTGTAACCATTCACTCCGAGGAAGGCAGGCCCACCTGCCGAAACGTTAGTAAAACGTGTGTTTTCGCACGTTTGTTGACCTCTTTTTCTATTGTGTATATATATAGATATATATATATATATATGTATATACATATATTTATATTGCCACGAACAATATAACAACATTATTCCCTCATCTCGAAAAGCATCGTCTCGATGTTGGTGATGAGCGTTGAAAAAAGAGAATGAAAAGACGCTACTACTAAACCTAACAACTGAGTCGTAAGGCAAAAGAATGGGCTGGTGTCACAGAAGTACTCACTAAAGAAAGGAGTCAGGACACAAGACACATAAAAAAAACAAAAGTGGCAAAAAAGCAGTCATTGCATGACAGGTCTGTTCACGTTCGGTTGGCGACGCGAGAAATATGGCTTGAGCCTTGACAAATGCCCCACATCACCTTGTGGAAACCAACGGGAACGTCTTGAGGTGCCCTCAGGGAGAACTTTGTAACTTCGCTGAGTCTGCGTAGTACTTTGTACGGGCCAAAGTAGCACAGCAGCAGCTTTTCAGAGTTACCACGCTGTCGAATGGGGGTCCACACCCAAACTTCATCACCTGGCTGGAAGGTAACCTGCCGGTGTGTAAAGTTGTAGCGGCGTGCGTCGGCAGTTTGGCGAGCCTGAATACGGCGTCGGGCGAGTTGACGGGCCTTCTCAGCGCGTTGAGCGAACAAAACAGCGTCCGCGCTGAACATGCGAGGTTGTTGGGAAGGAGCGTTGCGTCGAGCATTGCAGTAACCTCTTACTCATGAACTAAGTGAAATGGTGTGAAACCTGTACTCTCTTGAACTGCTATATTTAAGCAAAAGTTACGTAAGGGAATATATCGTTGCAGTTCTTGTGATAAATGGCCAGATACAATGACAGCATATCTGCAATGGTCTTGTTCAACCGTTCAGTAAGTCCGTTTGTTGGGGGGTGATAACTGGTGATTTTCCGACGTTATTTATTACTTAGTCTCAGCACTTTTTAAAGCATCTCTGCGGTGAAAGCTGTCCCACGATCAGTAATTATCACAGCTGGCACTCCGTGACGAAAGACAATGATGGTGACGAAAAACGGGGCGTTATTGGCTGCGGTAGCTTTGGGCAGAACCTTTGTTTTGCTGTAACGTGTAAAATAATCGGTGGCAACCACAATCTACCGATTTCCAGACGAAGACGTGGGAAACGATCCGAGCAAGTCCATGCCGATTTGAAGGAATGATGTTTCGGTGTGGTGATAGGTTGTGGTAGTTCTGCTGGCTGGACAAGTGGAGTTGGCAGTCGCGGCATGTGCGGAAGTACTGCTAGACTGTCTTCGCGAGGCGTGGCCAGTAGTAGGAGCGGCGAATTCTTTCCAAGTTACGCGTGTGGCTAAGGTGTCCGGATGATGGTTCGTCGTGACAAGCATGTAAAATATCATCATAAACCGAGGTCGGCACAACCAGTAGGTAAGTAGCCTGGGTATGGTTGAAATTTTTCTTATAGAGGACTCCATCCCACATGCAGAACGAGGCCAGGGAGCGTGCGAAGTTTCGAGGAAGACTGCTTTTCGGCCTTCGAGGTAGTCAATCAACGGGCCTAGCTCCAGGTCGTAGCGTTGTTGTTGAGCCAAGTCGGTTGCTGATACAGAGGAAAGGAACGTATCATCCTCTTCAACGTCCGCGTTCGTACGTCCAATTGGTGCACGCGAGAGACAGTCAGCATCGGTGTGTTTGCATCCTGACTTGTGAACGACTGTAACGTCTAATTCTTGCAGCGGAAGGCTCCACCGTGCTAGACAACCGGTAGGATTTTTGAGGTTGGCGAGCCAGCATAAAGAATAGTGGTCGCTAACTACCCTGAAGGGGCCACCGTACAAATAAGGCCGAATCTTTGTTATAGCCCAAACAACGGTTAAGCATTCTTTTTATGTTTCGGAGTAGTTTTTCTCTGCAAACAATTATGTTCGACTTGCATAGGCTATCATGCGCTCTAAGCCATTTCGCCATTGAACCAATACAGGTTCAAGTCTGACGTTGCTGGCATCAGTGTGTAGCTCTGTGGCAGCGCTGTCGTCAAAGTGACCGAGTACAGGTGGGGCTTGGAGATGATTTCGTAGCTTGGCAAAGGCGTGACACTGATTCTGACCCCAAACAAATGGTATGCCATCTTGTGTAAGTTCATTTATAGGTTCAGTGATTTTAGAGAAGCCTTTGACACGGCGTGTGTATTATGCGCACAGTCCCAGAAAACGGCGGAGATCGCGCTTGTTCGTTGGGACATGAACTGAAGCAACAAAATTCAGTTTATCAGGGTCTGGGTGTATACCGGCGTGACTGACAACGCGACTAAGAAACTTCTATTCCCCGAAAGCAAAGTGGCATTTCTCAGGATTTACAGAAAGCTCAGCTGTTCGAATCGCCTAAAGAACTGTCTGTAAGCGCTGGACGTGCTGTTCAAACGTGTCCGACAAGCCGACCACACCATCAAGATCGACAAGACACGATTTCAATTTTAGCAGAGAAAGACTATCATTCTTTGAAAAGTACACGGCACCGAGCATAAGCCGAAGCGGAGAACCTTGAACTCGTACAGTTCGTCAGGAGTAATGAGGGTGGTTTTTTCGCGGTTGCGCTCATCAACAGGAATTTGCCGATTGCCGCTGCGTAGATACATGGAAGAAAAGTAACGAGCGTTGCGAATGTGGTCCGGCGAGTCATCTATTCGTGGTAAAGGGTACATGTCTTTCTTCATGATCTTATTCAACGTTCGGTAGTCAACGTAAAATCGCAGGGTGCCATATTTTTTCGTTACTAACACAACACGGGACGCCTAAGGACTGGTTGATGGCTAGATGACATCGTTCTTGAGCATCTGCTGGACCTGCTGGCGTATAGCGTCTTGTTCTTTTTGCGAGAATCTGTAGGCGTGTTGTCGTATGGGTCTCTCAGAAGGCTCGGTGATGATAAGATGCTTGGCAAGCGGCGTTTGGTACACTTTCGAAGACGTGGCGAAGCAGTCCCGAAACGTGTCGTAGCTTCAAAAGACGTTCCCGTTGTGTGGACGGTAGACTCTGGTTTACGTTGTGAGTGCTTGCGATAGTCATGGCAGAATGGTCGCACGACGAAAGGGCAGATAATGGTGAGGGACCAGGGACGTCACAATATCATCAAGGTATGCGATCGCAGTGTGTTTTGTAAGACGGCGATACTCCTCACTGAAATTCGTGACTAATAGATAAGCCTGCTTCCTCCTAATCTCAACAATACCTCGGACAACGCAGACTTGTTGAAAAAGTAAAGACCAATTTCCTTCCGCAAATACGGCATCGGGGACGTCTTGGTCATATTCAACGCTGATAAAGAGGCTGCTGCGGGGAGGCAGAGTAACGAATTCGGAACATAATGTAGGACAGCCTACGATAAGTGGGTGTTCTCAGCTTCAGGATGAAACGTGTCTTAGAACGACACCTGAAAGTCTCGTAGGTCAATAATTGCGCCGTATTTGGGAAGAAAGTCCAGTACCGAAATGAGTGGAAACGAGCACACAGGTAGTATGAGAAAAGACCCTGTGAACTTCGAAGCATGGACTCGAGCACGGGCTGTGCACATTCCAATGGGCGTGATGAGGTGGCCCCCTGCTGTGCACAACGCGGGTCCTTGCCAAGAAGTAGTTAATTTCCTCACTTTGGTTGCCAGGACGCTGCTAATAACCGAATATTCGGCGCCGGTGTTGACGAGGGCAGTGATGACGTGATTGTCGGCGTGTACGGTGAGGTCGGCAAAAACAGTCCTATGACTTTCCGAAACGACTGAAAAATCAGAACAGTCTTCATCGGATCTTTGCGTCGAGGGAAGCCCTTTGCCAGTTTGTTGGCACGCGGCTTCACCCCCGGGAGCCGCTCTTTCTAGTTTCCTTTGTTGGGACTCGGTGACCGGCCTCTGAAAGGAGTATAAGATGACGAGGGAAAGCTAGGTGATGTAGGGTGGCGAGGTGATGGTGATCGTGATTGCTGGCGTTGACCAAGGCGAGGAGCTTGTTGGCCCGTAAGGTATGCTTTGAAGTAGCGGGGACGCTCACCGTAACGTGGGCACCGAGCATCTGGGTGAAAGCCACGGAGACCAAGATGGCGGTACAGCAATTGCGGTAGACGTGACCCACTTCGCCACAGTGGTAGCAGAGTGGACGGTTATCTGACGTACGCCACGCGCTAGCCTTTGTGGCGTTCTGTTGTAATGCGGGCGGATGATGATTGCGTGTAATCGGAAACCTCGAGGCTGGTGGCAGAGTCGAAAAGGTGCTCTGGAATCGATGGCTAGCCATTGTCCGCATAGTGGCATCAGGAGAATGTGGTGCAGGAGATCGCAGGGCCACAGCATAAGTCACCACAGAGGCCTCAGGGCTTGTTGGTGCGAGTTGGGTGACCATCTGTTTGATCTCATTTCGGATTAAGTCTGCGAGAGCATTTACGGGTGGTTGGAGTCCCGCTGCTCGAAGTTGGCGCAGCTCGTCCCGCACGACGCTTCTTATGTTCTCTGCGAGGTGTTACGAGCCGCGTCGTTGGCCGCAGCGGACCTAGTAGGTAGCGTGGAGCTGGGTGGTGGTTGTCATTCTGTAGGCGACGGGGACGTTCAGAACTCCAGAGAGCTGAGGCAGAGGGACAGGCGTAGAGGAAAACTTAACAAAACGTTTATTTGCAACATGTTGGACAGTAACATCGGAACGATGACTCTTCTCGCGACTCTCTCCTGTTTCCTTCTGGCGGGCTGCTCCCGCTGCCTCGCCATGCAGTTTCGAAGATAAGGACGGAATGTCACTTCGGGGAACCAACCACTCATGGAGAGCACAACACAAGACGAGTATCCCTTCACACACGTGATAGACGCACGTGGCACACGCGCGGGGACTCGGAGGCGACCATGCAGGAGGAATTCACGGGAGTCGCCCCTACAGCACGCAACTGGCGTTCCGCACATTCCAGAGGGGCCCGATTGTAGCCACTGCCCCGCTGGCGAAGCGCACAGCCGAGACAAAGACAGCCGGTGCAGGTGGCACACCCGTACCCCATAAAAGAATGTTCGAGATAACGGGAAGGCACGCATGGGGGCAGCCGGCCCAAGGACTTCAATACTGCTTTGTAACAGCTTCCCCGGCGGCCGTCCGAGACCTCGACCTACAAAGGTCATCCACCTTTGTGGGGAGAGGTTGATAAAGACAATGCTGGTGTGCTGAAGCCGTGGACACCTCGATGCGGCTCTGCTGCATTCCTCTGCCACCCTCGGTGATCTGGAGCCTGTGGTAGCGTCGTACAAAATGGCAGAAAGGCTCCCACTCTGCTAGCCAACATTCCTTCTCCAAAGACAGCACCTGTGTCCACCACGCGAGAAACACAACCGCCAAGTAGGCAAGCCTCCGTACTCTCTTCTTGAGACCCACCAGGCTTTTACTTCATCCAAAACGACCTGTTCTTCATTACAATAGCAGCAGCAATTCCAACAACCCAACCTGAAATAGGCTGCTCAAATTCATAAACACGTGTCGTGATAAAGCACAAGTACAAAAAAGCAATTGTAAACCTGTCACACAAAAAATGGAACCTAAATACCCAAGCCAGATTACCTGACGCCATCAAGATCCCTAGAACCAACGACTTAAGCCGTCAGCGTTGCCATTCAATTTACCTCTCTTGTAACGAATTTCGAAAGAGTATTTCTGCAATAGCAAGCTCCAGCGAAGTAACCGGCCGTTCTTAGGCGACATCGTTTGCAACCACATGAGGGGACAGTGGTCTGTCTAGATAATAAGCTCTGATCCCGCGAGATAGCATGTGAGCTTCTGAACCGCCCTTACAACACAGGCGCATTCTTTCTCTGAAGCGCTATACAACTTACTCCCTTACAGTTAGTTTGCGGCTTGCATATAGCATGGAATGTGCCTCTCCTGCGTCGTTTCTCTCCCACAATACGACGCCCATGCCGCGGTCACTTGCATCACACTGAATCACGAAGGGTCTAGCGTAGTCGGGGGCCTGAAGTACAGGTTGGCTCATGAGCGCATTTTTCAGCGCTAAGAATGCCCTCGCTTTCTTTTCATCCCACTCCAGAATCTGAGGTGCGGTTTTTCTAAGAGCGTCAGTAAGCGGGCTGGCAAGCTCTGAATAACGAAGAATGTAATGCTGGTAGTACCCTGCCAATCCTAAGAACGACCGCACATCTGTCTTTGTCCGGGGCTGCGGAAAATAATTAACGGCCGCCACTTTGACATCGGAAGGTCTGCGGTGGCCTTGCCCCACTATGTGACCCAGGTAAGCAACCTCTGCTCGGCCAAGTTGGCACTTCCGAGCCTTCACGGTCAGACCTGCTTCGCGGAAACGTTGAAGCACTGCTCGCAAGTGGGTGAGATGTTCGGACCCTGACCATGAAAATACTGCTACATCATCCAGATAAGGCAAGGCAAACCCCTTTAAACCCCGCCATACCTTGTCCATGAGAGCCGAGAAACAGTAGGGGGCATTCTATAAGCCGAAGCTCAACACCTTAGGGCGGTATGTTCCTATGAGAGAAATTAACGCCGCATATCTGCGGGCCTTTTCGTTCAGGGGCACCTGCCAATAGCCCTGAACGAGGTAGAAGGTAGAGATGTACTTAGCACTGCTTACTGCCCCAATTCTTTCCTCTATATATGGTATGGGGTAGGTCTGATCCTTCGTTATGAGATTTAACCTCCGGTAATCAACGCATGGTCGCGGATCTTTCCCAGGAACCTCCACTAATATAAGCGAAGAGGTATAATCGCTTTCACAAGCTTCAATCACAACAAGATCGAGCATTCTTTTAATCTCGGCCTCAGTAATGGCGCGCTGACGCGGTGGCACTCGATACGCCTTTGACCGCACGGGCTGAGTGGCCGTAAGCTCCATGTCATGCACTACCAAATTTGTTCTGCCCGGTTTCTCCGAGAACATGTCCTCATATTCTATCAGGAGGCTTTTTAGGTCACGCTTCTCGTTAGCTGTGAGCTCAGCTACCTCAACCATAGCCTTGAGCGTTTGATCAGCGTTATCCTCCTTTCTTTCCGCTCCCGAAAAAGGGAAATCTAGTGGTGGCTCTTCGGGCACGTTTATCTTTGAAATACCCTCGTTACTCTGACTCCTTATAATTTGAAGAGTGGGGTCTGCTCTTTGCTGTGCTATCAGGGGCGCTTGATCCACTCCCAGCAAAGCCTGCAGGCTACTAGATGCAGGAGTAATCATTTCCTCACAGACACTTTCATATTCTAGAGGGTCTTCCTTGTTTTCATCCGCGTCTTCCTCGCTCACTTGATCAGTGCTTGGTGTGGTAATCGTGTCTACCGGGTTCGTGGGCTCTCCATCTCCGGCTTTCTCGGTGATTCTCGGGGGAACATCGAGTGGTGCGGCTCTAGTTGCGAGTTCTCGCGCCTTTGAGCGAGTGAGCGCGCACACAACCTCCTCCCCGTACGCTAGGTTCTTCTGTCCTAGCAACCAATTGGTTCTGTTTGAAAACAAGTATGCATACTGCATTGGCAAATAAGCAGATACCGCAGCCTCTGTGTGCAATGCGCCAAAGGGGCCCTCGATGCATACCTTAGCAATCGGAAGGCATACGCTTAATGGTTCCGCTGCTTGTTTAATCGAAGCGCACTCTCCTGTGAAATGTTCAGCTTCAGCATACGAGCGATGGACCACGTCCATTGTCGCTGCCGAATCGCGCAGCTCGCAACACTCTTTTGCGTTTACTATCAGCTCTCTGATATATGGCCCCAGAAGTCGCATGTTTTCACCCTCGCTGCCGACTGAGAGGCAAACAACTTTTGGACTCTTGCAGACGGCCGCAATGTGACCTGGCTTGTGGCATTTACAGCACACAAGTGGTCGCCTCTTTTTAAACGCACTGTTTTGGTGCTTTTCCTCAACCGTGGTCTCATTACTTACCTCGCGTTGCTTTTCGGGATCAGTGTTGCACTCTCGATTCTCTTGGACTGAATGTCCCCTCCACCCAGTCGCCTTTTTTATCTGGCCCTCCGGCTGGGGAATTTCACTTCCATCAAGCGCGCGGCGCGATAAATAATCCTCAGCTAGCTACGCAGCCCTCAACACAGTGGTTACCTCCTCCCTGTCTTGCAATCAGAACCTAAATGCTTGGGTAAACGACGGTAAAACTGCTCGAGTCTGAAGCACTCGACAATTTTCCCTTTATGCTCGAACGCCTTAGCCTCTTTGAGCCACTCCCTCTTATTAGATATTAACTTGTATGCGAAATCAGCATACGACTCGTCTTTCTGCTTTACGGCGTTCCGGAACTTCTGCCTGAATGCTTCCGCCGACAATCTATACTTCTTTAGCAGGCTTGACCTACCTTGGTCGTGATCATCTGCTTCCTCTTTTGTCAAGCGGGCAATTACCTCGGCAGCCTCAGAGGGTAGTAGGGTAAGCAAGCACTGCGGCCACATCGTTTTGGTAACACCCGCCTTCTCGCATGTGCGCTCGAAATTTACCACGAACAGACCCATTTCCTCTCCGGAGCGGCAAGGTTGCATTAGGTCTTTCATCCTGAACGACTTCCGTTCTACCCCGCTAGACGCTTCGCTACCTTCACTACTACCTCGAGCCTTGAGCAGCCCGATTTCAAGGCGCTTCATCTTAAGATCTCTTTCTTCTGCTTCGCGTATGAGCCTCTCATTTCTCTCTTCAGGTTTGCGCCTTTCATGTTCGTCTATCAGATCTAGACACTCTGAGAGCTCGTCGTCGTCTGCGTTAAGGTTCTTAATAGCCTCGATAATCTTTGGCTTTCTCATTTGTTCACGAACATACAAACCCAAACTTTTGGCTAACTCTAGCAAAAGCGGTTTTTTCAGTACTTTCAGATTCATGGTTGCTGCAAGTGCTGCTAACTTCACTACTACTAGGACGCTACCTTTCCATGCACATTTTAATTTAGAAGTGTGGCAGCTTGGGCTAGTTGGCATGGCATGACGATAGTTATAGCGCGAGAACAAAACGACGACACAGTTCGTGTCCTTCTTGTCTCTGTGTCGTCGTTTTGTTCACGCGCTATAACTATCGTCACATGTTAACGTAGAGTAGTTATCCAAATTTACCAGCTCTCTTACAAAACAAGAAGAAGCTTGATAAAATCTCAGTGAAGAAAAGTCAAGCACTCACAGCAACCTGCAGCCATGATCTCGGTGGAGACGATCCCGATGCTGGCCTGAGCTTGTTGCGACTTGGCGTGAGCAGAATCCCGTCCCGTCGCTGGCATCCAGTTGTTACGAGCCGCCTCAGTGGCCGCAGCGGACCCAGTAGGTAGCGTGGAGCTGAGTGGTAGTCGTTATTCCGCAGGCCACGAGGACGTTCAGAACTCCCAAGAGCTGAGGCAGAGGGACAGGCGTAGAGGAAAACTCAACAAGACGTTTATTTGCAACATGTTGGACAGTAACGTCCGAACGACGACTCTTCTCTCGACTCTCTCCTGTTTCCTTCTGGTGGGCTGCTCCCGCTGCCTCACCGTGCAGTTCCGAAGATAAGAGCGGAATGTCACTTCGGGGAACCAACCACTCATGGAGAGCACAACACAAGACGAGTATCTCTTCACGCACGTGGCAGACGCACGTGGCACACGCGCGGGGACTCGGAAGCGACCACGCCGGAGGAATTCGCGCGAGTCGCTCCTAAAACACACAACCGGCCTTCCGCACATTCCAGAGGGGCCCACCCGTAGCCACTGCCCCGCAGGCGAAGCACACAGCCGAGACAAAGACAGCCGGTGCAGATGACAAACCCGTACCGCATAAAAGAATGTTCGAGATGACGGAAAGGCACGCTTGGGGGCAGCCGGCCCAAGGATTTCGTTACTGCGTTGTAAGAGGGCATGCCTCTCGCTGTCAGCCCCGATAGAGCATGCAGCAGTGGTGACGTCGTGGGGTTCATACTGTGACGACCGATGCTGGAGAGTACTCTCTATTGTGGTTGCCTCATTTATGAACTCAGCCACAGTCTTCAGCAGATTGCGCACGAGTCCGGCGAAGAGCTGCTTTTTTACCCCACGCACTAAATGCCGCACGTTCTTTTCTTCAGACATTGCAGGGTCGGCACGCTTGAAGAGTCGAAGCATATCCTCGACAAACATCGAAACTTTCTCTTAAGGCCGTTGGTCCCGAGACGACATGGTCTGCTCCGCTCTCTCTTTCCTTTCGGCGCTGCGGTACGCATCACGAAACTCTCGGCTGAACTCTTGCTACGTCACAAAGGAACCCTCGTGATTCTCAGAGCACGTCTTGGCAGAGTCTTCCAACGCAAATCAAACTCTCCGCAGCTCGCGAGCTTCATCCCATTAGTTCATGCTGGCTACTCGATTGAAGTGGTCAAGCCAGTCACCAAAATCGTCATAAATGTCTCCATGAAATGAGCGTGCTGTTTGCGGCGCATAAAAAATGTGGGAAAAAGAATAGTTAGTCGTTGATTTGACTCGCCTAGTTGGTAGTCGAGGCTGCCATCTCGTCTTGAGAGAGAGGGCGATACTCTTTAGATGGTCCTCGCAGGTGGTGACTGATTCTTGACGTGGGGGCTGTAGCTGCCTCCACGTAACTCGGAAAATCTGGAGCTGAGGCGCATTTACCCAGCACCTCCACCAGTCCCACGATTGAAATAACAGACAGCCACGAATCGACGTCTTGCCAGCACCCAGACCAGGAAGCAATGTTGTCTTCTTTCTCCACTTCCAAGCGATATCACGCTACTATTGATGGCTCATACTCAAATATATATATATATATATATATATATAAGTCAAGTAGATCCTCCAAGAGAACGGTAACAACGGAAGTGTTTAATTGGACAGTTTCGGCCAGAGTCTGGCCTTCATCAGGAGCCTAGAGTCTGGCCGACAGTTTCAGCCTAGAGTCTGGCCTTCATGAAGGCCAGACTCTAGGCTGAAACGTCGAAATAAACCACGTTGTGACCGCTCACGGAGGATCTACTAAAATATATATATATATATATATATATATATATATATATAAACACTGTGAACGCTAAGCGCGAAACCAGAATGTGCACATCCAAATGTCGGTGTAAGTCCACAACTTAATGTCATCCTGTGCTGGCCTGTTCTCGAGGTCGGGCCACCCGAGATTGTCGCCGCGGTGGCAGAAGCACTAATTTCTTGGACGTCACTGTCATGATTAAAAATGACCGCTTGTCAACAAACCTTTACAAAAAGCCTACAGACCATCAAATGCACCTACATTTCAACAGCAGCCATACAAAACATTGAAAAACGGGTATTCCATAATCTCAGGCCTACCAGTACCGAATATTATGCACCAATATGCAGGAATATCACAGACGCACAGAACACCTAAAGCATTTTTTAGTGAAACAAATTTATCCCGAATACATTACTGGTGATGCCATACTACGTGCTCGCAACGTGAATCGGAATGATATAAATAAGGGGCCAAACAAAGTATCTAAAATGTCTTCCCAAACGAAGTTTGTACTAACTTATTCTTCATCAGTACCACGAATCAACAACATACTTTCCCGCTATTTCAACATAATCAGGCAAAGCAAACAACTAACTTCTATTTTCGCAGAACATCTGCGGACAAGATGATATCGGCCAAACAGACACGCCATTTCAGCTGCGGTTCAATATTCACCGGTACCACGCCACCTCACTGCCGAAGCTACCTTTATCTACACATCTGCGCCTGCCAAACGACAGTTTTGAAAATATCAGCGTAACTCTTTTACAGTCCGGCTTCTCAAACAGGCGTGAGCACTAACAGCGTGAGGCATATTTTATTTTGAAATCTAGAACACTTTATTTTGATATTTAGAAAGTATGCAAACACATGCAGATAACGACTGTGGTGGAAAGCACCCACTCAGATTTTTAGCACAGGGTTAGAGGTGCACTGGACCGAGACTCAGATATTTTCATATAACTTCTGGAGTGTAGGGGCATGCAACATGCAATACGTGGGCCAGACAGACACACCGTTTAGAGTTAGATTCAACCACCATCGGGCACATGCATGTTCCCTGCCAGGCCTTCCACTTTCGAAACAAAGAACCCTAAAAGACCACAGCTTTGATGACAACACAGTTACACTATTGGAAAGCAATTTTCGAACAATCAGAGAGCAGCAACAACAGGAATTTTACTTGATCTACAAATCCAACACGATAAAAAACGGAATAGATTAACACCCAGGCACTCTGTCAGCATTACGATCACTAAAAGACGCACACGCCCCTCTTCAATCAGTACTCTGTCCCTAGCCTCCCATTACAACAATATCATTACCCCCTAAAAAAGCTTTTCATGTAAAATTCTGACAATATAGAAATAGCTTGCCACCTCAAGCACAGCCACAGCTGGAGCGCACAGGTAAGTGGTTCCGGATGTCGTACAAGTTCTCCTTTGTTTCGTTTTTCTTTTTTTTCTTTTTGTGTTTTTTGCTTGTTTTTTGTTCTCCTTTTGCTTCACTGACAAGAGCCAATTCATGTAACGAATAGTGATAGTGGTGCCACAATTACCGGCTTTTTCATATCTTCCAACGCCACCAACATGCACTTGAAGCGCTTAAGCTCTCCCCACCGATTTTTCGTAAACTTTAAAGGAGAGCGGATTGCCCCGAAGGGTGAATTAAAGAAACGGTGGTCAAAAGTCCTCTTGGGGGAAGGGTGGGTGCTCGGGAGGTATTGTTGACAAAGATGGCATATATATATATATATATATATATATATATATATATATATATATATATATATATATATATATATATATATATATATATATATATATATATATATATATATATATACAGGTTCTGTCAGCTATCTTTAGCCAGAGTTTAAAAGTATGCCGACACACGCAAATACGACGTGACCAAATGCATGTTGCTGACTTTTGCCTGACAAATGATTGATTTGTGGGTTTAACGTCCCAAAACCACCATATGATTATGAGAGACGCCGTAGTGGAGGGCTCCGGAAATTTAGACCACCTGGGGTTCTTTAACGTGCGCCAAAATTTGAGCACACGGGCCTACAACATTTCCGCCTCCATCGGAAATGCAGCCGCCGCAGCCGGGAATCGAACCCGCGACCTGCGGGTCAGCAGCCGAGTACCTTAGCCACTAGACCACCGCGGCGGGGCTTTTGCCTGGCAAAATACAAAAAGATTATTACGCGACAATCCCACTAGCGCGTGTTTGCGCACCATGCTTCTGCTACTCTCTAACATCCCGCGTACGAACGACCATAGCATTTGCACGATTGAGGTCAGTTGCCTGCCCCTCTGCCGAATCTGAAGGGGGCACGGGAGTTTGAATACATATGGCACGGGAAAAGTGACGTCCTGCACGCTTCCATACTGCACCTGGCGTGGCTCAAGCTGCAGCGGCATGGTTTTGATTTTAAAGGAACAACATATGTTTCACGGATCGTGGGATCTTTTCAAGTGCCAAACGAAGAACACCACTGTTCTCTAATTAATAACGCAAGAACAACTGCAGTATTCACTTGCCTATGTATGTATGCATGTGTACTAATGTGATGAAAGGATAGCGAACCACGCGCCACTTGCACTCTCCGATTGCGGCTTTTATAGTGAAGTGTTCAGTGTAGTTGCAAGGGGATGAGTGTTGAGGAGGTTGAACCGCTGCCGTAATATTTTTGCGTGCACCCTCTCCACGCCACTTACCCACTTTTTTTTTTCTTTGTCGCTTCACACTGACAAGATTTAGAAACTGAGCGGTGCTACTCTCACAATATCATTTCTGGGTGCTTCTACAGTGATTAAAATCTGCACATAAAAATAAGGCTTCGGCACTCTCTTGGATTTTGGGCAGGAATCTCAGCCGCGAGTGTTTTAAGTTGGCGTGGCGACTGGATTAATACTGCAGCGGTGGTCATACTTGTACCCGTCGGAACAGATCTCGCTAGAGTCAATCACAAC
This sequence comes from Rhipicephalus microplus, assembly GCF_043290135.1. Taxonomy (NCBI): domain Eukaryota; kingdom Metazoa; phylum Arthropoda; class Arachnida; order Ixodida; family Ixodidae; genus Rhipicephalus; species Rhipicephalus microplus. Next base: position 158,303,996 of record NC_134704.1, read on the forward strand.
AATAATTTTGTGTTGGCAGAGATTCCTTTTCGTCCATATAAGCCTGAGCTTTCGGATATCAGAAAACAATGTTCTTTTCTCAAAACAAAACCTTCCGTAGCCTCAAAAACATAATAATGCTTTCAATCGCAACAAAACTTCTTCTAACAATAGTTTATGCACCGTCCTACATGTAGGACGCTAGGCACATGAGGTGTCGCGTTGTGCCAGTTTTGAATGCGCGCTGCGTGCCACACTACTAATAATAAATGAACAGTATCATCAGAAATATTTTGCGTGCACTGTGATACAACATTTTCGACAACGTGTGGTGTTCTTTCCATGACTATGAGCGCACCTTGATTGCTCTTCTTGGGGGATAACAATGTGGTCACCCTATTGCAAAGTCCAGTTCCACTGAAAACCAAAATACAGTGCCGTGGCGTGATATTGACCATATGGCGCTGGGTATGGGACGCTGCAGCAGCACGTTACAGGGAGGTGTGAGTGCACAACGCGAAACGGCTTTCTAGTGCTAAAAGCAGGGTGTATATTCGCTCTAAATAAATATGTCAGTAAAAGAAATGATATCAAACGCATTGACGTATAAAAAAAAAAAACGTTCACCTAGAAGATTTGAACTTGACTCATTTCTATTTCAGACCGGGTACTCTATATACTACGCCAGTGTTTTTTTTTTCTTACAGGGTACCTAATGAAAATGCTGCTTACGTATATAAATACCGTACAGCATACATATGGTCAAATCGACAAAGGTACAATGAACATTTCAAAGTAAGTCTAAAGAGTCTTTGTGGTGGTCTAGCGGCTAAGGTACTCGGCTGCTGACCCGCAGGTCGCGGGATCAAATCACAGCTGCGGCAGCTGCATTCCCGATGGAGGCGGAAATGTTGTAGGCCCGTGTGCTCAGATTTGGGCGCACGTTAAAGAACCCCAGGTGGTCGAAATTTCCGGAACCCTCCACTACGGCGTCTCTCATAACCATATGGTGGTTTTGGGATGTTAAACTCCACATATCAAATCCAAGGGGTGTTTGAGTAGCACACTTGATGAACTCAGTATACCAGTCCGGCAGAAATTGCAGTTACTCATAAGTATGTTGCGACACACTGTGCATACACAGGCGCAGCCAGCATGACTCAGCTGCATGTTGCAATGCGCGTATGATAACGGATAGCGCCACCGCTCTTTCACTGGAGACTGACATCACCACAGGTAGCTATAAGTTCTAAGCTGCCAGTCACTTCGTTAACTGTTTCGCTAATCAATCGAGCGCATAATCGACATGTTTGTCCTGCTGTAGCGACCACGTCAATAAAGGATCGTTATGTTTTATATTAGGATCCGTCCTTCAGCGACTCCGCATCTCACAAGTCTTGCAGCTGCACAGTTCATTATACAGAGTGGCATCGCGAAGTCATCATATGCTCCGCCTGCCTGTCCAAGATGTGAGTTTTGTATACAGTAGGCATGCTCAATAAAATCAGCATATGAACTGGCATGTCATCGCATTTTGGTGGTTTAAGATAACGCATGATATGAGAATATAATCCAGTCGTTTTGTAAAAGCGCTCTGCATGGCGTCCTAGAAAAGAATGACATCCTTGCAAGTAATAAAACAATGTTATAGTGTTTCTGGAACTTCACAGAGACGCAATTTAATTGAGGGTACAAATATACCTTTGTTGTTTAACCTGGTTTTCACAGGTATTGTTTCTGCATGAACTTTGTAAAAAATAGCTTGATTATTGGTGAAATATGGATTTTTGTTACACGTGGTAGCACGTCATGACAAAAAAATCTAATATATAGTGAGCAGTAAAGTGAAGACGGAAACAGCGCATCCAATACAGCATAATAGAAGTCTTTTCTTGAGCTAAAGGACAAGTATTCATTGGAGAATCTGGCTGTCAGGAAACGCACTAATTCGCATGATTCGCGCATGAACCCTTGCACAGAAAGAAGCAATGCAAAATTAATAGATACCACTAAATTTGGTAAAACATTCACAAAATTTACTTGCAAGAAGGTAGAAAGCAGTGAATAAGCACAGACACAAAAATAGGAAATGCGCCACACTAGTCGTCTGATAAAGAGTTGTACCAACCCAAAACCCCCTGCTCAGACAAGTCTAAAAACATCGTCTCACCTCATCGGTTCAATGGTTGATGACCAAATAAAGGTAGCAAATATGCGATGAAACTTCCGTATGTGAACCCTCGAACAAGAAATTATTTACTGTACATAAAATATTCTTTCTTGCCTGAAACAGGTTGCATGCAAAAAACAGGTTGCTTGCATGCATGCTTTTGCATGCTGCAAAAGATAGGTTATGAGGAATAAACGTCTGCGCATAGCGCTTCAGGGAGGGTACACGTTCTGTCCAATATTGTTTACTTGGTTGATATGCATGTAATGAAACGCCTAGGCATTTTGGTAGAACACAATACCAATCTAGACCCTGAAAATGGGTTGTTTTATATGTTCATGGGCCTAACCACAGTCCCAAGCTTATAGCAAAGTTCATTCGTGCCGCTGATATTTTCCCTATTCCTTTATTGTTCACACCATCAATTTTACGCCAGAAAGATTTGTATAAAAAAACGCTAGGTCATCTGCATACGTCAATACCTTTACCTCATTCCCACAAGCACTGAAAGCATAGACGTTACAAGAATAAATTTTTCTTAAGCACAGTAGCTCCAAGTAAAAAGCAAAAAGTTTGGTGACAACGGACAGCCTTGTTTCACAGACGAGTTAAGAAGCATGGGCTTTGAAATATAGTGATTAACAATAAGACGGGTTGAACATTCATTGTAGCATCGTTTCACACATTTAAATAGAACAGAGCAACGTTGGCATGTTCGAGAAGAGAAAACAGAAAAGTATAGCGAACGTAATCAGAGGCTTTCGCTAAGACTACTGTAGTATTGCCAGCTGTTCATATTGGCCGCATTCAAGTAGAGAGCCCTTCATGGTGCCTCAAAGAGACAGTGAAAGCACAAGCCCCTGGCCAGACGCAGCTTGCATGCGTTACGTGCTCGGGCTTCTTATAAAAAAAGGAAGAGGTGTTCTATGATTCCTTTGGTGTTCCACGGACTCGCAGTTTTTCCACAGTTACCTTAACTTGTGGGCACAGATTAGCGCTAATAAATAAGTTTGTTTTATTAAGCCTGTGTGCTGCACTATTCCTAAAATATGTGTGAACAATGTTCAATGTTTCACTACTGTGCGAGCAGTATGTATGTTATTCTGTATTGAAAGACCTTTTAGACCGCAGGTCTGATGGGCACCAATAAATATCGACATTGCCAATTGAAGTTTGTTGGAAAGTACCTTTGAAAAAATTTTGTTGTCAAAGTTGAATAGTCTAATATCCTGGAGCCATCAACGTGACAAAACTTTTCTCTATCAGCGCATTTTAGAACAGTGTGGCTTTTAGTAAAAGAGTGAGGAAGCGTCTCAAGATTCAAACTCTGTGTGAAAATGTCCAGCAGTACAGGGCACAGCAATGGTTTAAATGTTTTGTATTTAGCAGAGAGTGTTGGGCGAGTTGGTGAATACAGCATAATAAAATGATGGGGCGCAACAGACACTAGTAAGGGAAAAAAGGAGACAGGATAGCGCGCCAGGCTTTCAAGTCGTTTATTTTCCTCGCATCACCCAAATATATATGCTTCAAGAATGTGCATAAGAAGGGGGCGCTGCACAAGTGACTATCACTTTGCACACACGAAAACCTAAACAGAAAAAAGCTATCACACATCGCTATCTAGAAACAGGTATTTCTTCTTGTTTGAAGTATAACGACGGGACACTGACGCATCCGTTCTCTTTCCTTTGTATATGCCTCCAGTACTTCACGTGCTAACGTTTCCCTCCTTCGTCCATGTACAAGTGTCTCTGGGAATAGTTGTTTGCAGCCGCTCGAAGCATATTGTAACGGCAAAGACCCCCTGCCTTGCGAATCTGCACACTCGAACATCGTAAGAAGATCCACTACGACAACGTGTCTGCGGTCTGCGTTGTTTAAGTGGTGCGAGCGCACCATAGACAGCAGTTTTCAGGAAGAGATTTCAAGGTTGGTTGCAGCTGGTTTTCCTTCAGCGGTCTTAAGCAGTGTGTCCGAATTAAGCAGTGTGTCCGAAGCAGTGTGTCTGCTCTGAGTGCTTACTTATTTGTGCATTGGTGCCCTACATGGGCATCCTTCTCTGCATAGCGCCGATTCTCCGTTTCACTGCCTGCCTTGATGGATGCCCTTGCTGTTCTCTCCAAACACCGGGGGACAAACAGCCCAGTTCAAATGAAGAACTCACAAAGGGGCTAATAGAAATGTTCAGCACCATCATGGCGGCCATGACAGAGGTCAAAGCTAGCGTCAGTAGTTTCGAGGAGTCTTTGAAGTTTCATAGTCAGGGCTTTGACGAGTTCAGATCTGAGCTAAAGGCTGTCCGACAGGAGTTGAGTGAAGTTAAAAAGCGCAGTCTTGAAAACGAAAGGGACAACTTCAACTGGTGAAGGAACTAAGAGACGCAAAAAAAGAAATTGTAGACCTGAAGCAGTACTCCAGGTGGACTACTCTAGAACTTAAAGGAGTACCGTTAATTGAAAAGGAAGACCTTGGTCAAACACTAAATAAGGTGGCCACTTGCCTAAGTGTTCCGCTTTGGGATCTTGACGTGGATGTGGTGCATAGTGTCCCCACAAAAGGGGGCGGGCTCTTCAATATAATCGTGAAATTCAACTCTCGAGCTACCCGTGACAAGCTTCTGTTTGCCACAAAAATGAAGCGGCTGAATGCGTCCCTGCTGGGTTGCCAAGTAGATAGCCCGGTATACATGAATGTCCATTTGTGTCCCGAAAACAAAATTCTGCTCGAAAAAGCTATCCAGTGCAAACGGGAAAGGAACTGGAAATTAGCATGGGTTGCTGATGGCAAAATTCTAATGCGAAAGTTCGAGAACTCGAGAGTTTTACACGTGACATGCGATGACGACCTGATGAAAATAGTATAAATAGTGGTTTGCAACTACTGGTACTCCTATAACTAACATCGTGCCACTCTCTGTAATCACACCTTACAACGTACCTAAAAACAACAATATCTCTGTGTATCTACACGAACATCCCCTGTTTAAATGAGAATTTGAACTTGCTTCTTGCGTTCCTTTCTACGCATGCCCAGCCTGCCGATGTTATAGCGATGACGGAAATATGGCTAAAAAAGGGCGAAAATTGCAACATCGATGTGTACACATTCATATCTAATCCACGATAGTCACGCACGCGTGGCGGTGGTGTGGCCGTCTTTGTAAAATCAGGATACTCGTTTTCGGAACTAGAATGTGTCAAATGCAGCTGCGCAGATATTGAATCACTGTTCATCAACTTGGAGTGTTCTCTTATTATAGGAGTTATATACCGTCCTCCGAACTCATCTTACGTTTCTTTTTTAGATATGCCTGAAAAGGCGCCATTTACACTTGCGGCAAACTACAATATTCCCATTGTCATTACGGGAGACTTCAATATTGAAACCTGCAGTCTAGCGTCTTCTGATTACGAGTTTTTGCTTGCTTCTTTCAATCTTCAAAACTTGATTTCTACGCCCACACGTTTAACTAGCACCTAAGCGACTATCATAGACCACGTGTTGACAAACATATCCGATCAATGCAAGTGTGTATGACGAACCAATCTGATTGATTGATATGTGGGTTTTAACGTCCCAAAACCACTATATGATTATGAGAAACGCCGTAGTGGAGGGCTCCGGACATTTAGACCACCTGGGGTTCTTTAACGTGCACCCAAATCTGAGTATACGGGCCTACAACATTCCGCCTCCATCGGAAATGCAGCCGCCGCAGCTGGGATTCGAACCCGCGCCCTGCGGGTCAGCAGCCGAGTACCTTAGCCACTAGACCACCTCGGCGGGGCTGAATCAATTTCTGATCACCTTCCTATTTATATCTCGATTGTATACCTGTGCAAGACTGCACCTAAAAATCAACCTGTCATTAGAAAAATGAATTATACCCTATTAAGAAACGTACTTCTATCTCTCCGTACATACATTACAAAGCACATGTTTTGCGGCCCTTGGAGACAAGGACGCCGGAGTGACATTTGTGCTCTCTAATCTCTACATAGCTTATCATCAGAACTATTGACCACTAGTTTTTACTCTACACTTTTATGCCACTCTCATAATTTCATTCCCTATATGTTTACCCGCCTTTAGAGTGAGGAATATTAGGCCTTTTACAGCCACTCAACATACCCATAGCCCAAATCATTTGTCGCATTTATTGGCGCTCTTTGGCCATAATGTGGCCCTTGCGCCAAGAAACACTATATATCACCATCGTTTCTATCTCTCGTACCAAGCAGTTTGTATCATGATGATATGAATACTGAGGTTGCCAATCTAATCGAAACTATAAAGACTGCAATCAGTAACGCTATTAGTACCGTATATTCTCGCTCTGATAACGTCCCGATCTGCCCTTGGATGACCCAAGATATTCTTGCTATCTTGAAGAAGAAACAGTTCTGTTACAATAAATGGAAACAGCATAAACATAACCATTATTACTTAGGGCAGTATAAAAGGTTACGGGATGAATCTGTGGCGATAATCCGCGTACGCAAGAACTACTACTCCAGCTTGATTCAACTCGCGAATAGGGATACAAAAACAATATGGAAAATTATACAAGGTCTTGTAGGAAATTCTAGTGCGCATCATATTCTGCCTTTACCAATAGACGAACAAACTGCTGAAAGCTTCAATTCATACTTCACTAGTATTGGCCCGTCCTTGGCATCTAGTCATCCTGACTCTAATTACATGTGTGTAGCCAGCTCCATATCCAATACCTTCTTTACTCATGACATACAATTAGGAGAGTTGTTATCTATAGTGAAAAAAAATTGTGTATTAACAAAACCCCAGGACTGGATGGAATCACAGTCCATCTGCACAAGAATAACATAGACATATTAGGTCCCATCTTGTGCTACATTTTCAATCATTCCCTAGCAACCTCGTCCTACCCTGATCCTCCAAAAGGCGCCAAAGTATTGCCCGTATTTAAAGACGGTGATCGCTCTGACCCTTCGTGTTACCGCCCGATATCTGTTCTCAGTATAACAAATAACATCTTTGAAAAGCTACTTTCTTCTCGTATCAACAAATTTCTGGAAACATATGAAATATTATGTCCGCAACAGCATGGTTTCCGTCCGGGATATTCTACTTCCACTGCAGTTGAAGCATTCACACAAAATGTCAACACAGCTTTAAATGGCCATAAACTAGTTTCTATTGTATTTCTTGACCTACAGAAGGCATTCGACAATATCGACCACAGCATCTTAAAAAAATTAAATAACTTTAGCTTTAGTAACGAAAGCTTTGAATTCTTTTCCAGCTACTTCATTCATCGTAGTCAAATTATTTCTCTAGGTGGCATCACTTTTTCACAAAAACAAGCACAGGGGTCCCGCAGAGATCTGTCCTGGGCCCTTTGTTCTTTATAATATATGCAAACGACCTACCACTGGTTATTAATTCTCCAGAGATACTATTGTACGCGGATGATGCAGCTTTAATTTTTACGGAAAATATGCAAGAAATTGAAACAAAAACAAATGCTGAACTAGCAAATATCACACATTGGTTCAAGGCAAAAAACTTACCGTCAACGCGAAAAAAACAAAGTATATAATAATCCATTCCCGACATATGCCAATAATTCTAGACAGCATTCAAATAAAGATAAATAATTATGCACTCAAACGCATCAATTCATTTAAATAGCTAGGTGTAGTTATCGACAACCATTTTCACTGGCAATCCAATATAAAATCAGTGTGCTCGAGGTTATCTTCGGGCTGTCATGCATTGTTGCAAGCGAGAAATTATTTCACCTTGAAATATTACGGAACTTTTACTTTTCTCTCATCCACTGTCATCTGTCCTACTGCATTGATTCATGGGGTTAAACTTACACTGCATACCTGGAGCCTTTGCGAAAACTACAGAAGCGCTCACTAAGAATAATAACGCACTCAAGCCACGATAATCCCAGTGCACCCCTGTTGAGTAAACTACAAATTTTCCCAATGGACAGTTTGCTTCAACAGAGAACTGCCATTGCCTTAAATAATGTCATAAGGTATAACCATCCTGTTCATTCGTTCATTCTTTGCTCCTCATACCGCCCTACGAGGCATACTGCTGCCGGCAACTTTAACCTTCCTCCCACAAACAACGTCTATGGAGAACGGCGTCTGGAGTTCATCGGTACCAATATCTGGAATAGATTGCCCCAGGATATAAAATCGGCTGTTAAATTTCCCCTGAAAATAAAAAAAACACTTCCTTGCAATCCTTAACGTGTATCCGTAACCCCCTCAATAGTAACAAAATCGTTCAGTTCTTGTATATAAGTATCACTGTGTCCAGTGAAAGTTTACTGCGTAGTTGTTATTACTCATTGCCTTTGTTTTGTTTGTGTATCAAAATTACATGTTTCTGTTATCTTACCCAAGTTCGAGTGTCTGAATATATATGTCTGTGCCATGCCTAACCTTCTTTACTATATCCGCAATATTTAGCATCTTGTATCCTGGTTCAATGGCTTGTTCTATTGATTTTTTACATGTGCTATTCTTGCCTTGTGCTATCGTTTGGATACTGTGCCATCTTGTATCGCATCATTGGACCCTATTCTAGCCTTTGGCTATGGGTCCAAACAGTTTTTTGATCTATCATGTTGGAATTGAAAATAAAGTGAAATGAAATGAAATGGAAAATGAAATGAACCTCTGCTCTGGAAGCTTAAAGAATGCCGCAGACAGCTAGAGGCTGTGCGGAAAAAGAAACCACTGGTTGTGCCTTATATGCGAAATATTGCCCACAATTTGAAGAAAGTTGCAAACTGACATAACGCTCTAGTGGTCTTCTCGGCACCCAACAATCTGTCAAAGCTCTGTGCCTGCATTTGTTCGCAAAAAGCTAACCTTTTATGCGAAAATAAGCATGCCCAGCAAGTTCTGCGTTGCATTGTGAGCGTTATTTATTTAATTCCGCTGAGCTGTGGCAAGTTTTACATAGGCCAAACTGGACGCTATGTTAATAATCACCTTAGGGAGCCTTTCTCATCAATTAATAATGGTGTGGGTTCACATCTGCCGTTACATTGTGCATCGTGCGGCTGCACATCACTATTCCGAGAGACACGTGTGTTAGAACTAAGCAAGGAAACGTAAGCACTTGAAGTACTGGAGGCATACCACATACAAAGGAAAAAAAACGAATGCGGCAGTGTCCCGTCAATCTCTTTGTGCAAGAAGGAATACTTCTTCTTAGACGACGCTATGTGATAGCTTTCTTCTATTTAAGTTTTCGTATGTGCAAAGTGATAGTCGCTAGTGCTGCGCCCCCTCCTTGTGCGCATACTGGAAGCATATATATTTGGGTGATGTGAGGAAAATAAACTAGTTGAAAGTCTGGCGCTCTATTTGGTCTCCTTCTTTTTTTACTTGCTAGTATCTGTGTGTACAGCATTAAATATTTGGTAGTCTTCTCGCGCAAGCGGCGTTATAGCAGTTTGGCTATATCGTCGCTTATTACGATACCTACAACTGAAAAACCGCCCAGGAAAATAATAATGCCAGAGCCTCCTCTAGTTTAATTACCAACTAGTGTAATTAACAACTGACCATCGTCTTTGCCGAAAGTAATAAAGCTCTTAAGCTGCTTTCGCAGTACTATAAATGCTCATGTTAGATAATTCCTCACTGGCGGTAGGGTGGCCTTCAGATAGCTGAGGTGGACGTGAGGAACTGCCGGAGAAACAGCTGAGTTTTATTGGTGGAAAACAACACAATGACACAACATTTAACAATGGCATTTTTAAATATGGTATACACCAGCATAAATCACTCTTTTTTTCATGGGACGTTAAACCCCACATATCAATCAATCAATCAATCAATCAAATTTTTTTCATTTGACTTACCGCTTTCAATACAGCTCAGCAATCGGGTTCATCATTTCTAAACTAAAATACTCATTTTTTCCACTTTTGTGAAGCCCCTTTGAGAGGTAAAGATTTAAAAAAATCCAGTGTTGTGCATTCTGATGCCTTTTGTTTTCTTTCCGAGTGGGCCTGCGTTTTCATTATTATAACCAGGTGTCATGACGTGTTTTCAGAGGACGACCACCGTACCATGGAAAGGGACCGGTGAAAGACACATTACGGGACAACCCTCCCCCCCCCCCCCCCCCCCCCTGGTAACCTCACCGGCAAAAAATAATTGAAGCCAGCCCAGCGCATCTTCATCCCATATGTACCGGACGCCACTGAAGAGCTCTCCGCGACTTACGGAAAAGCAGGAGTCGAGGTGGTTCGCAAGCCTGCTTCGATGCTCACCCGCTTGCAACCAGGGCCGAAGGAAAAAACAACGCCAGCAAGTAGTCTACGAAGTGCCATGTTCTAAGTGTCCAGTGTCTCGCTCGCTGGATTTTGTGCCGACCGGTTGCGACCCCGTGATCTCCGACGACAGCGCAGCTCTAGACTGGCTCGACACTATCTCTTGACGCCGACATGAGCTCTCGCTGAGAGGTGCCCCGTCCTCAGACTGTTGCGACCGTGTCTATCTTTCCTATCTTCTACCTACTTTCGTATGTGGCTGTCCCTGCCCCTCTTTCTATCTCTATACCTTTTAATCTTCTTTATCCTTTTAACCCCTCTTTACACCCATTTCTTGTGAGCTGCTGTTGAGGTGTCCTCCCCCTGGGAGACAGTTACGGGCTCATTTTTATCTTCCTTTCATTTAGGAATCACTTGCCTCTAAGTGTCTAGCCAGCTACTTAGAGGCAAAAGCAAATGTTTCCGTTCAAGAGGCTCGTGGAGCGGCCGACAGGTTTGGCCTGGTGGTCCCGACGGGGGAGTCACCCGCTGCGCGCTAACGTGCGTCTTGCTGGGCATCAGTAAAATTTCACGCCCACTCATTAGGATTACGCCAATATCAGAACGACGTCAGCAAGGTGAAAGTGCAACGCAGCACCCTTGGAGAGCCCTTGAGGAGCCTGGCCATATGTAATCGACTTCGAAGGCGATTTTAATCTAGGAACAGACAGGAATTTCAAAAGGAGGCCTGGCACAATCTGAACACCCCAACAAACTTGAACCGCTCTCTAAAACAATATCCTCAGTATACGCTCAAGGCTTCGGAAACGTGTGGAAAACGGAAAGCCGCAGCCTTGGCAAAACAACACACGAAGATGCATTTACGACGAACACAGACAAATCTTCAGTAAATGACCAAAACTGTCCTGAAACCTCGGGCCCTCTACGAATTTTCACACTTCTGAAATCTTCTACCGAGCACTACAGATCTCGGTCAATATGTTTACATTTCAGCTTAGAAATCACACTATACAAATTAAGCGACCTTCAAAAAAGCGAGAAAAATAAGAAAAATGGTGTGTGTAGGGCTGGCTTCTAAAATGTGGCTCGTACTGTGCAAGTCATGAAACTTCGTGAACACAATATATATATATATATATATATATATATATATATATATATATATATATATATATATATATATTTGAATATATATATATATATATATATATATATATATATATATATTCAAATATATATATATATACATTTATATATATATATATATATATATATATATATATATATATATATATATATATATATATATATATATATATATATATATATATATATATATATATATATATATATATATATAGGCAAAAAAGGGGCGACGAAACTTTCGTGGAAGCGTCTTTTCTAAACGTTTTCAGCTGGTGGACCAGCCTTCGTCAGAGTAATGTGACAACAGTTCATACATGGCTTTAAAAGCTCCTTTCAATAACAGGTCAGCGCCATCTGCTCTGGTTAGCATTACAATGCGCATCATAAAATGTCATGTACTTCAGAAAAAAAGAAAAAAAAAGAAAAAAAAGACAAAAATACGAAAACCAGAAGGGTACATACATACTAAAGACATAGTTAAAGATTCCCTTACATGTAGAGTGACGTGATACCATGCTTATACGTAGTTAAGAGATGTAGATGTGTAATGACATTGCTTGGCAGCATAAGAACAATCTTAGTGATATGTGAACGTATAATGGAAGCCACTGTGAAATGGTTGAAGATAATAAAAAATAAAAATAAAAAGGGCAGACATAGAAGGCATGATTTAGGTGGTACAACTTGAAACCAGTACATCATCGCTCTTAATCTATGGAAAGACAGGTCAGTTTTCCTTTGTTTTCGTTGATTCCAGCTGAAACAGTGTTAATTTTATGAATGAGATATGATTCGCGCAGTTCACGATCATGGCTGGTGCGGAATCCCGATTCTAGTATCGTGACTTTGCGGTTACTAAATGAGTGGCCGGGCACGTTCACATGCTTTGATAATGGAAGGTTTGGTTGGGTTTTAGCATGCGATCTGTGATTGTTGAAACGTATTCTGAATGGGGTTTCAGTGTGGCCTATGTACTGCATATGGCAGGTGCCACACTCAAGTAAATACACTACATTGGTTGAATCACAATTAAAGCTTCCCCTAATTGTGAAAATGAATTGGTTAGATGTGCTGGTGGCTGGTAATGACGGTTCTATGTGAGGACAAACTTTACAACGGGGTTTGTTGCAGCGGCTACAACCAGTACGGTTAGTAGTAGCAATTTTAGATGACGTCAGGATGTCACCTATGTTTTTTGAGCGCCTATACACTACTCGAGGGGGTTCAGGAAAGACCGCTTTTAGTCTGTCGCTTTGGGTGAGGATGTTGTAATGGTTGCGCAGTATACCTTGAACTTTGGGGATGGACGCTGAGTGTGTTAGTACTAAATTGGCTGACTGAAGCTCGTTGCTTTTTATGCTACCTTTTAAACAGTCCATTCGATCGCGTCCTCTGGCTCGGTGTATCGCGTCGTCAATAATTTTTTCTGGATATTTTCGCTTAAGAAGCTTCTTTTTCAGATCATGGCAGCAAGAATTGAAATCTTGATCTTCAGAGCATATGCGCCTAAAGCGCTGTGCCTGGCTATATGGAATTCCAGTCTTCCAATGGCGCACGTGGCTACTTTCACAATGAAGAAACTGCTGATTATCGGTTGGCTTTTTAAAAAGCTTCGTAATTAGGCGTCCATGGGAAATGGTAATCCTGACGTCGAGAAAGGCTACAGACAAGGGTGAGTAAGTATGGGAGAATGTTATAGCGGGATGTACCTGGTTGAATTTAGCTATAAAGTTTAGAAGTTCTGTTTCACCATGTGTCCAAATAAAAAAATATGTCATCGATGTAGCTTTTGAAATGCTCCGGCTTTAGTGGCACACTCTTAAGAAACGAGTCTTCGAGCACTCCCATGAAGATGTTTGCGTATGTAGGGCCTATCTTTGTACCCATCTATGTTCCACTGATCTGTACGTAATGAGAGCTATTGAATTCGAAGTTATTCAACTCGAGAATGAGCTTCAGCAGTGTTTCGAGAGTTGACGTGTCAATTAGCTTGTCAGATTTCGAGTGGTCATATGAATCTAAAACAGCCTGTATACCGTCCTTGTGGGGTATGTTAGTGTAGAGGGAGGTGACGTCCATCGTCACCAGAAGCGAACCATCAGGCACTGTTAGGTGTGATATACCAGTAAGAAAATCGTTGGTGTCCTTAACAAAGGAAGCGAATGTGGGCGGAAGAAATTTTATCAAACTCTCAGTGTAACGAGATATGTTTTCTGTTACTGTTCGAATGCCAGAAACAATGGGACGGCCTGGATTTCCTGACTTGTGTATCTTTGGGAGCAGGTAAAATCTTCCGGCAACAGGGCAAAGGGATAAATGCCTAGACCTTTACATCAAAGCTGTCTCGCGTGATGTGCTCAACGTTTACAAAACGCGTAGCCCGTTCCAAAAAAAACCTTTCTGCCAGTGAATTTGACGCTCTTAAAAGTTTAAATGCACGTGATGATATTATCATAAAACCAGCAGACAAGGGCGGCTCGATTGTGATAATGGGCAAAGAAAGTTACATAAAAGAAGCCGTACGACAGTTATCTGACACTGCTTTTTACAAACAACTTCCCGCTGATCCTACCACTGACTTTCTTGTCATCATAAAAGACACCATTAAGGCATTAGTAAAAAAGAAAAGGGTTGACGATAAGACAGCACGCAGCCTCATTCCGCTTAGCACATCTAACCAATTCATTTTCACAATTAGGGGAAGCTTTAATTGTGATTCATCCAATGTAGTGTATTTACTTGAGTGTGGCACCTGCCATATGCAATACATAGGCCACACTGAAACTCCATTCAGAATACGTTTCAACAATCACAGATCGCATGCTAAAACCCAACCAAACCTTCCATTATCAAAGCATGTGAACATGCCCGGCCACTCATTTAGTAACCTCAAAGTCACGATACTAGAATCGGGATTCCGCACCAGCCATGATCGTGAACTGCACGAATCATATCTCATTCATAAATTTAACAATGTTTCAGCTGGAATCAACGAAAACAAAGGAAAACTGACCTGTCTTTCCATAGATTAAAAGCGATGATGCACTGGTTTCAAGTTGTACCACCTAAATCATGCCTTCTATGTCTGCCCTTTTTATTTTTATTTTTTATTATCTTCAACCATTTCACAGTGGCTTCCATTATACGTTCACATATCACTAAGATTGTTCTTATGCTGCCAAGCAATGTCATTACGCATCTACATCTCTTAACTACGTATAGGCATGGTATCACGTCACTCTACATGTAAGGGAATCTTTAACTATGTCTTTAGTATGTATGTACCTTTCTGGTTTTCGTATTTTTGTCTTTTTTTCTTTTTTTTTCTTTTTTTCTGAAGTACTTGACATTTTATGATGCGCATTGTAATGCTAACCAGAGCAGATGGCGCTGACCTGTTATTGAAAGGAGCTTTTAAAGCCATGTATGAACTGTTGTCACATTACTCTAACGAAGGCTGGTCCACCAGCTGAAAACGTTTAGTAAAGACGCTTCCACGAAAGTTTCGTCACCCCTTTTTTGCCTACAATACGTCGGGTCCAGCGTGAATGACGTTCAAAGAACCTGGTATATATATATATATATATATATATATATATATATATATATATATATATATATATATATATGTATATATATATATATATATATAGGTTACCATTAAGTTGTATACGAGGAACAATTGGTCAGCTGCCAGCTCGTAATAAGTCCATAAGTGTGCCACAATCGCCACCATCGTTACAGGTGGTGCTGACTGACACTACCACTTTTAAATTCACATATAAACCCAATAAAAAGTCTGGGGGATGAACGCCTTGATAGCTCAGTAGTGGAGCATCGAACGCGTAATCCGAATGTCGCAGGTTTGGTTCCTGCTAACGGCAAGTTATCTTTTCACCAACTTTTTTTTCTTCACGTTTGTACTACCATTCAGTCTAATAGCTTCCCCTATACTTTACTTGTGACTGTTCTCTGTTTTATCTGTTTATTAGTAGGTCCAAACACGCAATAACGAGCCGTTAAGGTAAGTATACACTTCTTTCGCAAATATATATATATATATATATATATATATATATATATATATTGTGTGTGTGTGTATGTGTGTGTGTGTGTGTGTGAGATTTCAGTGGTTAGAGAATCGAACGCGTTATTCGAAGGTTCGATTTCCGCTCACGGCTGGTTATTTTTTCACCCACTTTTCTTTCTTCTTATTTACATTAAATTTGTTCTAATAACTTCCTCTATACGCTCCTTGAAATTATTGCCTGTTAGATCCCTATATATTGTGTCAAAACACGAAAAAACGCACCCTTATGTATACACTTCTTTCCTTGTTCATTAACAAGGGTTTCGTACTGGCAGACTCGGTGGTGTTAGGTTGTATACAAGGGACTATTGGTCAGCTGCCAGCTAGTATTTAGTTCACGTGCTACATGACACCAAAGAGGCTCATAAATACTGTGCCACATTCGTCGCCATGGCTGAATGTGGCTCTGACTGACACTCCCACGTTTAAATTCACATATAAACCCAACAAACTGGCTGGGGGATGGCCGCCGTGGTAGCTCAGTGGTAGAGCATTGAACGCTTTATTCGAAGGTTGCAGGTTCGGTTCTTGCTCACGGCAAGTTATCTTTTTACCCACTTTTCTTTCTTCACAATTACATTACAATTGTGTCTAATAGCATCCCCTATACATTATTTGGCGTTATGGTCTGTTATATATCATTAACATTGTGTCAAAACACGGAAAACGAACCCTTAGGTATACACTTTATTCTTTGTTCATCAACGAGGGTCTCGTACTGGCAGACTTGGTGGTGTTAGGTTGTATACAAGGGACTATTGGTCAGCTGCCAGCTAGTAATAAGTTCACGGGCTACGTTGACAATAAACAGGCTCATAAACAGTGTGCCACACTCGCCGCCGTGGCCAAATGTGGCGCTGACTGACACTCCCACGTTTAAAATCACATATAAACCCAATGAATTTGCTGGGGGAACGGTCACTGTGGTAGCTGAGTGGTAGAGTATCGAACGCGTCATTCGAACGTCACAGATTGGGTTCCTGCTCACTGAATTTGCGATGGAGGCAGAAATGTTGTACGCCCGTGTGCTCAGATTTTGATGCACGTTAAAGAACCCCATGTGGTCGAAACTTTCGTAGCCATTCACTTCAACGTATCTCATAATCGTATGGTAGTTTTGGGACGTTGAACCTCACATATCAATCAAATGAATCTATGAATCGGTTTCTGCTCACAGCAAGTTATCATCAAGTGGTATCTATTATAAGGAAGTATTACTAACCTATGGGCGTTTGCTCCATAGGTTAGTACAGGTAAGGTGCAGTTGTTATCTTCCTTCTTCTTGAGGAGCAGTGGTAGACTACCATTTATGGTTTGAGACTGCCTGCCAAATGCGCGGAACCCCATCCTAAATATCCTAGTTATTTCACTTCCATGGCTCGGCTCCGTGGTTACTACCTGCGCTAAGTAGACATATCCTATTACAGCTTCTAGTGTTTCGACACTTATCGCGAAACAGAGTCATCTTTCGAGACTGTCGCACAATACTTGAGTTTTATGCATAAAAACTTCCAGAGCTACAGTGATATAGTTTACGATCACCCTGAGATAAGGCTGCGACATGCATTATTATTTTTCACCGCACAGGAGTGTGTTAAGAAAACGATGCGCCACCATCGAGCGGCATCCAAAACGCCCGGCTCGTTTGGGTCATCGTGTGGTTGACTGCTGTGCGTTGAGGCAGTTCTGTAACTGTCAGTTCGCTGACAGTTACAACGTACTTGTCATGACCAATAAACTTCTTCAAATTAGGTGGAGGTTACTCTTTATTCGATGCGCCACACCCTATTGCTGCGAAGCTGGACTCTTCCGGCCATCCTTACTAACATCGCCAAACCATCGGTGCCTTCATCACAGTTCGTCACGTGCCCCGGGCATATCGGCTACGGGTCTTCAAGGTCTTCAGCAGTGCAAATGGGACAAATGTGGAAGACTGACTTGTCCATGACGAACTTTTGAGAGCTAGTAATGAATGAGATGACCGCGACATGCTGGGCTACGTGATATTTTACCTCACTGGCGCCACCGAATTGAGGAACAACTACCACAAACACAACATCTTCACATGGAGCGTTTTCAAGACGTCGTGTTCTGAAGTGTTCGGTCTTTTCGCAAGCAGCTTTTTGCAAGCAGCGCGAAGAACAGCGCTTGGCCGTCTGCTAACAGTATACGCTGTTGAAAGCTTCACCAGCTATACTGAGGGTGACGTCGACCTTTGTAACCGGGCCATCGACACTATATTCGAAGCTGACAACATCAAGCGCACTCTCAAGGGCATTGAAGACTGTGAATTTTATATGCTCTTGGCTCGAAATCTGAGCAAAGTTTCGGAACTCGTCCGCTTCTGTTAAAGCTACGACGAGTTGAAAAAGTAACGCACCCTGACTTAGCAGCCTCCACGGAGTGCGAGTCGCTGTGCGTTCACGACGCCATGCCTAACCATTGAACGTTGCTTCAGCAAGTCGGAAACTTCATCCGAGATGAAGTTGCCCGCCAACTTTCCCGATGATATTCAGTTATGAGTCTACCACTCGTGTACGTGCCTCGCTCAGCACTTCTATTTCAGAAGAGTTTGCTCAAGCTGTTCTCCTTGCGCACCACGAGACACCTTTATCGAGCACTGTTCACAACCCACGTGCAGCCTGTGGCCGCTGCTGTCACCTGTCCACAAGCTATGCAGCCTATGGCCACGCCCCTCATATTTGGGGACGCTGTGCGTAGGCTTCCGCGACAGCCTTACACGGCGCACTCCAAGCCCACGCAAAAACCTGTTATTATTGCGCTTTGGCAGCACCAACAATCGCCAAAACTTGGAAGATGCCTAATAAGTTTGTTACACCAGCTTCGATCCCACACACATTTTCTGGAATTGCCGCTGTAGCCCCAAAACGTTCCGCGACTATGCCCGGCCGCCTCAACCCGGCAGCCAACCATTCGCCCAATACGGACCGGGCTCATCACTACGCTGTGCCCCTACACACCACGTTGACTTGCAGCCGCAGCACACACCATCTCCTCGTCGGCGATCGCCCTCCCCCATGGGTCACCGGCATGAACCCTCCGACCAGGAAATCTAACCATCGCAGTTCAAAGAGCAAGAACTGCGGAATTTTCAAACTGTTCACACCCTCACGTCTTCTCCGCTAACGTGGCCGTGATAAATGCTGAAATTCATCGCACTTTTTCTCTTGTGGACACCGACATCGCCGTTTCTATCACAGTCGCTAATTCAGCCGTTTATTACGCCGGGTAAGAGCGTCACTTTCAGGAATGTCACTCCACAACGCAAGTGCACGGCAAGTGACGCCGCTCGCAGCCTGCACTGCAAAGTGGTCACCTAAGGCAATGTTTATATCGTGGAAATTATTACCTTTTCTCTCTGTTCACATAGCGTCATCCTCGGGTGGGACTTCATTTCACCATGATATGACGCCCGATCACTTGACGCTCTTCATCAGCCGCCCAAGTTGCTCGTCCGTAAAGATACCAACATTCCGTCTGAAATTTTCGCACTTGTTACCGTCTCATTCAACACCTACATACGCGCTAGCGTTTTTTTAATGCCTTCTGATGTCTTCACGAGTCCTTTAGCTCCACATCAACCTTACGGAACAATTGACATCACTACCGGTAGCAGCAATATGTTTGTCCTAAGCCTGTTTTTCGCACCTGTCACTTTGCTTGCATCGAAATGTCCCCATTGCGTGGGGGACCATGCCTCTTCGTCTTTGGTTGATGTCCTAGAGGACTATTCTGATTAACAAAATGTCCTGTCAGAACTCGGGAAGTCGTTCGGAGATACATTTTTCAGCGCCATCGCCGATATCGTCACCCCCGCTGAAGACGCCAATCAACTTGATCTTCTGCACGACTTCTGGTATTCTTTCGGTGTGTCGCAGCCTACACAGGGCCGTACTTCGCAAATCAAACATCATGTTGACACCGACAAACACGAGCCACTGCTTTAAAGACCATACCACGCCTCCGCTGAAGAGCACCGTGTCAATACTTACGATGCGGCAGATATGATATATAGATAAGTTACTCGACCATCTCGCAGTCCCTGGGCGTCTCCCCTCATCCTGGTGGGTACGAAAGGCGGATCTATTGGGTTTAACGTTGACTACCACTGTTTGAATAAGATAGCCCACAAGGACGTCTGTCCTTTGCCGCGCATTGATGGTGTCCTCGACATCCTTAACGGAGCGGAATTATCGTCTGTAGAGTTGTGTTCTGGCTACCGGCAAGTTCTAAATGACTTAAGCCAATCGCTGAAAAATCTGCATTCTTTACATTTGACGCACTGTACTAGTCATGCCCTTTGGGCTTTGTTACGCCCCTGCCACGTTTGAGTGACCTATGGCTAGGCGGCCTTAAGTGATTATCTGCCTCTGTTACCCTGACGATGTGGTTTTGTCGAGTAGTTTTGGTACGTTCCTCCTTCGTTTTAGGCCCGTTTTGGCTTGTCTGATCATCGCTGGCCTCCAGCTTTACCTAAAAAATGCCGCTTCGCTGCATGGAAGCTCGTCATTTTTGGCCACGTCATGTCGATGAACGGCATATTACCTGACCGTGCAAAACTTTGTGCACTCGCGGCCGACGATATGAAGGAACTTCGCAGTTTTTTAGGCCTAGGCTTCTATTTTCACGCCTTGTTCGCAGTTTCAAATTCATCATGCCACCAATAACCGAAATGCTTTGCTGTAACGCAAAATTCTCCACCTGGTCGTCTGCATGTGACGTTGCCTTGACTACTCAGCGCCGCTTTCCCTACTCCCCACCTATCACTCGCCACTTTGATCTAACCGCTGCTACCAAAATGTCCTCACGAAACGATAGCCTAGCTATTCGAAATACGCCATAGCTCAAGCTAGCTACACTCTCACAAAAGCCGGAGTTATTTACAGCATGAATAAAAAACAGTGTTTAGCACTGGTGTGGGCGTTTAGGAAGTTCCGGTAATTACAGTTCCCTGTTCGATGTGGTAACCATCACCATACAATTTGCTGGCTGCCCACATTGAAAGGCTATTTTGGTCGCCTTGCGTGATGGGTCGTCCGCGTCATAGAGTGAAATATTCGCGTTGTATACTACTACGGATGCAAGCACTCATCCGGCGTGCAGAAACACTTGCGTCCACCTTTTGTCATATCTTGGTCTCGACTCGAATGCCACTGAACAAGGTCGTGCACAAGGCATTTCCTCTCTTCTTGATTTTCTACTCGTCATGTCCAACCTTCCCGTATTTCGATCCGTACGACGTGAAGTTTTTCATTTTGCTATCCTTGATCAAGTGCTTCATAAGCGCAACTACGCTGCCGATGACCGCCGGTGGCTACTGGTCAAATCACCTACTTCACGATTGCAAGTATGCGACTCTCTTCACGACGATATCCAATGTGGCCACGCCAAAACGTTACTGGCCAGGCATGTACAATTTTGTAGGCAAATTTGTGCACTGCTGTCTTGACTGCAAGCGATGCAAATCAACAGCATGACGTGCGACCGGCGCATTGGAGCCGCTTTCATATCCTGCCAAGCCATTCAAATGCGTCGACATTTTTTACACCCCCCTTCCGTTGACACCGATTGGCAATCGTTGGATTATGATAGCATCGACCACTTCACATGCCAGGGCAAAACAGCCGCTTTGCCGAGTGCTACCACTGGGAAAGTTGCCTCTTTAATTATACGTCTTGTTATCCTTGGGCATGACGCACCTGGAGAGCACCTTAGTAACAGAGGCCACGCTTTTCTCTCCGAAGTCGTTGAAGCTCTGCTTTTGAAATGTCACGTCATAGATCAGACAACCACAGCATAGCACCCGCAAGTTAACACGCTCACAAAACGGCTTACCCAAACTCTGGCTGATATGCTCTGTAAGTACTTGAAATCTCACCATACCAACTGGGACCGTGTTCTCCCCTATGCAACATTCGCCTACAACATCACCATACAAACAAACACGAGATTTCTGCCTTTCTTTCTCCACTACGGACGCAATGCTCTCAATATACAGGAAGTCTGATCATAGCGATTGGGCATATGTTCTCCCCTATGTAACATTCACCTACAACACTGTGTTACAAACAACCACGAGATTTTCGCCTTTCCTTTTTTTCCACGAACGCAAGTCTTCATAGATGACCGACACTCTACTTCCCTACCATACTGACTCTTCCGAGTGTCCACCTATCTCTGAAGCTGCTCGGCAAGCCGAACAGTGCCGCCAGCTCACCTGTGCATTCACCTAGCAAGAGTAGCAAAACGAGATAAGAAACCGCAAGTCTTTCCTCCCAGATCCTAGTTATGACCCTCGGTCTCTTGTGTGGCTATCTGCCCCTTGCCAAGCTCCGGGAATCTTCTCAAAGCTTTTCCTTCGGCACGAGGGGCCTCACACCTTTTTGAAGAAAACCTATCGGGTTAGTGTTTTCATCGAGCCAGTTTCCCGATCGGATGACATAAGACAGCGTGCACGTGACATCGTCCATGTTATCCGCCTTAAGCCGTATACTGAGGCTCTGCTTAAAACCTCTGAGGTCGCCAAAATGGGTCCTTTATCGGTGGGGTGAATTTCGTAGAATAAATTGTGCTTACATCAAGCAGCATCGCTAACGCCTGGCTCACTCGGCTTGAGCTAA
Source organism: Rhipicephalus microplus (assembly GCF_043290135.1). Classification (NCBI taxonomy): domain Eukaryota; kingdom Metazoa; phylum Arthropoda; class Arachnida; order Ixodida; family Ixodidae; genus Rhipicephalus; species Rhipicephalus microplus. The sequence continues at coordinate 158,326,318 of NC_134704.1, forward strand.
GGTTTGCTGTTGTGCATCCAGACGGTTCTTCTGGGTGCCTTCTCGCTGACAACTTCAATGGTCTTAGTCGACTAATATACCTATTCACAGCTGTTCAGACCTAAACTGAAAATTTCAGTAAAGTGGCTATTTGTGATTGGTTGACAACTAATCATTCGATTATGTAACTTTCAGTACGTCACAAAAAAATAAAATATCTATGAAAATATTTTAGCTAAGTTTAGATGAGAACTCGTTTAGAATATCTATAAAGTTTGCATAATGTTTCTTCGGAAATTATTTAGGCAGCGATAGGAATGCTTATATTGTCTTGAAAGACAGTGGAATATTAAAGTAAAAATTATAATTTGACCCAAATCATTGGGCTATTTGTTGAAGTACTCGATTGCTGGTGCTCCATCCCACAATCCAAGGCCCGCATCTCACCGGATTGAATTCCAGTCATGGTCACCACAATTTTTTGATGGCCATGTGTGCTTAAATTTAGGTACATGTAAAAAAATAACAGTCCTCTCGGACACAGCTCCCAGCAGCTTTCGCGTCCCCTTCTTTGTATTTTCTTTCCTTCGCTTTGATGAAATCAGTTTAACACAGCGGCGGCTTCTTCACTGACCGTACCAAATGACAAATAATTGCTCCGAAACATTCTATGCTTCTGATAACGCCTTCTAGATTTCTGATTTACTATGATGTCATTGTATTGGCCACGAGGGCCTCCTCTATAAAGGCCAGCACTGCGATTGTATTGACGTCAGATATAGTATGCGTGCGCTCGCCTTACTTGCATCGTCCCCCATGGCTGCTCTTGCATCACCCCCAATGGCTGCACCAGTTCTTAGTCACAATTTACGATGCAAATTAGACACAAAAATGCCGCCAGAGGCACCGATTTGTCGTTTTCTTGCCAGTTTTATCAGGTCTTACTGCTTTTTTAAGCACTGAGCTTCAAAACAAAGGAAAGCACGCATGGTGTCAACAGCGAAAGCGCAGGAAATGTGGTGTTCTAGCAGACAAAACAACACGGCAACCTATGAGTAACATCATCACGTAGGTGGCGCCATGGTATGTCCTCGAGGCCAATAGTCTGTGCATAACAGTCCGCGTATATAACCTGACCTCAAAGAACTGATGATGCAACAGCGTAGCTCGAGGCACGTGAGAAGTTATAATGCTCTAACTTTTCGTCTGGTTGCACTAGGTTGCCGCTATCACTTTGTTTCGCCTGTGTGTCAATAAAATAGTGATAATATAATGGTAATATTGGTCGCCATCACGTCTCTTTGCTCAACAAATCCTACATTTTACTTCGTGTTTGGAGAGACGCTGCGGCCACCAAAGTTAATGGACGCGCTTCACGTCAGCTCCGCCCTGATCACATGATTTCGCAGAAAATACAGCCAGGCTCCGCTAGGATTTATGCTCTATCGGATTCTGCTCGTTACCGAGAGTCCAAGAGCACTGCATTCGAAAATTGGCTATCTTTTTTCGAGATTTTATGGCCCTGAAACTACTCTCGGCAAGAGGCGTCTAGTATGCCCACCATGGTCACTTTCCTTCGACCTGGGCGACCTAACGATTTACAGGCCCCAGCGTTCGCGCCATAGAGGCTGGATTATGAATAAAAAGTCACAGCTGTGCCGGAAACGCAAAGCAATCAACGCGATAGCAACAAATTGTAAGGTGACGCGCAGAATTGAAAGCAGATCGAAACACGCCCCGTGTTCCTCAGCACAAAACGTACTCACAGGTGCGGGTGCACGTGAATAAGCGTCTCATTTGTTACTTTGCTGTGTCCGACAAACGCGCGCTTTTCGCAAACGAAGAATGCAATGATTGCAGTCACCTTTGTGCACCAGGTAACTACAACAGAATCGTTCCAGGTAAAGCCTGAGGTAAGCCAAGGCGTACGACCTTCCCCTCCTCGCCGCCGCGGGATAGGGGTGCGTGAGGGAGCGTCGCTTCCTCATGCGCCCTTATCTTGCCAAGCGAAGTACGCGTAGGAGATTAGAGCTGGCGCTGCCGCACGATGTGGCGACGAGCGCTCTTTGCGCCATCTTGCTGGTAATGCTGAAAAGAAAATTCTCTCCGAAATACTCAGGAGCAGCGCTAAGTGGTAGATATAAGTAGCGCACCTTATGAGCGGTGAAGGATTATTGATTGTAAGAATGCTATATTCTTTTGGGACATTTTACAGATGACCTAAATAAAAAGATTTACCTCTTACTCTATATGGAATTCGTTTTTTTTGCCTTTTAATTGTACTGTGCTAAATTTGGATGTTATATTTTTATTTGTCTTCATTCTATTCGGCAAAGTATGCTATGGTACAGACACTGTGATGTAAGAGTTCTATTCGTTAATTAGTGTTTCGTGAAAGCTGTTATAAAAGCGCGCGATATGTATGAGACTACCGACTGTGTTGAAGATGTAATATCCTTGTTTGATGCGTTATCAAACATGAAACACGCGTGATGGTGATTGTTAGATTAGCTTGACTTGTAGTCAAGAAAGCAATAAAAAAAGAAAATAAAAGCTCCGGGTGGCTCAGCGGTTAACGCCTCGCTTTCACGATCCCAGTTCGAAGTCCCACGTTCGATTCCGGTGCCGGAGTGTTTTTTCAGGAATTTTTTTTCTTTCTTGGGTTTTCATATTTATATAGATACGTATATATACTTACAGTACATGACATCGACGCTAACGCGGGCGGCAAAATTCAGTCGAAAGTGCCCATACATTTGTTATCGCTATAATAGAGGCATCCCAGCAGAATGACGCTGTCACTCGATGGGAACGCGACATAGGCAACGGATGGAAAGAAGTTTGGTACAGAAAACGTGCGTAGGAAGAAGGCAGAAACGTCGTAGCAGTAACGCTAGGCGAACACCAAGAACGTGCGGCGCAAATCTTATATTCCGGATAACCAGTCAGCAGAATGCTAAGACGGCCGACACGTGACTACAAGATACTCATGAGCCCTAGAGGAGGAGTGCAGCTATTAAATGCTAAGCATTTCTTTGCGAACTTCGGCGACTTTGAGCGCATCTATCTATCTATCTATCTATCTATCTATCTATCTATCTATCTATCTATCTATCTATCTATCTATCTATCTATCTATCTATCTATCTATCTATCTATCTATCTATCTATCTATCTATCTATCTATCTATCTATCTATCTATCTATCTATCTATCTATCTATCTATCTATCTATCTATCTATCTATCTATCTAGCCACCTACGACTTTTAGCTCTCCTGGTGATTTCGGTAATGGTACCAATACCAAACTTGGTATGGCGTAACATGACTGTATGAAAAGCATATTTGACTAGTCATAACATGAAAACCTTGACAAGTATGTCATGATTGTAGTGAGTTACATTTCATGGTCCTGCAGCTGTAGCGGTAGTTTGGTTCACATGACTTGTGGCAAAACTGGTATGGTATGGCATCATTGCACGGCAAACACAACCGACACACCCTAACATGAAAATCATGAGATGTGTCTAATGTAACAATAAGACTACATGCCACGCTCATGATGCGCTCGTGGCCGTTTCGCTTCCGTCACATACACCAAACTTGATATTGCAGTAGGTGAATGCATCACGAAAGTATGTGACTGGTCAAAACATGATAATGCGTGTTAGGTAACAACATGACCACATGCTACGCTCATGATGTGCTCGTGGCCATTTCGCTAGCTTCACCTGTACCAAACTTGGTATTACGCGACGCAAATGGACGACATAAGTAAATGACACATCCAAACATGATAATCACGACTTGCGTGTCATGTAATGACATGACTACAAGTTACTCTCATGATGCGCTCGCGGCCTTCGGTAGCTTTAGATATGCTAAATTTAGTATTCGTGACATCAATGGATGACGAAGGTATGTAATCGGTGTAAACATATTAATAATGAGGTGCATGTCATGTGAGAACATGACTACATGCCACAGTCAAGGCGCCACTACATTTCGACGTGAAGCGTTGCGCATCCTCGCCGGCGTTTGTTTCGTCGCGTCACACCAGCGTTGCCACGCCAGGCGCCGGTCCTGCCATATACTCGCAGGCGCACGCCACGCTGCGTCGCTTTCACGCATGCAGGTTTCAGCGTGTCCGGCGTCCTTCCGTCGCGAAAAAATGGAGACGTAGTGTTGTGTGGGCAACGATCTGGCACGAAATGCAGCAAGTCGAATTTTGCGCCGGCTGCCGTCGGGCCGCGCCGACTAACTCTGGTCACGCCTGGCGTCAGACTATAGAGTACTCACGTTTTGCTAATGTAGAGTCACTGTGCCGAGCGTGCGCACGCTTGAACGCTACGTCGGAGTATATTGGGTCCTTCATGATGCGCTCGCGGCCGTTTTGCTAGTTTTACATATACCCAATTTGGCGTTTCGTGACGTCCATGAATGACGAAGTATATGATCGGTTCAAACTTGATAATCCTGACACGCGTGTCATGTAAGAACATGACAACATACCACGCTAATAGCGTGCTCGCGGCCATTTCGCAAGCTTCAAATATACAAAATTTTATATCACGTGACGTGAAAAAATTACGAAAGTAAATGACATCCAAACTTGATAATCATGACACGGAAGTCATGTACGGCATCATTTACCTCTACATTGTAACGTTGTGCTGACTTTAAAGTGACATATCAGCATTTCTCACTTGTGCTTCACATATCATTGATTCCCCCTGTACGTCGGATCTGCCGATTTTTAAAGCTCAGCTTAACGAAGCAAGACTAAGCTGCGTACGAATCACCCATGACCTTTTATAAAGAAAAAGAGACGGACACCCTCTGCCCGAATAACTTCTAGAACTACTTGGTCGTCAGCACTCCAAATCAAGACAATTCAGACAAATGCCAAAGTTGAAGCACATCAAAGCCTATGACAAAATGTATGAAGTGGGAGCCCCCGAGACGGCCCCAGAATTCACCGGAAGAGGTGTAATAAAAAGAGTTCTTCTGAAAGAATCCCCACGGTACATCACCAAAGCATTTAATAAAGCCAGATAATTCACGACAACTGCAGCTAAGCGTCATGGAAACACCATGACATACATAGTCCTTTTTGACGGGAGCAGACTCGCGACGCAAGTCCTTTACTTCAGATTGCTCACACGCTGTTCGTTGTGACAAGAAACAAGTCAACTTCTGCAGACAGCACAAAAGACTTGGGCACAGGAGTAACGTGTGTTGAAGGCCAAACGACAAGTTACGTGTAGGATGTGGAACGCCTGATCCGCGAGTGAGTACCACAAGTGCCAGCCATGATGCCAGCTGTGCGGCAAGGATCATCCCCCGGCAGGTGAACTCTGCAAGGCCAAGCTCAAGACGCCCTACACTCCAAAGCAGCGCCACTAGTTTCGACAATTGCAACAGACGCACGAGGAGAACTACCCTCCTTCCACCAATCCAACCAAACTCGTGAGGTTGAAATTTGAAATGAAGGCAACACACACCTGAATCCAGATCAAGATCTGGGTCCTGCGCAACGCCATGCAGCCACACCTCCCAGTCTCCTGGATGGAGAAGCCGGACGTCCTCCTGCTGCAGATTCTCGTCCGAACCAAAGAGTGGCAATGATCATCAAAAGAACCAGTCATACATAGTGAGCTGGTCAGATGCGGTTAATGACGCGCCGAGAGCCTTCGGGGAAGACTGCGCATAATGGCCGTGATACTGCCGAGCTTAAAAAAGAAAACTCTCAACTTAGGCGATTTTTATCACAGATTATTCAGGAAATTCGATCTTATGATATACCCAGATAGAACTTCTAATCAAACACGCTGCACAGGCCAGGAGGGTGTTCATAGAATGACAGATACCCAAATAAACGAAGACTGTACCCCGCTGCTTCCCTAAAAAAAGGCCCAGCCTACGCAGAAGGGCCGCACAGTCACAGCGAGAGCTAAGAGAGCGGCGTTTCAGAGCTTTTTCTAAACACTCATGCCACGTTTCAGCGCGTCCGGCCAATCTCCGTCACGAAAAGAGGAATACACAGTGTTGTCTGGGTCACGCATCATCGAGAATTGCAGCATATCATATTTCACGCCGGTTGCTGTCGGGCCGCGCCGACGGATGCTGGCCGCGCCGGTTGCACTTGACGTGAGACTATAGAGTGCTCGCGTTTTGCTAACGTAGCGCCACTGTGCCCAGGGTGCGCGCGCGTTAACTGTACATTGGAGTATATGGGGCCTTTCATGATGCGCTCGCGGCTGTTTTGCTAGCTCCACATATACCAACTTGGGTGTAACGTGACGTTAATGGATGACAAAAGTATATTACTGGTGCAAACATGATAATCCTGAAACGGGTGTGATGTAAGACCATGACAACTTATCAAGCTCATAGCGTGCTCAAGTTTGATTCGCTAGCTCCACACATACTAAATTTGGCATCACGTAACGTGAATACATGATGAAGGTAAACGGCAGATCCAGACACTATAATCATGACACAAAATTCATGTACCACATCATTTACCTCCACCTCCCAATGTTTTGCTGATTTTAATGTGGCATATCAACTTTCTAATTCGTGATTCGCATATCATCAATTCCCACTGTACGTGGGATCAGCCAAATGTTTTTTTTTTGTAATTTCGCGCGATGTGGTTACGGACATCGGCGGGGGTTCTGGCGGTGGCAGACAACTACAGCGCTGCGCGAGACCCGAGTTGGATCTCATAACACTTTCACTGTAAAAAGCTCCGCGTCTAAAGGTGAAACCACGGCGCAAACCTCGAACCTTAATCAAACATAGTCCTCAATACAGAAAATAGTTAAGGAACAGGCAGAGGCAACCAGCAAACTTTTGCTTGCAATATTCATATCATAATACTGGTACTACGAAAACCCAAAGGGGTCTCTAATGGCTTTTTATGTATATACTCTTCTGAAGCATTATTGTTGGAATTGAGCAAATTTGAAATCAACCGCAAGCTGCCGTACGATGCCTGTGGAGCAACAAAATTATGCAGAAGTCCATCCTCCTTAGCCTTTGCTTCAAGTCAAAATACAAGTAGTCGCCCAGTATGGGCTCGAAGCCTGCTCTGGGCAGGGTACCTAATGCACATTAGTTCTGACTGTTATGCGTTTCTTCTGCAAGATCGCAGGCGCTAGGCAAGATGTAAATAGTGACAAACACGTCACGCTGACCCGTTTATTATGTCTGTTCGCACGCGTATGTGCCTACTATTGGGCAGGGAAGTGTGGGAGAACTTTTTCTGCTTAGGCTACGAGAAACGTCTGAAAAAAAGAAATAATTGATACGTCTAAGATTGACAATTCTAACTGCATCACGGAACGTCACCGAATCCAGAGTCAGACTTTTCTCATACATCGTGAAGTGCTCCGATTCGGCTGAACGACCACGGAAAAAGCGCCCGTGTTGACCGCTCACACAGCTTGGCCTGGCTTGACTGTTAAGATTAGCTGCATGATTGGCGTGAGCAAGACGCATAAAGTACTTTCAGTATTTGTGAACAAAATGCAGTCTTCAAGATAAGCACTGGAACGAATGTCTGTGACAATATTTTTTTAATTATTAGAGTGCTCACGAAAGTAAGGCCTTCGAATTGGCTGGTACTCATCAAGTTATAAACGCCGCTATATATCGTGGTAGTTGGCGCAGTTCAAAAGCCGTGCTTGTCGCCATGGTCATGCTGCATGTACCAACTTTTTTATATAAAGAAGGTTGTCCTTGCCTGTGCTTAGCTCTCACCCCTATAATTGCTGGCAAGAAACAATTTTAATACGTTGATTACGTTTTCGCAGATGACGCTGCTCTCAGCCTCGCCATTCTACTTGTTGACTACACTGTGGTGGAGTGCACATATGCATTACCGAATGGCGAAGCTAGAAAATAGTGGAGCCGGGGTCCTTTTCTTCGATAATTGCTTCCAGAGTATGTTCACTTTCTTGAGGAGTTTGACTGTCTACACCGAGCCTCGGCCTATGGTCTGATGCTATGCCAACATGGCTATATATATCACTTGGAGAGGCGGACGCATTTGGCGACCATCTTGCAGAGGTGTTGCCAATAGTGACCACCTGCGAGGTGTCGGCATTCGAAACACTAAATTGATAGGAGGTGTATGACACTGAAGTAGCTCGAAACGCTTTTGCTGCAGATTGTATGTTAGTAAGTTTCCTGGCCATGGGCCACAGCCTAAGCATTCAAACAAAGTTTTGTACCGCAAATTATTTTTTTGTGTTTTATGTTTCTAGGTTGTTCGTTTGGAGGCTTCCAAGTTTATTAAGGCGGACTCTCCTTTTAGTCTTGACCTTGTCACTGGTAATGCGCAACCGAGGGAAGAAGATATGAGAAAGAAAAGAATGCGAAAGAAATGGAAGAACATTTCTCGCCTGACTTCCTTGATGGCGTTGCTCTGCCGCTATTCTCCGGAGTGCCGCTACTCTCCGATTGGCTGCTGCGCGTGCTTTGTCTGACTGCACGGAGAACGAGTGCCTCTCTCCGTCTCTTGGATAGTCGCCGTACGTGGCAGATCGTTGGTGGGGCATCGATGAAGGAGAGCTAGCAGCGGGCGCGTTGGAGACTCTTGCGCTCGCCTTCCTTGGCTCGCGCCTCGTCGGTGTTCCCCACGCGCCACCTGCATTCTCGAACGCTATCGGACACATGGACGCATTCACGGACGAACGGACATACAGACTGATGGATGGACGGACGCTTCGTACCACTCATCGTCATTCACTCCGTGGATATGCTGTGAATTGTTTCTTGTAAGGCTCCTTAAAAAATGTGTAAGCGAGGTTCTATGGTGTTGTAGCATTTTAGCCACGGCAATTGTGATCCTCTCAATCGCTTTGTCGAGTATTGTTGTGTATGTATATTTGCCAGTGTTGGTCAGCGACGCTCGTAGCTGAACGATGAGTGTGGAACAAAGATGTTTTTAAGGATGATACTCGGCTGCTGATTCAAATGTCGTGGGTGCGAAATTCAATGAAGGCGAAGCGGTGAAGGCCCGTTTCTAAGCGATGACAGTGCAAGTGCAGTCTAAAGAACAACAGATGGTCGAAATTTCCGGAGCTCTTCACTACGGCGTCTCTCATAATCTGATGTTTATTTTAGAACGTAAAACTCAAGATAGTATTCTTATTAGTTTTGTCTTATGGGTGGTTTTCCTTAACTATTTGGATCTTTGAAAAGGTGCATTTGATTTTCACTCGCCCTTTGTCCACTCGCTTCCAATTGGCGCCTTTCGCAGGAAGGCACTTCTAAGCATTGAAGTAATCGCGCCATGCATGAGCCATGCCGGTAAGCTTCCACGTTTTTTACTTATGAAGCACACAAATTATTTGCCTCTAGGCAGCTATAAGATGAAGGTTTACTTCGACTTTTTCACCAGTCCTGTTTTGATGACAGGCGCGCAGCCGTTAAGTATTTAGCGCACTGTGCCACACGCGCTGCGATTACAATATGATGGTGCCCGCGCGTTTACGTAATGTGTAAATAGACCAAGCAGTTATTCCTTCAAGTGCGTGAACTTTCGGAATAACAAATAAAACAAGCATAATTGGTTCTCTGACCTTGAGGTAAATCATCTCCAACCAGCTGAATATCGCAACTTGACCGAGCAGCTTCTTTGAAAATGCATGGTATGATGGTATAAATATGCATATTAAAAATATTCTTGTGAACATGTTTTGACGAACATATTTTTATGAAACTTACTTGACAAACCTCCGAATTTCAATGAATAAATGGCATGCACCCACAAATGATTATGTCGCGCTGTCACTTCTTGGTAACTGTAAAAAAAAACGAATGAACTTTAGTGAGAAAGGATAGTCTGATGAGTGAAATTCTGCAATAAAGAAGAATCGCTCGGTGTTGCTTAAGTAAAAAATATAACCTTCAAGCGAGAATTCAGGTGCATTTATAGAAATTGAAAGGCGCAAGTTCAAAAATACATTCAGAGTTTCGACAATGGCGCCTGCTTTCTGCTCCTAAAGCATCGCTCATATGGCTACGAGAAACACAGAACAACTGCGAGAATATAGAATCCCTCTTAGCTTCTTTTTCAGTGCAAACCTGCTTCTGAAAGTGAGTACTGTTAAGTTTCCGCAATTTTTGTAAGCAATATGCTACATCAAGGTTTGATGGAATAAAAAAATGCTTCAAGCTAGGAGGCCACGAGAAAAATATTCTTGTATTGCTTTTTATATTTATTACAACTTTCTTTCACAACTGTATGATGACTTGGACGACAATTTGGTATTCTTCCCACCTTCGTGCAAAAATTAACGAAGTTACCTAAGTAGTATTGTTGTAGTTTCTATTCTGAGACCACGCTGGTCAAGTGAATCACTTTGGTGCTGGCGTGGCACAAACGTTCGTGCCTCCTGTGTGTTCAAGAAATAGAAGTTTGAATCAACCTTGCAAAGCTTGTTCTTTATTCGGAAGCAACGATATTGTTACGGAGCGACAAAGACAATAATAAAAGGCTTATTGTATACGTCCGAGATAATCGCTTTCGGCACGTTAGACGAACACCTGGGAACGTCCAAGCTCCTGTGTATCGAGTACTTGCAGATAAATCTATACACCCACACTAAGCAAAGAAGCACGAATACAGTGGTGACACTAACAACTGCCGTTTTCATTGAAACACTCTGCAAAATATGTAGGTGCACCAATAAACAGTCTGAACATGTGACCATAGATTACATAAGCCAAGCAATGGGGCCCTTGTCACGAACGTAGCTCGCTCGTTTCATTGACACCGCAAATAACGGTGCGCGGGTATACAATCTCTGATTTCAATTTTATGATAATAGATTCATTTGTTACACAAGTGTCCACGTCCTTCTTTTTCGCAATCACTTCTATGATGCCGTACTTCACAGTCAAAAGACCGAAAATGAGCTTATAAGTGGTCGGGGGAATTGGTTCTTAGAACTGGAAAAGAAAAGAAAAGTGAACCCTGCAACTGTATGCAGCTAAGTGCAACACTTGAGCAGTGGTTTACGGCGGAAGGGGAATGGGGGGTATTAGAGCAGTGGTTCACGGCGGAAGGGAAATGGGGGGTATTAGATGAGCGAACAGATTAAAGAAGAAGGAGAGAGCGAGCGAAGAGACCAAAAAAGGAAGCGGGGATGCACAGATTGTTTACCAAAATATTAGAGCGCGAATTCTCTGAATTCGCGCACGCAGTCCGCTTCCATCAACAGAGTCAAGCAACGCTGAAAGGGCACGCTTGATATGCGTGCGGCCACTGTTCGGGAACAAGAGGTTCTCAGTTGTTGTCCGAGGCAGGCCGAGATCTCTGCACGTTGCGAGAATCACCTGTCTGCGCGCGTCACCAGCCGGGCAATGACGCAAAAGGTGGTCCAGAGTCTCCAGGTCACCACCATCCATGCAATATGGACTGACACGCCCGGAGTGCCAAGGTGTTCGCTGGGTGGTGTAGTAGTCTCCGGTGTGGAGACGGAGAAGAAAACCGTGGTCTCTTTTTAAAAACCCTTGAGATGGAGCCGCCGAGGCGGCTTTCCAGCTGCTACGCGAGGATCGGGATGACGCTCGCGCACGTAGCGGGTGATAAGGAGACGGCCGGCATCCGCAGAGCACACGAAGTTGGTGACGACGGTGTCCGGGCCGTGCGCATCCCTCGTGGCAAAGTCGGCTGCCTCATTGCCAGGTACTCTGGGGTGTGAAGGCACCCAGAGCAGTGAAAGGTCGCAGCCTGTTTGATTCCCGACGTGTAGCTTCCGGGCCATTCTCTGCGCAAGGAGGCTGCCGTCTTCCATGCCTTGAGATCGCGGCCAAGGCCACCCGGGCGCCGCTGATGATGGCTGCGGCACTCATGGGCGCCCGCTCACTCAGGATATCGGCTGCCAAATTTATAGCGGCGAGTTCCACCAAAGTGGAGGAGGTGAGGGCGGGGAGGCAGCACTTGAAAACCGCGGCGACTGATGGCACAACGCAGGCGGCGGCCGCGGAGCTGTCACGAAACACTGACCCGTTGATAGACGTAGACAAGCAGCCGGCCATTCAACTGTTCGTGAAAGAGGGCGGAGCACTCCTGCTCCATCGCTTACAGCGGGGTGTGCGACTTCACTTTGATGCCGCCAGTGGTCTTGGTGGTCACCAGAGGGATGTGGCGGTAGGGTGGAATAGCCGGCCAGCTGGGGTACTGCATGTTGGGCACAACCGTCAAGAGCTCACTCGCCCGCTGCCCCATGAATGAGTAAGGTAGAAGGTATAGCTAGTTCGCAAGGAGCTGGCCTTGTCTTGTGGTTTTAAGCCGCAGTACAGGATTTAGTGTCCGCTGGGTCACCCGCAAGGAGATGGGAGTTTCCCCCCCTTTGGCGAGCGTGGAGCCCACCTGGGAGTTGTGAGGAAGTCCATAGTACTCCCGTATGGCGTTGCTATGGTCCGCGTCCAAGGCAGCAAGCTGGCAAGCACTTAAAGAAGCCACTGCTGCCGTGTAGATCACGCATGCCGATGTGGCTGCATTGTAGACTCACAGGGAAAAAGCAGGGCTGCAGCCATGACCTCGCGCGAAGAGACTGCGTGCGGTGTTGAGTACCTTGCGGTTGCTCGTCCGCAGATCGTTGATGGCCAGTCGCTAGCTCAGCTGGTGGTCTATAGTCACCCCCAAGTAGCGCACCTTTGTGCTCCACTGCATGGGGAGGCCCCGGAGTGAGAGCCGAGGCGTGAGGCGGCGTGTCGACGCTCGCAGGTAGACGAGCAGTGCCTCCGTCTTGGAGGCGGCGAGCGCCAGTCCAATCCCTTTCAGGAATGCGTTAACCGCATCTATGGCCACCTGGAGGGACTCGAGAAGGACTGCCCGGTGGCGACCAGGGCAGCAGGCAAATGGGGCAATGTCATCGGCATAAATCGCCACTTGCAATTCACAAGCCGTGTTGCGCGGGATGTAGTCGGGCAGCCTGGCAAGAGCTAGATTGAACAGAAAAGGGCTGAATACGCTGCCCTGGGGTAGGTGGTCGGTGACTGCACGTTCGTGATTTTTCCCGTGTTCCCAGCACTGTAAAAAATTATTCCGAGGTTACAGTAAAATGCCTGTCCTCTAGCGTTTTTCTTTTCGAAGCGATTTTCACACCGTTCCTCCAGAGCAAAGATTTTGCCCCGGCTGGCCCAAAAAATTGCAATGCGTACCCGAAGTACTTTCAACTGTCATTTCACTCCAGCCAACCGAAGCGATTGCGTGGCAGTGCTGGAGTACTTTTTACTGGCATTTCCCTCTGGCTGGCCGGAACGAGTAGCACCTATGGGAACTCCAGAGCGATTTTCGCCGGTTTTTAACTCCGGCTATCCGGAGCTTTTGTGTGCTACCTCTGCAGTACCTCACGAATGTACTTACTATGTTCGGACAGAATTTTAGCGAAGTGTATCAGCATTTTTCATTGTTTGGCTTTACTGTTCATTGTATGTTAATTGTTTCACGCATTAGTTAGATGAAATAAGTCTCGATTCACATGCAAGAACTGCTGAGTTAGTGTGTAATTTTTGTCACAGAGCTCTAGCAGATGAAACTTGAGAAAACGACTTGAGTTTCTGTTGTTTGACTTATTTGATATGAGTTGCAGTTTCTAGTTTATTATTCAGTTTTTTTGGAAAAGAAGACAAGAAACGAAAATTCAGAAAACCACCAAAAAACAAAACACGGAAAGACAGATCACATGAAGTAAACACCACAAAAGTTTTAAACGCAGTGCTTTGAATTGAAGTCCAGAAAGCTGCAAAACAATACACTAGAAACGAAGAAAGCGAGGCCACCGAGAACAACTATTCACCAACCCCGAAGGATCATAAATGAGATTTATTGACGACTGAAAGGTTCAGCTGAATTCTTACTGCATAGTGATAAAAAGAATCTACACCTAAGAACTGCAAATAATGCATGAGGCACCGAAATTGAGAATCCTGAAGCCACGGACACTCAATAAATTTTATATATTCTGCGAGTACACGATAATAACTAGCTTTTCAAACCGAGCTTCACACACAAAGAAAATACATGATGAGCATTGAGTTTTAAGACACCGATCTTGTGTTTACCAGTGTCAGATAATAAAGACAATAACAACACACATTCTTGACATGAATAAAGTTCAAAACTAAGAAAAGTTTTCTATATATTCCTAAATTGATAACTATAGGGTTGCCGAAACATTCTACAGCATTTTTAACTAAAATATTAGAATTTTCGTACTTTCCTAGACAGCAGCAAGAAGACCTTTCCTTATAGTTTTTTAATTTTATCAAATAGTAAAGCTGATTATTACAGTCGTATTTTAGTGCATGCTTATCTTCATACTTCTAGCAAAGTAGGTCCATACAGTTTGTACCGTTGTGGCCTGTCTTTAAAAAAAGCGTTGCTTCATCACCTTTGCAAAACATTTTTGAGACAATTTGGCATTGCCTTTATTTAATTTGTGCTGTCCACTATGTTTTGATACTTGTCGTATTTAAAATTTTTTTCAGAAGAGCTATTGCATGAGCAAGTATTCATTGAAAACAAATATTTATTGTGGGGGTTAACGCATTGCGAAATGGGTTAACCCCCACATTCACAGAAATGTCGAGCACTCCATGACTCGTTCTGCTGCCCAGCGAGCCCTCCCTTTCTTTGCATTTCTCGTCCCTACTCTCGTTAGTTCCTTACTCTCTTGCCCTGAAAGCACCGCGTCACCCTGAAGAGTTCAGAATACTTCTAGAATAATATAACAGGTAAGACCTAAACAATAAAAATATCTTTTCGACCCATATGAGTGCGGGTATGCGTTCCAAATGTCTGTACCAAACACATTGCCAAACCTTCATTCAAGAAATTATAAAAAAATTAACGCTGATCTCAGTTATTTATGTTTCATTAGTTCAGCTTACATGTTGAATCAAAACAAATTGCACCCAGTAGTACACCTTGATTTGGCGTTTATTGATATGGAAAGCGGACAAATATCACTATTTATGCGTATTGACAGGATGAAAAAGATTGTTATCCTGTTACCTTTACTTATAACAATTATTACTCTTTGAGAAACAACTCAAAAGTATATTATTTTTAAGTTTCTCCTATTGATTTCAATTAGCGCTTAAAATATTATAACGGCTCGATTTGATTTACTGAAGTCAAGTTAAGAAAAAACCGTAGCTCCGCCAGGAGGTATGTTAATATAAATTCCGCTGATTTTTACGTATGTCTTGTAAATGTAGCTAATTAATATTCACATGGTTCTTGATCAATTCAACATTACCCATTCTTAGCAGTATCTGGCAACAATAACACTGGTAATTCAAGAAGAGCTCACTCACCATTTTTGCACTGCACCAGCGACCGCAGGGTTGCTACACACTCACGAGATCATCGTCGTTCACTGCCCGGCGCCCTTACGCGAATAACGTTATCCCAACTACCTTCTGTAAATGACAAATTTCGTTGCCGCTTACAGTCACCTATGCTATCCACAAATTGAACAGAACTATTTTTTTTACCAAACCCGCTGAAGGGTTCACACACTTCTCATTACACTAACTTAGTCTGCGTCACGTTGGTTTGTCGGAAACGGCTCTCTGGTGGCGAAGCGGCCTACGTCACTCCTCTAAGAGCCTCTAAAAGCCGCTGAGCGATGCACCGCAGCAATGCGGAGCATCTACTAAAGCATAGGCGACGTGCCGGAGCAATCGCAGACCAATCACCGGAGCTTAATCAGGGAATCAGCCCCGTTTCCCTCTAGATTTCTTTATCCGTAGTCCATTGTAGAAAAAATGGTGAAAACAAACGTATAAGCTCCGGTATATTGTGGCTTGGGTAAGCTCGCCGAAGCATAACAGTAGCATTATCATCAAAATCCTCCCAGCTGGGTATATTTTGTGTCGGATGTGGCTCTGCCGTTTACGCATCGTCCAGTTAACCATATGTGCACGGACTCACACGACACTGATTTGCTGTATACTATCCCGTACATAATAGAATTCCTTCTTCACGTGCTTACCTCTCATTGTCTCCGCCTTGTTGCTGTTGAGTTGCGGAAATCATAGGCACAGTGACAACATTTTAAAAGTGCTGACAGAAACGACATTGTTAACTATAAGACAAATTTGATTCTGCCCATTTTCTCCAGGGGCTTGTGGAGGATAATTCATATACGGCTGATGAAGTTTTGCGTGAAATGTAGCTTCACAACTCTTTCGCAAAAGGCTTCACACCTAAGAAGTCGGCGGATGCAGCCCTTATGAAAAAATAATAAGTGACTGAGTTCACTGAAAAGAAGTACTGGTGCACTAGTGTAATTATATACTACTTGAAGTCATTTGATCAATCACTCAAGAAATACATTTGAAAAACTGGAATTGCATGGTATTCGTGGAATCACAGCTCCCGTTTAGAAAAATGCTGATCTACAATATGTATGCCAGTGTGTCGTGATAAAAAACCACATGTTTATTTGATGCTATTCCACCAAGGAAGTCCCTCAGGGAAGTATCCATGACCAATTATTATTATTACATATATGAGTGGTGTAACCACAATTACAAACACTGCAAGTACATTTTGTTTGCATATGACACAAGTCTTCAATTTGAAAGCAGCGACATACAGCTTACCTTTCGAAATCAGTGAAACATTGGCATAATTTAGTATTTGCAGGGCTGCAAACTTTAGTTAATAAAGTTTAAAAAAGAAAAAAAAACACACCAAAATTGAGCTGTTTTATGTGTTTCAATGTTCGTTCATCTTAAAACCAAGGATAGAGTTACACAACTGTAAGATTGAAGTTCTGCATACACTGAAAACGCGGAAACAGTTATCATCCAAAACATGAGCTAGGATACCTCTGTTTTCTCAGTTATGTCTTGCCTGAATCGGTGTGCTTGTGTTCAAGTGACCTTTTGCTCTTACATTCGCGTATCCGCCAAGGTGTTAATCTGAAACACAATCTGCTAAGCGCACCTCCACTAATTTTTCTGCCGTTTGAGCAAATACCAAATTGTTAAACAATATTGCTCTGTCCCGACTTTCATGAGAACCTTTCCTCCTGGCTGAGCCCCGCACATCATACCTGCAGGCGTCTGGTTGTCGTCGGCTACCCACTCCCACGCTCGTTAAAAATGAGTCACCCCTCATTTTTCACAGCAGCTCGACTGCCATGTCCGAGTAGGAATGAACATGTTTTTGCCCGATCCAGACTGTGTATGCTTTTTGGACCACCGCGCCCCACGCTTACGTATTAGGGCTAATGACATTCCAGGATGTTGCAGTGGCGACGAGAAGTGGACCTCTACTACGCAATGCTTTTGGCAAGCTGCAAGTAATGGCAACGCATGGGCTTCAAAATCAGCTACCAGAATTCGACAGCTCATCGTGGTCATCGTAATTTGGACGCCTGAAATTCTACTTTGAGGCTAACAACAATTCTGACGCAGCAATGAAGAAATTGTTTTGATTGATAAGAGGATTTCAACGTCTCAAAATCACCATAAGAATATGAGAGACGCCATTGTGAAGGATTCCGAAAACTTCGCCTCCTAGAGTACTTTATTGTGCCGCCAAATTGGAGCACACGAATCTACAGCATTTTAGCCTCCAACGAAAATGCAGCCACTGCAGCCGGGGTTCAACACAGCGACCTCACGGTCAGCAGCCGAATGCCTTAGCCACTAAACACCGTGGCGGGGCAGCAATAAAAGAAGCCAACCTGCTAAATCTAAGTGGGGAGCTTAAATACGACACAGCGTCTGAAACCTGATTCAGCCACACACTCCAACGACCATAGACTACGACGGCATCATGGATCTACTACAAACGCACTATGACCCAAGGCCATCGTAGGCCTATAGCTGAGCCCGCTTCCGACGGCGAGACCTCTGGAAGGCGAAAGAGTGAGTGACTGCGCAGCTCGACATTTCTGGACTTTTCTATCACCATTATGCAACTGCAGAAAAGTACAGTCGTAATGAATGGTGTACCATAATCCTGATGATGTCTATAATCGTAATCAACCAAAAAATATCATGCTGCCAATGGTGACCAGACTTGTCGTGGTTGTGTTACTTGCCACTACATCGCCCCGCTTGTCCCATTTGTCGATCTGTGCTCCAGGTTTGCCAGCGTTAATATTGCCACATTGAATATGCAGCACCAAGAGAACAACGAAGAACACGCGCAGCGGGATAAACAGACAAGGTTCTCTTCCGATCAGCTTGTCAGTGTTGTGGTACAACTAAAGTGAGTTTCCTGTATTCAACTGCTGCTGTTTCTGCATTGTGACACTGGTGGAGGTGTGGGGTACATGTTCGGGACGCCTGACAAAAACTCCAAATCTAGTCCAGAAAAAGTTCCGCGCATCGACACCCCCGTTCACCGCAGCAGCCGCCGCCTGTTAGGCCTCAGCCCGGAGTTTGGTCCAATGCAGGAAAGCATGACCGTGCCAGAAAGCATGACGGCGCCTGGAAGCACTGGCCCAAACATGTCCAGCCCAAGCATCACACAGGTGACTGTTTCGAACCCTCGACTTCCGGTTGACTTGCGCAGAAACGCTAATGAGAACACACATGACTGGCTCGAGAAATTTAAGCACACAGCGAATGTTAACGGGTAGCACAACACTCAGAAATTGGGTTACGATTATTTTCCGCTTCAAGACAGAGCCCGAACATGGTTCAAATCGCGTGTGGTCGTCTTGGGAGGAGTTCAGGCAGAAGTTCTTCGACACATTCGCGAGCACCGAAAGACGAGAAATTGCACAGCGTCTCCTCGAGTCATGGATTCAGAAAACAAATGAATTCGTTACGATGTTCGTTGAGGACATGGCGCGGCTATTTCGTCGAGCAGATCCTAATATACCCGAAGCCAAAAAGGTTAGCCACCTCATGCGGGGCGTTAAGGAGCCGCTCTTCGCGGTCTCGCATGAAGCCCGCCTACAATTGTTGATGAATTCTCCAAGGAGGCTACATCCATCGAACGCGCACAGCATCTACGCTATCGGCAGTATGACCACCACACCCACAGTGCACCGATCAGCGTGGCAGCCACGACCGCAGCAACAACACCCGACAAAGCCTGTTTGCGCCCACTAATACGAGAAATCGTACAAGAAGAGGTCAGGAAGCTTGTCGCCAAAACGAATGACTTTGCAATCGCCTCAGTAACAGAAGTTGTACACCAGGAGGTCAGACAAGTGCTCTCGCTTAATGGGCCGAACACGAGCACTCCCAGGACAAGCTATGCAGACATATATTCCGCCGACCGCCAGCGAACGTGCCGACACCACATCGGTACCATCAGCAATCGCAGACAATGCCTTGGTACTACAGAGAAACTTCGACGGCGAGGCGGCCACCACTTCGCAAAACTAACGTCTGGCGTACCCCTGACCATAGGCCCCCGTGCTTTCATTGCGGGGAAGCAGGCCACATTGTTCGGGGTTGCCCGTATCGCGTCGCAGGGTACCAAGGGTTTCTCCACTATTACTCGGCGCCATTTCAACGAAACACATGACGTCGATACGTGTGTCATGACCCCGCGGGATATTCCTCTTGGGTTTCGGTCACGCTCACGCTTTCCTGGGCGCTATTCTCTATCCACTAGACGGAGCACCACTGACATGCCAAGAGGAGGATCTCCTAGTTTATGCCGGGGAAACTAAAAGCAGTGACCTCAGGGGGAAAGGTTTTGAATCGTCCAAGTGCTGAAAATCCCCCCCTACTGCCGTGCGAAGAGACACACATTTTCAATGATTCGACGAAATATGGGGTTGTTACTGCCGAAGTTGCAATTAAGATTGACGAACATGATGTCATGGCATTGGTCGACACTGGCGCTGACTTCTCAATAATGAGTGGAGAGTCTGGAAGACCAGCTCAGGAAGGCTAGAATAGAATGGACAGGACCGCAGATTAGAGGAACTGGAGGGCAGAAACTCACACCTACCGAAAAGTGCACCGCAAGAATGAAGAGAGAGAATGCATCCTACGTCGCAGCTTTCGTTATTTTTTTTGAGTGTTGGAAACAGGCAATCTTGGGGGATGGATCTCTTGCGTGAATTTGGGGCCATCCTCAGTATACCGGGCAGTGTACAAGTACAAACCTTTTCAGGAGATCAAAGCGTAGCACTACACTGAAAGTCTCTGCGAGTCATTGACGATGTGACCATACCTCCGTTATCGTGCCACCTTGTTTTGGTCACATGCAGCGAGCAAAATACTGGATTTTGTGTCGACTACCGCAAGCTGAATCGTGTGACAAAGAAAGACGTACACCAATTACCGCGCATTGATGAGTCACTCGACAGGCTGAGGTATGCACGCTACTTCTCGTCAATGAACCTCAAAAGTGGGTATTCGTGAATTGAGGTCGACGAGCGAGATAGAAAAAAAAACGGCTTTTGTAACGCCTGACGGGCTTTATTAATTTAAAGTCTTGCTATTCGGACTGTGCTCAGCGCCTGCAACATTTCAGAGACCAATGGATACCGTTCTGTCAGGCCTTAAGTGGCAGACATGTCTGGTCTATCTGGACCACGTCATTGTTTTTTCCAAAAACATTCGAGGAACACCTGAGCAGGCTGCTATTGGTATTGAGGGCAATAAGGTCTGCCGGCCTGACACTGAAACCCGAGAAGTGTCTTTCGGTTTCAAGGTGCTCACATTTTTAGGCCATGTGGTGAGCCATGAAGGCGTTCAACCTGATCCCGATAAGAATGCTGGTGTTAGAAAATTTACGGTGCCAACAGATAAGAAAGCACTCAGGCGTATGCCTATGCGCATACTACCGAAGGTTTATTGCCGATTTCTCCCACATAGCCTCGTCGTTAACACGACTCACAAGAGAAGACATTTCGTACACATGGGGCGACGATCAACAAGCGGCATTTGACAATCTCCGAAAACACCTGATTGAATAATTGATTGATTGAATGATAAGTGGGGCTTAACGTCCCAAAACCACCATAAGATTATGAGAGACGCCGTAGGGAAGGGCTCCGGAAGTTTCGACCACCTGGGGTTCTTTAACGTGCACCCAAATTTGAGCAGACGGGCTCCGACAACAACTGCAGACTCCGCCTGTGCTTGCTCACTTTGATGAGGATGTTCCTAAAATGGTCCACACAGATGCTAGCAACGTGGGTTTAGGCGCTGTACTCGTCCAGTGGCAAGACTCAGCCGAGCGTGTGATCGCATATGCTAGCAGGACGCTTTACGGCACCTAGTCTAACTACTTCATAACGGAAAAAGAGTGTCTTGCTGTCGCATGGGCTGTAATGAAGTTTCGTCCGTACCTCTACGGTCGTTCATTTCGCATAGTCAGCGACAATCATTCCCTCTGCTGGCTGACCAACTTGAAAGACCCGTCTGGTCGGCTCGCACGGTGGAGCTTACGCCTTTAAGAGTTTGATATAACGGTCGTGTATAAGTCTGGACGGCAGCACGCCAACGCCGATTGCTTATCAAGGTCACCGATAAAGCGTGACGATGACACAGAAGATGAACACATGGCGTTTGTAGGAGTCGTGGACACCACTATCATTTCGTGCAAACAGAAGGAAGACAGCGAGTTGCTTCTCCTTATTGAATTTTGGGATGGCCGGACAACAACCGTCCCTAGAAAATTTGCAAGGAGCCTACCGTCATTCTGCTTACGTAGTGGTGTCCTCTATTAGAAGAACTTTTCTCCCAGACGAAGCACCCACCTACTTGTCGTTCCGACGTGAATCCGTGAGAAGATACTTTCTGTTTGCCACGATGAGCCAACATCCGGTCATCTCGAATACACACGCACATTGGCCAGAATCCATCAAAAATACTACTGGCCAAGACTTCCAGCTATTGTGAAACATTACGGGCCCACGTGCCTCGATTATCAACGATGAAAATCGCCACCGTTAAACCAGCTTGACAATTACAACCAATTCAAGTGCTCACGGGACCTTTTGCCCAAATTTGAGTATATCCCCTCGGACCATATCCGACTTCCCATGCTGGCCACAAGTGGGTAAAAGTCGCCACTGATTATCTTACGCGCTTCGCGGAAACAAAGGCTTTGTCAAGTGGCAACGCCATTGAAACCGCACGATTCTTCATAGAAAATATTGTCCTGAGGCACGGTGCTCCGACAATCATAGTAACGTATCAAGGTGCCGCTTTCACGCCCGTGCTCCTGAAGACAGTGCTTGAGTTCAGTGGAACAGCCCAAAGGAAAAGAAATTGCTATCATCCACAAGCCAGCGGCTTAGCTGAACGCCTCAACAAGACTATTGCCGACATGTTGAGTATGTTCGTTCACGTGCATCACAAGAACTCGGACGACATTCTAACGTACATCACGTTCGCCCATAATACAACGGAGCAAGAAACTACACGAAGAACGCCGTTCAGTCTCCTTCATGGCGGTGAAGTGACGACGATGCTTGACGCTATGCTACTGCACGACTGCAATGACATCAATTTGGACGCTGCATCTTTTACCCAACGAGCAGAAGAAGCGAGGCAGATTGTGCGCGTCCGAATCACCCAGCAGCAAAATTACGACGTCGAACGTTATAATCTGCAACACCGTCATGTCGTCTATCGACGCGGCGACAAAGTCTGGATATGGAGCCAAATTCGCCACCAGGGACTGTCTGAAAAATTGCTGAAGAGGTATTTTGGCCCCTGCACAGTTTTACAACGCCTGAGTGACGTTATTTACATGGTCGTTCTTGACAGCTCTCGACAACTCGCCAGCAAAAACCAGAAAACGTGCACGTTGTGCGAATGAAGCCCTATTTTCTCGACTGATTTACATCATACACCGTCTTTTGTAGACGAGCATCGGGACGCTGCTCTCTGGAGGGGGGCAAATGCCACATTGAATATGAAGCACCAAGAGGACAATGAAGAACACGCGCAGCGAGAGCAAAAGACGAGGTTCTCTTCCGATCAGCTTGTCAGTGTTCTGGTACGATTAAAGTGAGTTTCCTGTAACCAACTACTGCTGTTTCTGCATTGTGACAATGTAACAGACTAAAGCTAAAGCTGAGCCAGAAAAGCTATAACCACGAAAGCACTGACATCTTCAAAGATTGTCATTGTCGCCATTATAATGTTTCAGAGAAGTGCTGAATGTAGCAGTTTACAGCCCTCAATCTCTCCCAGTATATATGCTATATGGTAAACAATGGTGACGGACGACAGAAAAATGTTGTGTAATGTTTTTTTCAACTACTTTTAGGCAAGATGTCTTCGTCATTTATACAATTTATTGTGCACGCTAAAGGAGTTTTTTATTACTGTGTGGTACCACCATTCTCGAACCATTTGAGTATTTGAGGGCGAGAAGAGTGGCCATGTGGCCGATTGCGCCCGCTTACTCACGGGTCATGTGAATCAAATGTCTCGACATCCGTGTTCTTTGTTCCCACGCACCCAGATTTAGACCTTTCCTGACAGTCTTTAACTACGCTGAAACAAAAAGAGCCACGTTGCAGACAAAAATAAGAGGGTTGACAGTAGCATCCACTGGAGAATCAAGGGAGACGACATGAAAGGAAAGTATCATGTGATAATTACGGCATCCATGTGAATATAGCATTTAGTGCATGGGCCCCGCGGGAAGCTTTTTTTCTAGAGTTTGTGTATTAACTCTGTGAAGTTGTCTAATGCTGCGAAGCCTCCTTCAATTCATCTTTTTTACGCAATCAGTGAAACAAAAGAACCCCATTGAAATGAATGCATGGTAACGATGTATTCAGAAAACGTTCTACTCATTGATATAAAATGTTCCGCTAAGATTTGTGTAGTTTTCTTTTGTTCTCTCAGAAACAAAATGGCACAATGCAGTAGCACATGTAGTGCATTCAGAAATTATAATAAGGCTACACTTGTTTCGCTCGTGAAGTAATGGTCTGCATAAGTGTGTGTCTCTCATTAGATTATGAGAAACTTTCCTTTAACTTCAAAGACGGCTCATTGGTTGCAAACTACAATACTTCAATTTTACCTCACTACGTGTAAAATTACCAGTCGAGGAACACAATGGCGCAAATAACGCAAACGTACTGGCAAGCTGGCAGAAGTAGCGTTTTTTTTATGTACGTCACAATATAAAAACCGGCTCAAGAAAGATAGAAAGAGAAACAAGGTTGGGGATACACGGAACAAATAGCTGTGGCTCTAAGTGTGCCAAGAATTGATGGTAAAATCGCTGTTCAGTTTCAAAGCTATGCACAACGCTCCTGCACTAGTAGTTACAATCTTAAGTGCAAGTTTTCTTAGAGAGCATACAATGTCAACCTCATCTACAAGGCCATATTTCAATACTGGCGCTTAAGGTATTGTGTAAACGCTTTACTTTTTGTTCAGAAAGTCCTTCAATCCAACCACGATGTTACAAATATTCTGAGAGCTTTCAAGAAGCAATGAATGGCTGTTAAAAAAAGTCCGTCACGGTGGTCTAGTGGCTAAGTTACTCCGCTGTTGCCCCGCAGCTCGCGGGATCAAATCCCAGCTACGGCGGCTGCCTTTTCGATGGAGGCGAAAATGCTGAGGCCCGTATGCTCACATTTGGGTGCACGTAAAGAACCCCAGGAGGTCGAAATTTTTGGAGCCTTCAACTACGGCGTCCTCATAATCATAGGGTGGTTTCTGGACATTAAACCTCACGTATCAATCCACCAATATTGACTGCTGTTAAAGTTTTATTTCAAATCTGCCCGAAAGAACAAATTACAATTCCTTGATAGTATGTTGGATTGAGCGTTTTTAGAAAGAAGGGTTCACTGATAGCAAGTTACAGTTCTGCTTTCGGGATGTCCTTTAGAGCTGTACTCTTGGGGTACGCGCTCAAAAATTAGAGGGAGGGGTCTGGATATCTGAACGCCCTCCAACCACCCGTGGAATCCGCGAGTATATATTCAGGCATATATAGTTATTGTTACGTAAATGAAGCAAAGGAAGAGGAAGGGCAGAATCGGCTGACAGGTGCGCGAGTGTCCCCAACAGCTGTTGCGATTCTCGCCTGAGGTTCTTCCTCTGTGATTGCATTTATACAGAAGTCACTTACCCCGTAACATAATGGTGAGAGGTGCTGGGTAACCACCAGGCAACAAAGCTCCGCAGTGGACGCCGCATCGGTTTTCCAGCCATGGCCAATGCTGAGCCCTCTGCGTCAACGTCTTAGTCTCCGACGAACACGGCGTTACAACCATACGTTTTCACGCCAGTTAGGGATTCCGGTACATTCTGCGGGACCGATGGCGTCGACGTTGACGATTGGTTGGCCATGTTCGAACGAGTAAGAGTGCCGAACAGATGGGATCCCACACTTCAGTTGGCTAATGTGCTGTTTTACTTGAGAGGCACGGTGAAGGTATGGTACGAAAACAACAAAGAAAAACTCACAAGCTGGGACCAATGCAAAGAAAAGAGGCGAGAGGTGTTTGGCAAAACCGCCAGTCGTAAGATCGCCGCTAAAAAGGAATTGGCCTACCATGCCCAATCTTCAATGGAATCATACCTCACATATATTCAAGACGTGCTGGCCCTCTGCCGAAAGGCCGAAAGCGACATGACAGAAGGTGACAAGGAAAGGCATGTTCTGAAGAAAATTGGCGACGACGCGTTCAATCTCCTGCTGTGCAAGGGCGTTTCTACCGTAGACACGATCATCAAACAGTGTCGTCAGTTTGAGCAAGTAAAAAGTCGCCGCATTCTGCAAACTTTCGCCCCACTTCCAAACACCGCTGCAACACCGACTTGCGAAGACCAGTCCGCATCACTACGACCGTTGCTGTCGGGAGACCTGACACGCATTGTTCGCCGCGAACAGGAAGCAATGGTGCCCTCTTCATTCATTTCGCGCAGTACCGATACCACTACTGTTACTGTGCCTCTTGTTCAAGCTATCGTGCGCCAGGCGCTTGAAAACATTGGAGTGCATTCCGTGTGCCTTGTCTCAGCGCCCAGAGTCAGCGAACGAACTTTTGCGATTCCCTCTTCCGACCGACGGTTTTCTCCACGTACTCGAAACCCGGCTGAGTGGCGAACTGCAGATGACCACCTTATATCTTTCAACTGCCACCGCAATGGACATATTGCCACATTGAATATGCAGCACCAAAAGAACAACGAAGAACACGCGCAGCGAGAGGAGAAGACGAGGTTTTCTTTCGATCAGTTTGCCAGTGGTCTGGTACAATTAAAGTGAGTTTCCTGTATTCGACTGCTGCTGTTTCTGCATTGTGACACTGGTGGAGGTGCTGGGTCATTCGGACGTGCGCAAGCTGCCTCGCTTCTTCTGCTAGTTGGGTAAAAGATGCAGCGTCTAAATCGATGTCATTGCAGTCGTGCAGTAACATGACGTCAAGCACCGTGGTCAATTCACGGCCATGAAGAAAAATGAACGGCGTTCTTCGTGTAGTTTCTTGCTGCGCTGTATTATAGGCGAACGTGATGTACGGTAGAATGTTGTCCAAGTTCTTGCGATCCACGTCAACGAACATACTCAACATGTCGGTAATAGTCTTGTTGGCGCGTTCAGCTAAGCCACTGGCTTGTGGATGATAGGAAGTGGTTTTCCGATGGGCTGTTCCACTGAGCTCAAGCATTGTCTTCAGGAGCGCGGCCGTGAAAGCGGCACCTCGATCCGTTATTATGATTGTCGGAGCACCGTGCCTCAGGATGATATTTTCCACAAAGAATCGTGCGGTTTCAACGGTGGTGCCACTTGACAAAGCCTTTGTTTCTGCGTAGCGCGTAAGATAATCAGTGGCGACTATTACCCACTTGTTGCCAGCATGGGAAGTCGGATATGGTCCAAGGAGATCCATTCCAATTTGGGCAAAAGGTAGCGTGGGCACTTGAATTCGTTGTAATAGTCCAGCTGGTTTTAACGGTGGCGATTTTAGTCGTTGGCAATCGAGGCACGTGTGCACGTAATGCTTCACAATAGCTGGAAGTCTTGGCCAGTAGTATTTCTGTTGGATTCTGGCCAATGTGCGTGTGCATCCGAGATGACCAGACGTTGGCTCATTGTGGCAAGCACAAAGTATCTCCTCACGGAGTGACGTTGGAACGACAAGTAAGTGGGTTCTTCCTCTGGGAGAAAAGTTCTTCTTATAGAGAACACCACTACGTAAGCAGAATGACCGCAGGCTTCTTGCAAATCTTCTAGGGACGGTGTTTGTCCGGCAATTCAAAAATTAAATAAGGGGAAGCAACTCACTGTCTTCTTTCTGCTTGCACGAAATCATAGTGGTGTCGATGACTCCTACAAACGCCATGTTGTCATCTTCTGTGTCATCGTCGCGCTTTATCGGTGACCTTGATAAGCAATTGACGTCGGTGTGCTGCCGTCCATACTTATACACGACCGTCATATCAAACTCCTGAATGCGTAAGCTCAACCGTGCGAGCCGACCAGACGGATCTTTCAAGTTGGTCAGCCAGCAGAGGGAATGATGGTCGCTGACTACGTGGAAGGAACGACCATAGAGGTACGGACAAAACTTCATAACCGCCCATACGACAGCAAGACACTCTTTTTTCGTTATGGAGTAGTTGGACTCGGCGCGGGAAAGCGTCCTACTAGCATATGCGATCACACGCTCGGCTGAGTCTTGCCACTGGACGAGTACAGCGCCTAAACCCAGGTGGTTGGCATCTGTGTGGACCATGGTAGGAGCATCCTCATCAAAGTGAGCAAGCACAGGCGGAGTCTGCAGGCGTTGTCGGAGATCGTCAAATGCCACCTGTTGATCGTCGCCCCATGTGAGCGAAGCATCTTCTCTTGTGAGTCATTTTAATGGCGAGGCTATGTGGAAAAAATCGGCAATAAACCTTCGGTAGTATGCGCATAGGCTAAGGAAACGCTGACTGCTTTCTTGTCTTTTGGCACCGGAAATTTTCTGATGGCCGCAATCTTATCGCGATCAGGTCGAACACCTTCATGGCTCACCACATGGCATAATTATTGGAGCTCCTTGAAACCGAAATGACACTTCTCGGGTTTCAGTGTCAGGCCGGCCGACCTCATTGCCCTGAATACCGATAGCAGCCTGCCCAGGTGTTCCTCAAATGTTTTTGAAAAAACAATGACGTCGTCCAGATAGACCAGACATGTCTGCCACGTAAGGCCAGACAGAACGGTATCCATCAGTCTCTGAAATGTTGCGGGGGCTGAGCACAATTCCAATGGCAAGACTTTAAATTCATAAAGCCCGACAGGCGTTACAAAAGCCGTTTTTTCTCTATCTCGCTCGTCGACCTCAATTTACCAATACCCACTTTTGAGGTCCATTGACGAAAAGTAGCATGCATATCTCAGCCTGTCGAGTGAATCATCGATGCGCGGTAATGGGTATACGTCTTTCTTTGTCACACGGTTCAGCTTGCGGTAGTCGACACAAAATCGCAAGCTTCCGTCTTTCTTTTTAACCAGCACTACCGGCGTTGCTCAAGGACTTCTTGACAGCTGGATGACATCTTCATCGAGCATTTTCTTCACTTGTTCCTGGATTGCTTCACGCTCTTTCATGGAGGCGCTGGTGGACACTGGTGGAGGCGCTTGGTACATGTTCGGGACGCCTGATAGCAGCCCCGCATCTAGTCCAGAAAGACTTCCGCGCATCGACACCTCCGTTCACCGCAGCAGCCAGCGCCTGTTACGCCTCAGCCCGGAGTTTGGTCCATTACCGGAAAGTGTGACTGTGCCAGAAAGCATGACGGCGCCTGGAAGCACTGACCCCAACATGTTCAGCCCAAGCATGACACAGGTGACTGTTTTGAACCCTCGACTTCCGGTTGACTTCCATAGAAACGCATATGAGGATGCACATGACTGGCTCGAGAAATTTAAGCACACAGCGAATGTTAACGGATGGAACGCCACTCGGAAATCGGGCTACGTTTATTTTCAGCTTCAAGACGGAGCCCGAACGTGGTTCACGAATCACGTGTGGTCGTCTTGGGACGAGTTCCGGCAGAAGTTCGTCGACACGTTCGCGAGCACTGAAAGACGAGAAATCGCACAGCGTCTCCTCGAGTCACGGACTCAGAAACCAAATGAATCCGTTACAATGTTTGTTGAGGACATGGCGCGGCTGTTTCGTCGAGCAGATCCTACTATGCCCGAAGCCAAAACTGTTAGCCATCTCATGCGGGCGTTAAGGAGCAGCTCTTTGCTGGTCTCGTACGAAACCCGCCTACAAGTGTGGATGAATCCTCCAAGGAGGCGACATCTATCGAACGTGCATTGCATATACGTTATCGCCAGTATGACTGCCCAACACACAGTGCACCGATCAGCGTGGCAGCCACGACCACAGCAACAACACCCGACGAAGGGTCTTTGCGCCAACTGATACGAGAATTCGTACAAGAAGAGGTCAAGAAGCTCGTCGTCAAACCGAATGACTGCGCGATCGCCTCAGTAACGGAAGTTGTACGCCAGGAGATCAGGCAAGCGCTCTCGCTTCCTGAGCCGAACACGAGCACTCCCAGGGTAAGCTATGCATACGTAGTCCGCCGACAGCAAGCGAACGTGCCGACACCATACATCTACTACTCTTTTGTAGAAGAGCATCGGGACGCTGCTCTCTGGAGGGGGGCAAATGCCACATTGAATATGTAGCACCAAGAGAACAACGAAGAACACGCGCAGCGAGAGAACAAGACGAGGTTTTCTTCCGATCAGTTTGCCAGTGTTCTGGTACAATTAAAGTGAGTTTCCTGTATTCGACTGCTGCTGTTTTTGCATTGTGACAATATTGCTTGTTACTGCCGCAACACATGGTCCCCGGCACCTCGTGCAACGACCAATATGACCCGTTTCAGCGGTACCAGTCGCACATTTTCACCTGCCGAAGAGTCCAATGCCGTTGTCCATTCTCGGAACACTTGGTGCAGCCGCACGGCTTCACCATGTGGGCACCAGTCTCATTCCCCGACAATATGTCGCCCATCGTCCCTTTTCCCGCAGCAACGGCGCTTCTTATGACCCATGGCTTCCGGCCACATCGTCTCGGAAAACTCAGAAATGCAGCCCCCGGAGTTGGTGCTGCACTGACGATTTCCGCAGCAAATCCTCTCGTCGTTCTCACCAGAAGAAGTGCAATAGACGTTGAAGTAGATGGCGTACCTGTACAAGCACTTGTAGACACTGGCGCAAGAATTTCGGTCATGAGTGCATGCCTAGGCATATGTTTAAAGAATGTTCTGACACCAGCGGCTGCACAAATGCTCCGTGTGGCCGATGGCCACACGCCGATGGTTCTCGGTCTGTGCACTGCCCGCTTAAGTATAAAGGACCACACTGCTTCTGTCATTTTAGCCGTGATTGACCACTGCCCTTAGGACGTTATCCGAGGCCTGGACTTCTTGTCGCATCATTCTGCTCTTATCTATTGTGCTACCGGCGTCTTTCAGCTAGAGCTGCCTCAGATAGTCGCTGAACAACACACTGCCCCGCCACGCTTGTGCTCTCTTTAGGATGAGTGACTGTCACCTCAGGCAGCCGCCTACGTAATTTTGACCACACAAACACACGTTCCCAATGGTCAATATGGTCTCTTTCATTTCGCCACGTCCTCTTGGAGCGCAACATCGCGATTCCCCATAGCTTGTGACTATCACTGACAACTGTACCTCGCTCCCACTTCTCAATTTCAGCTTTTGCCCTCAAGTGCTTACTCGTGGCATGTTCTTGGCCAGTGTATCGAACGCTGATGAATTCGAAATAGCGGCTCTCGCCACCGAGATTGATTTACTTCAGTCTCCTATAGCTAACAGCATCTGTTCTATGCCGAATCGTTTTTCAAAAATGATTGCACCAGACCTCAATCCTGCACATGCCAACGACATCCATTGCATTCTAGCGTCGTATTTCGACTTTTTTTTATTTTGGCGACAGACCAATAGGGCAAACATCCACCGTTCAGAACTGTATAAACACTGGTGACGCCAGTCCCATTCGCCAACGCCCCTATCGTGCCTCCCACACTGAGCGCAGAGTTATACAATAGGAAGTTGACAAAACGCTCAACAAAGGTACATAGAACCATCAAGTGGTACTTAGGCCTCCCCTGTTGTCCTTGTGAAAAAAAAGGACGGTACCTGGCACTTCTGCGTTGAATATCGCAACCTCAAAAGGTCATGCGAAAAGACGTATACCCGATACCACGCACCAATGATGCGTTGGACTGCCTGCACAGTGCTACGTACTTCTCGTCTATTTATCTTCGGTCCAGCTACTGGCAGATTTCTGTCGATGAGATGGGCCACGAGAAGACGGCCTTCAATACACCGGATGGTTTATACCAGTTTAAGGTGATGCCTTTCGGAATATGTAACGCCCCTGCCACATTAGAACGAATGATGGACTTTCTCTCTTGTGTGGTTATTAGTGGTCTACTTGTCTCTGTTACCTAGACGATGTGATAGTCTTTTCATCTACTTTTGATAGCCACCTGACACGTCTTGCTGCAATTCTCGCAGTCTTCAGAACAGCTGGGCTACAGCTAAACTGAAAAAAAAATGTCAATTTGGCCGCCGTCAGATTACCACTCTGAACCATCTGGCAAACGCCGATGGCGTCCAACCAGCTCCGTAGCTTTCCGGTGCCCTGTTCTACATCCGACGTCCGAAGCTTTATCGGCTTATGTTCCTACTTTCGTCGTTTTGTGAAAGACTTGGCCGACGATGCCAGGCCACTCACAGATTTGCTGAAGAAGGATACCACAATCTCATGGGGCCCTGAGCAGACTCAAACGTTCACCGCTTTCATCGGCTGCTTAACTATGCCCCCCATACACCCCCACTTTATTCCTTTTAATTTTTTCTTCAATCCTTCTAATCCTTCTGATCTTTTCATTGATCAGAAAGGATGCATCCCTTCTACAGTTTAGAAAGAGTTCCCATTTTTTTTTCAACATCATCTGTCGGTTCACCCCGCTGCTTAGCATGTCTGTGTTTAATAGAGGCTTCCTGACGTTTTGCTATGGCTCTCTTAACTTCCTCATCCCTCCAACTTTTGGGTTTGTGTCTTTTTTTCTGGGGTGACTTGTCACGTGCCTTAGCAAGCTCTAACTCAAACAGTCTAATTAGATTTGTGTATGTACACACTGTTTTATTATCCTCAGTTATTACTTTCTCAATTTCTTTAGTGGCTATTTTAATTTGCCTTTCTGAATAAAATTTTCCTGTAGTTGCTCATCTTGTCTCCTTCCCACTTTCACTGCTCTTCCAAAACTTACCTTGGTACGTTTGTGACCACTACCCAGACTTCTGGAGCCACCTTCACCTATGTACATTCCCCTGAGCTTATCCTACATCCTATGTGACATCACTGCGTAATCTATCATCGACTGCAGCCTTCCAACCTCCCATGTTATTTGCCCTAGACACTTCTCGGTACTGTTGCGAATGATCAAATCCAGCCTTTCACACATATCCATAATCATTTTGCCTGTAGGGTCCATTTTCCCATCTATATTTTCTATATGTGCATTCGTATGTCCTAGTATAATTATCTCGCACACTCCTCCTAACTCCCGAATGTCCTTTGATATACACTCTACTATTGCCTGGTTTTCCACTCTGGCCTTTGCTCCCGTCCACAAGTACACGAAACCCAGGAGTGTCATTTGCCCTGCCATTTTCCCTTTTCGCCATAAATGTTCCTTTCACTCCTGCCTGACCTTTTGGCAGTCTGTACTTTTATGAATGAATGACCCAATATCACCCCTCTTTCCGCTGCCTTCTGTTCTATTACAATATTCTCACGCGTAGTCCGCATTGTTAGGGGGTTGTTCCATGTCCTTGAGATGAGTTTCTACAAAACCGTATACCATCGGCCTCTCCTCGCTTAGCTGTTCTTCTATCTTTTCCCATTTCAGCCTGTTCCTACCGCCCTGCATGTTAATATACCCTATGTCTGAATTGGCTCGGCGCTCTTGGCTAAGTTTATTTCTGCCCCGAACTTTACCTACCTTAGATACTGGTGCCACTTTGGAATTGTATCTGTCCATACCACCTGTCAAAGAGTCTCCCTGGTTGTTTTCCCCGTAACTAGGTAACCTTCACCCCGAAGGGCCCACATGCCCCCCAAAAAAGCTACTGCGCGTACTGTAAGTCGCCAACCCACATCATGACCTAGCCGCCCATAGAAGTAAATTCTGTCTCGTTGAAAACCACCCCACCTATGCGCCTCTCTGTTTATTTCCACCACCTCAAGGCCTTTCTCTCGACTCATCCGCCATATCTCTTGGTTTGCGTTGACAACCGCTCTTTTCAGGTTTCTATCACGCACTGGTACCTCCGATATCGTGCATATTGCTACCTGTAGGTCAGGGGAAGTGGCGCGCATGTCATCGACGCCTTTCGCCAGTGTATTTGCTAATTATGCTGTATCTTCAGTTAAGACGTCATTTAAACCACCCGAAATTATAACGAAGTTTCCTCTTTCAGCTGTAGTTTTTAGTTTTGCACTACCTTGCCTCATGACTGCTTCCAGCTTGCGTCCTGTGAACGTCCCTACTGCAACCTTCTTGTCACCTCTTACCCTCTCTTTGATGGCTTCTGTGCATCGATTTAAATTGAGTCCCCGGCGATTATCACTTGCTGTGACTTTTCAGCTGAAGCGTCCTGCACCTGGGGGTTACTTGCACCTTTGACGCCGGCTGCATTGTCCCCTCCCAGCCCCACCACTACTTCGCTGAAGCTGGGCCTTGCGACGATTGAACCGGCTGAACCTATTTTTCCAAACTTGCTTGCTTTTTCTTTTCCGCAGTTCTGGTTGCCGGTTCCCTACTGTTCTCTCTGTAGGCTGCTTCTCTGTTTACCTTGGCTAGTGCTTCCTCGGCGGACTTCAGCTTTTCTCCCATAGCCCTCGTTTTCTAGAGTATAAAGTTTGGCATGTTGGTAAGACATATTTAAGCGACGTAGCGCGTTAGAATCATAGGACAAGGAAGGGACAGAAGGGAGCGCTTACTTCCAACAAAATTTTTTTTCGAGGAGCGTACATATATATGCTCACGAAATTTGAATACAACAGACAACCAGATGAAAAACCCTCTATTGCCATGCGCTAAAAACTTATGATCTCAGAAACGACAATTCTTTATCACAAAGACCAAGAGAAGGAGTGCTGACGCATTCAGCCCTAATCTACTAATCCTTTCTGCTTCAATAATCTTTCTTGTCACTTTATGTCTGTTTTTTCCTATGATTACCGTACCATGAAAAAGTAGTTTGCAGCCACACGTGCTGCAATGTAGTGCCAAAAAACCATCTCGACCATTTTTTACGCTGCAAGCGTGTTTGCGGAGCCGGTCAATAATACACCTGCCAGTTTGTCCTATGTAGTGTTTACCGCATGAAAGAGGTATCTGATAGATTAGAAATTGCGCGCATGTGACAAACAGTGTTAAGTGCTTTTTAGAGCATCCCAGTTTTGCATGTGAAACAACTTTCATACACAAGTACGAGAGCTTTTTTGGGGCAGAAGACACCACCTTTACATTGGCCCATGTATTGTATTGGATAATGTATTGCTCCGATCTTATGTAATTTGTTTTCAGCCAAGCTCGACAGAACCGTTTCCGGTGACCTTAGTGACAACCGAACCATGCGCATATTTAGATTTGTTGACGACTTCCTCACTCTTCTTGACTGTGACCCCACTTTTTGTGCCCTAGATATCTTCAACTTAATCAAGGAGTGGTTTAGTCCCCTTGTTTTAACCCATGAGTTGCCTGTTAATAACACTCTCAGACTTTTAGATATAGCTCTCATTTTTCCCCTAGACCACATTTGTTGGACGTACAAATTGAGGAGTAACAAACCCTTGCTTCCGTACTACTCCACCCATACTAAGTTCGTAAAACGAGGCATTGTATACATGTGCTTTAGTAACGCCTTACAGAAGTCTTGTCCACATCTGATGGCAGCTAGTTTCAAGGAACAAGCAGAAGGACTTCTGGACGCTGGCTACCCCTCTCACGTACAGGTTTCCGTCGCGGGAATTCCGGTCAAGAAGCTTCAGTCCTTGCAGCAAGCTCTCCCTCATGTTGAGCCAGTAAGACGTCAGAAGCTTGCCGTAGTGCCTTATCTGCATGGAATCTCCCACAACTTGAAAAAGGCTGGGGAGCGGGCCAATATAAAGGTGGTGTTTTCTGCCCCGAAAAAGCTCTCGTACTTGTGTATGAAAGTTGTTTCACGTGCAAAACCGGGATGCTCAAAAAAGCACTTAACACTGTCACATGCGCGCAATTTGTAATCTATCAGATCCCTCTTTCGTGCAGTAAACACTACATAGGGCAAACTGGCAGGTGTATTAATGACCGGCTCCGCGAACACGCTTGCAACGTAAAAAATGTTCGAGATGGTTTTTTGGCACTGCATTGCTTCACGTGTGGCTGAAAACCACTTTTTCATGGTACGGTAATCATAGGAAAAAACAGAAATAAAGTGACAAGGAAGAATATTGAAGCAAAAAATATTAGTAGATTAGGGCTGAACTGCGTCAGCACTCCTTCTCTCGGTCTTTGTGATAAATAATTGTCGTTTTTGAGATCATAAGTTTTTAGCGCATGGCAATAGAGGGTTTTTCAACTGCTTGTCTGTTGTATTCGAATTTCGTGAGCATATATATGTACGCTCCTCGAAATAAAATTTTGTTGGAAGTAAGCGCTCCCCTCTGTCCCTTTCCTTGTCCTATGATTCTAACGCGCTACGTCGATTAATTACCTCGTTTTCTCTTGCTCTGTCGCCAACGCAGCGTCGAGCTTGGTTATTCTCATCAGCATGTCACTCTGGGTAACCATCATTTTCTCCATTTTTTCCTCAACCTCACATTGCCTACACTTCGCGTCAGCCTCTTCCCATTCCGCTTCTACACTTGGGTCCACTTTCAAACCAACCCCACATCCTGAACACTTCACAGTCTCTTTAACCATGTCTTTCCGACACCAATTGTTCTATGACTTGTCTCACTCGATAGTTAAAAAGTTCGAGATCAGCCCTACGAGAAAGAGAAAGTCTAAGCTCTACTACAAAAAATTGTGTGTTCAATGTACGTGCATCTCCCCCATGGGGTGGCAAAAAAAGAAAACAACAACAAAAAAACAGAAAAAATAAAAAAATAGAAAAATTAAAAATCAAACACTCACACATAAACTAATAAATACCTGGTGACTGACCCCTAAAAAACCGTACAATAAAATAAGTGCTACAGGGATTTTAGCTGCTGCCCTATTATTATAAAGACAAGCTCAAAACATGCAAAATAACTTATCTGCGCAGTCAATCTGGAGCGCTCAAAAAACACGTCCATCCACTGTGACAGTCTGGCGCCAGTCCAACGCCAGCAGAGGGCGTGGTGGTCCGTCGTTACGGACCACCACGCCCTCTGCTGGCTGACTTCTCTGAAGGACCCGACTGGACGTCTGGGTAACTGGGCTTCGAGGCTTCAGAAATTTTTGTTTAGCGTCAGCTAGAAGTATCGCCGTTTGCAAAAGGACGCAGACCGTCTTTCTCGTCATCCGGTGGACCCTCGTGATCCCGTTACGATTGACCTGATGAGCAGCTTCATGGCATTTACTGATATCAGCGATATGCGCATTAAAAAACGACGGGATGAGTCAGTGCACCCTATCATGACGCCGTCCATTCTGACAGCCATGACGCTGAATCCCGTATGTTCGTGCTGCATGACGGCATCCCATACCGCCACAACATCAACACTGAAAGCCCTGAGCTTCTGCCTGTCATTCCCCGTCATCTACGGCCTGCTATACTTGAACAACTTCACGATGCGCCAGCAGTGGGACACCTCGGTGTTTTCCGCACATACGACCGTGTGCAACGTCTTTTCTTCTGGCCAGGACAGTACCGCACCATGCGTCGATATGGTGCTACTTGCCACCTCTGCCAGCGCCGGAAAAGACCTTTTTTGTTGCTAGCTGGACAGCTTCACCCAATCGAAGTCGCCAGTGAACAAATTCATCGCATGGAACTCGACCTCCTTGGCACTTTTCCGACGATGACACTAGGAAATAAATAAATCGCCGTCGCCACAAATTATGCGACGCGTTACGCGATAACAAAGGCCATGCCAACCAGTTGCGCCACTGAAGTCGCAGATTTTCTTCTTCATGACATCATCTTACACCACGGTGCACCCCGACAGCTGCTTACAGACCGCGGCTGCTCTTTCTTGGCTAAAGTTGTCGACGACCTCCTTTGATCGCGTGCCACAGCGCATAAGCTATCTACCGCCTACCAATCAAAAACTAATGGCCTAACTGAACGTCTCAACCGCACGCTCACAGAAATGCTTTCGAAGTACGTCTCCGAAGACCATCGTAAATGGGACTCCATGCTGGCCTATGTGACTTTTCATATAAGTCATCTCGACATGACACCACGGAATTCTCACCTTTTTATCTTCTGTATGGTCGCGACCCCATATTGCCATATAACACCACCTTACCTCTCAAGTGATCCGCTTCCGAGTACGCTCGCGAAGCCATTGATCACGCTCACATGGCTCGTCAAGTTGCCTAGTCTCCTCTCACCAGGTCACGGGATATTCGAAAAGCCCCCTGTGGCCACCGGCATCGTGATATAACGTTTGCCCCAGGTGACCGCGTGCGCCTCTGGTCACCGTGTCACCATGTAGGTCTCTCCGCAAAACTTTTCTCCTGAATCGCAGAACCCTACCTAGTCTTACGTCAAGGTAGCGACGTCAACTACGACATAGCGCCATTGCACTCCAATACGTCACCAAGTTCGTCACTTGTTGACATTGTCTATGTTTCGCGCATGAAACCCTACTTCTGTCGCACTTCTCCGGACTCGCGCCGAGACGGCGCTCCAACACTCGGGGGTCCTGTTACGGAAATAAAGTAAAGAAAGAGGAAAGACAGAATCAGCTGACAGGCACGCGAGTGTGCCACTCAGCGATTGTGACTCTCCCCTGAGGTTGTTCCTCTGTAATTGTTTTACACAGAAGTCACTGACGCCGAAACAATAGTGTTACTGGTATCAACATGTTAACTCCATCACGTCTGCTGATACTACCTTAAGCCAACCCACAATTTTCGTTCTGGCAATTCTAAATGTCTAGCAAGAATAATCATCAGGTCTATTTTACAATCTGAACAGAAATTAAGTCGACAGCACATCATTTCAATCTATAGTTTAACAACGAGATGGAAAAGCTGTGGCAAGCTATGCTATGCTAAGCGTTTCATAACGTCTGTTTTTAAAGGTACTTCGAAAGAAATAAAAACCAGCGAAGGAAAGGGGAGCATTCACGAAACATGTGGTAAGAATTTATCATCATAGATGTGCCATCATAAAAAGTTGCATGAATGTGGTTTTTAGGTACGCCATTCAACGCCGATGTGTTTTATTTTTTTTCGCTAGAAGCACATTTCATTTTCTTGTGAATTCCCAGAAAGCAACCATGCTGCAGTATTAAGCACGCCAATAGTTGTGAAAATTCTACAAAGAGTGATGGGCATGTAATTGCATTTATTTGTGGTAACGTCCGTGAAGGTCACGCTGAGCGATACATGCAGCTAAGCCTAACAAAACACCAGGGAGCAGCTAAGTCGTAGGAAGTATCAGAACAAGCCGGCCTCTCTAGAAAAAGTGATTATTACTGTGTCTTGAGAATAAAATAAGGTCGTCTTGAAAAGTAGTGATAGCTAGGCGGAGGTGTGGCGGAGGCACGCCACATCATGAATATTATGAAGGGGCCATATTCCACAAACAGCGTAGTGGAGCAGTGGGGAAGGGGAGGTTTCTGAATTGTTGGAAGGTAAAACACGCCATATAGTTCCTACAGGAAATGCGTCTTCTAAAGGGGCTCCAAACGTTTTCAGGTAACCATCCACCTGCCTTGCGAACCAACCATCGCGAATATTTCTTGAATTAGTCAAGTACGGGCGAAGTTAAAAATATTTGTTGCGCGCTAGAATAAACCTCTCTTCTCCTAAGCCAACGAGAGCACTGGAAGCTCAGAAGGCTGGGAACATGTGAAAGTAGACACGACACACGCCTGTTATTACTTTGAATCCTTCTTTTGTTACTAAATGCGAAATATCTCTGAGCGAACTTTAGCGAGTATCTATCTATCTATCTATCTATCTATCTATCTATCTATCTATCTATCTATCTATCTATCTATCTATCTATCTATCTATCTATCTATCTATCTATCTATCTATCTATCTATCTATCTATCTATCTATCTATCTGTCTGTCTATCCCCTTAAAACTTTTAGCTCTCCTGGCCTTCTTGATAATGGTATTCATACCAAACTTGCTGTGGTGAACCCGACTATGTGAAGAAAATATTCGACTAGTCATAACACAAAAATCATGACATGTAGGTCATGAAAGTCATGATAACTGGTATGATCTATCTATCTATCTATCTATCTATCTATCTATCTATCTATCTATCTATCTATCTATCTATCTATCTATCTATCTATCTATCTATCTATCTATCTATCTATCTATCTATCTATCTATCTATCTATCTGTCCAGCCGCCTACGACTTTCAGCTTTCCTGGCCGTTTCAATAATGATACCGATACCAAAATTTGGCGTGGCTTAACAAGACTGTATGACGAACATGTTTGACTAGTCTTAACATGAAAATCATGACATGTATGTCATGAATGTCATGACATATATGGTCATGTAGATTCCATGGTCCTGTAGCTCTTGCAGTGGTTTCGTTCACATGGCATGCTACACAACTGGTATGGTATGGTATGATTGCTTGGCGAACACAAGCGACATATCCTAACACGCAAATCATGACATACGTGTTATGTAACAACATGAATACATGCCACGCTCATGATGCGCTCTCGGCTGTTTCGCTTGCGTCAAATATACCAAATTTGGTATAACAGTACGTGGATGGATGACGAAGGTATGTGACTGATGCAAACATGATAATCATGAGGTGCTTGTCATGTAACTTAACGACTGCATGCCACGCTCATGATGCGCTGGCCGTCGTTTCCCTAGCTTCACTTATGCCAAATTTGGTATTAAGGCATGTGAATGGTTCATGAAGGTTATGATACTGGTGCATACATGATAAACATGAGATGCGTGTCATGTAAAAACTTGACTACATACTACGCTCAGGATGCACTCGCAGCCGTTTCGTTAGCTTCACATGTACGAAACTCGGTATTACGTGACGCGAACGGACAGCATAGGTAAATGACACATTTCCCACATGATAATCACGACATACGTTTCATGTAACAACATAACTACATGCAACACTCATGATGTGCTCGCGGCCGTTTCGCTAGCTTCACATATGCCAAATTTGGTATTACGTTACGCCAACGGATGACGAAGCTATGTGACTGGTGCAAACATGATAATCATGAAATGCATGTCATGTGAGAACATGACTACATGCCACAGTCAAGGCGCCAATACATTTAGAAGTGACGTGGTGCGGGTGCTCACCGGCGTTCTTTTGTCACGTCACGCCTGCGTTGCCACGCCAGGCGCCGATCCTGCCATTTACTCGCAGGCGCGCGCCACGCTTTGTTGCTTTGACGCATGTGCGTTTCAGTGCGTTCAGTGTCCCTCCGTCAGAAAAAAAGGGAGGCGCAGTGTTGCCTGTTATCGCGTCGTCGAGAAATACAGCATTTGGCAATTCGCGCCGGTTGCCATCGGGCCGCGCCAATGGACGCTGGTCGCGCCTGGCGTCAGACTATAGAGTACTCGCGTTCTGCTAATGCAGCGTCGCTGTGCCCAGCGTGCGCGTGCGTCAACGCTACATTGGAGTATATTGGGCCTTTCATGTTGCGCTCGCGGCCATTTTGCTAGCTCCACATATACCGAATTTGGTGTTACGTGATGTCAATTATGGGTTGCCACCGGAAATTCTGTGATGGCCTAAATTTTATCGGGATCAGGTTGAACTTTTTCAAGGCTCACGACTTGGCCTAAGAATCAGAACTCCTTTAAAGCAAAATGGCACTTTTCGGGTTTAATTGCGAAGCTGGGAGATCATATTGCTCTGAATATCAGTAGCAGTCTTCTCAGGTGTTCCTCAATTGTTTTTGTAAAGCAATGACGTTGTCGAGAGAGTTCATACGCGTCTGCCACTTAAGGCCTGACAGAATGGTATCCATTATTCTCTCAAATGTTGTGGAAGCTGAGCACAACCCGAGGGGCAAGACTTTAAATTCATAGACCTCGTCAGGCAAACTCGTCGACCTCAATTTGCCAATACCTACTTTTGAGGTTCATTGACTAAAAGTAGGGTGCATATCTCAGCCTGTCAAGTGAATCATCGATGCGCGATAATAAGTATACGTCTTTCTTTGCCACTTGGTTCAGCTTGCGGTAGTCGACACAGAAAATCTTTCGTCTTTATTTTTCACTTGCACTACCAGCGATGCCCGAAGGCTTCTTGACGGCTAGATATATGTCATCACTGAGCATTTTCTTCACTTGCGTTGCTTCGCTCTCTGTCGAAGCTACAGGGTATCTTCTGTGGCATCGGTCTTGCCGACTCTTCCGTTATTTTTCGGTGCTTCGTTAGTGACACTTGATAGACCCTCGAAATCGACAAAAAAACCGCCTTCAGAGTGGTGACACTGTCTCTGTGCTGGTGATAAATCTGCGCTCGCGTGAATACGTAGTGGGGAAGACGTAGCTTGAGGCTTGTCCTGTAGCACTACACTGCTCTCGCGTAATTCGGTGATCTTGTCGAAGTAGGCAGCTTTAGTGCCTTGTGTAATATGTCGTCGCTCGTTGCTGAAATTCGTCGACACAATCTCCGCTTGACCACACACTACATTCGCCATACTTCTTCCAATCGCAACACCACGGGAGAGTCAAAGAGTCGATACGTGTTCATCGATTTTTTTGTCTAGGATGCTGCGCGTTGCACGTGACAGAAATAAAACGGCACAAAAATAGAGGTATGGTTACGTTGTGAAAAACGCGCTGGCATTTTCGGTGTATCTGATGCGCTGAAAAGATCAGTACACCGTTCGGTATACTGATGATGGTACCGTACTCACGCAAGAAATCCATCCCTAACATTGCATGTTTGCACCACTCGAAAAGAATAAGGAAAGTTGAGACGACGTATGCAACCCCTATCGTGATTCTTGCTGTCCACTCTCCTATAGGTGTGAGTAGCTGCTCTCTAGGTCTTCTCATCTGCGTTTCCGTCCATTCCATTCCTCCTGAGGTTCTCTTCCAGACTCTCACCCATTATTGAAAAGTCTGCGCCAGTATCAATCAATGCTGTCATGTCGTGACCGTTGGTGCAATGTCGGCAGTAAAAAGCTAATTTTTCGTCGAATCTTTTGAAATTTCAGTCTCTTCGTTTGGAAGTATTGAGGAATTTTTCACACTTCAATACGCAACCTTCACACCTGTTGTTGCTGCTATTATTTTTCTCTTTTTTGAGAGATTGATCTTACTCTCAGCATGTCAGGGATGTTCTATTTAGAGGATAGAGAATAACGCCTAAGAGAGAATGAGCGCGAACGAAAACCAGGAAGAACATCTTGCGGGGTCATCACACTCGTGTAGATGACAGGAGTTTTGTAGGAATGGTGCCGAGGAATAGTGGAAGGAAATCCTTGATAACCTTCCACGCGATAAGAGCAATACCAAAGATGTGGCCTGCTTCCCCACAGTGAGAGCGCTGGGGCCGATAGTCAGGAGTACGCCAGATGTCAGTTTTTCGAAGTGGTGGTTGCCTCGGCGTCGAAGTTTCTCTGTATTACCAAGGCGCTTTCGGCGGATGCTGCTGGTAGCACTGATGCGGTGTCGGTACGTAACTGGCGGTCGGCAGACTACGTCTGCATAGCTTGCCTTGCGGGGGGGGGGGGGGGGGATGGTGATTGGTTCAGGAAGCGAAAGCGCTTGCCTATTTTCTGGGCGCACAACTTCTGTTATTGAGACAATTTGACCTCTTTTTGTACGATTTTTCGTAGCATTTGGGGCAAAGAATATACATCGGCGGTCATTGCTGTAGTCATGGCTGCCGTGCTGACTGCTGCACTGAGGGTTTGTTTGGCGGTCATACTGGTGGTAGTGTAGCTGCAGTGTGCGTTCGATAGCTGTCGCCTCCTTGGAAAATTCATCAACATTTGTAAGCGGGTTTTGCAGAATACCAGCAGACATCTGCTCCTTAACGCCACGCATGAGGTGGCTGACGTTTCTGGCTTTGGCAATATTGAAATCTGCTCAACGAAGCACCCCCGTCATATCCTCAACACACATCATACTGGATTCATTTTGTTTCTGAAACTGGGAATCGAGAAGACGCTCATTTGGTGCTTCCGGACGTGTTGAAAAACTTGCGCTGGAACTCGTCCAAAGGCGACCACACGTGAGTCGTGAACCATGTTTGGCAACTGTCTTGAAGGTAAAATACACGTAGCCCGATATCTGTATGGCGTTCCCCTCCATGGAAGTCCAACTGATTTCGAGTGTTGAAAACAGTCACCTGTGTCGTGCTTCAGCTATGTTTGTTGGGGCCAGTTCTTACAGGCGCCTTCATGCGTTCTGCTTTACGCGCTCAACAAAGACACAACCACACGAGACGCTAGCTAGCAAGGGACTGTTTATTGATGGCTGCCGCGCCGCGCGCGCGCCCTCTCTCAAGGTGGCCAGGTGAGGTGGGATCATCCCGATTTATTAAGCGGTGGCCCGCCTGGTACATCCTCCTTTTTCTTTAGGTGATGTAGTCGGCAAAGCGCGTCGGTGCTCTACGTGGCCTAGTTGATCTTCTGAGACTCGAGTCGGCTGCTTCTTGTGCCTGGCAAGTGACCTTATGCTGGGACGGGACCACGTCGGGGTCCCTTGATGTTTGACTTGCAATGGGTGGTGCACGTGCAGCTGACTGGTTCAGTAGAGCATCCGATGCAGGCGCCTGTTGTGACGGATGTCGTTCCTTTCGTGATGCGGATGCTGTTGTCAAATCGGGCGCTGTATCTGATGTTGAATGTTGTCTATGCTGTATAGGCGACGGGATTATCGGTGCGACATCCTTGTCATCCAGTGGGTCTAAGTGTTCGGGCGTCCTTTTTAGATGCTGACGATTCCTTCGATAACGCCGGCCTTCATCTGTACAGACTATGTAAGATCTAGGGCCAGCAAGTTTCTCTACTCGGGCTTTCGGAAACCACCCCTTGTCGTTTCTTATTCTGACGACGTCCCCTTCGGAGAGAGGTGTGAGAGGTATGCCTTTGCCGTGATCCTGTGGATGTTTCCGCACTGACGATGTCGAAGCCGATGAGAAGTCTGGAAGTCGTCCCCGAAGCATCCGTCCCATAAGGAGCTGACTTGGTGTGCGTCCGTCTATCAGGGGCGAGATTCGATAATTGAGCAGTGCAACCCAAAACTCCTCGCCAGCGTACTCACTTTTCTTCAAGAGGCGCTTTACGACCTGTACCCCTTTCTCAGCTAGACCATTGGCCCTGGGGAAGTGTGGACTGGATATGGTATGAGTAAAATCGTATTTTACTGCAAACTGTCTAAACTCTCGCGATGTGAACTGTGGTCCTCCATCGGTACAGACTTCAATGGGTATACCGTGGCGAGCAAACATGGTCCCTAGTGTGTCCACTACGACCTGACTTGTTGACTGAGGCAACTGTTCCACTTCTGGGTAGTTGGAGTAGGCACAGTACGCAACCAGGTAACGCTTGCCCCCATGGTCAAATAGGTCGACACCAATTCGCTGCCACGGCCGCGTTGGGATTTCCCTCGATAACAGTGGCTCTGAAGGTTGCCGGTAGGCAAAGTGCTGACATGTGGCACACTTGCTAATGAGTGACTTGATGTCAGCATTCATCCCAGGCCAGTACATCAGAAGGCGTGCTCTGGCTTTGCACTTGC
This sequence comes from Rhipicephalus microplus, assembly GCF_043290135.1. Lineage (NCBI taxonomy): Eukaryota > Metazoa > Arthropoda > Arachnida > Ixodida > Ixodidae > Rhipicephalus > Rhipicephalus microplus. The sequence goes on from NC_134704.1 coordinate 158,371,221, forward strand.
TCATTCCCAAATGGCCTTCATGAAGACGTTGCAGCATGGATCGCCTCAGACTCTTTGGGATTACCACCCTGCTGCCCCGCAAAAGCACTCCATCAACATATGACAGTTCTGACAAACATGGAGCTAGTTCGCCTGAGACTGGTCGTCCTTCCTGGAGTGCCTCCACCACTTGCTTGAGGTATGGGTCCGCCAGGATTGCAGAGGTCAGTTCAGTCTTCGTGTTCTCACTTACGATGCTGGCTAGCACGCGAGTCGCATGGATGCATACGTCTTGTTCGCTTTCTCCGTCACTCGGTTGGGTTCCTGGAATTCGGGACAGTGTGTCCGCCACTAGCAGATGCTTCCCAGGAACATATTGCAATTTGATATCAAAAGGCATTAGCCTCAAGAAATAGCGCTGCAATCGTGGCGGCATTTCACTCAGGTTCTTTTGTGAAATAGCAAGCAAAGGTCGGTGGTCTGTTTCGACTGTCACTGATAACCCCAGTACGAACTCCCGGAAACGCTCACAAGCAAACGTCACGGCCAGCGCTTCCTTTTCAATTTGGGCATATTTTGTTTCAGCCTTTGAGAGCACCCTTGAAGCATAACCCACTGGGCGCCAATCTTGGTCATGGAGTTGAAGAAGAGCAGCACCTACTGCAAAGCTTGATGCATCAGCTGAGAGTTTCGTTTGCTTCAATGGGTCAAAAACTGCGATCACTGGAGCCGATGTCAAAGCCTTAATAAGATCTTTCCATTCTTTGTCATGGTGAACTTCCCATATGAATTCAACATCATTCTTTATCAATGACCTAAGGGCGTCAGTTCTTTTTGAGAGATTAGGTATGAATTTGCCAAAGTAATTCATAATACCTAAAAACCTTTGAACTTCCTGTTTACTCGACGGCTTTTGCATGTTGGCAACGCATTCAATGAGACTAGCATCGGGTTTTATTCCTTCTTTGCTGATACAATCTCCCAGGAATTTAACTTCGGCCTTCGCGAACAGACACTTTTCTTTGTTCAGTGTCAGGCCAGCCTTTCTCGCTGCCATCAGTGCTGCACGCAGGCGTTGATCATGCTGCTCTTTTGATGCACCCCAAATTAAAATATCATCGACATATACGCGTGTGCCCGGCAGGTTTTCAAACACTTCCGTCATTGCCTTCTGAAATACTTCGGGGGCGGACGCGATACCAAATGGCAGGCGCAAAAATCGGTATCTTCCGAACGGCGTGCTAAAGGTGCAGATCTTTGAAGTGTCTTCGTCTAAGGGGATCTGGTGAAACCCGCTATTGGCATCAAGCTTGGTGAACATCACCGCTCCTGCCAGCTCTGCTTCTATTTCTTCACGTGAGGGTAGCTGATAATGCTCGCGTTTAAGGCTTCGATTAATGTACCGCGGGTCTAGGCATATTCGCATGCGGCCATTCTTCTTCATAATAAGAACAAGTGGACTCACCCAGTCTGACGGCTCTTCCATTTTGCATATGATGCCCTGCGAGACCATCCGGGCCAACTCCTGCTTAAGTGGCGCTCGCAGTGCGTGTGGCACTTTCCTCGGCGGCATGATCGTGGGGCGCGCATCATCCTTCATTGCCAGCGAATATGGTCTACGGATGCAGCCCAGACCGTGGAATAACTCCGGGAACTCGGTGACCCAGTCGGTGCTAACGTCACTTCTTGAAGATACATCGTGAACGCGGGAAATCAGCCCGAAACGTTCTGCTGCATTCAATCCGAGTAGGACTTGCTTGCCTCTCTTGACCACAAAAAAACTGATATTCTCTTGCTGCTCTCCTAGACGTAGTGGCAGACTGATAACGCCCAAATGATGTATTTTGCTTCCTTCGTAGTTAGTAAGTACTGTGGTCGATGGCCGCACCATGGTCGGCAAACGCATCCTGCGAAAGTACGAGTACGGCAATATGTTCGCTTGCGCTCCTGTATCCACTTTCAGTTCTGTCGGGTGCCCGGCAAGGTCCCCTGCCACCGTCCAATCCTGATTTTTGGACACGTTTCTGATTTGTACCGTGAGAACTTGAATGTCTTCATCGGTAGCGTCCGAGGACTCCTCCAGTGCATCTTCTGTTGCAGCGACGCCTAACTCATGAACGCCGCGTCTACTCCTGCAGCAAGCTGCAAAATGGTTTCTTTTGTTGCACAGCGTGCACGTTTTTCCAAACGCTGGGCAGCGTCTTGGTCCGTGAATCTTGCCACAGTAGCCACAGCGTCGACGTTGTCCGCTCGTACGAGACTGTCCGGCAGCGTTTGCAATTTTTTCGACTCTCTGCACTTTCGCTTCGCTTTCAAGAGCCCGGTTCTGCGTTGCTGCCAGTTCCGCGGCTTTGCAGATTTCTACAGCTGATTCTAGGGTTAAGTCCTTCTCCTGAAGCAGGCGTGCACGTAGCTTCTTGTCGACGATACCGCACACTATCTGGTCCCTCACCATCGAGTCCCTAAGTTCGCCAAAATTACAAGTCTGTGCTTTCAACTGAATATCGCGCAAAAACTGTTCGAAAGGTTCACCATCCTGTTGTTGCCGACTGCGCAGAACGTACCTCTCGAATGTCTCGTTGCACCGAGGCGTGCAGTAGTCTTCGAAGGCTTTGACGATCGAGTCATAGTCCTCTCGTTGTTCTGCTGATAGAGGTAGGGTGTTAAACACTTCAATTGCCTCTGGGCCCGCGACGTGTAGAAAGATGGCAGCCTTCTGTGCTGGCGTCCGTTTCTTGTTGGTCTCAGTAGCTTTGAAGTAGAGTTCGATTCGTTGGCGGAACTTTTTCCAGTTGTCGGCCGGAGTATTTGTCAGTACAAGTGGCTCGGGTGGTGGTAGGCAGTCCATCTTCAGCGCAGGGTTCGACTGTTACACTTCTGACACCATGTTCTGCTTTACGCGCTCAACAAAGACACAACCACACGAGACGCTAGCTAGCAAGGGACTGTTTATTGATGGCTGCCGCGCCGCGCGCGCGCCCTCTCTCAAGGTGGCCAGGTGAGGTGGAATCATCCCGATTTATTAAGCGGTGGCCCGCCTGGTACAGTTATGGTCACTCTTTCCGGCAATGGACCAAACTCCGGGCTGAAGCCCAACAGGCGGTCGCTGCTGTTGTGAACGGGGTTGCCGATGCGCAGAAGTCTTGCTTGGCTAGATGCGAGGCTGTGTGAGGCCCCCCGATCATGTACCCAGTACTTCTACGAGTGTCACAACGCAGAAAGAGCAGCAGTTGAATGCCGGACAACTCAATTTCATTATACCAGAACATGGCAAACTGATCGATGATGACGATGATGATTCCACAGCCATGGCTTGTAGCCACTCAGGAGGATTGGCCAAGAATTGATGACCTAATTCAGTAAGATTTTTTTAATATTTATTGTCAAAACCATCCACCAGAGAAAAAAAGAGAAAAAAGGAAAAGACACTCTGGGTAGAATGGTAGGAGTGCAATAGTTGTTTGTCACTTGTTCAGACCAGGCAATCATTAATTACCTTGAATAGGAATTAGCGAAATTAAACAATGTTCCTGTTTATATTGAAATATTTTTGCAGGAATAATATTTACGCAATTAAAAGCATAATTCTTTTACTTTCACTAAGGCACTTCAAAACTGCAGAGAAAATGTTGTTTTGGCTGACACCCAGATTGCAAGCAGCAAAGAAAATTATATTTTCTACTGTGAAGTTCAGCCCCCGGCTAGCGAATGGGAGGACTAAAAGTCTCTTTCTGAGGAATTTGTATGGGCGACATGATGAAAATTAGGGCTCTACTGTTTCTGAATTAGAACAAAAGTAGCGTCTTCTTCTTCTTCTATTTTCATGACTCTTACACAATGCAAGGAATTGGCCGAGTGTTGGGCGAATTTTCTTTTTTTGCTTCTTCGCCCTGCTACTCGTATAAGCTACACCTAGGTAATACAGCAAATTTAATACTGAATGATATTATTCAAATGTCTGAAAGCATGAAGAATTCAGCCCAATATTGTTTTAGTCTGACTCATAAATTCCTCTATTGCGTAATAAATATTGGCTTAGCACCTCTTTGCTTTGCTTTGCTTTGCTTCCCATACATGGCACGTACACACTTTGGGGAATCAGCCAAGAATGCAACGCAGAGACTGTTATATTTTCTTTTAGGAAAGCTGAGAAATTTAAAACCAAAAATAAGGAAATAAAATGGCAATAATACGTAAAATATAAATTTAAGTACAAGTTGTTTGCTTCTGAGCCGGTATTCCAGAATACTGTTATACCTTGACAGCAGTAATTTTGAAAACATAAGTTTTACCTTAATGAAATGACAAAAAATTTCAAATACCAGACTAAAATGGTACTCGTTGAGTAGTTATAATGAAACTACACACGACATCAGAGGCATCCTTGTGGCATTATCCCAATCTTGAGGCACCGAAGCCTAAAACATTTTCCTCCGTTAAGGTCAATCCTATTTTTGTAAAAGGAGTAATTAGAAGTCGAGTTCTGATACGAGAACATCTTTCAGAGGACAAAAAGTAATGTGTAATATTTTCCTGCTCTCCGCCGAATTGGCAGAGGAATGATAATCTTAGATCATTTCTGTGCCAGTAAAAGAATAATAGGAGGACACGACATCAAAATCAAGTGATCACCACTTCTGAATGTCAAAATTGGCTCCACTGCGATTTGCATGGATATTTTAGGTGATTATATTCCTTCCACGTCGTTATGGCTTCTATTCTATCCTTATGGACAGCTGATGTTCTAACCCTGATTACGGTGAAGTATTCTTTCACCGAGAGAACCTGAATTATTTGGAGATCTAGCAATGAACGGGCTAAGACGCCGGCCATTTGAATCAATGTTAACCCACAGTGATGTAGGACCCATGCTAAATTCAGGTACTTCAGCTGAGACAGAACTAAAGATTGTAACGTCGTGATGGCATAAGAAGTTTGAGAAGTTGTAAGAGCTGTGAGCTACTAAGAGCGAATCATTCTGAGAGCGAGTCAGAATTTGTTATTGTCCTGTTCTCATTCCTCGGAATTTTTTGCAGTGCCATGATGACATCCATTAGCTCCACCTCAAAAACAGCAGTGAAATCTTGTAGCCTCATGGCAAATAACAAGCCAAGTGATTGGGAGACTACTCCTATACCTGCCCTTTCCTCATTGATGGAAGCATCTCTGGCTATTGTGTTACGTTTATGTGTATGGTGCAGGAAATATGCTAACCTGTTCTCTCAGAATTTACAGGATTGACATTTGGATTGTGGATGAAAGATGTCATCATATTTTGTATTAAGAATATGGTTTAACATATCAGATGCAATTACCTCTGTAATGTTGACATTTATACTTGTCAGTTCCTTTTGTACATAAACTATCTGCGGTGTATGAAAACGAGGCTAATCAGTGAGAAAGAATAAATCTGGGTCACTGATGAAAACGTATTCAGCTCTTCTCATTGGTAAGCTGTAAGAATTAAGAAATGCCTGTACTGGTAACAAGCGAAATTAACAGAGCAATGTAGGCAGACGCGCTTCTTGATGAATAACATTATTGGCTGTAAATCTAGGGAGCTCCAGACACAAGTGCAGAGCTTCCCGCTCCAAGAGAACCAATGCTTAGTTTCGTACTCAGGTCCTCCTAAAAACAAGACACATCCGAGCTCTAATATTGGGCGCATATACATTTTGTAAAACATTAACATGGTGTCTTTCCTCGTCTTTCTGTTCTTCTACTTCTTCACCTCTTCTCATGGCTTTGATCCAACGCAAAGAATTGGAACAGTGTAAGCTGAAAATGTTTTTGGTTTTTTTCCAGAATACAACTTGTTTAGGTAGGAATAGTTATTACAACAAACCTAAAACAAAATATTAGCATAGAAATGTATAAAAGAATGAATAATTTAGTCCGGTATCATTTCAGTCCTACTGATAAACTTCTATATGGTGTAATAAACATCCCTGTGACTGTAGCACAAAATCAAGGTGCCAAAATAAATAACTGATTCGGATACTTCCAAACCCAAGTTTCGACAAGATGGTGCGATGAAAATTCTCCTAAATGACATTTCATGGCGACAAGATAAAGAATAATGAATCTTTCCTCCTCCTCACAAAAGAGATACAGAGGAAACAGCACTCGACTTGCTCTATGCAAGTAAAAGTTGAAAGAGGTAACACGGCAGCGAAGTTTGGTTATAGCTACTTGCATTACTCTTGACCCTGATATCTCACTGCCCCAGGAAAACAAAAGATGCTTGTATTCTAGAGAAGCTGTAATGAAAGGGTCTCATAAGCGTTTTTATTAGAGTTAGCGTGATGAGTTTGGCAATTGTAATATAACCTTTGAGTGATAAAGTAGAAATGATAGGCACCAAAAGCCACGCCCTTGATAAAGAATTGGCACTTTTATTTAAAAAGAAACTTTTTTGTACTGGTACCCATATGAAGTGGAGGCATTGACATTGCGCAGGAAGTAGTATTCCGAGAAGTTCTAGTCGACACGTTTAACCAGATGCGGAGAGAAAAAACACACACTCATGAGCCAGTGATAATTGCTACTACTGTAATTGCACTAGTTAACTTTTTGGATAAAATAAGGCAGTCGTAAAGAAAAAACTCCGCTGAAATTCCGGACAAGATATTCGTATGTCAGCTTTTTCCTCAGTTTTCAATGCATCCGTTCCAATAACCACATTTTTTGGCAGATTATTCAGTTGTTCCTGTAACAGTCCATTCAAAATTCCATGAAGTAATGATTTCGCATGGCTCGGAAAAATATCGTGGTAGACAAGGTCTATGAATTTAGGATGCATCGTCAATGTACGCACAGAACGAATTTGTATATTTATTGAGTCGGGTAATGTTTCTACAAATATTGATCAGAGCTTGCGGAGTCTAGGCAAGTACTCGAAAAGAAATAAATCGGCACTTGACATGAAAATATTTGAGTATGATTAGACAGTGTTTCGTACAAACGGAAGCAATTCTGCAGTGTGAGTAGATTGAATGGGCTTAACAGGGGGGATTTTCTCGCTTCCAAGTATAATACTTCATTTGTCACATATTTAAGAAGGCCTAAGCCCAGCCTTGAAGCCCCTCGCTCTAATAGGACTAGTGGCCGAAGCTTGTATGCTGGCGCACCGGGAAAAAAGAACGCAGCTGAATTCGAATACCAGTCATACGGACATTTTGTAGACCATGAAGCGTCCTTTTCTTTTCATGCCTCATCGGTGGCTGCACAGCCTGTGCAATACAACCATTGCCCATGCTCCTTTTGTAGTGATATTGTTACGCACAAAGGGGACCAGGGCGTATATGGCTGAAGGGTCCGTTTATTTTGGTCGCGAAGAGAAATGCCGGAGTGGCCAACAGGTTCATGATCGCAGTGTCGTCGTCTTCATTCTTCCTCCAGCTTGGGGCAGCCAGTATGTTCTCCCATCTTCGTTTTCTTCCCAGGCTTGCGCAACATTTCTCCCCTCGCAGACGAAGCCCGCCGGACGAGGTATTTGATTCACCTTGGTGTGTACAACTTCAGTCGAGCAACATGGGCTGCTTGGATTTTAGCGGTTCTTCTACCACTTCTAGTGAGGCGAGCTATTGTGTACGTGACTTCAGTGATTTTGTTGAGCACAACAAACGGCCCGTCGTAGGTGGCCAAGAACATATGGCATAACCCGCGTCTTCGTACCGGAGTCCAGAGCCACACTATGTCACCTTGATGGTAAGTTACAGGCCGGGGGCGGACGTCATAGCGTGCCTTTGATTTTTCCTGTGATGCCAAAGTGCGTAGACGAGCAATACGACGCGGCTCTTTTGCAAGGCAGAGGATTTCGGATACTTTGACGTTCTCATGCGCCGAGAATGGCAAAAATGTGTCGAATGTCTGCCGTGGCGGTCGTGCGTACATCAAGAAAAAGGGGCTACAGCCTGTTGTCTCGTGCTTAGCGGTGTTGAACGCGTACGTAATAAATAGTAGCACGTCATCCCAGTTTTTGTGGTCGGATGCCACATACATAAAGAGCATGTTTACAATCGTTCAGTTAGTGCGCTCCGTGAGCCAGTTTGTTTGCGAATGATATGGTGACGAGTGACGAAGGCGGGACTCACTCAATCGAAGCAGCTCTTCTACTATATCTGCCACAAATTGCCGTCCACGATCACTGATGATCATGTGAAGTGAGCCATGTCGGAGAATAAGATGCTGCAGAAGGAACACGGAGACGTCCCTGGCAGTTGCGTTTGGCATAGCCACCGTCTCGCAGTAGCGCGTAAGGTAATCAATGCATACAATTATCCAGCGATCGCCCTTAGCCGACTTTTGAAAAGGGACCATGAGGTCAATGCCCACTTGTTGGAAAGGTGTGCTTGGAGGTGGCGAGGGCTGTAGAAGACCAGCCGGAGCAGTGGATGGGCGTTCGTGGCGTTGACACTGTGTGCAGCTGGCCGCATACACCACGACCAACTGTCACATTCCCGGCCAATGAAAGCGTTCCTTAGCACGGTGAGTAGACGTAGGATCATCGTGCATAACACCTAAAATCGCGGTCTGAAGGCTTTCCGGCACTGCCAGGAGGAAACGTGCGCCAGTGCTGGAAAAGATCTTCTTATACAGGAGTCCGTCGCGTACACAGAAATGGCATGCCGTAGGAGCTGTGCAGAGCGATGATAGCCTGGTGTCTTTTCGCTGTTCATCTTAGAAAGTACTGATGTCTGGAAACTTTGGTGAAACAGAAGCTACGAGGTGGTTGAGGCCATCGGCGTCACAATCTGTAGTGTTCAGTGGCATGCGCGAAAGGCAATCTGCGTCGTTGTGTCGTCGACCACTTTTGTACGAGACTATAAAGTTATACTCTTGGTGCCGAAGTGCCCAGCGCGCTAGGCGGCCGCAAGGGTGCCGAATGTTGACGAGCCAACACAATGAGTGGTGGTCGGTGATGACTGTAAAATGGTGTTCATATAGGCAAGATCGAAACCACTGAATCTCAAATAATACCGCGAGGCATTCTTGTTCTCTGACAGTGCGATTCTGCTCGGGCCTACTCAAGGAGCGACTTGCGTATGCGATCATGTGCTCGTGGTTACCATAACGTTGAAATAAGACGGCACCAATTCCTATGCCACTGGCATTCGTGTGCCAGTGGCACACGGATGCTCTTGGAGCTGATGAGTTGAAGTGTTGTGAAACAGGCCACGACGTCAGGAGAAACTTCAGTTGACGAAAACAGGAGTCGCTCTCCGGAGTCTACTCGAAGGGAATATTCTTCTGGAGCAAACATGTCAGCGGAAGCGCGACATCGGCAAATTTAGGTATAAAGGGGCGAAACATTGACAGAAGAGCCGTTTCCAAACTGTGACTACGATGCTCTTCCGGCACATCTCTAAGCTCGGTCACCAGTAAGGCCTTGTGTTGTCCATTGGCGATGGCTAACTTTATACCATCTGGCCACACCACAGGTTCTGTGGAGCGATTGACAGTCCATAAACCAGTGCGTCGACGTCTGACCGACACCACACGACGAGGTGAAGGAACGATGAAGTCGGGAAGATTTTGTAGCAGACACAGCATGCGAGTTCGGAATTTTTTGAAGGAACAACCTAAAGACGATGCCAATGAGGCTTTGAGAGTAACACCTATGTGCACAGCAGTAGCTTGGAGCTCTTTTGATACTGAGAAGCCGACCGATACAATATGCTGGTGTAATAACGCCGGGGTGCACATTGCAGCCATTGTTGCAACTCTTTGGCGATGGCGATACGGCTATACCCTTTGAATTGGATCGCCTGCGCTCAATGCGGGGCGTAGCCTGAACAAAAAGAAAACAATAAAAGAACCTAATGAACACTCTCACCCTTGAAATAGAAGTGTGTTCACATTCTTCGAAAGAAACGTTACAGTACCTACAGCACTGCCACCATGATCGCACCGCTCGGCGCAATCATGGCGATGGCAATAACTGCGCTGTGTTGGCTCGCAGTAAGTGCAATTAAAAAGATATACCTGCATGCCAAAGAAAACAATGAACCAACATTAAATTTTATTTATTTCTTCTAAACTTTATGTGTTAGTTGTAAGCATAAGTGTTTATATAAAGTGTCAAACCTCCGCTCGTGCGGTTGGCCACGAAGCGCAGCGAGCTAGAATCACGAGAGTTACTGCTGCCCTCATAGAGCTAATACTGATAGAGTTAATACACTGATATAGCGTACATTCACTCCAAAATAAGAATGCAACTTTATTGCTCTTCACCGCACAATGGTGTGCGACGAAAATTCGTCTCCATCGAACAGTATCACCAACACCCGGCTCGCTCAGCTCGTGCTTCGGTCCACTGCTCTGCCACTGCATGGTTCTTTACGCTGTCTTGTCGCTGACAGCTATACCTTCCTTAGACGACCCAGAAACCTCGTCAAGTTTGGTGGAAAGTGCTGTTGATCCCCGTCGCTACACCCTAGAGCAGCGAAGTCAGACTCTTCCGGCCGTCATGACAGATATCGCCAACCCATTGGCGCCTTCACCCCAGTTCATCGCCTGCCTTGGACATTCTCGGCTTAAAACATTTTGAGGTATTCAGCGGTGCAAAAGATACTGACGTGGAAGACAGGCTTGACCACTACGAACTTGGGAGCGCTGATAATAAGTAGGAGAACCCCGGAAAGCTGGGTCACTTCATATTCATTCTTACTGGCATCGCCGAACGTGGTACCAGAACCACATGCCCCACATCTTCACATAGAGTGTCTTCAAGACGTTGTGCTATGAAGTGTTTGATCACCGGGCTTTTCTCAAGCAGCACCCAGAACAGTGCTTGGGCGTCCGCTCACAGAAGACTGGGGAAGGCTTCACCACCTATATTGAGGATGTCATTGATCTTTGTAGCCGTGGAAATGACACTATGTGCGAAGCTGACAAGATCGAGCACACCCTCAAGGGCATTGACGATGGCACACCCTAAATGCTATTGGCTAGGAAACTGAGCAAAGTTTGGGAAGTCGTCACCTTGTGTCAATGCTACGGACGACGAGATTCAGAAGCACACCGCCTTGACTCGCGAGTCACTGTGCAGTGTGGACACAATGCCTGACTATGCGAAGTTCCTTCAACAAGCAGAAGGCTTCTTTCGAGACCAAGTTGCCCAGCAACTTTCCCCAATGCCAATCACACACGCATAGAGCTTCATACAATAATACCTAGAGAGTAATCGGGTGCTGCGATCGTGTACCGCCATGAGAATTATGAGAACGGTAGGCTTCGAATTGGATAGGGTTAGCTAGTGAACTGTCTGGATACCTTTTGCTACAGTTTTAGTTTCGTCCTCCGCGGAGCGCGGGTAGTGGGGTGTGATAAAACTGGCTGAAGCAGCGCCTTTGTTGCTCAAAAAGGCTGACGGCTACTAGATTTTCTGATTAGCTGTGACGTTGGAGCTTTGTGAGTCGCATTTGACAGCTTAAACGAAGCGTCGTCTACACACCACTGCGCCTGGATGTAGCGTCTCATGCTAGTGCAGGGTATTGCCTCGCGTTCATGTTTTTCACGAGCACGTATTGACTTAACTCGTTTAAATCGACTGAAAAGTGGTGATGAAGGTAAGTAGACGAGCAGTCACGCTGCGCTGACTTGATTTTACAACAGAACCATAGGTGCGTTGGGGGCAGACCACTGGGAAATACGTACCTAGCGTCGCAAAAGACGAAACAATAAGCGTTTCTCAATTAATACTGTACTCTTGTTTTTACAAACAGATAATGCGTACTTTTGAGAGAAAAACGAGCACGTTTCTTTTCAAGTTTTTTAAAAATAGTTCATTAAATATTGATGCCAAACATGGAACGCAATGGTAGAGCGATGCATGCCCTGATAGTTAGGTTTGTCCATGTTTCACTTCTACGCAACGGTCACAAAAACTTTCTGCAACAATGTTTGCATACAATTGAATGAAGCAAGTTTCGATTTATTATAACTTGATATCATTTCGTTTTACACTCGGAAAAGAAGCATCGTGAATCTCAAGAATGTTATCCATTCGAAGAAGATTCGAAGCCTGTACTTTCCATCATACCCACGCGGGTACAAGCGCTACTGAAGGAGCCTGCGTAGACACTCGTGCCAGATTTAACTCTAGGTATTATTCTATAAAACTCTATGCACTCCCGAGTTCACCCCGTGCCTAACAGCCCCGCTCTGCACTGTTATTGTGGAAGAGGTTGCCCAAACTCTTCTCCTTGCACACCACGAGCCGCCGTCATCGAGCGCTGTTCACTACTCACGTGCAGCGCAGCCTGTGGCCACTGCTGTCACCTATTCGTAAACCATGCAGCTGTGGCCATGCCCCTCGCTTATGATGATGCTGTGCGTAGGCTTCCGCGATATCCTTACACCGCGTACTCACAGCAAGCGCAATCACCTGCTAATACTGCGCTTGGGCAGCACCAACCATCGCCTATCCATGAAGAATGCCCTATAACCAACCGGTTTGCTACACCCACTTTACTCCAGCATACAACACGCAATATTGCCGGCGTCACCCCCAAGCGTTCGGTGAACATTCCAGGTGGTCACAGCCCGGCCACCAACCATTCGCCAATGCAGGTCGGGCCGTCCGCACCTTTACAATCCCTGCCAACTCTAGCCGGTGACTGCAGCACTACGGCGAGTGGTGGCGCGAACTACTATGAGCACCCGAAAAAATTGTAGGGAAGACAAAGGACAGCCTTGTCGTACAGAACGTAAGACACTAAATCATTTCCCAAGAACTTTGTTGATGATTAGCCGAATTCTGCATACAATATATGCCATTCCAACTGTATCTCGAATTACTTTGCCAACATTGACATAGTCTAACAAAAGAAAAAGAACCTAGTGAGGTACTCGGTCAAATGCTTTTTCTAAATCTATATGGATCATCGCGATGTGATTGTTTGTGGCATCAGAGCACTCCAATACACTTCGTGCTTTGTGAATGTTTGTGAATATAGTGCGTCCTTTGAATTCACATGCCTGGTGGTCGCCTACAATATAAATATTAACTGTCTGCAATCTCCTTGCTAACAGTTTAATTAAAATCTTGAAGTAAATATTTGAGACTGATTGGCCTGTACAATTTCACTTCACGTAATTGAACTGCATCTTCAGTTTTTGGAATTAGGATAATATGAGATAGCAGAAAAGAAAGTGGCAGAATCTCTTTGTCCAAAGTTTCGTTAAAAACCGTTGCTAGGATCAGTGCTAGATCGTGTTTGAATTTCTTATAATCGGCTGTTAACCCGTCAGGTCCTGGGGACTTTCCCAAATGGAGGGCAATGATTGCCTTTGCCACTTTCGTATCAGAAATAGGATATTATAAGCTGTTTTTCCTGCTGCATTAGACCTTTGGCAATAATTTTAAATATTCGTTTTTGAATTCATATAAATTTACTTTACATTTATTAAATTAAGTGGTGTAGTACTCGTTGAAATCCTCCTCTATATATCTATATTCACTTGTAACGTTACCCTTGTATTGAATCTGATGTATAGCATTCGGCTGAGTGTTTCGTTTTTCGATATCGAGCATTCTATCTGGCGGTTTCTCTTCTACGGTCACTTTCTCCGCCCTTGCCCTTATTTTCGCTACGATACTTCTCATCAATTTGTTCCAATTCAGGCTTCTTTGACCTTACATCATTTATGAATAAGCCTGACGTTTTGCTTTCCTCTGCTACCATTTCTTTCAGATTTGAACATAGGGTATTTCTTCTTCACTTTTTCCGTGTTTTATTACACATGAGCGTTCTATAGCTTTCTATTTTATATTCCGTTTAAATTTTTACCATTTCACTCCATATTTTTAGTCTCCATTGTCTATGTTTACCAACGCCCCTCGAACACTTTTCGTAAATACTTCATCTTCCAAGAGATTAGACTTTAGCTTCCACGTGTCACAGTTAAATACTAGTCTACATGTATTTCTTTTACCTATTACAAACGATACTAAGCAGTGATCACTAAATGAAATAGGGAGAACATCGTACTCACTGATAACCGGAACTAATTCCCCTGACACGTAGGCCCTGTCTAGGCACGCATGACTGGAGCCTGGGAAATGCGTATACAGTGCTGGTCCTTTACCAACTTACTCTGCAACATCCTCAAAGTTCAAGTCAGGAAATAGATTCTTTAACGCAACTGTGCTTGAGACGTTAAAATTGAATGTACTTGTTTTATTATCGGCACTGATCACACAATTAAAATCTCCCATTAAAATGACTATGCGATCGCAATCACAATAACCACGAATTTCTTCGAATGTTGCACACCGTTCATCAATTTAGGAGATGCATAAAAACAAATCACTCGCCAATTAGGAGAAACGAAGGCCAAATTTCAAACAAACCTTTCAGATGAATCAGACGTGAAATTTCGAACAGTGGCACCTAAACTATCCCGCACAAAGATCACGCACCCTGCCGACCTACCAACTGCATGACTGACGCTGGCGTTGTAGCGTCCGGTGAAACGTTGCAGTAAGCCTTCGGTCGCGTCCACGGTCTCCACTTTGGTTTCCTGAGCTGCAATAATGACCAGGTCTCGGTCTATGGCTAGTCTGTGGAGTTGAGGAAGCCAGTTCTCGTACGTTGAGCATCGCTGCTTTCACGAACCCGCACAGCGACGTGATCGGTGAGTGGGTCTAGGCTGAGAGCCCTGCACGTTCACTTATTGGGCTTTTGTCGTCCAGGGTGGATCCATGTTGTTCACCTATAGATTGAGCGGACATGGTCGCGTTTGAGTGACAACGACCGTTGTCGGGCATCGTTTCGTTTTTTGTCTCTACTGACCGCCTTCAACTGCACTTCTGACTTCCCTTGTAATTCGTCTACTTGAGTGCCGTCGTGCGAGCCACGATGGCGTTTTGCAGACGCCAATTCTAATTCCATCTTTAGGGTATTCAGAACACCCAGCAAACCCTCATTTTCATTTGTTTCGTCAGCCAAAGAATACTGTGAAGCCAAGTATAGATCAGTCGAGGTGACACTGGTTTGGGACGCCAGTGTTTCAGGGCGCGTTGCTTGCAGCTGCGACGCGGCGTGCATCGCAAGCGCAGAACACGTCTGTTCGCTCGTTGTTGGGTTACAGTCAGTGGCCACTAAATTTTCCATCATCCGCCCGGCTTTCGTGTCTAGGGCTTAAGAAACTTGCTTGCTTTTGTTCAGCACTGGTGCGTCATCCGATGTCGTCTGCTTCGGCTGTGTCGCAGGCAAAGACGCTTGTTAAGACTCCTCCTCATCCATGAGGAGTTCACTCTGTTGAGTCTCTGGTCGTCGCCCTGCAGCTCGTGCGTACGAACGGTTGCACTCGTCCGGCTCATGACCGAAAGAGTGGCATTCGCTGCACCTTGGGACCTTGCACTCGCGTCGCATGTGCCCCGTGCTTCGGCACCGCAAGCACAGAGGAGGTCTTCCCGGCACCACGACCAGTGCCACGCTGCCGCCAATACGCACCTGATGTGGCAGTTGATCCACTGAAACGCCGTCTCGTAGTTGCATACGTATTACACGAGTTGTCGATTCAATTCCTGAAAAATCCTCGAATCTCAATCGGTCATCGGTCACCTCCTTGACGTCGCCGTATTTATAGAAAGCGCGTTGAATAGCGTCTTTTGTAACATCGAATACTAGTCAGTGCAATTTCATCTTAACCTCTTGCAGCGTCGGGTAAACGACGAGACATACCCGGTATTTAACTTCGAGAACGCCTGCGTCTGTCATCGCTTTCTTTGCTTGCTCGCTCTTCATGCTCAGTAACCACTCGTGCGACATCTGATACGCCCCGATGCCACTTGCTGTATGACGCCTAAGTCTTTGAGAGGTTTCCTGAAGTCGTCGATGCGATACGGTCTGCCGCTGACGTCGCAGCGTAGAGTTACTGCTGGACGCATCGCTTCACCCTATGGGAACGAAGGCAGGATAATTCTGTAGTCCTTTGGAACGAGGGGAGACGCTATACCACGGCCGGCGTCTGCCGCTGTCACTGCTCGGGACTAGCTTTCCATCCTGCGTCTGCACCAACCGGCCTTCAGAAGCAGAATGAAGAGCTACCGTAGAGTACCTCCACCAGCGATCAAACGGCAAGCTATTGACATCTACCCCCTACTGCTGTTAGCGGCCATCTCCGAGGGGGGGGGGAGGACATCGTGTTTTCAGCATTATCAGCAAGATGGCGCAGTGAGTGGGTGGCGGCTCCCATGTCTCACACGTACTATGGCTGGCGTAGAGAATGAGGGTGCGTACGCTCGATCGCGCGCCCTTATCTTGCAGTGGGGAGGATTGTACGTCTCGTACGTATTGATGTAGTTGCCGGGCGCGCTA
Organism: Rhipicephalus microplus; assembly: GCF_043290135.1. NCBI lineage: Eukaryota > Metazoa > Arthropoda > Arachnida > Ixodida > Ixodidae > Rhipicephalus > Rhipicephalus microplus. The sequence goes on from NC_134704.1 coordinate 158,387,531, forward strand.
AGAACACTGCAATCGTTGCACATCCCCTGTTTGCGAAAAGGGTGTGCTTTTCAGACAGGGCGAAGTAAAAACTGAGACGCTTATTCGCGTTCCTCTGTACCTGTGAGTACGTTTAGTGCGTCGTTTGTTCATGAGAAACGCAGGGCGCGCTTCTATCAGCTTGTCATCTGGCGCGTGACCTTCCAACTTGTTGCAATCGCGTTAATTGCTTCGCCTTTGCGGCAAAGCTGTGACTTTTTTAGTTTTGTGTGTGGTGCAGTTAGCGCTTCTTCTGTATTGGTGTTGCGTGGTGACTTGTATGATTCCGATAATATTTCCTGCGAATACGGTGATACGTGAATGCTAATTATGCGCGCAAGCGGCAGTGCTGAATGACAAACAACCTGCGTCGATTTGATTATGCACGAGTGATAGTCCTTGTACGTGCGTGTTGTGCAGCGGTTTGTACGTTTGTATGATTGCAGTGTATGATGATACATAAGCGTTAGCTGATTTGTGCAGACGTTAGTTCTTAGTGAGATTGTGTGCGCTGACGCGTTGTACTGATTGATGTCGCATGAGTGCTTATTAGCGGCATGTGGTCACCTTCAAGTGCGATAGGAGCTGATAGCAATCACTTCGCAATCGAATGGATGGCTGCATCATGCTTGATCTGAATTAGTTTGGACCGTGTAGCGATGAGTATATTACCGGTTTCATTAAAGATCGCGAGCAACAAGTTTGTCGCTGCTGCGCAGTGGTGTCCTGCCTAATGCAGATTGAGTTTGGCTCAGACGCCCTGATCGTGATCACTAGTACCTGTGTGACACGGTAGAAATATTATATTTTTTGCACTACTGGCACAGTTACTCCAAGTAGCATAGAGAAAGAAAAACAAACTGTGACTGCTATATCTCATGTCAGAGATCACGCGTGAGTGCTTATATTTACTCGGGCCGTTCAGTTCTGTACACATTTGTGACCTTTACCTGATTGGATGCTGGTTGCATCAGTTCATGACAATGCAAGAAAAGCGGTCTACTACATATACAAAGTCACTGTGTCAAAAACTGTGCAGCAAAGTTGCATCTTACCTAGGCAAGTCGCTAGAACAATTGCAAGAAGCACATGTTTATGTTCGGTCTTGCAAACAAGCTTATTCTCACGCTGTTGGCACAATTGTTTGCTGGGGTTCTGCTGACATGAGCCACAGTGGGCCACAACACTATACATATATTGTATGATGGATGTGTGAAATGGTTACTTGTAAATTTCAATATTTTTAGGAAGCAAGTGCTTTGGCATATCCATTTTTCTAAACACCTAGATCTGAAGCCCGTCCTACTGCGAAGGTGTATTTTAATATGTTAATGGCACAATAATGTTGTGAACATCGTAGAACCTTTTATGGCGCAGAATGCGCCATATTTCAATCGGCGCATCTTCTTTTGATGATGTAGTTGTAATTTATCTGGGGCGACATATCTTAGTTATAGTCTTTTTGCTTTTTCCCACATTATAACGCAAATTATTTCTTCAGCGAACACATACAATATTGAAAGGACCAGGGCAGTTGAGGGCTTGACCCTTCAATGTTGCAGTACCATATAACAATTTTCCAGTGCATATGAAAGTTGCTTGGCATATCTAATTCTAGTGCCGCAACGGTTGTCTTTGCAAGATTTTCATTGTGAAAACACGTTCACATGACTGACAATGGCTGGTTCAGTAGCTATTAAAGATCTCCTGAATGGTTCTCTATGTCTACTGATTATAGCACAGTATTTGCCCAAAATTTGCTGTCTTTAGCTTCGGTGCTGCAAGCCAGTTATTTGCAGTTATTAAAACCTGGGAGCGCCTGATCACCACATTTTTTGTAGTCATCATCGTGTGCATAGATTTTGTATTTGCATAGGTTCCTATGCTCGCAGGCCCATGAGCAGGGCAGTATGGACCTACGTTGCCAGCCATCAAGATCATAATAAAAGTATTTGACGTATCTCTTTAAAGAGCGCAGCCGTGCACTGCAAGCTCGAAATATGTGCACCTCCAACAAAACGGAACTTTGTCTGGTTAGAATTAGTTGCTGAGGTAACAGTACTTGTAATCTTGAGATGCTTTATCATCCCCCTAGGAGGCCTTCATCACTAAGAACAAAATGATTCCTTAGCAGAAAAGCCAAGGCGAGGCTTCACTTGATTGCGATTTAAAAAAGCCCTTTGCTAGTTTTTGGCAGTAGGGCTCAAATAGTCTTCTCCATCACACAGGATAGATAATTGTTTTTCTAGGTCCTGAGCATTTTTGCTGACCTGTGTCAGTGTTATTCTAAGCGCTGTTTTTACACTTTTTATAGCTTCTTTTCTATCCGTTCATAACAAACTGCTAAGAGTAATACCTGAACGCTATATCTAGAAACTCAAATACTTTTAAACTGAAGATAGTCGCAACTTGTTCATATTTCCTTTGGAGTGTCAGAATGGTGTTTTAACTTATAAGGTAACTCCACTGTAATGAATGAAATATTTGTCGTCTGACTGAACAGTTCCTGCTTCAATTGCCACGCATTAGGATAGGTTATCAAACACATTACAAATAATATACTGACGAACGCCTTAACATTTAGTAAACACACCAGTTGTTTGATTGAACTGTAACATCTCATGAAGGGGATAACGTATCACTGAGTAAAAGCTTGCTACTGACCTCCTTAGTGATAGAACATGTTTAAATGAAGTGGTTAATATGGAGTTTCTACTTCGTTGTGTGTACATAGAGTACCACCATATTTATCCTGTTTCTTATGCCTGTGAATTTCATTATTGACACTTGAACAAGTCAGAAGTAGTAATAATAGTGCCTATCTTGTCATATTTCACTCCGAATTGCATTGTGCCCCATGCTAGATGCCAAAACAGATTAGCAGGTCATACCTCCCATTCACCACAAGCACGTTTCTTTTTAAACCATAGTTTAAAACAGTAACATGAATCAGTTTTCTACTGTAAAGCATATCAGCAATACTGGTTGTTTGAACAGGACTCTATACCATCGGTCACAATAACATGCCTTTTTGGTGTACATCTGTGCGGTTTTAAGAACCATGGGAGTCAATGCAGATGTTTTTTATTTAAACATAAAGTAGGACATCAAAGTCTACCCTTCCATTATGCCGCATGGACAGAAGAAACTGGAACAGCGCAGTTCTGCACGAGATTAAATGATCGATTGCCAACCATAGTGGTCGCATTATAGTGGGTGCAATATGTACTAGTGTAATGCGCTTCAATACTGGAGGAGAAATGACGAGGAAAGACTGGGAAGTTAACGAAGCTTTGGCTCAGTTAGATACCCTACACTTGGGGCGGAGAAAAGAGGAACGATAGAAATATAAAAGATGTAGAAAAAAGTAATAAAGAGATGGATAAGTATTCAAGTAATTTGGGATTCAGTTTGAGGTCAAAATAATTTGGCAATCATTTGCTTCAGTGCATCTCATAATGAGGTTATAGTTTCGCAACGCAAAACCGTACATTTGGCTTTAATTATTCTTTAAAGCAGCATGGGTACTCAGTGCTTGCATTGGTGCACAGTGCTCACGAAACCCTGCTCTCAGTTATTCTCGTGTGGTTGTCTGGTTCATCAAAATTTTTATGACATTATTTAGCAAAGCGGCTTTTGAGGCCCTTGCTGATGGGTCTGTCCCCCTTTCTTTTTGTCAAATTTTTAATATTTAAAAGGCATTTATACCAGTGAACATATACAGCCAAGTAGGTTTAACTGCATAGGAAGATGTTTGAAAGAATTTGTTATGTGTTGAAGTTGGCTCATATTTATGCACCTTGCAAATCAACAGCACCATTCCTCCGTCTTCATTATGCAAAACTTTTGACCAGAAATCATGCAGCTATACCGTAAGAGAAACAATTGTTCAAGACAAATAGAAATAATAATAGTGTTACTTGAACAAAAATGCAACGTTTGCAATCCTTGAAAAAGTTGCTTGAGATTTACAAAACACCCCGAGAATCAATATCAATTCTGTGCAACTAGAGGCAAATGCTGGTCTAAAAAAGGTGAATAATAAATTCGAATGAGGCAGCAAGAAACATTAATGTCACTGAGAATTATTACAAATTATCTTATGCAAGATTGCAAGAAAATAAGCAGCTGCAGTTATATGCGCAAGCAGTACCAACAAAACGTTTACCTTGAGGGTAAAGTGTGAATTCTAGCCATGGCCGTACACCTTTTTGATGCAGAAAAATTACAGGAATAACGAAAGTGACCAGATGCTGGATGATGAAGTCAAAAAATATATTTTATTAGCAGTTTTGAAAATACTTGAACAAAGCTTTTCGCCTTTTGAACCTTTTCAATTATGTTCATGCTTAGCTCGTTGTGCACTTGCTTGTAGTGCAGATTCATTTCCACTATTGTCACTCTTCCTCCTTTGAAGCCCCTGGCACTAAGTACCCCTACCTGTAACAGACATGGCAAAATACGCCACCTCCACCTTTATTCCTGTACAGTTCAACCAGCAGCTTATCTTCCCACTCCTAAAGGTGGAGGCGAGTAAGCTTTGCATGCATTAACTTCACTGCATGACTCCGACACATCACCCCAAAGCACAAGCACTCACAAGAAACCGTGATGTGCTTCCACTTTGTTCGGACAATAGACACTTTTTTGTTTCTGTATTGTGCATTGCAGTAAAGTGATTGTGCGAAGACAACCCTTACCGGTTGAGCAGCTGAATGAGTGGCAGGCGTTACTTGGTTGAAGGAGCAGTCACATTCCATGGGCCTCTTGTGCAGCCCTGGCAAGGCTATGAAAATAGCAAACGCTAGTGTCTCCAATCTGATTTTGATCTTGGGTGAGCACTGTAACACAAGTGCCCCTTTTTACTTTATACGAGATGTGAAATGTTATCGATGTCTGACAAATTTTCGACGAACGTGCAAAGCAAGCGTAGAACTCTCGCAATAGATCGTGCGGCCTTTGTTTGTTTACGTCAGGAAGCGTTGGATTTATGTCGGCGCCATGGAGAGAAGCTTCGACATTGTCGGTTGCTTCGCAAGCAAAGCACCCCGCCACATTAATTACTGGGTTGCAATAGGTGATGACAATAAACAGCATATCTAGACAAAAACTTATTCACACCTTGCGAGTACCACTTATTGATGCCTAAAAACAAGTGAGCAGACCCCTTCAACCTTCTTGAAGATTCACAATGTTTACAAAGATGAATTACTCAACATACACATGCCGTGCAGACGTCTACTATAAAACAATATACGCCTACTGAGCCATTATCAGAACTTTTAGAATCATTGTTTATTCAGCATATTCTACCCTCGATCCTTTGTTCAAGATACACTTCCTTTCGTTCGAATAATAGATTCAGCTACTAATCAAACGCAAACACTCTCTGATCAGGCCACCCTAAAAACAATAAACGTCTGCTTCTTGTTTATGAATATTCTGAGCATTATTTTTGCCTTCCATCTTGTCATATTTACATACTCATCATTACCACTACAGTTTGGGTTGTGGGACTCATACTTAAAATAATAAAGAAGTCTTGAGGGTCTTGTACGTTGTCTTACAATATATTCATAACTGAAGAGATTGAAAAAGTATAGTCACTCTTAATCCGCATAATCCTGAAGCTTGCTTCTCGTTACTAAAATTAGTCCTCGAATCTAAATTTTTTCATTCTATTCATCCGAAATGTTTTTTGCCACAAGTATCGGAACTCCTTTTGCACCAACACTTTTATGGCATCTTTAAAAATCAGAGCTTTTGAAATAGACTTCAGTAACACTTTCTACCTATATGTGCTACACAGATGGCAATATTGCGATACGTTCACGCATAATAAATATATTATTTAGCTTTTAACGCCACAAAACTGCAATATAGATATGAGGGCTGTGAAGTGGAGGGCTCTAGAAATATTGATCATCTGGTGTCCTGGCATCGCACAGTTCACTAGCCTCTAGCAGTTCACCTCTATCGAAATGTGATCGCAGCGACCGGGATCGAGCCTGCCATTTCCAGCTCGGCAACTGTGCACGTAACTGCAACATCACCGTAGTAGACATGTGAACATGGCATAAATGCACTAAGTTAATTTACTGGCAACAAGTTTTACCCTAGTAGTACAATTACCAAGCAACATTCTTTCAGCGCAATTACTTGCTAGATATGATAACATCTATTGAAACATTGAAACCAAAGGTTATGTTCTACGCATTTATATGTGACGAATGAGTCATGTCTTATTGCGTAATGAGGACACTTATTTTGCCAGTGAAACTGATGCGGCAAACAAGCAGATGCACAATGTTGGCGCTCACTGTGGGGGGTGTGCGTTGATTCTCTAGGGAGCTATGGTCACGTAGAATGAAGCTCTCGATGCATGAGCTGCTGCTTTTACGAGTGTTGGAAGCATCTCTGTCGACAGTCGTCCGCTTGAAGCGCAGCAGTGAGCCACTTGGCCGGGGTGGTGAGCGTCAATCCAGGGAGGCGCCTTTCGATCTCAGGTACACCGTCGGTCAATGCTGATACTATGTGAACATCCTTCAAGTCAGCGAGTCGAACAAGGCACATCTTCTCTTCCGAGTAGTGCCTGATGCGCTGTTGTCTTTTGAGACTGTAGTGTATATATTGGCAGAAAGGGCCGCCGACAGGTGCAGAAAAACGTGCTATAATGCTTGTTTGATGCCTTCTCATGTATCTTTTGCGTCGAAAATGTCCGTTAAGTACCAGTGGCATGCCTCACCTTCCATTCACTTGCTGGTGCAGTCGATGCGATCTCGTTCGAACCAGCAAGCTTTGCTCGCCTTTTTTTCGAAGAGGTACAAACACTTGTCCACAGGGACGTCGTCTTCAGCTCCGATGTATTTCGGCAGGCTGCTGCACACATGATATTGATCAAACATGATATTTCTTGGTGCACACATAATATTGCTGCGGTAGATCCTGTTGACCTAATGTAGCGGATGAGACATGGCGCCAGTCAGAACAGAAGCTGATTCTAGCTCTTCTTCCTCATCTTCCTTTCCCACACATACACACACACACACACACACTTATATATATATATATATATATATATATATATATATATATATATATATATATATATATATATATATACATTGCTGCTTCTTCTTCGCTCTCGCCTTTTGCCACCAACACAGCGTGGCATTACCCTGTCCCCAAAAGAAAAAAAAGAAGAAGCATCGCGTGAATGCCACGGCTCCGAAAAACAACGAAAGGTAGTCAGAAATGTCTGTGTCCTTTGAAAAGAAAAAAGGATGAGATGAAAAATAAAGAAGCAAGAAAGTAATGCACATTTGTCTTGAAGGCTATTGCCACATAACAAGTTCTTGACCTGAAGTCAACGCGAATAGTACGGCTTCATCCTGGAGACGTGAACCACATCCGAGGAGCGCGGTCTGCGAGAACAGTGTGACGTGTCTGCTGGGACAACTTCGTAGTTTACTTCGCCGAGGCGATGAAGAACTCGGTAGGGTCCGAAGTACCGACATAACAGTTTTTCTGATCGTCCCCGTTGACGTATAGGAGTCTAAACTCAGACTAGGTCACCGGGTTCGTATATTACTTCTCTGTGGTGGGTGTTGTATCGGCGACTATCTTGATTTTGCCGCGATAAAAGCCGAAAGCGCGCCAGCTGCCGGGCGTCTTCGGCACGCTGAACAAATACATCTGCGTTCGGGGTAATCGTGTCCGGTAGAGTTGGTTGCGGCATGGTGTCAAGCATTGTGATGACGTCGCAGCCGTAAACCAGACGAAAAGGAGCAATGCCGGTGGTTTCCTGCAAAGCCGTATTGTAGGCTAATGTTATATACGGGAGGATTTCATCCCAATTCTTCTGATCCTTGGCGACATACATTGAAAGCATATCTGCAATAATTTTCTTAAGGCGTTCGGTTAACCCGTTAGTCTGCGGGTGGTACGCAGTGGCTAATCAGTTGTCGTGCCGCTCAGCAACAGGATCTGTCGGAGCAACTGTGCCGTAAAAGCAGTACCACGATCTGTGATGACGACAGCAGGAGCACCGTGGCGGAGAACGATGTTCTTGATGAAAAAGTCAGCCACCTCGGAAGCAGTTGCTTGCTTGGCGGCTTGTGTTTCGCAGTATCTGGTCAAGTAGTCGGTGGCAACCACAATCTAGCGGTTACCAGCCGTAGACTTCGGAAATGGGCCGAGTAAATCCATCCCGACCTTTTCAAAAGGTGCGTGAGGGGGTCGCAAAGGCTGAAGCAGACCGACTGGTATCGTCGTTGGAGTTTTGCGGCTCTGACAGGCTGTGAATATGTTGACGTACTGCCGGGTGGTTTTCGTAAGTTTCCGCCAATAGTATTTGTTTTTGATGTGCGCCAGAGTACGCGCGAAGCCAAGATGCCCTGACGATGGCTCGTCGTGACAAGCACGCAAAATATCATCGCGGAGAGCAGCAGGAACGACGAGGAGGTAAACAGTTTTCGTTGATTGAAAGCTGCGCTTGTAGAGGATGCCTTGGCGTAGACAGGAAGATGACAAATCACGCAAGAACTGACGTGGGGGTTGTGGGCGACGTCCCTCAAGGTATTCGATCAGTGGTTGTAATTCTAAGTTTTCGCGTTGCTGCTCAGCCACGTTTAATGATGTGAGAATAGCAAGGTAGCTGAAGTCTTCATCATTGCCTTCTTCAGTGACCTCGACGGGTGTGCGGGAAAGACAGTCAGCGTCGGTGTGTTTCTGACCAAACTTGTAAACCATCGTTATATCGAATTCTTGTAACCGAAGGCTCCATCTTGCGAGACGGCCCGAAGGATCTTTCAGATTCGCTAGCCAGCAGAGAGAGTGGTGGTCACTGACGATTTAGAAGGGGCGTCCGTACGAATAGGGCCTGAGTTTTGTTATGGCCCATACAACCGCCAGACATTCTTTTTAATTCGTCGAGCAGTTCTTCTCCGCAGATGACAACGTGCGCTTAGCGTAGGTTATCACGCGTTCGACGCCATCTTGATATTGCACGAGAATAGCTCCGAGGCCAAGCTTGCTCGCGTCAGTGCGGACTTCTGTGTCTGCTTCAGTGTCGAAGTGACTTAGGATCGGTGGCGTTTCTAGGCGTTGTTGAAGATCGTGGAAAGCGCCGGATTGTTTGGGGCCCCAGACGAAGGCGACGTCATCCTTGACGAGTTGTTGTAAAGGGTCGGCGATTTTCGAAAAGTTCGGCACAAAGCGGTGGTACTAAGCACAAAGTCCCAGAAAGCGGCGTACATCAAGCTTTGTTTTCGGTATCGGGAACAAAGCAACTGCCATAGCCTTGTCAGGATCGGGGCGAACACCACTGCTGCTGACAATGTGGCCAAGGAATTTCACTTCCTCATAAATAAATTAACACTTTTCCGGTTTCAAAGAGAGGCCAGCTGTGCGAATAGCCAGAAGAACCTCCTCAAGCCGCTCAATGTGCTGTTCAAAAGTCGTAGAAAAAACGACTACGTCGTCTAAATACACTAAACGAGAGTACCTCTTCAAGCCACATAAAACTTTGTCCATCATTCGTCGGAACGTGGCTGGAGCGGGGCACAGGCCAAAAGGGAGAACTTTAATTTCATAGAGACCGTCCGGTGTAATAAACGCTGTTCTTTCTCGGTCCCGTTCATCTACTTCAATCTGCGAATATCCGCTATGGAGATCCATGGAAGAAAAGTAACGGGCGTGTCGCAGGCGATCCAAGGAGTCATCCATACGAGGAAGAGGATATAGGTCTTTTTTCGTTATCTTGTTCAGTTTGCGGTAGTCGACGCATAATCGTAATGAACCATCTTTCTCTTTAACCAGAACAACTGGTGACGCCCAAGGACTAGTCGATGGTTGAGTTACGTCGTCGTCGAGCATTTGTTTCACTTGATGACGGATAGCATCTTGCTCCTTCTGTGACACGCGGTAAGCATGTAGGCGCACGGGTTGCACGTTGGGCTCAGTGATAATTCTGTGCTTCATTAGAGCAGTCTGCCGGACTTTCGAAGTAGTGGCAAAACAGTCACTAAAGGATGAGAGGAGACGGAGGAGCCTTGCCTTCTTAGGTTCTTCCAACTGGCGATTGACGCTGAGGCGACTAGTTACGTCAGTATCGCAGCTGTTCTCAGTCGAGATGGTCGTAATCAAAGGGAAGGCGTCCAAATCATCCAATGCCTCCAAGTAAGCTATTGTTGTGCGTTTCGCAAAATGCCTGTGTTTGCCACCGAAATTCGTAACTAAAACCATAATCTGGCCATTTCGCAGTTGAACGAAACCTCGAGCAATGGCCACTTCCCGATCAAGCAATAACGTGAGGTTACTTTCGGCGATGCCCGTAATTGACTGCTCTCGTTGACACTCAACAAGCATGAAGATACTACTGCGAGGTGGCAACGTGACGCAATCATCGACTACGCGTAAGGTTACGCCACGATGTTCGTTCTCGATGTCGGAATCTGGAGAAACACAGCTAGCAAAACTGACAAACAAATCACGCAGATTACTTATCGCTCCATACTCTTGCAGAAAATTCATGCCCAAAATGACCGGCCGAGAACAATTGGGCAGTACAAGGAATGATGCTACAAAAGCCGACGCACAAATCTCAAGCCTGGCGGTGCACCTTCCTATAGGGGATATGAGGTGTCCTCCAGCGGTGATTAGTTGAGGGCCGTCCCATGTTGTCAGCACCTTGCGTAGACGGGTGGCCAATGAAGAACTCAGCACCGAGTAATCAGCTCCCATGTCGACAAGCGCAGTCACCGGATAACAGTCGACGGAAACGGTAATGGCAGCGGACGTTCTGTTGGTGGATTCACAAACAGGCTTTAACGGCACGTCGTAAGGCAGTGGCGGAGGGTATTTGTCGGTTCGCGTGACAGGGGCCTCACCTCCGGAGGTCGCCGTTTTCAGTTTTCCCGGCATGGGCTTGCGCCACTGACACCAGGGGACCCAAAGGCGGGTCGGGCCCTGTGCGTTGATGTGGACGGACGGGGTGATGGTGACCGTAACTGTCGTCGCGGCGGGACAGGAGCGTGATGACTACCGTCCAAATAATCCGCAATTTCTTGTGGGCGCTCACCATAGCGTGGACAACGCGCATCTGGGTGGAATCCGCGTAGGCCTATTCGTCGGTAGTAACAGTCGCGGTACATGTGTCCAACTTCGACACAATGGTAGCACAAAGGACGATTGTCGGGTGCACGCCAGACGGTGGACTTCCGCGGGCCAGGACGAAAATCTGCCTGAGAAGGCAGGCGATGGGCTGGACATGGAAAGCGTCTGGGGGTCCCAGTAGGTTGATGAGCAAAACGTGCCGTCGACGGCGTAGAGGCGCGTAGGGCATCCGCGTATGAAAGCGTGGGAGGTTCGACTTGCGATGGTGGTGAGGAGTGAATGAACTGCCTGATTTCGTTACGAACGACGTCCGTAAGAGCAGCGCTTCTGGGAGGGGGCACTGCATGAAATTTCCGAAGTTCGCGTACAACTTGCCGTATGAGTTCTGTGAGAACCTCCCTGTTATCACCTCCTGGTACAAGCGAGCACGCAGCGGACATGGCCGCCTGACGCTCATACTGCGACACCCGCTGCCGAAGCATGCGCTCAATAGTTGTGGCCTCACGTATGAACTCGGACACAGTAATAGGAGGGTTGCGCACAAGGCCCGCGAAAAGTTGCTCCTTTACGCCTCGCATTAGCAGGCGCACTTTCTTGTCTTCTGGCATGTGGGGGTCAGCCCGTAGAAACAATCGCGACATTTTTTGGAAAAACATGGCGACACTCTTGTTCGGCATTTGAAATCGCGAAGAAAGTGCGTGCTCCGCTCTTTCTTTCCGTTCGGGGTTACTGAACGCCTCGCGAAGCTGCCGATGGAATTCCTGCCAACTTGTGAATGAAGTTTAGTGGTTTTCATACCACACTCTTGCCGCGTCTAAAAGGGAGATATACACGTTCTTCAACTTACGGCGATTGTTCCAGTCATTGATGGCAGCGACCCGGTCGAAATGGTCAAGCCAGTCTTCGACATCATCACTGGCATCACCATGGAATGGAACGGGTGTGCGAGGCGTGTTTATGACACAGGGTACGCTAGCGTGTGGATCATGCTCGGTTTAGGTTGCGGATGTGGCAAACATTGTCCTCACGGAACTTGCCAAAGGGCCGTACTGTGGTGGTAGTCCTTGAAGGCGGTGGCTGCTTCGATAGATTTCAGCAGACCCTGGTGCACTGGCGGTGGTTGCTTCTGGTTCAAGACCAGGAGGCATAGGACATTGCAGTACAGTACCCAGCACGTCCACCAGTCAGTCACGAGAGGAAGCGATAGGCAGGAACTCGAAGTGGAGGACTGTTTACTCAGCCACAGCTGCTATTCACTTCTTCGCTCTCGTCTTCTGCCTCAGACAGCGTGGCAATATATATATATGGTTTTAAAAGAAGGAAATACAAGAAAAGTGCCAACCCGTAACTGTCTCTCCTTACGTGGACACCGCAACAGGTCGGCACAGAAATGGGGTATGGCGAATAAAAGATAAGAGAAGGATAAGATTGGAGAAGAGAGAAAAAAGAGGTCAGGGTCATTCGATCTGCTTCCCGCGATGGCCTCATGACCCTCCAAGCCCCACGCGCGACCGATGAGGAAAGCTCTCAAGAAGGCCGGAGATGTAGTCGTCGGAGAAGTATCGTCAGAGAGGTATCGTCGCTGCAGAAAGGTAGACCAATGGACCGGTAGGACGCAATGTAGAGATCACCTGAAGCACTCCCCAAAGCGCATAACCTCTTCACTGGAAAAATTGAGGTCTGTAGCACTCAATAATAGGAGTCCATTAGACCTCAATGGGGATGCACGAAAGTTACTCTAGGTCACAAGCGCTCAAAGAGCGCAAAGATTTCGAAGGTGACGGGGCTAGCGTGCGCGCGCTTGACCAGGCATGCGTGCGCACGGGGAAAGACAATTACATTAACAGTGGCGGTGGAGAGTCTCGGTTTGCTGTAACCACCGAAGAGCAATCTGCGCGCATCGGAATACTTCACAAACTCAAAGATAGTGTGATGGAGTGTTTCGGGCTGCCAGCAATGACAGCGGTTAGGGTCTCCCCGTCCCGTCTGTATGTGTGCCTGTTCCGCGGTACCGTAGCAGCATATGTGCAGGAGGAGGAGAAAAGAACGCTTCGCTCTCGAAAATCAGGTTCTCGGGAGTGTACGTGGTGGCTTCCTTACCGCAACTCGTGAATCCGGGTGGCGAGCAGTGACGGAGCGCCGTGTGCGAAGCTGCGCAACGTCGAACGGGCACACTGCAGCAGTCAGAGAGGTTCCGGGAGAGTGCGCATCCTTGGCGAGCTGGAAACATTCGTGGGAGTGGCGAAGCGTTTAGTATGGGTCTGTAGCGAGAACAATGGATGGGTCTGTAGCGAGAACAAGAATATAAATATTTGGGTGTTACAATTACCTCAAGCCTCAACTGGACAACCCATATAGTAAATACATGCTCTTCCGCACGTAAAAAACTAGGGTTTCTAAAGCACCTATTAGCTAATGCCCCCAGTTCCTTATAGCTTAAAGCTTACAAAACAATGGTAAGGCCTTCCTTGGAGTACGCCTCCGTAGTATGGGACCCTCACACAAAAAACAATATACAAAAGATAGAAAAAATTCAGCGCCTGGCAGCCCGTTTTATTTACAGTAGGTATAGACGCCGCGATTCCCCCTGTCCGATGTTGCAGTTGGCAAATCTTGAACCTCTTGAGGACAGACGACGAGCTGCTTGACTTAACTTACTCCGTCTAATATATTTTTCTAAACTCGAAATAAAGCCAGAAAACTACATGGTAAATGATTCTTCCAGGCCTTCCCGTCACAAACACAGCTGTAGCATCAAGCCCAATTTTGCAAGAACTAATTTATACAAACACTCTTTTTTCCCGAAATCAATCTCTAAGTGGAATTCGTTGCCCCGAAACGCTACTCCTCTTTCTTTTTCACCATGAAATGCGCCTTGTGTTTCCTGGCTTTCACAATACTTGTTTGATTTAACAATTTGTTGTGTGCCTAAGAGTGTGGTGCTTTGCTTATGGATTGTGTTGCAGTGGGTGTACTCAGCCCTCTGGAAACGAGTATAATTTGATGGTGATTGCTATGTTTTTCTTACATTTCATGTATACCAGTATCAATTTTGTTGTAACTTTGTTGTACTTTTATTTTACCTCTGAACTTGCTGTACCTTTCCTTCTTGGACCTTAAATGGTTCGCAGTATCTGATAAATAAAAAAAAATAAAACAATGACAATGCTCACCAGTTAAGTTAAACAACTCAAAAGAGACATTTGTTAAAAGAAATGAGTCGCACAACACTCTGAACAAGGTCTACAATGAAGCTTGCAAATTAGGAAATATGCATTTTCTGAAGATACCCCGTAGCACAGCGTAACCACCTGCTAGCTTTTACAATCAAATACCTAAATGCACTTTAAAACCTAAATTTCTTTTGTAAGCATAATCTAACATAAAGAAGCAATGAACACCTCAAAAAGCATTTACCAAAGCGCCAAAGGCCATGCATTCTTGCAATATTAATTTTAAGGGCATCTTATCGTATGCAAAATCAAACCCTCAATTTTTAACACATAGGTTTCGTACAAGATGCAAAACCTGAAAGCAGCTTCAAGATTAGGTGAGAAATAAAAGCACCAGAAGTGTTTATGTACATGATAAAAATGAAGGTTTAACTTCACAAATTTAAACAATAAGCAATATTGCCACCATTGATGAACGAGCCACTGTGGCTCATACGCGTTTTTGGGCGCGAAGAAGAAGAGAACATCTTCGTTGCTCTGGTTCAAGTGAACTCCTGGCTGCAGGTCTTGTTTTGTTCGTGGCATTACTGGTGGAGACGCTGGGTACGTGTACTTCGGCTGTGTCGGCCATCGTGGAGACAGCTACATCTTCCAGAGCAAGAATCAGCCGCCGCCTGCGTGGGTTACCCTCTGAATTTGGTCCCTTGGCATCGACACCCAGAAAGATGGCAACTGCGATGACAAGCCAGGCGGTCCAAACCAGTGATGGCCATGATTCGCTTCTCGCCCATGTTTTTCACGTGCCACAGACACCAAAGCCGTTCCATGGAAACATCTTCGAGGATGTTGATGACTGGCTAGACCACTTTGAACGGGCTGCCAGTATCAACGAATGGGACGATGTTCGCAAGCTGCGCCGAGTTTATTTCTACTTGGAGGATTCTGCGAAGACGCGGTACGAGAACCACGAGGGCTCCTTTGCAACATGGCAAGAGTTTAGCCGACAGCTCCGTGACGCCTATCGCAACACCGAAAGGAAGGAGAGGGCCGAACAAGCCATATCCAGCAGAAACCAACGGCCGAACGAACGTGTATCCATGTTTGTCGAGGACATGCTTCGACTCTTCAAGCGCGCGGACCCTGCCATGCCTGAGGAAAAGAAGGTGCGCCATTTGATGCGCGGAGTAAAAGAACAGCTTTTCGCTGGGCTCGTGCGCAATCCACCGACGACAGTCGCCCAGTTCATCAGTGAGGCAGCTACGATGGAACGTACGCTGCAGCAGCGGTCGTCACAATACGAACGCCAGATCCCGGCCACCACATGCTCTATCGGCTCTGACAGCGAGAGACAGACCCTCGCAGACTTCATTCGAAGTATCGTTCGGGACGAATTGCGACAGCTGCAGGCAGTGGGATCCCATCCGCCCGTGTCAGCCCTCGCGGATGTAATCAGACAAGAAGTCCGGCAGGCCGTCACACCCCTAGCCCCAATCGCACCGCTGATTCCCGAGGCCCCAGTCCTGACATACGCAGCGGCATTGCGATCCTCTGCGCCACCGGCTACAGATACTGCTATGCGGCCAAGGTACCAGGCTGTGCAGCCATTTCACGACACTGCTTCAAGCCCACCTCTCGGCTCAAGGTTTTCGAGCCCACCCACCTATCCGCCGTCCATCTCAAGACAAAGTGGTAGCAAGGCAAGCACGTGGTGCACCTCGGATAACCGTCCGCTCTGCTATCACTGTGGCGAAGCGGGTCACGTATACCGGAACTGTCAATACCGGCAACTAGGTCTCCGCGGCTTCCACCCTGATGCTCGATGCCCGCGCTACGGTGAGCGCCCCCGCGAAATTGAAGCCTATCTCACGGGCCAACGTACTCCTTCGACTATTCGGCACCACCAGTCGAGATCACCATCGCCTCGCCGGTCTACGTCACCCAGTTTGCCCTCATCGTCTTCCGCTCCTTTCAGGAGCCGGTCACCAAGTACCCGCAGGGGAAACTAGGAACGGCGACTTCTGGGGGTGAAGTCGCGGCCCGGCGAACTGTAAAAGACCCTCCTTCGACGCAACGACCAGACGAGGGCGATTCCGGTTTTGCAGTGTTCTCCGACAGCAAAAAGATTGTTTCTGCCGAAATTGCCGTCTTCGTCGACAATCATGCTGTTAACGCCCTCATCGACACCGGTGCCGACTATTCCGTAATGAGCGCAACACTGGCATCTGAACTGAGGAAGGTTACGACGCCTTGGCAAGCACCTCAGTTGCGCACGGCAGGTGGCCATCTGGTGATGCCTACTGGTATGTGCACGGCACGCATTCGAATACGTACGTCAACATTTGCGGGCTCTTTCCTCGTATTGCGCGTGTGCTCTCGGCAGTCATTCTAGGAATGGACTTCCTCCGTGAATACGGTGCCGTCATCGACCTCCGT
The DNA here is from genome assembly GCF_043290135.1 of Rhipicephalus microplus. Taxonomy (NCBI): domain Eukaryota; kingdom Metazoa; phylum Arthropoda; class Arachnida; order Ixodida; family Ixodidae; genus Rhipicephalus; species Rhipicephalus microplus. The sequence goes on from NC_134704.1 coordinate 158,404,270, forward strand.
GAATTACTTGTGTCCTTTGAGGATCCTTTTTGCGCTGCAACTGACAGTATGCAATTCCGGAAAAGAGCGCTCCGTGTTACCGACGATTCTCTGACTCTCCCACCTCGAAGCAGCCTCTTTGTCAAAGTAGAATTGGGACAGGACTTGTCTGACGCGGTAATTGCAGAGGCCAATTTGTCTCTTCTTATTTCACAACAAATCTGTGTTGCCCGAGGAATCATTCAGCCTAGCCATAGGCATGCTCACCTGCTGGTCACGAACTTCAGCGACGAATATCGCCACCTAACGAGACACACTGCCATTGCATATTGTGAAGAACTTGCCGATGCCGATGGTCCATCTACGTTAGCTTCATTTTCATCGAATGGCCACCCTGACGAGGCCTTCGTGAGCACTCTCGACGTAAACGAGAGACTACCCTCGGCTCAACGAGAAAGCCTTTTGCGTATACTCGGTTCATTTCAAGACTGCTTTGCCACAACGTCAAAGGTTAAACTAACACCACTTGCTCAACATCGTATCATCACGGAACCTACTGAGAGACCCATCCGACAACATGCCTATAGGGTGTCGCAAAAAGAGCAAGATGCTATACGTGCCCAAGTCTAGCAGATGCTTCAGGACGACGTCATTCAGCCATCGACCAGTCCCTGGGCTTCGCCAGTTGTGCTTGTAAAGAAGAAGGATGGTACGTTGCGTTTTTGCGTTGATTACCGTAAACTGAACAAGGTCACCAAAAAGGACGTTTATCCTCTACCCCGGATAGATGACTCGTTGGACCGTATACGCAACGCTAAATATTTTTCCTCCATGGATTTGCGTAGCGGCTACTGGCAAATCGCAGTGGACGAGCGTGACCGCGAAAAGACGGCGTTTATTACTCCCGACGGTCTGTACGAGTTTAAAGTGTTGCCTTTCGGTCTATGCTCAGCGCCAGCTACTTTTCAAAGAATGATGGATACGGTTCTCACGGGGCTCAAATGGCAATCATGCCTTGTTTACCTTGATGACGTCGTGGTCTTTGCAGACACGTTTGAACAACACGTCCAACGCCTTTATGCAGTTCTTCAGGCAATTAGAACAGTGGGGTTGTCTCTCAAACCCGACAAATGTCATTTTGGATATGAAGAACTGAAGTTCCTTGGTCACGTTGTGAGCCATGCTGGCATCCGCCCAGATCCCGAGAAAACCCGCGCCGTTGCCACCTTTCCCGTGCCCACAAATAAGCGGGACCTACGCCGATTTCTGGGGCTCTGTGCGTATTACCGGCGCTTTGTCAAAAACTTCTCGAAGATTGCTGAACCCCTCAACAAGCTTACAAAAGACGGTGTCTCGTTTGTTTGGGGTCCCGATCAGTGCCATGCGTTCGACACCCTCCGAAACCTCCTCCAGGCTCCGCCTGTACTAGGTCATTTTGACGAAAGCGCTGACACGGAATTACACACTGACGCCAGCAACGTTGGACTAGGAGCGGTATTAGTTCAGTGGCAAAATGGCATAGAGCGCGTGATCGCTTATGCGAGCAGAACGTTATCCCCAGCGGAAAAAAACTATTCTGCAACCGAAAAGGAATGCCTCGCTGTTGTCTGGGCCATAACAAAGTTCCGCCCATACTTGTATGGCCGCCCATTCAGGGTAGTTAGCGACCACCATTCCCTTTGTTGGCTCGCGAATCTCAAAGATCCCTCAGGTCGTCTAGCACGATGGAGCCTTCGGCTACAAGATTTCGATGTCACCATCGTCCACAAATCTGGGCGGAAACACACCGACGCCGACTGTCTCTCACGTGCACCGGTCGAAAATGCCAACACTGACCTTGAAGACGACGACACTTCTTATTCTGCCGTATCAGCGACCAGCTTAGCGGAGCAACAGCGTCATGACTCGGAGCTCATCCCGCTCATTGACTACCTGGAAGGACGCAATTCCCACCTTCCTCGAAGCTTTGCGCGCTCACTATCTTCCTTTTGTTTCCGTGATAGAGTGCTTTATAAAAAGAACTTTCATCCTACACAAGCTATCTATCTGCTTGTTGTGCCAACTACGCTTCGTGGTGACATTTTACGTGCTTGTCACGATGAGCCATCATCCGGACACCTCGGCTATACGCGCACGCTGCAACGGATTCAACGCTCCTACTACTGGCCACGTCTCGCGAAGACTGTGAAGCACTACGTTCGCACATGTCGCGACTGTCAGCGACGTAAGATTCCACCTTTACGACCAGCGGGACTACTGCACCCAATTGGCCCACCAAAGGCGCCCTTTCATCAGATTGGCATGGACTTGCTGAGGTCATTCCCCACGTCTTCGTCTGGAAACCGGTGGATTGTCGTCGCTACAGACTACTTAACACGCTACTGTGAAACCAAGGCACTTCCAAAAGCCACCGCAGCAGATGTCACCCAATTTTTTGTTAACAGCATCGTCTTACGTCACGGTGCTCCAGCTGTCGTCATAACTGATCGTGGGACAGCTTTCACCGCAGAGATGCTGCAGGAAGTCTTGCGATTAAGTGGCACGGAACATCGAAAAACAACGGCTTACCACCCGCAAACAAATGGGCTGACTGAACGACTCAATAAGACAATTGCAGACATGCTGTCAATGTATGTGGACATCGATCACAAGAACTAGGACACCATACTTCCCTACGTAACTTTTGCGTATAACACTGCTGTTCAAGAAAGTACCGGTTTCACGCCTTTTCGCTTAGTCCACGGTCGTGACGTCACGACGATGCTCGACGCCATGCTCCTGCCCGACAACTTAGGAATATACCACACGGATGCCGCCAAATTCGCGCAGTGCGCAGAAGAGGCCCGTCAACTTGCTCGTCACCGCATTCAACGTCCCCAAACCGCAGACGCGCGCCGCTACAATCTTCACCACCGTGAAGTTATTTTTAAGCCAGGTGATGAAGTCTGGATGTGGACCCCTATCCGACAGCGTGGACGTTCCGAAAAGCTTCTTCGCCGCTACTTCGGCCCTTACAAGGTTGTGCGACGTCTCAGTGACATCACTTACGAGGTTCTCCCACAAGGCAATTCGAGACGTTCCCGTTTCACCCCGCAAACTGAAGTCATTCACGTTTCACGTCTCAAACCATACTTTTCGCGCTGTGAATCGCCAGGGAGTGACTGACTTTATTAGTAACTTCGCGTCTTTCTTTTTGTTTCGTCTTTTCCTTATATTTTTCCTATTTTTCTTATTTCTCTAACTTTTGTCCCCACAACCAACTACGTTATTCCGCCTTACGCCATTCATTTTGTTCGCATGCTAATTTTCATCTAATTTTCTTTTCTTTTTTTGCCTTCATGTACAGCATCGAGACGATGCTTCTTGGGAGAGGGGGTAATGCCACCATTGATGAACGAGCCACTGTGGCTCATACGCGTTTTTGGGCGCGGAGAAGAAGAGAACATCTTCGTTGCTCTGGTTCAAGTGAACTCCTGGCTGCAGGTCTTGTTTTGTTCGTGACAATATAAACATGGTCAAATGTACATGATGTCATAAACAGGACAGCTAATTATATATAGTTTGAGTTAACGGGCATCACGCAGACATGACAAATAAGTTAACAAAAACTCTGGTGCAGCATTTTATAATGGCAAGACATATCTGGGATTCTCTTAAACCTTACATACTCTAGTCAGTCTATGGCTAAAATATTACCACATTTTATTCACAAGTTTAATACATTCCAGCCAACAAGTGAAAATAATCCAAACACGGCTCTCGGATCAATTTTATATGGCTCATACAAAACAAAGACCAGTAAAATTCAAGCCATTCTTTCAGGAATTTCTAACGCCAATTATCCCCACTCTCGTGTGGTGCTTTTTCAAGGCGAAGATATTTTAGCAACACTTTTCTTACCTGTCTAGGTGAATCCCCCTCCCTTTTTTCTGTTTTTTGACTCGTCCAATTCAGCATGTCAGCTCCTCCTTTTCATGTGTCCGTGTTTTCTATGGCGCCTCTCCTTCATCGTTTATACAAAATGCACTAAGGTATGCAAGAGCTGAATTCTGGCCTTGCTGGTTCAACATATCTGAAATGTTTTGTGGCCATTTCTTGAACATTGGCGCCAGGGTACATGTCTTTCCTTCGTCATGATTCACACACTTCACATAAGGTCAGTGTTTTGCAGCATTGAAGAAGTCCGTATGTTGATATGGCGTCTGTAGCGACATCCAGCGTTCAAAAAGTTTTCATCTCTTCACACTTTTGTCTTCACCTCAACTTTTGTCTTTTGTTTTCATAACAATGAACTTACGATTGAAAAAATAATAAAAGATGCTATTGCTTTATGTTACCGTTGTTATAATAGCTCACTTTTATTTACACTTTGATAAATTTTGAATGTGCACAATGACCTCGGCTTTTAATGTGCACTAAAAGTGTACTACAAAGCAGAGCAATCATTTGACTTAGTTAATGAAGCAAGGATCCTTCTTCAATGTTTCTTTTCTGCCCTTTTGCTTGGTCTGCAGACTATGTACTATACTTAAATGGAAATTGTGAAAGAAACAAACAGACCGTTATTTTTACATTATAGCACTGAAATTAGGATATGTAGTAAATGCGTCTCTTCATTTTCTTATCAGCATGCCAAGAGCCGGAGGCATGACTCCTGGCAAACCAATGGAGAGTTCATTCCTGGGAAAAATTGAGGAACATCATCCTCATGCTTCAGACGCTTATCTCCATCTTTTAGTAATTGATGATTTAAAGAGTATAACCATATGAAAAGTAGGCCAAATGGGACGTATCTCACTCTAACTTGTTAGGCTGCCCTGAGAAGTTCACTGACCTGTAGTTCAGCTTTAGTGCAGCAGATCTAATCTGGGTTAGACACTTCCGCTGCAGATCGGCCAGAGTATAAGAGCGACATAGGATCATATAACCAACAACGTATTTAAATTACACACATAATAAACAGACATCATGAGTACAATTAGCACCAAAAAAAAATCGCAATGACGCGTACGGCACAATAGAAGTCCTACTTTTATTGTGAAAACCTGCAATAGCCTTTACAATAATTTCACCACGCTGCTGTACAAACCGAGGAACTTGCGCAGCGAGAAGGCTTTCGAATTCTGGTGCAGTTAACATGGAACTGTTTTACAATCACTTCCGCGATATTTATGCTGCAAAAGTGCGTTCATCCGGAGATTAGTTGGAAATTGACAGCTCACCCGTAGCTGACACAAGGTGCACTATCAAGCTGTGAACATTTGTCTTCCTCACTGCAGTCACTGAAGAACAGACTTATCTCGAAGAAGGATGCTTGTAGCAAATAAACACGTAGCTCAAAGTTTGAGCTAATTCAATGATGATGATGATGATTATGATGATCACGCTCCTAGGGTCATTGGAACCTACCCACTCTGGGGGCTCGGCCATGAGTTGGGTGGATCATATATACTGAATTTATGAATAATACTTACGAAGTTCTAAAATAATTTTGAGATAATTTTCAATATGGAACGGTAATTATAAATATTTGTATTTAAAGTCGCACTATTTTGTGTAATCTCCCAGAGACTGAAGATTTTTTGACTATGAAGGCTGAATAAAAAAATTATTAATTGATACACCTACCAAATCTATTCTAGTCGTATATATACTTTTCGACAGCTTCGAAAATGTGGCTGTCCGAGTGCCCCTGTGCATAAGCCCTAAATGACAGCAGAACGGCCAACGTGGTAGACCCAATTGCCGCAATTTAATTTCGGTACGTTTTCTTTGTAAGGAAAAACGTCGGCAGCTAAACAAGACGTGTTCGATAGTTTCGAGTTTGTTGCAATATAAGCAATTAGGGGAGACCGCCAAACCAGCTCTCTGCATGTAAAAGTTGAAATTTAAAACTCTACAACGCATTCTGGTTATTGCAACTTCAGCTCGTCTAGCTGCACATCATTCCTACTCCAAGAGAATTGTAGGCTCAGAAAGTCCGGTGTTGAATCGAGACTGAGTAAACACAGATAATGCATACTTTCCGAACCTTGCCGCAGCAACAAACGCCGTAACAGAAAGGAGAGAGAGAACTGAACTTGTCAACGAAGCTTTCGCCAGAGAGTTCGCAACTTCATTGAGTACAATTTCTTTTTGTCCCGGCACCCAAATTGATCTCAGGTTTCGCAAATGATGAAAAAACAATTAATCGCAATATTCTGAAATTATACAAATCTGTTGAAGCAGTTACTGTCCAACACAACGACAACGAATCTGTTAGTATAGCCAAAGAAGTAATGGTTAAGGGAATTTTATGTAGGACTAATATAGCAGCTAAGAACTCGGCCAAAAATATATGGGTATAATTGGAAAGCTAACACAAAACGATCAGTCCAGTTGTGTAGAAAAAAGTTCCCACCCCGGCCTTTTCATCACACCGCAAAGCATCAGTTGCTATCACAACCATAGAACCAATTTCATTTAAGTGCTCTTGAAAATTGCTATTCAGAAGATTACCAGGCAGTTATTTCGCAATGACAAGAAATTTATCGTCGTAAGATATTGCTAAATCACTGAACCTGCCACTCAAAGGCACTATATCATTAAGCCTTATCTGCAATGGGCCCAACACCTTTTGGGTAACGATTACTTTAGGGGTATGGAAGCGAGGCCATGTTATATTATAAAACAGAGCTGGATCACCGATAAATATATAATATTCTCGTCTTATTGGCGAGTGATACACTCTCAAGAATGTTTGAATTGTTAATAATTGGAATCTAACAGTTAAAGAAGGAATCGTGATTCCGTATATAGAACAGAGTTTGCTACAAAGTTGGGTAACCCCAGGCACCAGCAAAGAGCTTGGCGCTCAGTTAGAACTAACGGACGAATCTTCCATGCTGGTACGCCAGAAAAGAAGGTTCACCCAAAATTCAGTATAGGGCTTATGAACATCCCGTAAATCATTATTAAGGCGTCTGTCCGCGTGCCCCATCGACTATTAATAATCCTTCTGAGCAGGCCTAACCCACGTGACGCTTCGGCTACTGTATGTTCAATGCGTTCAACGAAAGAACCGCAAGCCGCCATGACACTTTACTTTCTCACTCAAAAAGCTCGAAAGACGCAGTGCCAACAAGCCAACGTTTTCCCAGGCTGTTGCGAGCAAAATTCATTGCAGCTACTACTCTAGCTAGAGCAGCGACGACAACAATACGTGTTTATAGCTTTCTCGTCTTTAGCTTTTCATTTTGAATGTTTGACAAAACTAACCTCTCCATGCGCTTGAATTCTATAGTCATCATCATCAGCAATCCCACTAAAATTGAATGCGGAACCTTGCGGCACCCAAAAATGTCATTTTCATGTAATTTTCTGAGGATGTGCACAGCACTCCTCGACATGGAGCAGAGTCACAATCACACATACGCTCAGCATTGCCTTGCAACACTTGTATGCTAATCCTTAGAACAAGAGATAAATTATGACACAGAGGAAATGAAGAAATACATAACTACACTGATTTCTGAAACACAAGCCAAGAAGTAGGCAAACTCTCCTAAGTCACAAAAAATAAAAAAGAAACAACAACCTACAAAAGATACTTGTATCAATATAAAACTGAATATGCTAAGCTAAAATATTTGAATAACAAAAAGAAAATTGGTGACATGATGATTTAGAGTGCCAAAGAAATAGATGGAAAATTGAAAGGAAGCACGGAGCATGACAACATGAAACTGCTATTGAATACGCACTCTAAAAGTAGGGTAATGTTAATAGCAGTTTCAGAAACATATAAACGATGCAGAAGACTGTTTTATATGTGAGCTTTACAGCTCACAAATAAGTCATCTAACAGCCAAAACTCCAGCATTTAACAAAACACCTAAGTTCTATGAGCAAATACAAGCGAATAGAACCGACTATCAGAGGAAAAAACTATCGGTAGCAACACCTGACAATCTGTGGCTGCTCCTCCAGTCAATTTGAGATTATTCAGACTTAGGATGTGGACGCTTCCAAAAACCTTTGCACACTTGCTAATACCCGCACGTAATTCGGTGCCCGGAAGCCGTTCGTCACTGTCGAATCAAGAAGCAATTCTTATTTGGAAAGCAATATCGTATCAGTCTTGACCGTGCAACTTGTAAACATGAAGTTGAACGGCGCTTCCTCGGATAAATAAATAATCATTTTACAACCCCACGTGCAAGTTCTGGCGTGGCGTAGTTACTCCACTTTCGGCTTCGGTGGGAGACGGACGTGTGATGGCTCGCTCCGTGCGAGGTGCTTCGGCGGCCGCTGCTGGCCGTGGTGTTAGGTTCCCTTCTGCACCATCTTATTACCGGTTTTTGTTGCCTACATTGCCGTCGGGTGACAGTATGGAAGAGTGTGTGTTTCTGCACGGTGATTTGGAAAAAAGACCATACTGGTTGGAAGACTTTCGGGCCCAGTTGGAAGAAGTGGGACTCATCAAGGCGATCACTGGCATTGGAGCCTTCCAGATGAATCACACCTGGCTGGTGAAGATGCGAAGCAAGGACGACAAAGATGCATTACTCAAAACAGGTGGACTCCGAGTCAAGGGTGGCTTCTGTGCTATCATCGACCCTATCCAACATGATGCAACCGCGAAAATCCACTGGGTTGACTTTGCGGTCTCGAATGAGAGCATTCGACAAGCGTTAGGTGAGTTTGGTGAAATTCTGGAGGTATCCAACGAGAACTGGACCGTCGCGGGCTTTGAACACGCGATATCGACGGTGAGGGTGGTGCGGCTGATACTGAGGGAAGGCGTGGTGCTAGAAGACTTGCCGCACCTTTTTAAGATTGGAGGGGGACCGTCCTTCTTGTGGCCCCGGGTCAGACACCGCTTTGCCTAAGGTGTCACATGCAAGGACATATACGACGAGACTGCCAGACTCACCGCTGTGGTGTATGCCGAGCGTTTGGACATGAAAGTCAAGATTGCGTCAGGAGTTATGCCAGAGTTACGAAGACCGTGCTGCCAACAGACGACGCCCAAGATAATCTAATGGACGCCGAAGAGGCTGAGAAGTTGGCCCCTGGCAGCAACGCCGTGGGACCCGACGCCACGGTTCAGGCAACTGGAGAAGAGACAGCCGACGCGACAACGCAAGACGGCAAAGACTCAACGAAAGAATCCGAGGAGGTGGCCGCAACAGGCGGCCAGCAGAACATTCACGAACCGATGGAGGAAGATATGGGTACCAGTGGCGAGATCGCTACGCCAGAAGCCAGCACAAAGTCTCCGGAAGCGAGCACGGGACGCGGCAAGCGTTACCAAGTGTAGAGCACGGAACGCAACCTGAAACGCCCGGAGCGTCTGTGGCATCGCGTCATGGGCACTAAGAGTAAAAAAATATGCCCTCGAAACCCGGTCGGCGTCATCGTCGCCGGTTCGGGGACAGAATCGAGACGCGTAAGACCCCGGTTTTCCCACTGCACGGTATACGAGACACGGTAAGCGCAGTATTGTAGTTTTCATCTTTGTCATCAACATGGCTAGCATGACTGCGCCTTTACGCATTGGTACGCTGAATGTACGTGGTCTAGGAGCGCGTTGCAAACAGTACCAGTTGAAACGCTTGATGCAAGAAAAAGACCTTGCCTTGCTCGCGGTCCAGGAGACTAAAGTTAGTACTGAGGACGCGACTGATAGCTTGGTAGCAGAATTTTCATTGCGGTACAATGCGTGTGTGAGCTATGCAGTGGGAGCATCAGCCAGATGTATCATTTTGGTCAAGAACTCTCTTGGTATTGTAGTGGAAGAGGTCAAAAGTTGCCTACACGGGCGTTTTGTTTTGTGTGACTTTTGTTACGGGAACACTAAATTTAGAGTTATCTGTGTATACGCACCTACAAATTCGAGAGACAGATGTTTGTTTTTTCGGAAAATGCAAGCGTACTTTAAATGTCAGAAATGTGTGATTCTGTTGGGTGACTTCAATTGTGTTTTGACCCGAGAAGATTGCACGTATACTGCTAAATTAGGTGTTGAAAGCGTTGGTTTGCTTAGAGACAGCCTTAATAAGTACTTTTTACATGACGTAGCTCTGTTTGCGATGGGTGGCAGTCGCCAACACTTCACACATTTTCAAGGTTTGAGTCACACGCACGACTAGATCGAGCATATGTTTGTTCTGAGATAGTACCTTTATGTCAGAACTATGACGTTTATGCTGTTTCCTTCAGTGATCATTGCTTAGTTTCGTTTGAGATACAGAGAAAGTGCAAAAAGTAGGTTGTATGGGAAAAATGGAAACTGAATACTAAGATAATTACGCACGAAAGATTTGTAGATAAGACAAAGAAGGAAATCGAGAATTTGTTCAAAAACGCTGAAAGGAGTGCCACGGAAAGGTGGGAATTATTTAAGCAAAAGACAAAAATGAACGCAATAGAGCGTGGTTGCTACATGCAGTATTAAGCTCGAAAACAGGAACGTGAGCTACGGGTAAAGCTAAATGATTAGGTGATTATTGAAGCAAAAAACCCGGGCTTATTCACACATCAACTGCAGGTTGTCAAAAAAAAATTGAATGTCTTGAAGAAGATAAATATAAAGGCGCAATTATACGAGCATGAGCTGAGAGATACCTCGTGGGTGAAGCCCCGACAAAGCGAGCCTTGTCAGATGAAAAGGCATTTGCGCGAGCTCACGACATACTAGAAATAAAATTGAATGGTAAAATATTGAGAGAACATAAAGATATCATGAAAGCTTTTGAAAACTATTATCAGGACTTGTTTGCTTATCGCGAACCAAAGGAGCCGGGTTTTGTAGATAAGTTCTTGATAAAAATGCCGACACTTAATGTTGAGGACACACATTTATTGGAAATGTCTATTAGTATAAGGAAAATTGAGGCTATCGACGATCTTGGCATGGGCAAATCACCTGGTCCAGATGGCATTAATGCCGCCTTTTACAACGCGTTCAAGGAGAATATGGCCGCCGCATCGCATGAGGTTTTTTCAGAGTCTTTAGATGGCGGAACTCTGCCTCCATCGTTTAATCGGGCACACACCGTGCTGATTTCTAAAGGGAAAGAGCAACATGTTTTACGCAAAGTGACAGGATACAGGCCAATCACGCTAACAAACGTAGATTATAGGGTGTTTATGAAAGTTCTGGCTAGGAGGGTGCAAAGAGTTATATACAAGTTGGTCGGGTCACATCAGACTTGCGGCATCAAGCGTAGGAGCATATTCACGAATATTCATGTTGCCAGGAGCATTTTGGAGTATTGTGACACTGCGCTTCTAAAAGTAGCTATGTTACGAATTGATCTAGCCAAGGCTTTCGACATGGTTCCACACAATATACTCTTTATGCTAGTTGAGTACGTTGGTGTTGGTGCGATCATATGTAAAGGTATTAGATTGGCACACAAAAGTTCAACCACAAATTTAGTTGTAAATGAAGAACTCTCACAGCGCATACAAGTACTTTCCTCCGTGCGCCCGGGGTGTCCTTTAAGTCCTTTGCTCTTCGCTCTATTTTTGGAACCATTGTGTCAGAAAGTGATTCACCATGCAGGAATTAATGGTTTCAGGTTGCAGTCATGTGAAGTGCGTGTTTTGGCATACGCCGACGATATTGCCTTTTTTGCAGTTGATAGAGAGAGTTTCACTTCGTTATTAAAAATCACTCAAAGGTTTTGTGACATGAGTGGAAGTTTAATGAACAAAGAGAAAAGCATTGCTTTATGGCATGGTAATTGGGACCTTACGCCCAGTTCCTTTGGAAATATTCAGTGGCTCACGACGCCTAGTCGTTACCTAGGGGTACCATTGGACAGGTATCAAGACAGTGAAGCATTTTGGCTTGGAAAGGCTGAAGAACTGCGTGCAACGGCCGATGGATGGGGCGGTCGTGGCTTATTAATTTTCTCTCGGTCAGCTGCATGCAACGTGTTTCTGGCTGCTAAAATTATGTACCTTTTGCAAATACTTAGTTGTACGCGTAAAAGCATTCACAAAGTCAACAGGATATTCGCCACGTTCATCTGGAGCTCTAAGTGGGAGAGAACATCTAGAACAAACTTGTTTCGGTGAGTTAAGCAAGGAGGGCTCTCTCTGTGCCATCTGTTTCTTAACCAAGTAATATCACGTTTCCTGCTCATTAGAGACCAGAGAGACCCTTTTTTACGTTCTTTATTTCAAACAACGCTGTTACACCACATGCCTGACTTCTTTGTATCTTCAGACAGGCGAGAACGACACACCTTGTCTCCGTTCTTGCGCGAAGTTGTGTTCTCATATCGTTTCTTAAGGGCGAGGTTTTCGATAGATTACCTAACTAATGTGAAAAAAAAGCGCCTTATGAAAGACCTAATACAGAATGTCTTTCCTGTGCCCCTGTATTGTTCAAAATATGAAAAATCATATGGTCATGACGTACTTAAGCGAGTGAAAAACATGTGTATACCACCCAATGTGAAAACCTTCTTTTTTAACCTTGCCGGGAACCTTGCCAGTAAAAACGTGGCTTGAAGAGAGAGGTATGTATGCACCATGGGGAAGCAGCTGTCTCCTGTGTAACAAACCTGAGACCATTGAACATGTGTTTATTGATTGTAAGAACGCTATTTTCTTTTGGGACATTTTACAGAGGACTTTAAAAAAAGATTTACCTCTTACTTCATATGGAATTCGTTTCTTGCCTTGTGATAGTTCTGTGCAAAATTTGGATGTTATATCTTTACTTGGTCTTCATTCGGTTTGATGGAGGCGGAAATGTTGTAGGCCCGTGTGCTCAGATTTGGGTGCACGTTAAAGAACCCCAGGTGGTCTAAATTTCCGGAGCCCTCCACTACGGCGTCTCTCATAATCATAGAGTGGTTTTGGGACGTTAAACCCCAATATCTATCAATTAATTCATTCGGTTTGGCGTAGTATGCTATCGTACAGACACTGTGATGTGAGAGTTCTATCCGTTAATGAGTGTTTCGTGGAAGCTGTCATAAAAGTGCGAGATGTGTATAAGACTACCGACTGTGTTGAAGATGTAATATCTTTGTTTGACGCGTTATCACGCATGAAACACGTGTGATAGTGATTGTCATATTAGCTTGACCTGTAGTCAAGAAGGCAATAAAAGAAAAAAAATAGCGTGGCGTAGTGGGTAGCGTACTCGGTTGAAAGTCAGGTAGTGACGCATTCAAATCCCGTCAGAGAGCGTTTATTTTTTTATTTGAAAGTGAGTGCACGCGCTATTTTACCTATATACTTATTTGTTTATGGCGAATCGACACCCCCGTTTTGACCCTGTGGAGCCATTTTGCGCAGAGTACTGGGACGCTGCTTCTCCAGCGCCGCAGTACCAGTACCAATGCTGGGAGGTGCTGGTACCAGCGCCATACTGGGCCCATAATCCAGCATGGCGCTGGACGCTTGTACCCAGTGGCGCTGGTTTTTGCACTAGGGTAAGTCAGAAAGAAGGAAAGAAAGTGGTAATCAAAAACCTAAACAGTAATGAATCCGTTTGGTTATCCTACCCGGATGGAAAGAAAGGAAAAAGAGAATGGAATAGAGCCATATGACCCACAAAAAATAATCTAGGGAAACTGTTGAGTTGATCGAAGATCAAGAAGATCTTGTGTTTAACAAGCTTGTGACACTTTACGCACGATTCCTCATTCACTGGTGAATAAAATGTACTAGCGAAGTGTAAAAATGTAAATACCACACAAGAACACAAAAAAGAGAAACGAACGATATAAAAAAATTGTACACAGATCAACAGATGTCCAACTGTGGATTATAGCCATGCATTTTCAAACTAAAGACTTGTGAAACAGAACCCATCTATTTAATTAGCTTGCAGAGACTACGAAAACGCATTCGACTCGGTAGAGATACCAGCAGTCTTGGAGTAGCTAGTGCAAAATGCACACATGAATACCCGAGCTGACATACACGGATAGTCCACAACAGAGCAGAAAAATTTTACTAGTGAAGTCGACCTGACAAGGAGACAAAAACTGAGCAACATATACAGCATGCTTAGCAGAAGTATTTGAGCCACCATGTCGATAACGAACAGAAATAAAGATTGACAGCGAATATCTCGGTACTTACGCTTCGCACATGACATCGAGTTTTTCAGCAGAGATGCCAACGAAGTACAAATATTGAGGGTCTAAACCGAGAAAGTGTTTAGGAAATAAGTAAAAGACAAAGATAAAATGTTTGGAGACCAAAGAAGACAGCGCGAGTTTGCAACTGGCAACAGAACTATAAAATTCTTACAATATGTGTACTTAGGTCAGATCTTCACGAGACACAACATTTCTAAAAAAGAAAATTTGATCCGCAAAGAATATAGGTGGGCTGGAACATTAACGGCAAACATTTTTAAATTATGAGAGAATATATACAACTGTCCCTAGGGTCGAACGCGTTCAACTGTTCTATGCTCTCAGAATTAACACATGGTGTAGAAACTTGACTGATAGTAAAAAAAGTCCAGAACAAGTTAATTACTATATAACATACCATCAAACAGAAACTGGTTGGGATAACATAGACCTACTAAAAAACCAGAGTTCATTAGAGAACAAACAGGTCTAGATGGCATTCTAGCTGAGATTAAGAAAAGAAATATGGACCTTGGTCGCTCAAGCAAAATGAAGAAGAGAAAATAAACCAGTCAGAGGGGTTGAACTGCTACCAAAACACGGGGAAAATAGCTGAGGGAGACAGAAATGAGAGAAGCTTGGAGTAGTTTATCAGATGATGAATTAAAAAATTTGCAGGCATATGATGAAATAAACTTGAACTGGGTTGGGAGACAGCAGGTACCTGGGGGAAATCTCTTTACAGCATTGGTCATAAAGGCTGATATACAAGAAGAGTATGCGTTATTGAGCTATTGCACATGGCAGGTTGGTTTCCAAAGGCAATCAACTCACAACTGCTACAGTTCACGCATTGCACGTATTTGTACTACTGATTGCTTTTGGACTAGTTTGTAGCAACATAGAATCATATTTGGACCATCTAGAAGAATGAAGTAGAGCAACGTCCACGACTGTGTATAGCGATACCTTGCGGAAATTGCAGGCCCTGACATGGTGAGCACAGTTTGACTATGTTCAAAGATGCACCTGTTTACTTGAATATGCATGCTCCCTCAGAATGCTTTCAGCATAATGATTCCAAAAGATGACGTTTTTCGGATGATACCATATGCCCGACTTGGCACTGTTATCGTGCCTAGTCAGGTATGATACCCTTGGCATAGTGAAACTTCTTCGGTGCCAGCCACTTCAGTTCCTTACTAAAGCACAGCGCATGAAGAAGGTAAAAACATAAGTGCACCTGCCACCACAGTTCAGATTTCACAATTTTGCAAAATTTCTAACACGACTAAGTTATGGTATGACTCCCCCGAAAGGCGATGTTCCAGAACAAAAGAGTGCCCTTTTTGGGAAAGTTACGCCTTCATTTGGTCATGTTAAGCAAGTATGCGAAACCAAAAACTGCGGCAGCAAGCTTGCTTTTTCACGTGCTTCGCGCACTTTAGTTTTGACCGGGATCGGCTGTCGCTGAAGAAGTTTCACGATTTCAAGCGCTCAGCAGCCCACATCACTATGACAAAGGGGAACGTGAAGCTTAGAGATGCTCATTGTTTTATGTAATAAATTGGAAGGTTGGGTGAGTTGGTTTGAAGACAATCTTGGTAACATTTTAGCGCAACTCTAGCTCAGGCCATTCTAAATTTGTGAAAAATAGAATCGCTCTGTCTTGTCTGAAGAGTGCCTTGTCGAAGTCATCTGTTCACACCATGAACTTGGCATTCTCACGTCAAATGCGTCTAAAAATGACTGCGTACCCAGAAAGTGTTGTCAGTAGAGCTGCCGAAAATATTATTAAGATTTTCATGAGTGGACCAGAGTACGAGTCTATAAAAAAAGACACTTTCGCCTTCGGTTCATCAGTTTTCACACGAGCTCAAGCTTATAGCCGATTGTTTCGCTGTAGACGTTGTTTTTATTGCGCCTAATAAGGTTCAACATGTTTGTCGTGACGTGGACAAAAAGTTTGACAAAGCTCAGAAAAAAATATCTTTGCGTTGCAAAAGATTGGGAAATTTGTGAGGTGCAGGGTAACGGTAGTTTATTCATTTCCACTAACTCGTGGTCGTGTATATATAAGCCAAACGAGCCGGTGCATTAAGACTCGCCTTCATGAACATAATAAATCTTTGAAAAATAGCATTAACCTCCACCTAGCCGAGCATTGCACCAGCTACAAATGTTATCCTGTTGGGCCTGCTACGATTATTTTGTTTATTCACAAAGACAAGCTAACTCTCGAATTATAAGAAGCGTTTCATATCACAAGATGTGCTGCTAAATGCATAAGAAGCCCATCAATTGCGCTAACTGTCAAGGAATTCACCTTTTTGAGCCATACTTGACTTCAACACTATGCTGCACGTTGTAGGTTTCACTTATGTAAGAAATTAGTGTCATGGTGTGTTTTCGTTCTATTTTTTTTTTCATTCGCCCATGCGCTCTCGAGCTAGCCTGAGATATATATTTCGTGCATTTTTTTCAATAAACTGAGTTATGAGTTCACACTTGTTTGTCTCTTAGCCTTCCGTTTTCCCGTCCACTGTGTGCGCGCCGAAATATTACTAAAAATATCGTTGTTTCATACACAAGAACCCCGCTCGCACATTGCGAGAAGGCGTCACTTGGCTGGGAAGTGTTCACATTGCAGAAAATATACGCTGTGTACTCAGCAACGGATCAAAGTTCAGCCACGTCCCTCTTTTGCTGACTCACTAATTATTGGCGTTGGACCGACGAGTTGTCGGAAAAGCCTATGTATCAGTTAGGGACTGTTGCTTACAAGAGGGCGTAGAAGTTCTAGCCTGAGAAGGGGGAAAACCTAATCTGTGTCAGAAGGGTCCTATGGTAGGCGTTGTGTGATTATTCAGGTGCAACAGTTTGTGTTTACATTAACTGGATAAAAGCAGTTAGTTTATGGAAATTAGTGTAGCTTCATACAACTTCAAGGCAGTACAAATAGTCTACAGGAACTTTGTCAAGTTAAAAGCCAGCAAAAGAAGAGTTTTAAAAAGCAAGGTAGTGGCTCCGAATCATGACTTGAAATTTGCAAATCTAGAATGATCTATTGCGGCTAGCAAAAAACAACATCTTTTCTGTATTCTTTGCGGCCAAGATGCATAAGCTGGATCATTCATTCAAATTGACGGTGAATAAATAAGGTATCTAGCGGAATGTTATTAGTCATTTTTTAATAAATCAGCTATACTCTGTTGTCATGAAAGAGCCGTTTTAAACTGAGATTTTTTCGTGCATCACCCACTTTCTTCAACCGAATCCTTCGATAGGCTCCTTTTCCGCATTTAATGTCCAGGACCATTGTTAACAATGTTTAGGCAGGCTTTGGCAGACTTGGGAAAGAATTGGCGTATACACTTGTGTTGCCAGCTTGTGGCTTTTCGTAGTATTTAGCTTACCTTGCAGTGGAGTCACGCCTGTTTGCTTCATTTGCCGAGGTGTGCAGAAGAACTGTTTTCATACGGGTTGGTGTATTTCAAAACCATGAGAATGGCCATATCTAAACAATTTCTAGAGACTGTGCACGTAAAGATTGTGCTCACATGTTATGCAGAAGGCTTTTCAAAACCAATTTGATTGGTTGTCTGTGGTCTGTTTTCCTCACATGGTCCCTGTCACTGCAGCTGAGTCACTCCTCCAGGATATCTAGGGAGACCAACATGGTACTGGGGAGGAGCAAGAGCGGAAAACTTTGAGACTCAAGGTCGTAGCACATATGCACTGAGTTGCACGCAACCTAAAAACGGTCGCAAACAGACATGGTATGCCGACTGTTTCTGTGCCAAGAAAGCTGACTCAGCTTTCCCGTGCATAGTAGTATTCTGTCTGATGAAAGCGACAAAGGTGGGTACAGCAAGAAGCATGCTAAGGCGTACACAAAATGCACCAACACCGTCGTTTATGAACTCGCGCTGTCCTGTGGCAAAAGATGATTGCTGGCCGAGGGGGGGGGGGCGTACATGATTGAGCATGAACAGAAGCGTGTATTTTGGTAAACGATAAAGATGGGGCTCATTTGTTGATGCATTGCAATTCTCAAATGCGAGCCTTGCCTGGATAAGGCTCGGATTATCGGGAGAAGTAGGAACACCACTCCTCTAGAATAGATCGAGGCATTCCGTATGTAATCTGGAGGCTCATTATGTATCAGGAAAGGTGTAGCCATTATTTTTTGGGGTAGGGCATTCATCTGAAATGGACGTTTCCCTATCTCTATGCCACGGAGAAAAAATATTTCGAAGGTAGGGGCACGGGCCTCATGTGCCAGCCTTTCACTACGCCCCTGTGTGCCAGTGATACTTTATTGTATCTCTCGCAGGTTGAAAGCTAGTTAACAGCTTAGGATAAGGTAGTATGCGCTCAATGTGTGGCTAGCTTGCTGCACCTGTCTGTGCTTATAATTTCCTATTCAGGATATGACAAACAAACAGTAAAAAGTTTGCGCACGCTTTGGCCCCTTCCTTCATTATTTCATCCCGTAAGGCAGCCATATTTTTGTAGCTTGTTCATGAACATGGACTGAGTAGCCCAGAAAAGGTTACTTCTAGCCTGATCTGGGTGAATTCGCCACAGAGGAGGGACACTCCGTCCAGGTGATGCAAGCCAGGCACACATTAGGCTATGACAAGATACAGATATGCAATGACAAAGAGAACAAATGCCATGATTGTGGCAGCAGACCAAGCTAGACAGAGGCCAGGTGTGATCAGTGCCTTTTTTCGCACAAAGCACGAAATCAGAATAGTAACTATCAAAAGTAACTCTCACACCATAAGGAACGTAAGAGCACTACCAGAGGCTGCATGCATTGTTCTTCTGTACGTGAATACGGCATGCAGCTCCATAAAATTAAAGCTTGGGCTGCAACTAGGGCACATGAATGTTTTACCACGATAGTGTCGAACCGGAAGCTCCAATCTGTTGTGGTATAAATTAGCAAAAATGTTTTTGCATTTTTAGCAAATCATTTTAGGAATAACTTCTCTGAATGAAGTTTATTGCCAAATTAGTTTTCTAAATTTGATTGGCGTAAACAATTATACCTATAGGTATTTGCTTGGTAACGGAACTTTTTTCTTAATATTAAGAACTTCGTACCACAAGGTCTTGCTAGATACAGTTTTATTATTGATTGTAAGAAAAAAATGCGAAGTGGGATGTCGCGAAAAATTCGTAAACAGTGGGTGGGTGCTGAAGCCGACGTTTTGACGACAGGACTTGTTTTTTTGAAGCCTGAACAAGCTGTGGAAAAACTTGCAGAAGTTTTTTTCTGTACTAGAACTATTGTTGTATATGAGTGCCTATCGCAACAAATAAAATATTTATAATATGGGGAAGCAGCGAAATGTAGCTCGATCCTAATTATTATTGTGTGCACACACCCACATACACCAAAACTTGGAACATGCACTGACTGCTAAGCATGGACGAATGTGCTCATCTGATAGTAATGTACAGATTACGTACTTTTGCTTAAAAGCACGCACAGAAAAATCTACAACTTCTAAGATTTCAAATTGACATTGTACTTCCACAAGAATGAAAAGCCTTTCAAATGTTCTAGTGATACTTCATTTACCAAGACCAAACATGTAAATGTGTTTTGTTGCGGACGTCTTAATATGCTAGATTTACCCAGTACTATGCGCCTTTCCTGCGCGATTTCGATACAATAACGTTGTATATGTAGTGGACTGCTTTTCTAGCGTGGTCAACTACTGACGCAACCAGCAACAAAAAAGGTACAGGACAGTACAGCGCACAAAACTGAACAGTTTGAGTATTCGCGCGTGTGATCATACTAGGGTCACACGGACACTTTTGATCTCAATTAGGGCGTCAGTGCAGAACTCGATCCGGATTAGGCAGCAGCGACAGACTTGCTGATAGCGATCAAATATACTCGAGTGACAAAGTTATTAGTCAACGCTAAACGGTTCAAGCTAATCAAGATCAAATATGGTGCAGCCACCAGATCAATGTCAGTTCAAAAGGTGAAAACATAAATAAATGAACCCAGGCGACAACAGTATTGTCATTGAACTGCGTCAGAGACCACGATGTGATTGAGAAATAACTTATGCAGAAAACACCAGCACTTGTGTAATATCACGCTGCCGCGGGATGTTAGAAATTCAACACTACCGCTAGCACGAAACTGCCAACACTCACGTATCATCACATTCACAGGAAATTAAATTTGTCATACAAAGCACAAGACAGCCAGCACTTGTGACGATCACATTGGTCATTCACCGCTGCCGCTTTGAAAAAAAAAACAGCCACGGCTGCGCGACCTCCCTCCTTTGGAGGATAAAGGAAAGTCTGATTGAAGAGTCGAGAATCAGCCAGCACTAACCTGTTACCACATTCGCAGGGAATCATATCACAATCATACAAACTGCCACACAACACCAAAATGAAAGAATTGCTGATTACACCACACAAAAAAACACCCAGGCACAGTGATGGTCGACGTCCGCGCACCGCTAGGAACTAAAGCGACTAAGAATATTCGCACATTTCGATGCCTAGGAAGCGCGCGGTCGTCAGAAAAGCACCAAGCGTTCGGGCACTCTTATTTGTTCGTGCCGCAACTCGCCGTGGTGCTGCAGTCACTGGCAAAAGTTGGGAGGAAGCGCAAAGGCGCGGCCCGAACCCACGCCGTGCCCCGTCTCACCAACTTAACTTTCGCCGCCGCGCGCATCATTTCCTTGTCGACGATCACCCTCCTTCATACGCTGCCGGCCCGTACCCTCTGACCAGGAAAATTAACCAATGCAGTTCAAGAAGGAAGAACTGCGCTATTTTTGAGCTGTCCACGCCTTCACTCATACCCTGCTAACGTGGTCACAATAAATGTTGAAGTTCATCGTACTTGTGCACTTGTGAACGCCGGTGCCGCCGTTTCTGTCATGGCCGCAAATTTTTGTCGTTTATTGCGCAAGGTAACGAAGCTGCTTTCGGGATTCTCGCTCTTTAAGGGCACTAAAAATAAGGCCTCTCGCCACCTGCACAAAAAGAGTGTTCATGGAAGGAAATCCTTAGGTCGTATAGTTTATTGTCCTTACTGTCGGTTGCCATGACTTCGTGCTCGGGTGGAACTTCTCATACAACCATAATGCCGTCATCGACTGCGCACGCGCTGAAGTTGAGCTTTCGCTATTGCGCGATGCCCGATTACTAGACGCTTTTCATCAGGCACCTAAGCTTCTCGTTTGTGAAGATACTGACATTCCACTTTAAAATTTCCCACTTGTTCGCATTTTATGCAGTGCTTACGCCGACGCTACCATACTTTTCAATGCCATTCAATCTTTTCGCGAGTCGTTCAGCTCCGCCGCTACCTTCTGCAACAACTGGCACCGCCGCCGGACGGGGCAATATATTCGTCCTAAATCCACTGTCGGCTCCAGTGACATTGCTTGCGGAAAATTATTGTCTTGGCCGTGTAGGAGATGCTGGCTCTTTGTCTTTAATTAACGTACGGGATGGCTACTGCGATGAACTGAAGGCCTTGTCGCCACACAGGGGGCCGTCCAAGGACATATTTTTTAGCACCATCGCCAATACACTCACCCCTACCGAACACGCTAACCTCCAGGTGTTCTAAACGTGTTCCGGAACTCTTCCGACGTGTAACAAACTCAAGTGGGCCACACGTCACCAGTCAAACAAGTCTTTATTATCGGCATACGCGGGTCACTGTTTTAAAGACCATACAATGTCTTCCCTGAGGAGCACCTTGCCATTATTGACAAAGACGAAGATATGATTTGTAAACAAGTTATTCGACCTTTTCACAGTCCCTGGGCGTCTCCTGTCGTCCTGGTGAGTAAGAAAGATGGACATATCTGGTTTGGCGTGGACTATCGTCGTTTGACTTAGTAAATTTGCCAGGACGTCTATTCTTCGCCGCGCATTGATGGCGCCATTGACACCATTCACGGAGTGGAATCCTCCACGTCACTAAATTTGTGGTCTGTCTACTGGCAATTCCCAATGGTTGAAGCCAATTTGACGTCCCCTGCGTGTGATGTCACCTTCATTTATCTGCGCCACCTGCTCACCTCCACACAGTTGGAACAGGGAGTTTTGAGGATCCTACCCCTGCCACCAGTTGTTCAGGTGCCGAGGGCTTGACAAGGATCCCTTTCGCTGCTATCTGTTATCAGAAACGTTGAGGTGTTGTGAAGTTGTGGTGTTGGGACTGCCATTACTGGCAACGGGGCACAGGAGGAAGACGCTGAGCATGAAGAGACGGATGAGAAAAACTGTACAGAGGTTTATTCTACAATATTTGCATTTATCGCCTCAAGGCGCACACAACGCAGATAGCGTCGCATTTCTCGCCTCAGCATTTCTCGCCTGTGAGCATTTTTCGTGAGCATTTCTCATGAGCATTTCTTGTGAGAATTTCTTGTGAGCATTTCTCGCCTCAAGGCGAACACGACGCAGATAGCGTCATACAGTGTGGGTATCTAATAGAAGGCTCTCGCAGGAGCCCGCTGCCACTGGTTATCAAGAGTCCCTTTTTCCCCACCCTTAGATGGGGGAAGCGCTTTAAACTCCTTTGTACAATCATCGGACAATCTTCACTTTTGACGGTGCTGGCCACACCCGCCCTAGTCAATGTCTTTGACGAGGACGTGGACAACACATTCCCCTTCTGGCGCCAAGTTATCTCTTCCTAGGGGCGGCAATGCCGCTGGGTGCTGCGTCCCATGCTTATACTAGCGCCGCACCACCCGGAGGATCAAAAGACCCGTGCTCGCCACGCTGATTTTACGGGGCTCATCGTCATCAATGCTGATGCTTCCATTCTTGACCGAAACCATTCTGGCCCTCTGGTTCCACACTTTGCGGGCGGGCAGCACGACTTCAAGCGCCTCGCTTACCGGCTGCGAAGGCAATAGCCAAATTAGAACGGCTGTCAGCAGGCACACACACTTTCGGCAAGTAGTTCGCAGAACCACAAACATTAATTTCTGATTGGTTCAGGCGCCGATCCTAAGACCACCTGTTCTTCGGCACTTCAAAACCTACGCCTCCCACCAAAGTGCTCTCGCTCAACCAAGGTCAGCTATTAAGTATATTGAGAATCGGTACCTAGTTCGTTACCGTGTTTCCGTACCAGAACGAACTGTGAGAAACGATGAAGGAAACTCGGACCCGATCACCTGGCTGCGTTGCAGGTCAAGAGATCAACTAAGCGATGATGATGATGATGATGATAATGATCCTTGTTACCCTGGCGCAGACCCACAAAGGGGGATCGGCTAAGAACCGGGCGGCAGGATCTTAAGTAAAAGGATTATGGTTTTTCATACACACAGTAGTTTTTGACTGAAGTAAGTTATATAGAAAGAAAAGCCAAAAATAAAAAAAGAAGTATATCTGAGCAGGAATCGATGCATGCTATCAGATGCGATGTAATGGTGAGTCTAAAACGAATGATATATATATATATATATATATATATATATATATATATATATATATATATATATATATATATATATATATATATATATATATAGGCACTTTATCATGGCAATTTGTTTAAAATATGTAGTCAAATAATGCGGAGCAGACAAACCTGTGGCTATAACCAAATTTAATGCTGCCAAACAATAAAACTACTGCGACATTTAATTCTAGTTTTAAATTAAACTACCAGGTATCTTTTATGCTGATAATAATATCGGTGACAAAATAAAACAAAATGATCTATCGTATTCATTTCTTCGAAAACCTGACATAAAGGTGACGCCTGTAGACCAACTTTATGCAAATAATAATTCAGTTGCGGAATTAATTTTTCAACGCAATCTTGTATAAGTAACTTCCAATTGCCGTGTTGCGCAGCATCGTTTATTCCAGCAGAATCTTAGATGTGTGAAATCTCGAAATTTATCTAATGAGTAGCAGTTGGATTCATGCAAACAGATATTTCTAAGCTTTATTGCTGTCGCGTAAGCCGTATGAGGCCAAATCGGGATAAGGGGACCTCTAAGAAATACTGTGGCTAGTGCATCCGCCATCTCATTGAAATATATGCCACGATGGCCTGGTACCCATAAGAGCTGCAGGTTTTGGAAGTTTAAGCAGCAGCTGCAGCAGCACGAGCCTCTACCACAACGAACGTATTCCTCATCGTTTATTAAGCAGAGCCAGTATTTTCCACTACATTGACTCCGTTCTGGGAATGGCGAGGAGCTATTCTGGCAATATATAGCACAGACAGGACTGGTGGGTCATAGTGAAGTTATAGACGGTCGACGTGCACACTCGCGCCCGTGGCGCCGTTGATCTGTAGGTGGCTGAATAGGTTCAACCGTGTAGTTGACTGGTGATGTCTTGCGCAGGATCTAGTACGGACCGTCATACTTGGGTGTGAACTTTGAGCAAAAGCCTGGGGCAGACGATAGCACGTGGAGCCACATGATTGTTCAGGACGCTTATAACGAAAAGGATGAGAGTCAATCATGAGAGTGCTTTTGGTGAGCCTGATTGTGCGTAGTCAGTGAAGGCGCAAGCTGCGGACATTCTTCGGCGTATGTGGTGGCTTCGGCCAAGGTCGTCGATTCTGAAGGGTCTGGGTGGTACAGAAGAATAGTGTCAAAAAACGATGAAGGTTACCGATCATAAAAAAGGAAGAACGGAGAAAATCTAGTTGTAGATTGAATTGCGCTGTTGTAAGCGTAAGTAACGAATGACAGTATGTGGTGCCAGTTTGTATGGTCATCGGAAACATACATGAAGAGAATGTCAACCAGCGTGCAATTAAACCGCTCGGCCATCCCGTTGGTTTGTGGGTGATATGCGGTGGCTGTTTGGTGCACGATGTTGCATTTGCGTAGGGAGGCTTCTACAGCTTCCGGCGAGAAGAAACGCCCACGGTCACTGAGAAGCTAGTGGGGTGCACCATGCCAAATGACGAGGTTGTGCAGAGTGAACAAGCAGACTTCACGCACAATGGCCTCGGGAAGCGCCAGTTTTGGCGTAGCGTGAAAGTTAGTCCCCGGCTACAATGACTCAGCAGTTCCCATTTGGTGTGTATGGTAGGGGACCGTACAAGTGAATACCGATGCGACTGAAAGGCCGAGAAGGACAAGGCAGTGGCTGGAGTGGCCCTGTGGTTGTGTGAGGGAGCCTTTCCGCAACATGAACGGACGTACTGCCTAACGAAGCGGTACTTTCTACGCCAGTAATATCAAATTCGTAGGTGAGATACGTATTCACTACACCTGCGTGGGTGCATTGTGGATCCGCGTCGAAGGAGGAACAGACGTCAGAACGTAGGTGGCGAGGGATAACCAGCAACCATTTGCCGCCATCAGAAAGGCAGTTTCACCGGTACAGAAGACCATCACGAATGGTAAAATGGTGAGCAGCTCGTCGAAGTAAACAGTTGTCGATACGTGGAGACGTCTGAGACAGGTACTCTAAAAGAGACGCTATCCATGGATCCTGGCGTTGCTCAGCAGACATGTCGGCATGTTCAAGTGAGGAAAATTCGCAGCTGCAAACAGACACTGTAACATAATCGTAGGGAAGTGGCGAGCGAGAAAGAGCGTCGGCATCCGAATGCTTGCTGCCTGACTGGATAAATCACAGGAATCTAGTAATCTTGGAGACCTAGTGCCCAGCGAGCTAGGTGACCAGATGGGTCTTTGAATGACGACAACCAACACAACACGTGGTGATCAGTCACGACGTCAAATGGGCGGCCATATACGTAAGGTCGGAATTTTGTGATTGCCCAAACAATGTCATGACATTCTTTCTCGGTGACTGAGTAGTTTTTTTTCGCTTCAGTGAGGGTGCGACTAACGTAAGATACAACATACTCATCGAAGCCAGATTTACGCTGAGGAAAAATGGCGCCGAGGCCAACTCCACTAGCGTCCGTATGGATTTCGGTTGGAGCGTCTGGATCAAACTGGTGTAGGATAGGTGATGACGTGAGAAGATGGCGTAAAGAGGCGAATGCTTCGTCGCATGCTGGGGACCACGCCAAGATGTCTTGGTTGCCTGCAAGTAGCTGCGTCAATGGGTGCGACTAAGCTGGCGAAAATGCACACAAAACGGCGAAAATATGAGCAGAGGCTGATGAAGCTGCGTAGTTCTTTTAGTGTAGCCGGCCTGGGAAAGTCGGCGACAGCGCGAAGCTTTGCTGGATCAGGACGGACACCACGCTTGCTAACAACATGCCCTAAGATGGTAAGCTGGCGAGGAGCGAAGTGGCATTTCTTCAAATTCAGTTGCAGTCCAGCGTCCGAAAGACAAGTCAGGACGCTTGCAAGGCTGCTGAAGTGGGTGTCGAAATCCATCGAAAAAATGACGACGCCATCCCAATAGCACAGGCATGTGTTCCATTTAAAGCCTCTGAGGATGTTGTCCAAGAGACGCTCGAATGTGGCAGGCGCATTACAGAAGCCGATTGGCATGAAGTTAAACTCGTACAATCCGTCAGGCGTTACAAACGCAGTCTTGGAGCAGTTGGCTTCATTCATAGCGACCTGCCAGTAGCCGGATCGAAGGTCTAAATAAGAAAAGAGCTCTGCTCCTTGCAGGCAATCGAGGGCGTCATCAATTCTGGGCAGCGGATAAACATCTTTTCTCGTGATCTTATTGGGACGTCTGTATTCAACGCAAAATGTGACGCTGCCATTTTTCTCACCAGTACAACTGGAGAGGCCCAAGGGCTGTTTGAAGGTTGTATTACACCACGTTGAAGCATACCGTTAACCTGATCTTCAATGGCAGGGCGTTTAGCGTGAGAAACTCAATAAGGGCTCTGGCGCAAAGGTGCACAGCTACCAGTGTCGATTTTGTGAACAATGGCAGATGTGTTAACCAAAGAGGGTTGACTATAGTCAAATGACAACTTGAAGCGAGTGAGTAGAGCCAGGAGTTGGGTGCGCTGAGCAGCTGGAAATTTAGGGTCAAATCGATGGCAAAAAAACCCCCGGAGATGAAATGAGAGTGGTGTCAGAGGTAATGGCATTTAGACGAGATGATGGCAAGTCATCAGATAGGTGACTGGATGAAACCAAATCAACTTTCTCAAGGTGACCGAGCACTTCGCCATGGAATAATATAGCTGGGGAAGGGAACAAGTTCATTATATAAACGGAGCCACGTGAGTTTTCCACGATGACAACTGCGAACGGGAGAAGGAAGCTTTTGCAAGAGCCGAAGCCGTCGGACGGGATAAGGAGGGCGTTGATAAGGGTGCATTGTCACAGAAGAGCAGCACAAGAACACAGGATATAGGAGGGTTGTGAGTGTCTGCGGCTACGGTGACTCGGGAACATAGCAGCTTGAAAGAAGGTCTTTCAGACGTCGGAACTTCACACAGGGGCAGTAGACACATCGTCCACGAGTCCAGTTCGGCAGGCGCACAGTGAACGGCGGCATGGTGAGCGCAGAGGAAGTCCCAGCCTAAGATGATATCGTGTGAACATGGAAAAAACACGAATTCGACTACATAAAAATATTTTGGATGACCAGTCGAGCTGTGCACGCCACCGAAGGTTCGATGCGATGCGCTGTGGCCGTTCGAAGACAGACATAGGAAAGTGGCAGCGTAAGCTGCTTTAACTTGTGGCACAGTTCATCACTTAGCACCGACACGGCAGCACCAGTATCAATGAGCGCATTCGCAGGTACAGCATCAATATGCACAGTTATTTCATTAGCATGTAAAAACGGAGGCTTTGAAGGTTTTTATATGTGCGCAGCTCTTGCCTCGAGAACTGCGATGGTCAGTTTTCCGTTTGGGCGCGTGGTGATCGAGGAAGGGTTGGAGAAATAAAGCGCTGCCGTGGAGAGGGCAACTGATTTCTGTCGAAGACGCGGCGACATGGCGGCGGCTGATCCGATGTGGGGGGAAGCGAAGACGACTGTGGTGGCTGTGGACGATAGGAGTCGTAAGTCGCCTCACAAGCAGTTGGGCTGTAATCCCGACGATGGCAATAGCGTGCCACATAACCGGGAAGGTGGCAGAAATAGCGAATTGGCATGTTGTCCGGAGTGCGCCAAGGATTAGTTGATGGTGGTTCGAGGTGGCGAACAGGAGGCGGGTGGGGACGGGTAGGTGGACTTGCTGCCTTGAGGGGACGGGACTGTCTATCAAGATCCGTGACGGTTGGTAGCGACGGTGGCGATCGTCTGGTGGCCTCAGCGTAAGTGAGAGGGGTAGAGGTAGGCGAAGGATGGTATGTGAGAAACAGGTCGTCAGAAACTTGCTCTTAGATTGCCTTGCGGAGCGCTGGGGTGAGCGTGCGCGCACTGGTCGGGACGTACAGCACAAGAGACCATTGGCGCGAAACTTCTTTTCGAATGAACTGATGGATTTGCTGCATTAATGTAGATTGTTCGGAGGAAAGAGCGCCAATGGTTAACCCAGATGTAGAGGTCGTGTCGAGGTTTGCACGTCGAGTAGAAATGTGCTCTCTCCGCAGCTCGTTGAAACTCTGACAGTGCTGAATACGCTGGGGTACGGTTTGCTGGTTTTTCGCAACGAGCATATGAAAGGCGTCGTCCTCGATACCTTTCATGATGTGCCGCCTTTCGTCAGTGTTAGACATGTCGGAATCGATACGAGGGCAGAGGACCAGAACATCCTCAATATACTAGGTAAAGGTATCGCCAAAGCGCTGTTCGGCGCGGAGCTTGCGAACAGCGCGTCGGCCAAAGACTTCTGCAAAGCGCGTATTGAAGGTTGACCACGATGATATTTCAGCTTCGTGGTTGTTAAACCACAGATTAAGGTAAGCGACTTTGCCTGTGTCCTCCAAGTTATTGTGAGCGCTTACCACTTCATACTGCGACAGCCAGTCTTCGGCGTGTTTTTCGTCGGTCACGTTGAAAGTAACTGGATCTCACTGTCGTGGCATTTCGAAACAGGTGACAGATGAAATTATGACTCCAGGTGACCGGGTGATGGCGTCAGGCAATGGCGAGGCGGGTGCAGCGGTAGAGTCGTGGAACGGAGTTCAAGCTGGAGACAACCAGCACTCGCCACCAAATGTAAGAGTACTGTTGGACGCCACGCTGGGGTTGAAGCAACCGCTTATTGGCGAGACAGCAGCCAGCCGTTTCAGCAGCAGCTGCAGGAGCACAAGCCTCCACGACAACAAACGTCTTTGTGTCGTTTTTCGTTTCTTTAGCAGAGCCCGTATCTATCACTACAACGTAAATATACATATATATATATGTTGTAGAGAAGCCGCCGAACAATGAAATGGGTCGAACTCTCAAGTGCTTTCTAGTGGGTCTACCCAAAAAGAACGCCACTCGCGCGGAGAGTCCGTGCTTGGCCGTTACTGTCGCCATTGTGTATACTCGCTGTGTGCCGGCTAATAAATGCCATAGCAATATGTGTGTGTGTGTGTGTGTGTGTGTGTGTGCGTGTGTGTGTGTGGGTGACGTTACAATCAATGGCAGAGCTGGCCTGGCTCATAAGCCATGCTGACACCATTAAAACTACTTCCTCCTCTACTTCTAACCATCTCTGCCTTCTTACGTCACAGGATTCCCCCTCCCCCCGAAAGAAGTCGCATCAGACGAACATAAATTAAAACTGAACTTGCCCAGCCTAAATGTGAGCACTGTCAAAAAAGTGAACATCTTTCTGTGTCCTAGGAAGTTTTCCTAAACACACTATAGCTTCACAGGAGAGTGCAGCAGTCTGGTAAGCGCTGCAGTTTTGGTGGGCGAGGCTGACTGTTCCGTACTGGAAAACACAAGTACACCTTGAACGTGCAAAGTGCAGATAATGAAACTGCTTGTATTCTTGCTAGGAATGAACGTGGTGTGAATGGTTTCGAGCACCAGCAGCATGACTTGCGTAGGCGTTGTGCTCTTTGCCTTGATTGGTACATATGCAGCGCCACCCGTCTGCGTGTTTGTTGACCGAGAATAATGCGGTGATTTCTGCGTCCTTCCGTAATACAAGGTGTGGTTTTGCGCCTTTGTCGCTGTGTGTCCTGTTGTCTGAACAGCTTTGATTGTAGACTGAATCTTGATCTCTTCTT
This sequence comes from Rhipicephalus microplus, assembly GCF_043290135.1. Lineage (NCBI taxonomy): Eukaryota > Metazoa > Arthropoda > Arachnida > Ixodida > Ixodidae > Rhipicephalus > Rhipicephalus microplus. The sequence goes on from NC_134704.1 coordinate 158,434,406, forward strand.
GAGAAAGCTTGTGCAATGTTTTTTTTGCTAAAATGTTTTGAATTAGATGATTTTTTTGTCTTAAACGAGACATATCGAATTTATCGTCGCTTCACTTGAGGTACTTGTAGACGCCTTTGTTTATTCCTTGAGCGTTCTCCCAAAGATGTTACCATTCGTCGTCATCCTTCTTGGTGTATCCCTTGTAGAGACTGTTGCTCTTGGGCTTGCTTCTGCTGGTATTCATCGTGTTGCGGTGCAAAGAGCTGAGGTGGCAGCTGTTTCCGCCCATTGCACTGATTTTCTGGGCAACTTGATGTGGTGTCCAGTAGACAGATAATAGTCTGTGGAGTGTTATGCTGCATTTCGGCTAATTAACGTTGTGCGCTAGAATTTAGTGCAGGATCTTTGGAGCCTCTTGTGACGCTGTTCTTAATGAATGCTTCTGGCTCTCGGCAACGTGTGCGATTTTTCCGAGCCTCCTCTGTTGTTAAGACACATAGGTGTCCATGCACTGGATGGTGACACCACACCAGGCGTAGTTTGGTCAGAGTTATGTCAGAAATGTTTGTCTTTCTGTGTAAATAACGAGTTAAGCTGTTCTGACGCATGCATCTGCACAGAAGGACCAGAGCCTGACTGAGTATCTTAAGAGTTCCTAACCTCTATATCAACCGTAGTGAGCGTGTGAGATGTGAGGTGAGTGCTGTGAGCAACGGAAAAACCAAGCGACGGAAAAGCAGGAGGTGGTCGAAGTGCGCGAGACGGAAAGTACTGCACACAGGGTGGCTCCATAATGTGAGTGCTATGGTGCAGTGACGACGTGAAGGTTGGTTTTTGATCGGGCAAATGCAAAACGCGGTGCGTTGGAGGGTACACTTTTCCTAGAAACAGATCTGGCTGCCTTTCAGGGAGAGGGTGCTTTCATTGATCTTGTTTTAAAGGCCGATTCCTTCCGAGTGCGATTGTTTCCTTATGGTTGGCATCAAGAAAGTCTTCATCATAGTTGCGAAAACGGGCGATCATCTCTTCTTTGATCTCCTTCCTTGACCCCTCGTTTTCAAAGATGTGTGTGAGGTAAAACTTGATTGCCTCGCCGGAGATGTAGTCAGTGAAGTTGGTGACCATCTCCCATTCCGAACAAGATGAAGCGGCGGCGTGGAGCTCGAATAGGTTGAACCAGTCCCGTACGGGTCCGTCATCCGCTGATCCGGCGTACTTGGGGACGTCAAGGTCAGCCGATGTTTCTGTCATGGTGTTGGTCACTGCGTGCTGCTCTGAGCTGATTCCGTAGGCGATGTATGATCAGGGCGTCTTGTGGGGAACTGAGTCGATTATGAGCGACTAATGAAGGGACAGGCAGGTCTCCATCCCGTCATTCGTGTGACGTTACAATAAATAGAAGACATGGTCTGGCTCATATGCCACACTTATTCCATTAAGACTTCTTCCTACTGTACTTCTCCTGACCATCCCTGCCTTCTTACGTCACATACAGAAAGGTACTTTAACATGACAATCAATTTGTTTCAATTATGTAGTCAAATAACCCAGAGCAGACGTTCCTGTGGCTATAACCAAATTTAATGCTGCCAAACTATAAAATTACTGCCACGTATAATTGTAACTTTAATTTTTCAATAGAGGCTACCAGGTAATATTTCGACTGATAATATTATTTGTGACAGAATTAGCAGAAATGATTTATCGTTTTCATTTCTTCGCAAAGCTTACATAAAAGTGACGCCTTTAGACCAACTTTATCCAAATAATAATTGAGTTGCGAAATTCTACACCGCAATCTTGTATAAGTAACTTCCAGTTGCCGTGTTGCGCACCATTGCCTATTCCAGCAGCGTCTTAGATGCGCCAAATCTCAAAATATATCCAATGAGTAGCAGTCGAATTCATTCAAACAGAGGTTTCTAAACCCTATTGCTATCGCGTAAGCCGTATCAGGCAAAATCAGGATGAGACGACCGCTAAGAAATACTGTGGCTAGTGCATCCGCCACCTTAATGAGATATATGCCACGATGGCCTGGTATCAATAACAGCTGCAGTTTTTGCAAGTTTGTCGGTATGAGTTGTCGAAACATGTGCACAAGTGTTAAGTTGGCTCCCGAAGACAGAGCAGCGCATACTGAAAAAGAATCTGTTTTTACGACTGCTTCTAATTTACCCAAAGAAAGTTTCTGTAGTGCCAGTACAATAGGAAATAATTCTGCTATGAATATTGGTGTGCAATCTGGAAGTCTAACTGAAAAGGGCCAATCAAGGGATGGTGAGAAAATACCTGCCTCAGCATTTTAATTTAATACGGATTCATCAGTCGCAATTCTGTTGTTCATGTTCGCATCTGCCAAGTAATGCTTAAGCCGAGCATTTAAATATTGAAAAAGCCTTTGCTATTGTTAGAGGGGAACTATTCTCAAATTCCACCTGAAGATCTCAATTAATGTTACTTGTTGAGAAAATACGTTTTATTTTGACGTTCAGTGGTTTTAGCAGCGCTTGGACGAACATTATGTGTGGGCAGTGGAATCGATACCACTGAGTTTAAAAAAGTAAGCTTGGCTTTTTTATTGAAAGCATAAAACGATGCCAGCGCTCATGGCTCGTGCTCGTGCCCGCCGCCCCTTGTTTCTCCCTTATTTACAACAGGATACGTCGGAGCCAACGCTAGCCGCACTGTTGCGAAATCAGAAGGTAATTACAGAGCACCTGAAAAAGCATGTTTGGCTCTGGTATGGGCGCTCGGAAAAGTTCGGCCGTTATGGCCACCCGTTTGATCCAGTAAACCCATCCCCACGCGCTTGGTTGGGTATCCACGTTTAAAAACCCTTCTGGCCGCCTTGCACAATGGGCCCACCGCATTCACACTCTAAGCCACAAAGGAGCAAAATGGGAGTAAGTGCTGCATTTCGCCTTCCCTGCCAACCGTCCGGGGAGAGATTACCTGCAGGACGAGGATGCCGAGTGCGAACTAGAGGAGAAAACTTTGGCCACATGGAGCAACATTTTCTCCCACATAACTTTCCGGCGCAGTCGTTGCGTCAAAGAAAACTTCAGCACGTGCGTAAGCAAATAACTTTCTAAAGAAGCCAGCTGTGAGCAGTTTAATTTAGTGTAAAAGATCGTGACAACTACGGTGGCTGCGTCAGGAGCAAAGTACTACTGCTTATATAGCATGAAAATAAGTGAATATGTAGCCCTCTCTCCTAAAAAATGCTCGTGCTCCAGCTGTATCAATGTGTGGCATCGCAACATGATGTTTTCAGCAAGATAATGCTCGTTGGTGTAGCGGTGCGTTGTAAGTGTGTTATCGTAGTGTTGTTGCAATTGCTGCTTCTTGTGGTTGACTGAACCATCTTTGCGCTGAAGTAAACGTGAACCACTACTAAATGAAGCGATGCGCTATCGAAATGCTACAGACCGTTATGACCATCATCAATATTTAAGGTATTAAGGTGGTTGTGAAGGGGACAGACATATTTTGACTTCTTCCGAGCAAGGATGTACCGTCAAGACAGGCTGATTTCCTTTCAGAAAAACATGAACACGGGGTGCCAGGACCGGTTCGATGCTAAGAAAACGCACGAGCAAGGAAAGGTCATTGTGAACTCGACTCCACGAGAGACTTTCCAGGCAAACAAAGAAGCAACTGGGCCATCTTCAAAGACTCTGTGAGTTTCAAGAGACAGTAACCAGCGTGGTATTCTCAGTTTGGGCTGAAAGCTAAAACCCAAACCAGTTGTCGCTGCACCTTGCGCGAAAAAGCGGAGCTCGTTCGAGGAGAAGCGAAGTCCCAGAAATTTGCACTTAAGCAGGTACTTCTAGCAAACGACGAGGGATAAATCGACCGCTCCTCATTCCCCATTTAAATGGAGTGGCATGTTCGAGGATAAGCTGTCAGATCACTACATTATCCTTCCCGAACGCAGTCAAGCAAATTTGGCACGTGTACCAATCAGGAGCGGGTCTTTCAAACCTCACCCTACTTGCCGAAAGAGTTTTTGGAAACCAAGATCATCTAATATGTTCGGACGTGCACAAAATATTGCTGACGTGTGCAAAACATTGGCGTAGTGCGTTCTTGACCATATTTGGGCATCATGTAGAGTTTGCCCTCTCCACGTGCATTGTGTGGTGTTTTTCTCCACCTTCGTGGGTGGGGCACCTAGACTATTGAGCACCGTATTGGCTGAAGCCGCGGACAATGCGCCCAGGTTTGGCAACGTGGCGCTCTATAAGTGAAAGACCTTTTTTATATTTATAGTTTTCTTGAGTTCTAGTGACTCTTCAGTACTGCAAAGAGGTCATTCATGATAACTTTATCACCTCCTTTCGAATTCTCAGTTACTAACCAGGTAAATAAATGAATGTTTTTACGAGCGCCTCTTCTGACTTGTTGGACGACGGGTTCTTGGACGGAGGCCCAATGCCAGAATGAGACCCGTGGGACCCAGAGTCGCAACAGGACCGACTGTGACCAGGAAGAAGAGGAAGTGGAGAATAAATTGGCGGAAGCTTTCTAGCGCTGCTGTTTTTTTTGCCAGTTTTGTAAGTTTTCTTACTCAACTTCTGTATCTTACTGCCAAGATTCGGCCACCACCTTCGCGGTGCACCAGGCGCCACATCTCCAAGGCGCCCAAGCTTTATTTTAGGCTGCCATGACGTCCGAAAACTTCGGCTACTGGTGGTGGCCATTCTTCTTGGCACCCATCAAATGAATACGAAGTGATGAATGCGTCCGAACAGCAAAATAGTCCTGTGTTTCGCGGACGCGAGGAGGACTGTGACGGCCCCTCAACGACACCCAACGCCAAAGAAGAAGGTGCGAACTGATAATCAAGAGGATTACAGCGATGCAACATTCATGGACTCCACGGAAATGAACTGTGATATAGAAGCAGAAGACAGGCCTTTCACAACAGGCACGTTCAAGAAAGCCTGACCAGCGGGAATACCCGTAATTTTCAAGCTGACAGACCCTAGTGCCTCATTCTGGACAGTCAATCTGAAAAAAATGACCAGTGAAGTAGTATCGGCTGCTAAAAAGAAAGTGCAGTCGTTCCGTGTCAACAGAGAAGGCAACTTCTCCTTAAGTGTCTATACAGAGATTGCATCCTCCAGATTTCTTGAGTTAACACATGTTGCTGGTATTGAAGTTGCATCACATATACCGTAGTCGTATGTGAGGAACCTTGGAAAGAATAAACAAGAACCAGTACAACACAGTGGAGATCAACTGCTTGAATATCTAAGAGACAGCGTTGTCATCTCAGTCAGGAGACGGACTGAATGGCCCCATCTTGAAGATGGTTCAGCAGAGCCACATTTACTTGGCAGTGTAATTCTTGAGTTCTCCCCCGACAAGCCACTGCCGCCTCGTATTCTGAACTTCGCAAGTAATCCGTTTAAGGAGTACCTACAGCCCACTACACAATGTTACAACTGTCAACGACATGGACATGTTGCCAAATCGTGCCACAGACATCTTCACTGCAAAATCTGTGCAGGAACACATAATTACAAAGAATGTACAACGAGAAATCATTTCAAATGTGCCAATTACAATTGAGAGCATGTAGCATTGTATGCTGGTTGTCCGAAAGACCAGGTGGCTACTCGACTAAAGCGACAAGAAATTTCACTTGGAAGAGCTCCAAAAACGAGGGATCGCCTTGTACGAATCCTGAAACTGTACAGCCACTCACTATAACTTCAAAATCACAGAAGAGTACATCACCACTATCGTATGCGACAATAGCCAAGCGTGCTTCAGCTCAGAAAAACAAAAGTACAACTAAAACGAACCGTACAGGACGATCACCAAGCATTTAAAAGCAGACAAGCGACAGCAGGACACCAAAATCATCAGAAACTCAGGATTACCAAGCTTGCACACCTTCCACCTCGCCAAAGCCAAAGGCACAAGAGCAACGTGCACCGAAAACAAGTGATGTGGATATCGTTATGTCGATGCTCTTCCTTGCTCTGTAGGCAATCCTGCGTGTATTTTCGCAGGCCAATGACCTTCCAGAGGTGAGCGCAGTCCTTTCGTTAGAGCCTCTAGCAGTACAACAAAAAATTGTTGTATAGCAAAAGGGCTCTACAAATGAACAATTTTTTCTGCAACACAGCTGTGTTTCAGTGGAATGCCAATGGCATTAGGTCCAAAAGCACAGACTTTAGGAAGCTAATATTCAGTTTAGCTTAGTGAAACCAACGTTGGCCCTCACTTTAAGATTTCTAATTATGTCACATATGCATCGAAAAGAAATCCAGGCTAGAGCAGGGCACTGTTATGTATACGGCGTGACATACCCTCTTTTGTTTCAGACGTGTCGGGCTCGGACGTGCCAGAATTTCTAGGGTGCAAAATTCAATTCCAGAACCTTACCATTACCTTAAAATGTGTTTATTTACAACCATCGACATGAATCTCCGAGTCATCACCGGTTCATTTATTGGGTAAAGCCCAGGAACCTGCCCTCATCTGTGAAGATTTTAATTTGCACAATACCACGTGGGGCAGTACTCTTACCGATTCACGTGGGAGAACACTTGAAGAAGCAATTGATCGATGTGGTCGTGTTGTACTGAATGATGGATCAGTAACGTTTTCAGGAGGTTATATAATGCCACATGTGTAGATTTCCCTATAGGCTCCCCTGGAATTGCACGAGATATGAACTGGTGTACAGACCTCAAAACACGAGGGGGTGACCATTACACAGATCTCATGCAACGCCTAAGAATTAAATCGCAAACATCCACATTGATTTCAAACCTAGCTGACTGGAAACCATTTTGTGAACATACTGGCCGTCACTTGATGGAATGTAACGAACTAGATACATTTATGTCCTGAATTAAAAGCAGTTACTCCCACGCGACAAGGTTTACAGCCATCCCAGCAGGCCACTCCGGTGTAGATGCAGACTATGAGCGCCTACGAGCTATTAGAAGACAAGCAGAATGTCACTATCGTCGCACTGAGAGGCTAGAAGATTATAAAAAGAGTCAGGCCATACACAACCAATCTAAACTCCATATAGAGAAGTTAGGTAAGAAAAATGGCACAATTTCTGCAATTCATTGAATCTATTTACTCCACTTTCAAATATATGGCAAACAATCACTGCTCTAAGTCATTCAGTATACCAGCGAAACCCATTCAGAGCATTGGCAATATCTCTTGGATTATCCGAACATGATGTTTAAATAGGTTTCGCACAATGCCGACTGGAACCAGTCAACTGGTTCACAGCACTACTGCACAGCCTTATTCTGTAGAGTAGCAAATCCAAGATGCATACGTTTTATCAGCGAAAGTTGGCTAGTTGGCGGTTCACACTTGGGAAGTAGAAACAGCGCAAAATATAGACAAGGACACAGGAAGAGACAACTCAGCACAGTGTCGCCTCTTTCTCTGTCATTGTCTATATTTCTGCGCTGTTTTTACTTCCCAAGTCTGTATACGCTTTATCACATACTCAACTCGATAACATGTATTCTCTACTATAGTTTCGTACTGCTCTATTAATAACCCGCGTAAGAACGGTAACTGGTCTCGACAATGTATCGTACAGTGTTCTGAAAAATCTTGGACCCAACGGCATGCCTGTTCTTCTACGGATATATAACATGTGGACAAAGGCGTCCGTTCCAGTGTGTTGGAAGGTCGCGAAAATCACCGCTTTCGCTTGACTTATTCGGGCCAGTTAGGCTCACTAGCTGTGTATCTAGAGTCATAAAAAATGGTTAACAGAAGATTACAGTGGTGAATTGAGGCTAACAACTCTGTTTCAGAACAGATGGCTGGCTTCAAACGACGGCGATGCACTATGGACTGCGTCCTCAACCTTGTTGCATTTCTAGAACATGAGTCGACCCGTGAAAACATGGCTGTTTTGGCGTTCATAGATAATAAGAAGGCGTTTCACTCTGTGGGCCACCTTTCTGTGTTGCACGTGCTTACCTCACTAAGGGTTCATGATCGTATCCTTCACTGGATCGCGCACATTCTGCTGAACAGAAAAATATACATTTCAACTAATAATGGTGACAGCGATCACTTCAACATGTGTCGAGGTGTACCCAAGAAAGCGTTCTAAGTCCGCTTCTTTTCAATGCTGTCACGGCAAGTCTTCCAGAAGTGCTGCCCGCAGCCTTGAAAATATCTATGTATGCAGACGACATATCCATATGAACGTCTCACAAGTTAGTGGAAGTGATCGAACATCGGCTTCAACAGAGACCTAATGCAATAAAATATTACCTCAAAGAGCTAGGCATGCAGATTTTTCACGCCAAATTGGTAATTTTGTCGTTCAAGAGAAAGATAGTGAAAACCAGAGGATCAGAATTGCACGAAAACATCGATTCCTTGTCGTTACCTTAGATTGTTAACTCACATGGAGTCAGCATATTGCTGATTTAGAAAATCAAGTGAACTGCACCATAAATATTATACGTCGCATCGCAGGAACAAAATGCGGCGGTGCATCAGCGTCTCTACTCCACGTCCATTGTGCACTAATCCAACCAAAAATTGCCTACTCTGCGCCAGTTCTCCACAACATCTCTCAGACGTCGCCACACCGACTTCACCTGTTACAAGCACGAAGCTTACGCATATGTCTGGGGGTTCCACAGGCGACATCAAGTTCTCTGACGCTGGCAGATTCAAGAGAACCTAACTCTATAGTAATTAGAAATGTGGAGACATGTCGGCACCTTTTTCGACTAGTCACACAACACCCTTAACATCCGCTCATAACCAACATCGTGAACCGTACTGGAACGCAACTACACCCTGTGTACCAACAGTACGTTCTCCGGCTTTCTGTGTCGGCACATTGGCCACTGGACCGAAACTACCCGCTATGGCTGCTTGAACTACCAACTATTGAAACGTCAATAGAAGGACTTCGCAGCAAACATGGAGTGCCGATCGTTGCCGCACAGCAGTTGGCATCACTTCATCTGTTTGACAGGTACGAACAATACACTCACGTATACACTGACAGATCCATCGCCAAAGAGGCAGCGACATCAGTATTTATAATTCCGGAATTGCACGAATAATATGCATGTCGGTTGGGCCACCTCTTCTTCTCAACGACGTCGGAGCTTATAGCGATTATGCTAGCCACAGGTTTTATTAAACTGTCAATGACCCAAAGAAAATGAATGGTAAAACAGACTCTTTAGGAGCACTCACATGTGTGGAAAGTGCCACTTCAAGACACATTGATGAGTGTATAGAATACGCTATTCCTAAAGAGCTTTAAAAAGTTGCGAAGTCAAATCATTGAGTGGCATTTCAGTGGGTTCCCAGTCACTGCGGAATTAAGAGAAATGTAATGGCGGATGAGTAGGCGAAAACCACTAATAATTCTAACCAAACGTGCCTCATTCCGGTATCTCAGTATGATGTAAAAAGAATTTTAAGAACAACAAAACGTGAATTGTGCTGTCAGCCTGGTTCAGAGACAAGACAAAGTAATTGGTCCAATATTTTTTTCTCCTAATCTTGAATACCAATTAGACCATGACATCCAAATACCTATCGACACACTCATACATTGCCTATGACTCGAAACTGCTTACACAAAGCACGTACTACTTCGTATTCAGCGTGAAACATCGTCAGCTTGTTCATGCGGCCACGACGACGAGAATATCTGTCACCTCTAGCTCGTCTGTTTGAAACACGACCCATACCGAAGGCCACTGGAACAGTAACTCCATAAGTTAGATCCCCAACGGCCATTTGCGTTCAATAACATACTTGGTTCATGGCCATCGAAAACAAATGGCAAAGCAATGAAGGTGCTGCAACAATTCTTTGAAGAAACGAAGATTTTTGACGACTACTGAGTGGACAAAAGTTAAAAGAGAGCGTGGAGTCGACGTGGTTGTTCTGCCCATAAAAAAAATTTTTCCCTCACCCATGTAGGACTGTATATATGTCTATGTACTGGGTTTTTTTTATATTTTTACTTGTACTAATCGAGGGAAAAGGGGTAGGCGCCACCAATTAAAGGTGACAAAAATTATTTCGTTTATTTCTTATTTTAATAAAAAAAGGAGAAACTGTGATAACGCCTGAGAGTCGAGTTTATACAAGGCTGCCATCGCGCCATGAGAATTTATCGGCGTGCTGTTGATATGTAATCATCAATGCTTGTTTACCACTCACGTTCTTCGTGAACAAAACCGGCATGGTTATTAGCTAGCGCTACACAGCGTAACGAGTGCTGAATTAGCGATGATAGACATCGTATATATATATATATATATATATATATATATCATCATCACCAGCCTGACTACGTCCACTGCAGGACAAAGGCCTCTCCCATGTTCCGCCAGTTAACCCGGTCCTGTGCTTGCTGCTGCCAATTTATACCCGCAAACTTTTTAATCTCGTCTGCCCACCTAACCTTCTGTCTCCCCCTAACCCGCTTCCCTTTTCTGGGAATCCAGTTAGTTACCCTTAAAGACCAGCGGTTATCCTGTCTACGCGCTACATGCCCGGCCCATGTCCATTTCCTCTTCTTTATTTCAACTATGATATCCTTAACCCCCGTTTGTCCCCTATTCCACTCTGCTCTCTTCTTAACTCTAGATATATATATATATATATATATATATATATATATATATATATATATATATATATATATATATATATAAAAGGGATAGAACTGTATACCTAAGGGCTCGTTTCTCCGTGTTTTAACACAATAATATTGAGATCTAACAGACAGTAGTGCCAAGTAATGTACAGGGGAAGTTAATAGAACTAAAGGAATGTAAATAAGAAGGAAGAAAAGTGGATGAAAAAATAACCAGCCGTGAGCAGGAATCGAACCAAGAGCATCGAACGCGTTATTCGAAGGTCGTAGGTTTGATTCCTGCTCACGGCTGGTTGTTTTTTCATCCACTTTTCTTCCTTCTTATTTACATTCTATTGGTGCTAATAACTTCCCCTGTACATTACTTGGCATTACTGTCTGTTAGATCTCATATATATATATATATATATATATATATATATATATATATATATATATATATATATATATATATATATATATATATATATATATATGTGTGTGTGTGTGTGTGTGTGTGTGTGTGTGTGACGCAATGATGATTGGGCGACGTGGCTTGGCTCATACCTCATGTTTATTCTATTCTCACTTCTTCCTCATTTACTTCTCCTAGCCATCTCTGCCTTCTTACGTCACAGGATTCCCCCTCCCCCAGAAAAAAGTCGCGTCGTACTCACAGAAATAACAAACTGAACATGCATGGCTTAAAAGTCAACACTGTCAAAAAAGGGAAGATCGTTCCAGGTCCCAGAAAGTTTCCCTAAACACACTTTAGCTTCACAGGAGAGTGCAGCAGTCCGGTAAGTGCTTTGAGTTCTAGCGGGCGCTACTGATTGTTGCGTACTGGAAAACACAAGTACACCTTGAACATGGAAACTGCAGATGATAAAACTGATTGTATACTTGCAAAGAATGAACGTGGTGTGAAGGCTTTGGAGTACCAGCAGCAATATTTGTGTAGGCGTCGTGCTCTTTGCCTCGATTGGTACACAAGCAGTGGCACCCGTCTGTGTGTTTGTTGACCAAGACTGGTGCGGTGATTTCTGCGTCCCTCCGTAATACAGGGTGTGGTTTTGCGCCTTCTTCGTCACTTTGTGTCCTGTCGTTTGAACAGCTTTGATTGTAGACTACACCTTGATCTCTTCTGGAGAAAACTTGTGTGATGTTCCTGTTTGCAAAAATGTCTTGAATTAGAAGACTTGTGTGCCTTAAGCAAGACACATTTAATTTGTCGTCGCTTCAATTTACCCGCTTGTTGATGCCTTTGTTTAATCCTCGAATGTTCTTCCAAAGATTTTCCGTTCATAGTCGTCCTTGCTGGTGTAGCCCAAGGATTTTCTGTGGTTCTTGGGCTTGCTTCTGCTGGCATTGATGGTGTTCGTGTGGAAGGAGCTGAGGTGGCAGCCGTTTTTGACCATGGCACTGATTTTCTGGGCAACTTGATGTGGTGTCCAGTAGGCAGATGGTAGTCAGTGAACTATTATGCTGCATTTCGGGTAATGAAGGTTGTGTGCTCGAATTTACTGGAGACTCTTCGAAGGCTCTTGTGACGCTGTTCCTAATGGACGCTTCTGGCTCTCGGCAACGTGTGCGATTTCATGCTTCCAAGCCTCCTGTGTTGTTAAGACTCCTAGGTGTTCGTGCTCTGGATGGTGACACCGCAGCAGGCGTAGTTTGGTCAGATTTATGTCGGAATGGTTTCTCTTTCTGTGTAACTAACGAGTTAGGCTGTACTGAAGCATGCATCTGCACAGAAGGGCCAGAGCCTGGCTGAGTATCTTCAGGGTTCCTCATCTCTATATCAACCTTAGTAAGCATTGAGATGCGAGGTGAGCGCTGTAAGCAACTGAAGAGCCAAGCGACGGAAAAGTAGGAGGTGGTCGAAGTGCGCGAGACGGAAAGTACTCTGCACAGGGTGGCTCCCTAATGTAAGTGCTACGGTAGAGTGATGACGTAAAGGTTAGTTTTCGATTGGGAAGTCGCAAAAGGTGGTGCAATGGAGGGTACACACTTCCTGCAAACCGATCTGGCTGCCTTTCATCGAGAGGGTGCTTTAATTGCTCTTGTTTCAAAGGCCGATTCATTTTTGGTCTCCCAATGCGTGAGCAGTGCTTCTGACTGCGGCGACCGAGCGCAGTTGTCTGTGGATGGTCGGTTATAAGCGAATCTTCGTCGTAGTCATCATTGTATTTTTTAAACCAAACCATAATTTCTTTTTTGATCTTTTGCCATGACTCGTCCTTTGGAAATACGTGGGTGAGGTAGAATTTGAAAGCCTCGCCGGAGACGTAGTCGGTAAAGTTGATGATCATCTCCCGTTCCGACCATAATGCAGTGGTCGCGTGGGGCTCGAACAGGTTGAACCAGTCCTGTACAGGTCCATTGTCCACTGCTCCGGTGTAGTTGTGGATGAAAAGGTCAGTCGATGGTTCTGTCATGATGCCGGTAACTTCATGCGGCTGAGATCCCCTCTTCTGTGGTCGATGTTCAGTTGAGGCGCATTGCCGGTGGTTTCGTGAATGATGTGAGCCTGATGAGTGGTGGCCAGGTCTTCATCCTGTCGACTCGTGTGACGCTATGATGACTGGGCGACGTGGCTTGGCTCATACCCCATGTTTATTTCATTCTCCCTTCTTCCTCATCTACTTCTAATCATCTCTGCCTTCTTATGTGATATATATATATATATATATATATATATATATATATATATATATATATATATATATATATATATATATATATATATATATATATGAAGTCTTCGTAGTCTTGGCTGCGTCAGCGTTTATTTGAGGAAAGACCTCGCAATACCAACGGGCAGAGCCAGTACACAGACGATGACGATGATGATGACCCAGAGTGGCATTGAGGACAAAGAGACAAGCGGATGATGGTGATTGTGATCATGCAGGGATGAGGGCGATGTAAGTAACAAACGCCCACACTAATTCCCGCCCCCCCTTGGAAGCGGACACCCTGGCCGCCGTATGTCAAAGTGACGGGGAACGCCGCGTGACATGTTTTATGCGACAAACGTGGACAATCTTTGTGCTGTGGTAGCGGCGGTCTGTTGAGGCGACGAGCGGTGTCGCACGATAATTAACCGGCGAAGTCTGTTCTAAAACAATGTATGGCCCGATGAAGCTTGGTTGAAATTTGTCACAGAGACCAGGAGTGCGAATAGGTGTAAAAAGCAGGACCTCGAAACCAGGTTGGAAAGACACAGCGCGGTGGAATTCGTCATAGGTGATCTTACGCTCGGCTGTCTCGCTTGAGTATTGATGCGACACTGAAGGCCACACTGGCCAGGCGGGAATTGTATTGTTTGCTAGAAGACTGAAATGAATTTCCATGGCTGGTAAAGAAAGAGACGTCGAGAAAGGTAGTCGGGGTGCGTACGTACACGAGGTAAAACAGTGAGTAGCAAGTTGTTCGCTGAACGGCGGTGTTGTAAGCGAATGTCAGGAACGGTAAAAGAGTATCCCAGTTTTTGTGGTCGGGTTAGGCGTAAACGGCTATCATGTCTGCAAGGGTTCATTGAAATCTTTCTGTGAGACCATTTGTCTGAGGCTGGTAGCTTGAAGCTGTCTTGTGAGTAGTTCCAGAAGCGCGCAGTACTTTAATTACCATTTGTGACAGGAACACTGTACCGCGATACTAAGCAGTACACGAGAAGCCCCATGACGCAGGATTATGGCGTGAAGAATAAAGTCTGCAACTTCCACAGCTGAGCCTGTAAAAACATATGAAGTCTCAGCGTAGCGTGTCAGGTCGTCCGCGGCGGTCACTATCCATCGTTTGCCAGCATATGTGACGGGGAGAGGCCCGTAAAGGTCAACACCTACAACCTCGAAAGGCATTGAAGGGCACGGAAGTGGCTGTAGAGGTCCAGCAGGTGCAGACGTGGGGAGTTTACGACGCTGGCATAGGTAGCTGGAATCGACGTACCGCACTACACAAGGAGAAAGGCCAGGCCTGTAATAACGACATCGAATGTGGTCAAGAGTTTTTTTTTTAAACCGAGATGACCAGCAGTCAAGTCGTCGTGGAAGGCTTCGAGCACCTGAATTCGAAGAGAGTGTGGCAGTACAGGAACCCAGCGCTGACCGTAAGGGTGGTAGACGTGGTGGTAGAGAACCCCATTGTCCAGCTTAAAGTGCAGAAGTTGATGACGAAGTCGCACGTTTGGTGGATGAGAAACTCCCGAAAGCTGGCCCATCGTGCGTCTGCAGTATGAATTGCACTGCTGGCGTAAGATAAATGTTGGCTTCTCGTCCGAGAAAGGTTGCCTTATTGATGCGAACGTATAAACTTTGGTAGATGTAGCGGTTGAGTTCTCATCAACGCTGATATGGGTAGTTGGAAGCGGGCAACGAGATAAAGCATCGGCGTCTTGATGTTTTCTGCCTGACTTGTAAGTTATGTCAAAGTCGTACTCCTTCAAGCGTAGTATCCACCGACCCAAGCGTCCGGACAAGTTTTTCAGTGTAGAAAGCCAGCATAAGGCATGGTGGTCCGTAACGATTGTGAAGTTACGGCCGTGGAGATAGGGACGGAACTTCTAGACCGACCAAACCACAGCCAAACACTCTTGCTCAGTTATCGGGTAGTTCTTTTTGGCAGGGGTGAGTACGCGACTGGCATTTGCCACAACTTTCTCCAGCGAAGACTGGTCGCGTTGTAAAGAACGGCTCCTATACCAAGGCCGCTAGCGTCGGTATGGAGGATAGTAGGTGCGGCTTCGTCAAAGTGGCAGGGCAGAGGTTCAGACTTGAGTGCCCGCTTCAACAGGTCGAATGCCGTTTGACATTATTGAGACCTCAGAACGGGGACGTTGGAAGCGAGTAGTTGGTGTAATGGAGCAGCAATGGAAGCAAAGTTGTGGGTAAACCGGTGAAAATAGGAGGCGAGGCCAAGGAAACTGCGAAGCTCCTTTGGTTTTTCGGCCGCGGAAAATGAAGGACTGCAGAAATTTTGTCAGGATCGGGCCGGATGCTATCTTTGCTAGTGACGTGTCCTAAGACCTTGACAAATTTGCTAGCGAAAGAGCATTTCTTAGCGTTTATTTGAAGCCCGGCGCCAGTAAGGCACGTCAGAGCTTGATCCAATCGTTCTAGGTGCTCAGGAAACGTTGATGAAAAGATAATAATGTAATCCAGGTAGCAAAGGCAACTTTTATATTTCAGACCGCGCAGCACGGTGTCTATCATGCGCTCAAAAGTCGCGGGTGCGTTGCAGAGCACGAAGGGCATCACGTTGAATTCATATAGCCCATCGGGGGTTGCGAACGCCGTTTTCTTCTTATCGTCTTCATGCATGGGGATTTGCCAGTACCCAGAACACAAGGCGATGCTTGAAAAGAATTCCGCGCCTTGTAGGGAATCAAGGGTGTCGTCAATTCGTGGCATAGGGTACACGTCCGTGTGTGTGACCTAAGTGAGCACCCGGTAGTCTACGCAAAACGCACAGAGCCATCCTTTTTACGGACCAAAACAATAGGAGACGACCAAGGGCTAGATGAGGGACGGATGATTTCCCGTTTAAGCATGTCCGCAACGTTTTCTTCTATATTTTTTCTTTCAGCTAGAGACACGGCGTAGTGTCGGAGGTGTACGATAGATGTCCCAGCAGTTTGAATTATATGTGCTGTAGTATTAGTGCAGCCCAGCTTATACGAGCAAAAATTGAAATAATTTGCATGTTTCTGTAACAATGCGAGCAGCTGCTTCTGTGAATATGTCAGTTCGCTGCTGATAGCGGTGGTAAAGGCGGAGGAAGAAACATGCTCACCGAGGCAAGGTTCTTTAGATGCGATGGCCTGAAGTGGTGTGACAAATACAGGCTTGAAGTCGGCAACAGCGGCCACAGTAGTGCCCTGTGGCAGTAAGATCAATACATCACCGTGATAGATGTCGTTGGACGTAATGCTGACAATTTGCTCTTGTAGTGGCGGCAGTTCAATGTCTTTCGCAGTGACCAGACGAAGTGGCTTCTGATTGTCGTCGTCAAGCATGTAGTCGGTGTCAGCAAAGTGAACGACGCGTGGTCTACAACAAATCGCCGCGCAAGCAGATGATAGAAAATACCACCCTAAAATTCGTTGGTGAGAGCAGCGGGACAGGACAGCAAACTGGACATGATGGCGGATGCCATCGATGAAAACACGCACAGTACAAAACGCGGAAGGGCGAATGACGGTCCCCTGGGCAGCAAATAACGTGGGGCCATCGTAAGGCGTCAGTACTTTCCTTAAATGTTCACACAAATCAGCACGAATCACAGACAATGTCGCACCTGTGTCCACCAAAGCTTTGACTCGCACTCCTTCCACTTTCACAGAAAGTATGTTACAAGGACCTGATGGAGGAATTTCAGTTCTAATTCCGAATGCAGTTTTTCCTCTACAAACTGAATCACTTAGTTTGCCGAATGATATTATATCAGAGGAGAATGAGGTGGGCCGAAGTGGAGAAGTGGAACGACAGAATGGCGAGGGCGAGTGGCGTCTTGTGTTTCGGCTGTTTCGTGGTGCAGTCGATGCCGGAGGAAATGGAGACCGGTGGGGGGGAGACAAATAACACCGACCTTGATTAGACGTCCCAGTGTACAAATCCCGTTCAAGCACGTCGTTCCGACGCTCATCTTGCTGGCGCTTTTGGCAGAAACGAGATATGTGGCCGCGATAGCCACAGTGGTGGCATACAGGGCCAGACGAGCACCACGGTGGGGAATAGAAGGCATTCGGGGCACCTGGAGATAGCGCGGTCAGGTGGGCCGAAGGGTCAGGGGGCACAGAATGGTAGTTAACCCAGGGAGCGGCAGCAACTGACGCATAGGATGGACGCAGCAATGTCGCGTGGGCGTCACTGGGAGGCACGGCAGCAACTTGAGCGTACGTGGATATAGGGCGAGAAGCAGGTGGCTGTATGGGCGCAGAGCCAGTGAGGGATGTAAGTTCCTCCCTGATGATGTTACGTAAGGGCACTCCCGAAGGCTGTGTAGGACGTGGTGTAGGAGGTCAATTCTACCTACGTGGTGTAGGAGGTCAATTGCCATGGACGGCAATTCTCCGCGTATAATGTCCCGGATGAGGTCACGCAGATGGCCATGTGACGTGGAGTGGTGGTCGCCAGTGTAGGGTTGGAGGCGAACAGAGTCCAGCGCACCAAGGCGCTGGCATGTCGTCACGACATCAGAGTTGGTAGCTGGGTAGCGTTGGTAGCTCCGTCTGGGACATGCTGCCTGACTGTGGGCGCAAGCGGCGGCCTGAATGAAGCTCCAGGGGGTATATTGGGCTGCGGGAGGTCAGAGGACCGGAAATCCACCTCCACCACATGAAGTCTTGGTAGTCTTGGCTGCATCAGCGTTTATTTGAGGAAAGATCTCGCAAAACGAACGGGCAGAGCCAGTACATCACAGACGATGACGATGATGATGACCCAGAGTGGCAATGAGGACAAAGAGACAAGCGGATGATGGTGATTGTGATCATGCAGGGATGAGGACGATGTAACAAATGCCCACAATATATATATTGAAATACCACGGGTTTAGCTGACGCTTTATTCAAGCAACAGCGAAATGGCACCGATGATGAATAGGAACGGGCGAAGACTGATGATGGTTATTGACAGATGAGGATGACGTCCAATGAATTCTTACACTAATTTTCCCCGTCGACGGAAGCGGCCAGCCTGGCCGCGAATTACGCTGGGGAACGCATACGATAGGGCTTGAGACGCGAAACGTGACCAATCTCTGTCCCGTGGCAGCCTTGGTCAGTGAGGACATGTACAGGTGTGACAAGGTAGTTCACCGGTGAGGTCTGTTCGGTAACTTTGTAGGGGCCAAGATAGCATGACTGAAGCTTCTCGCATAAACCAGGTGTTCGCGCAGGAGTCCACAGAAGTAGATCGTCACCAGGGCGGTAGAAAACGACACGGTGAGTGGCATCGTAACAATGTTTGCACTCTTCTTGGCTAGCTTCGGTGTTTACACGGGCAAGACGACGGCATTGAGCAACACGGGACAGAAACTGGTCGCAAACGAATGGTGAAGAGCTGACGGAGCCAGAAAAGAATGAAACGTCGAGTGGTGATGTCGGCTGGCGTCCGAATACTAGGAAGAATGGAGAATAGCCTGTGGTTCGTTGAACTGACGTATTATATGCATACGTGACAAAGGGAAGTATGGCATCCCAATTGCGATGGTCCGGTCAGATATCCATGGACAGCATGTCACACAGCGTTTGATGAAATCTTTCCGTTAAGCCATTGGTTTGCGGGTGATAGCTAGATGTTGTTTTATGAACTGTTTTTGATGCTTGAAGAACTTCACTGAGCGTGCTTGAAAGAAATGCCTTGCCCCGGTCGCTCAAAAGAACACGAGGGGCTCCGTGACGTAGGTAAATAGAATGCAAGAAGAAAGTTGCTACTTCCGAAGCAGCTCCTTAAGTGATCGAGGCCGTCTCAGCGTGCCGGGTCAAGTGATCAGCCGCGGTGACGATCCATCTCTTGCCGTCTGATGTAGTTGGGAGGGGCCCGAAGAGGTCAATTCCGACGACAGAGAACGGCTCTGGTGGACAAGGAAGTGGTTGTAGGGTCCTGACTGGAGCAGTAGTGGGCCGCTTGCGGTGTTGGCAAAGTTCGCACGAGGCAATATATTTAGCTACCGTCGTGGAAAGACCTGGCCAGAAGAATCGACTGCGGATGCGCTCGTATGTTTTGTAGTAACCCAAGTGTCCTGACGTCGGGTCATCGTGGGAAGCGCGCAGAACTTCAGTGCGTAGTGCGCGTGGTACGACGGGAACCCATCGGTGGCCTTCCGGGTGGAAAATGTATCGATGTAGCACACGTCCTCCAACTTGAATAGTCGAAGTTGTTTCCGGAGTCTGGCATTTGGGGAAGATGAAGCGCCGGTAAGCCGACCGATGATGTCAGTGCAATAAGAATCGGCTTGCTGATGCGTGGTAAGTACTGATGGACGGGTGGATGAAGGTAGAGAAGAAATCGATGATATCGACGAGGCGTCCTCTGTATAGCCGATTTGACAAGGGGATGTGACGTGTGCCGCAGACTGCGGCAAAGGGTATCGTGACAAAGCATCTGCATCTTGGTGTTGTCTTCCAGTCTTGTAGATGACGTCGAAGTCATACGATTGTAACGGGAGAATCCAGCGGCCAAGTCATCCCGACAAGTTTTTGATTGTGGACAACCAGCAAAGAGCATGGTGGTCTGTCACAACAGTAAAATGTCGACCATGTAGATACGGACGAAATTTTTTGATGAACCAGACAACAGCCAAGCACTCTTGTTCGGTTATCGAGTACCTCTTCTCTGCAGAGGTCATAGTGCGGCTTGCATACGCGACAACTTTCTCGCGAAAGGCATGGTTGCACTGGAGGAGTACGGCGCCGATTCCTTGTCCACTAGCGTCTGTAATATCGAAGGTGCCTTGTCATCGAAATAACAAAGCACCGGTGGGGATGTGAGTGCCTGCTTGAGCTCTTCAAACGAGACTTTGCATTGATCAATCCAATCGAAGGAACCGGTACTAGCAAGGAGCTTGTGGAGAGAAGCGGCAATAGTGGCAAAGTTGCGAATGAAGCGGCGAAAGTACGATGCGAGTCCAAGGAAACTGCGTAGTTCTTTGGAACGAAAGGGTCGCGGAAAGTTGAGGACTGCGGAAATTTTGTCCGGATCGGGCTGGATGCCATCTTTAATAACGAGATGTCCTAGAACTCTTATAGCTGTGTTCCCGAAATGGCACTTCTTTGTGTTTAACTGAAGTCCACATTAGAGAGACATGTGAGCACTTGATCAAGGCGTTGCAGATGATCAGCAAAAGTGGAAGAAAACACGACAATATCATCGAGGTAGCATAGACAAGTTTTCCACTTGAGGCCACGAAGAACAGTGTCGATCATCTTTTCAAATGTGGCGGGAGCATTACATAGGCCGAATGGCATTAAGTTAAACTCGTAAAGACCGTCCGGCGTAGAAAAGGCGGTCTTTTCTTTGTCTGCTTCGTTCATTAGTATTTGCCAATACCCGGACCGAAGGTCTAGGGTGGAGAAGTATTGGGCGCCTTCCAATGAGTGAAGTGCATCATCTATACGGGGCATCGGATATACATCCTTTCGGGTAATCTTGTTGAGCGTGAGGTAATCAACACAAAAACGTACCGATCCATCCTTCTTTTGTACCAAGACAACGGGTGATGACCAAGAACTGGTAGAGGGTCGTATGATGTTTCTTTTTAGCATATCGGTCACGTTCTCGTCGATGATTTTGCGCTCGGCCAAAGAGACTCGGTAGGGACGACGGCGTACAACAGTCTGACCTCCAGTGTCGATGCCATGATGCGCAACTGTGGTCTGTCCTAGTGCCGAAGCCTTGGCGTCAAAGGAGGCCTGGTGTTTTGTTAGCAAATTTAGCAACGCCTCACGTTGAGAAGCCGAAAGGTCAGGATTTATACCGGGAGCAAAGGAGGAGGAAGTAACAGACCGGGCCTGTTGTGGCTGAGCTGTCAAGGCGTCAAGAGAGACCGAAAATACTGGTTTGGTATCCACATAACACGACAATGCAGAACCTTGAGGTAGGAGGACAGGCTCCGGGGTAGGGTTCAGGTCAAGGATTATCGCAGCACTGTCTTTGAACCGCACCAAGCTGGAGGGAACTACAACGCCGTGAGCTAGACAGTGGCTGAAAGGGGTGATAAGGATGTCACCATTGGCAATATTCGGAGAAGTGATGGCGATGAGTTGCTCCTCACCCAGGAGCAGTATGGTATCGGAAGCTGTGAAAAAACGCAATGGTTTCTCGTCGACACGTTCGCTGCAGTGATCGGTCTCGGTCATCTCGACTACGCGTTCACGGCAAGAAATTAATGCAGATGCTGATGACAGAAAGTCCCGACCTAAAATTATTTCATGAGCACAAGAAATTAAGACAGCGAAGGTGATGTGGTGACGAATATTATCAATGAAGACGCGCGCTGTACATTGGGCCGATGGTCTAATTATTGCTCCTTTGGCCCCAATCAAAGATGATCCAAGGTAGGGTGTCTTCACTTTCCGCAATCGAGAACACAAGTCGGCACGCATAACTGAATTAGTTGCTCCCGTGTCTACCAAAGCCAACACCCGTAAACCTTGCACAGTTACCAATAACATGTTGGATGGTCCTTCACGGTCTCGGTCATCTCGACTACGCGTTGACGGCAAGAAATTAATGCAGATGCTGATGAGAGAAAGTCCCGACCTAAAATTATTTCATGAGCACAAGAAATTAAGACAGCGAAGGTGATGTGGTGACGAATATCATCAATGAAGACACGCGCTGTACATTGGGCCGATGGTCTAACTATTGCTCCTTTGGCCCCAATCAAAGATGATCCAAGGTAGGGTGTCTTCACTTCCCGCAATCGAGAACACAAGTCGGCACGCATAACTGAAATAGTTGCTCCCGTGTCTACCAAAGCCAACACCCGTAAACCTTGCACAGTTACCAATAACATGTTGGATGGTCGTTCAGGAGGACTTGTGACATTTCGCCGCGATGCAGTTTTCCCTCCGATAACTGCACTGTTTAGTTTTCCGATCGCTGGGCAGCCCGTTGAGAGACAGGTCGAAGGGGTGAAACAGAGCGTCGGCGTGGCGAACGGGAGCGTGGTCGGGAGACACGTGTATTGTTGGTCGTGTTGGAAATGCGCATTGGAGACAGGGATCGGTGGTTGGCAGGAATGTCGCCATAACGGTAGTAACCTCGTGCACATGTGTCGTCTCGTTCAAACGCGGCATAACCACGACGTTCATCTTGCTGCCGACGTCGACAGACCCGGGAAATGTGTCCTCGAATTCCGCAGTAGTAGCAAATAGGCCGTGGGGCCCACCAGGAAGAATGGTAGCTAGGGTTCGGTGAACGGGCCACTAGAGGTGAGAGATGTTCGTGATCAGGCACAGGTGGTGGTACTTGAGACGGCGAGGGTTGCATTGAAGCGATGTGTGCATAGGAAGCGGGTTGGGTGCATGGTGGAGCACGGTGGGTGCTTTGAAACGCTGACATTTCTTCCCTTATAATGCCACGCAGATCGCTAGAAGCGGGTTGAGCGGGAACGTTGTGAGAAGGAGGTAAACTGTAGGCTTGCAGTTCCTCACAAATTATGGTTCGAATGATGGATCGGAGCTCCATACTGTTTGCCACGGGGTTCTCAGAGAAGTCGGGTCGCAGGCGGATTGACTGCAAGGTATCAAGAGGCTGGCATACATAGACGACGTCGGAAACCGTCGAAGGGTTGTGCGCGACGAGGGCGTTCAAAGCGGTAGGTCCGATACCCTTCAGAAGGTGATGGATACGATCACCTTCTGGCATGGTGTCGTCGACACGGCGGCAAAGTGCAAGCACATCCTAGATATAGGATGTGTAGGACTCACCGCAATGTTGAACACGTTCTGCCAATTTCTTCCGAGCAACTTCTGAACGGACGGTCGGTGTGCCAAAAATGCGTCGGAGCTGGTCTTTGAAGGAAGACCCATCGCGGAAGTCGCTCTCGTGATTTAGGAACCATGCCTTGGCAACCTCAAAGACGTAAAACTGGACGCGTGCTAATTTCGATGCCTCGTTCCAGTTGTTGTAGACACCTACGCGGTCATAGTTGTCGAGCCAGTCTTCGACATCTTCACCAGGCAGACCGGAGAAGATTGGAGGCTCCCGAGGGGGGTTGTTGACCGTGCTAGGGTTGGCGGTGGGTGGTTGAGCCGGCGGGTGGTTGGGTTGGGCTTGCTCGTGCGCCATGGTGCTCTGCTGGCGTAAGCGACGTCCCGAACGGAGGTCCAGGAGGTGGCTTTGGATGGAGAGAGGTCGAAGAAATCGAGACGCACCTTCCACCACTTGAAATACCACGGGTTCAGCTGAGGCTTTATTCAAGCAACAGCAAAATGGCGCCGATGATGAAGAGGAACGGGCTAAGACTGATGATGGTTATTGACAGATGAGGATGACGTCCAATGAATTCTTACAATATATATATATATATATATATATATATATATATATATATATATATATATGTGCAAAGCCTTTTTTTGATCAATAAATACGCCTCTATGCGTATCGCAGTAAAGGCTTCAAATATTGAACTCGAGAAGGGACATTTTGAACTTCAAAACACCGTTTCAACTGTTCCATTCCATTATGACTACAGGTTTTCCCACTCAATTTAATCCAATTGCCAGCCAAATTATTCTAGGCGCCAGTCAATTTATTCCAGCCGCCACTCAAATTATTCCAGGTGCCATTCATTTTAATACAAGTGCCACTGAAATTAATCCAACCACCAGCTGATTTAATCCCGTCGCTAGCGAAATTATTTATGACAACATCGTGAATTCAAAGTGACGTAGAATTTTAGGGAACGCGTGGAGTGAATAGCATAGGAGTGAATTCAACAGAAAAAAAAACAATAGATGAGTCACTAGTGACACAATGTGACGCGCGACTTCATCACTTTTATCACCCACGTAATCACTATTCACACCTTCGACATGTATATCACAGGAAAAGCCATCCACACAGAATCAACTTGATACATATTGCCAGGCCAAAGACCTCCCCTTTAAATACTCCCCGTTACAATATCAAACGAAACGTCTTGGAGTGGTTAATAACTTTAACTCTGTTACTCGGCCTGGTGACCTGATCAGTAATAACTAAGGTGGCGTCATCACACCTGTCATCGACGCACGCAGTGTCTAACCTTCTTCATGCATATCATATGAAGCCTATTCGACAGGGTAATAGCTTGAACGCTGTCACTTGGCCTAATGACGTGATCAATAGTGGCTCACGTAACGTCATCACGCCTATCACAAACGCACGCGCTGCTCTAACCTGCCTTCATGCGTTTTAAACAAAACGTCTGTTTCGTTTCATATGCATGAGGCCGCGGGGCGCTCTATGCAGCACATTCAGCGTGTGGACTCTGCCGCTTATGATAGGCACAATTACACTTTGGTACAAGCTGCCCTTGACTGCCTTGATATGCAGTACACTGCTCAGCAGCACAACTATGGGTGCGTGTTCATGAGAACTGCTTTGCCTGTATAATCATACATTTCATTTTTCACGGACTTGCCCTGGTTCTCTTTCTTCACGCATTTCATAACTGATTTAACAAGCTAGTCCTTATAGAAACAACATTTTTTATGTATTGTGTATGTTTTAACCGGGCATCTTCTTTGCTTCGGCATTACGATAACAAGTAAGGTAGGCCGTAACTAGAGGCCAGATTTATAGGCACTAAAAACTGGGATTTAGGCGCCGAAAATAGGCGGGCAAAACACTGTTATAAGCTCCCAAAATCGTAAATATAGGCACAATAAACGTTGACAAAACTCTAATTTTCCAATAAATAGGCGCGAAATCTGTCTCTACAACATGGAAGAAAACAAAAATGCGTTAGTTTATGATGGTACGAACGCTGAATGGTTTAGCATAGACATGAGTTTTCCGCAGGATTCGCAGAATACGGTCTCTTCATTTCTATTTCAGCATGGTAAGTTAAATGTGCTCTGTCTAAGAAACATTCTTCTGGGTCTCTTTCTTTGCGGCATAGCTGAGAAGGGCTACACATGCGCAAATAGCCAGAGCGGGAAGCGCCAGAAGGATTTTTTTTGCGTCGTATTAACTTGCTCTAACCCCACTGGCTTAATTTTTATTCTGTCAGTAAAAATCTTAAAGGGTCGTTAAGCAGGTTTAAGAGTTTTGAGAAGTAAAAAGAAATGCATGCACTGGGCGCTCAAGATCTCATTTACCAAGATTTGTAGTACTATGAGCGCCATAAAGAGGCGATATGCCAAACTGAACACCACTTGACGTTCTCATGGGTGTGCGCCCCAACATGGTGAAGGTGATAGAATGGTCCTGCATATAACAAAGTAGTACGTGACACTGCGAGAACTACTTGAGACGACGTGTGTAATTTGTGCAAACGGTTGCTTAAATAGAAGTATGAGGTTGAAAAAATTTTAGAACACACACACGAAATCTATTCGCCCTATTTATTTAACTTCATATCGAGGGATATGCGAGACTAAGCTTCCTCTATTTTGTTTTCGTTGGTGTTCTCGCAGTTCTCGCATCGTGTCGGTGCCAGCATTCACAACGCTGGGCATGGTTTTAGTGCATCGTCCCTTGAAGGAGTTGCAGCGGTGTGACGCTGTGTATCGGGATAAGTATACGTTATCCAAGCCAGCGTCTCAAAACGTGCACGCAGATAGGGATTTATCGCACAAAAACTTGCAGTACAATACAAAAAACATCAAGACGGCAGAACACCGCTTGCGCGCACGGGCTGACATGGGCATCTCATGCGAGGGTAGTTTAGGCACGCAGGACATGCTCATGCGCGTCGTGTGATGCTCGAGCTCCGAGTGGCTCTGATACCAGTTGCAGGGAAGGAACTGGGCTTGCGAAGTCTACATGCAGTGAGTGGCGAAGGTGTCAAGCTCACCTCTCCAGATCATGCTTTTGCAGCTTCTAATGAAAAAATTTAAAAAAAAACAAGTGATACAAAGCTTTTCTTTAGGCACGCAACATTTTCCATTGTCTAAGTAAAAAATACCAGGTGACCTAGTTACGCACCACATGTAAATGACATAAAACAAATACTACGTAGATACTTCTTTTTTTTATCTACACTTTACCTACCCTGATGACTCTCCAAGGTTTCGCATTCATTATTCATTGTTTTGTCGCTGCGCAGAAGCACCTCCTGCTCCCTATCTATTCGAGCGCACGCTGGAGAGAGGCTGAGCAGACGATGCAGCATAGATGAATACATGTGTAGAGGATAATCGACCTTCTTTTTGGCTAAAATGCCTTAAAGGATTGACAGTTCTTAAAGTCACTTTTGAAATAAAGTGTAGTTTGCACCCCACAGTTTCCCTAAATCTAAATTTTGCTGGGTAACATGAATACCAGTGTACTTGAAAGCAAAGTTTGAGGTTAAATAGCGTTTATATAGGCATCGATTTTGAAAAGAGGCATGTATAGGCATTTATACGAATAGAGGCAGCAACGTACAACATAGGTATTTTAGGCACTATAAAAATATAAAAGCTATTCTTGGCCTCCAATTTGTGCTCATGTGTCAAAATGACATGGTAGGAACGCAAGAAACGAAATAGGCATTTGCATATACTCCGGCCTTTAGTCATAAAACTTTATATCTATAATCGAGCATAAGACACACAGTCTGCCTGATCTAGAACTTGCTACAAAAAGATTTGTCAACCACTCTTTCAGCTCAACTAATATTTCATCTAATTATCCTGTGAAACGAATCTGTTGTAATAGAGGGCAGTCCCCGTTCTTGAGATACATACTATTGCTATTTGCAAGCGACCATTTGTCGAACGCTGTGCCTGAATCGTGCCTTTCTTTCTACATTCTACGCCAAGCCGTTTCCTATAAGTTAGTTTGCTTAGAATAAGCGTGCCTATTTGGTGTAGAACGCCTGTCCGTTCACAGTAGTGCGGCCTGGCTGCCCATGTTTCCTAGGCATACTTCGAAACACGAGGAACAACAAAAAAGCCGCCCACATATTCCCCCACGATGAGCTGGTGTAAATGCGTCGCAGAGTGGTCAGGGTATCGGTTTAATGTTGAGTTATTGAGTATGGTTTGAAAATGTCTAATTGTCATTTCACCATTATTATTCCTATTTAATGAATAAAATAGAAGCGTTGCCCTCAACGAGTAGTGGGACACTGATGTTTGGTTGTACTCCGGGCCACTGCTGCTTAAGGTACTGTTGCTTCCATCGCATCTACTCGAGTGAAGAAACGCGTCATGTCAAGCGAAAGCCATTTAAAGATGCCTTTGACTGAATTCGAAACAGGCGATCTGGTGCCTACATATACCAGTTAGCCGGTGAACGGCTGTGCAGCGCGAGCAGTCAGTTTTTTACTAGCAGACGCTGCCTGCAACGGCATTCAAGTTATTACTTTCTTAACGACGTTTCGTTTGATAATCATGAAGGCACGTTAGAGAGTGCTTGCGTGAGTGTTAGGCGTGATGACGTCACGCGAGTCACTAGTGATCAAGTCGATTCGCCGAGTCATAGGTGTGACGTTATTGCTCTCTCACCGACATTTCGCTTGATATGCACGAAGACAGGTTAGAACAGCGCGTGCGTGTGTGATAGGCTTGATGACGTCACGTGAGTCCCTAGTGAACACGTCACTAGGCCGAGTGACAGCGTTCAAGACATTACCCTCTCGAATACGTTTCGTTTCTTATGCATGAAGGCAGGTAAGGACAACGCGTGCATGTGTGATAGGTGCGATTACGTCACGTGAGTCACTCGTGATCACGTCACTAGGCCGAGTGACAGAATTCCCGTTATTACTCTCTCAAAGACGTTTCGTTTCATATGCACGAAGACAGGTTAGACATTGCGTGCTTGGGTGATAGGGGCGATGTGATCCCGCGATTCACTAGTGATCAGGTCACCAGGCCGAGTAACAGAGTTCAAGTTATTAACCACTCAAAGACGTTTTGTTTGATATTGTAACGGGGAGTATTTATTAAGTAAACGCTGGGTGGGCTAACACTGCACACAGTATGCAAGGATGCAGGAAAAGAGGGCAGTTCAGACACAGCCCCACAACAACATCGTCGCCTTCATTCCGTCGATGTCTTTGTCGAGCATTTTCTTTACCTCCTTCTGGATTGTTTGGCACTCTGAATGAGAATCACGGTAAGGACGCTTATGAAGGAGACTGGCGTCACCATTGTCGATACGGTGGGCCACGACTCTCGTGCGACCCAAGGAACGGTCGTCGATATCAAAAATGTCGAGGTAAGAAAATAGAAGACCAGAGGGCGCTCCAACTTGGGACGGCGACAGGTTGTTTGATATAATTTTGTGTAGGAAAGCTCTATTCTGTGTGGCTGCGACAGGTTCGGCTACGGTTTTGATGTCAGGAGTGAGAGATGAAATTGTACATTGCTCCAGGAGGGAGAGTTCTGCTGAGGCGATACCTTTGGGAATGACCTGGGTCGACACGCAGAAGTTCACGACAGGGAGGAGCGTCTTGTCGTCCCTAATCCTCACTATAGTATGAGGCAGTATGATGTACCGGGAAAGGGTCATGTCAATGAGTGGAGCTGCCATGTAGTCGCCATCAGGAACAGGTGGGAACGGCGACAGAGAAAGGTACACAGTGGCCTGAGGTGGTAATCGTAGACACTCCACGGACTGTAGCCGTGTGTGAGCTGCAGGAGGGACATCAGAGTACAAAGGCAACTCTAGCTGTAAAGCGCTGGTTGAACAATCAATGAGGGATGAATGCGCGTTTATGAAGTCAATGCTGAGAACAGCGAAGAAGACTGAAGTGTGAATGCCGGCAACAGTGACGTGGGCAGTGCACATACCAAGAACTGATGTTCGGCTGCCACCGGCTACTCGCACAGTCGAAGACACGGCAGGGGTAAGAACTTTTTTCGGGCGAGATCGAAGACGTGAACTCAGAACGAATGTGTGTGCACCAGTGTGTATTAGAACCGTAACGTTCAAGCTATCGATAATAACAACAAGTAAATTTCGTCTAGAATTAGTGGTCGGTAGAGGTTTTTCGGTCAGAGTTGTCAATGCAGCGCCACCTCAAGGAGCTGCATCTGTTAGTTTCCCGAAACTGCCCTGAATACGCCGGTGACGGCGAGCGACGGCATTGATAGAAACGGTGCTGGTGACCCTGAAGCGACGGTGAGCAGTTGGACCGGTTTTCTGGGCGACGACATCGGCGTAGGATGGTTCGGAGCGTTTCGTAGAATGGCTAGGTGGCAGGTCCTGAAGGCGGTCATCGGAAAAACGAGGTGGCGAATACTGCCTACGATTCTGTCGGTGGTCGTCTAAAAAACGTTGCCGGAAAGGCCATTTGTTGCGGCAGTGGCGGGAAATGTGGCCAATGCGATGGCAAGAGAAGCATATCGGTCAATCATCTTGTGTGCGCCACTCAGATGGATTTCAGTAGCGCGATGAGAACCGCGGTACTGACGCGGCAGCAGCAACAAGTGGGGTGGCGTAGTAGTGAGCTTTAGTATTTATGGGCTGCGGTGTGTGTCTGAAGTTTCGGGCAACTAAGGCGCCATGTTGGCAAACTATTGTAGCACAACAGCCTGAATAAAAGATATCAGGGCCGAGTTGTCAGGCACAGGGGGTTGATAAGCAGAAGGAGCCATGGCTTCCAGTTCCTGGCGGACAATTCTTGTGATGTTTGCAGAATTTATGAATGAACGTGGCGCCACAGGATCCTCGCAGAAAGAAGTCGCAGCGGTGTTCGGGAGTCAGGAAAAACGTTAAATGATTCTTCTGCTTTTGGCTTGTTCGAACCGCCAACATTCACTGGCAATTGAGTCAATGGTGGTGCAGTTCTTGCATATCAGAATGTTGAAGGCATCCTCAGCTATGCCTTTCAACACATTGCTGACCTTGTCTAGTCCGGACATGTCGTTGTCAGCCTTCCGACACAAGGCGAGCACGTCTTGGATATAGGTGACGTACGATTCAGTGGAAGATTAAACTCGTGACGCGAGTTCCTGCTTGGCTGCCATTTGTGGAGCAACTGACCGGCCGAACAAGTCACGGAGTTTCTGCATCCACACGTCCCAACTCGTCAGGTCTTCCTCGTGCGTCTCGTATCAGGCGCGTGTAGTGCCTCGCAGGTAAAATATGTTGGCCAGTATAAGCGTCTCATCCCACCTGTATTGCTTGCTGACGCGCTCGTATAAGGTGAGCCACTCGTCAACGTAAGTTGTGTCAGTGCCGCAAAATGTACCTGGATCGAGAAGATGGGAAGGGATCACAGATGACGGAGCAGGCGTACACTGAACAGATGGCGCACTGCCTTCAGGCATTGTGGCTGGTTGAAGCTGACGCCCGCTACGGAGATCCAGAGTTGGAATGTTACCCAGCACTTCTACCAAAAATATGTAACAGGGAGTATTTAATAAGTGAACGCCGGGTAGCCTAACACTGCACACAGTCAGCAAGGATGCAGGACAAGAGAGCAACTCACACACAGCCCCCCAACAACATCGTCGTCTTCATTCCGTCTGCGTCATTTCTGCACCCGTGCCTGCGGTACCTTTCCATACCCCTGACAATATGCATGAAGGCAAGTTAGAGAGTGCTTGTGCCAATGTCAAGCGCGTTGACTTCACGTGAGCTACTAGTGATCAGGTCACTAGGCCGAGTAACAGCGTTAAAGTTATTACCCTTTCAAAGACGTTTTGTTTGATATGCATGAAGGCAGGTTAGCGAGTGCTTGTGTGAGTGTTAGGTATGATGACGTCACGTGACTCACTAGTGATCAAGTCGATTGGCCGAGTGACAGCGTTCAGGGTATTACCCTCTCAAAGACGGTTCGTTTGATATGCATGAAGCAGGTTAGACATTGCGTGCGTCGATGATAGGCGTGATGATGCCACCTGAGTCATTAGTAATCAAGTCACTTGGCCGAATTTTAGGGATCAAACTATTACCTTCTCAAATACTTTCCATTTCATATGCATGGCAGAAGGTTAACACAGTGCGTGCGTGAGTGATATGCGTGATGCCGTTACCTGCGTCACTGATGATCAGATTTTTGGCCTGGCAATACGTATGAAGTTGTTACTGTGTGAACCGCGTTTCCTGTGTTATGTATGTCGAATGTGTGAATAGTGCTTACATGGGTGATAGGCCTGATGAAGTCGCGCGAGTCACATTGTGTCACTAGTGACTCATTTGTTGTTTTCGCCTCTTAACTTCACTCCAAACCTATTCACTCAACGCGTTCCCGGAAATTCTGGGTCGCTTCGAAGTAACAATTTCGTCAGTAATAAAATTCGCTGGCGACTGCTTTAAGTCGGCTGCAGTTAGATTAATTTCAGTTGCATTTGAATTAAAATGAATGGCACCTGGATTCATTTGCGTAGCGGCTTGAATAAATTGACTGGCCGCTAGAATAGTTTAGCTAGCGCTTGGATTGAGCGGGAAAACCTGTACGTTTGTTAAAAAGCAGTTTTGTCTAATTTTTAGGCAGGCGGTATTTACAACTGACACGATCGTAGGTTACTACAAGTGCTCGAAAGGTCTATGGGAAATAATATTTGCAGCTGCAATTACTTTTTCCAGGAAATGAATGACTCAAAGCTTTTCGCTTTTCGAGAAGGCAAGATCTCGCAGCTAAAAACCGTCGAACACGCTCTGAGCCACTGTCGATTGTGCGAGTGAACCTCTGGAAGTCGGCTGGACAGCATCTATTTCAAAAACATTGCATCTCTTATTGTCTCTCTTAAAGTGCGGGGAAGCCATCCTATCTTTCTTACTTGTAAAAGTTGCTGATTTTAGGTGCGTGCACGATGGTGCATAATTGACATGAGTCGCTTAATATACTTCGTTTTTTCTTTCATTTTTGTTTTTTTTGTCATGAAAGAGACCTTTTCACTGGAAGACGTAATTAACCGCATTCTGTACTATGACAACCGAGGAGGTTTGACACAGCCATTGCAACATATATAGAAAAATTTATATATACATGCTCTGATCAAGCACGGAAATGCGCTGGAAGCACTCATGCAGACGTACCTACACTCTAAGGCAAAATTACCCGAAAAAGAATTAGCGGAGCCTATTAGGCGCACGCGATGAACGGATAGACCATTTAGAACCAACCAAAGAGGGAAGCATGCCGCGCGAAACTACTTAGTCTCCAAACGCGATCCAAAGGGATGAACTGGCCGGGGATTGCAGGCAGCGCGAAAAGCGTTGCCAAGGTGACCAGCTCTCTTTCTCTTCCTCTGCTGGCGCAGTCTTTCTCTGTATTTCGCTGGCGACGGTTCGTGTTGCGTCGCGCTCAGAGTGCTCGACCACAGCCGCCTGGGCTCGATGATCTAATAATTACGACGTGGTACTTGGGTGTACGCTCGGATGAGCGTGGGCTGCTGCTTTTGCATTTCGCTGTACCCATGAAGTATGGAGCAAGTCTCGCCACATCACCACGCCGCGCTGTATATCTCTGGCTTCAAAATAGTCATGACAACACACGACAGCAACAGTCGGGAAGGCCAATATGGTGGCCGAGGAGACAACTGGCACATCGATTAAATACATCTGTCTGACTCAGGGCAGAAAACAGCGCTGGATTCGAGGCAAGTTGGTTATTATTCTTTATGCTACTCTACTTGTCGTGTGTGCGATACGGATCGCGCACACGACAGCGGGATCGGTCGTGTTGTATATCGCACGAACAAAATGCGTTGCGAAGGTCAGCTTTGGCATCTGCAGTTTGCCTGTGGTTTGCGACCACATGGAAATGGGCCGCCATTGCCGTCGGCCCCCCGTACGCTCGCTCATCGAGTGCTCGCCTGTCTTCGCCGCCGCGATGAGCTCCGGGCTGACAATATTGAGCTGAGACCTCGTCGCTGTGTTGGGAGTCGTAGAAAACACGTTGTGGGTTGTCGCAAAGAGCTTGGTTGTAATATGTCACACGCTGTAAGTGCACCAGCATGGGTTGGCGGAGCTTTCGCTAGCGTCCGAACTCACTGAAAATTGGTCGCCATTACAGTTGGCTTTTCCCTAAGTCGGTCGCAAGCAGCTCGGCGCCATCCGTTGACTGCAGCGGCGCACTCGCGTTTGCGCGCTACACTCGCTCGAGTTTGTGGAACAGGGCCGCATTATCGTTCATTTCTTCGGCGCTATCTCCAAACCAGCTCGGCGCTGTTCGTGGCGCCGGCCAAGCGTACGCTCGCTCTCCTGTTTAAAGTTCGCTGGCGGCCGACACTCAGCGTGCAGCGCCATGTTTAATCTCGCGTGCACTTGCTCGAGCTGAACGACGTCGCTAGCTGAGGACTCGCCGACCTGT
Organism: Rhipicephalus microplus; assembly: GCF_043290135.1. Taxonomy (NCBI): domain Eukaryota; kingdom Metazoa; phylum Arthropoda; class Arachnida; order Ixodida; family Ixodidae; genus Rhipicephalus; species Rhipicephalus microplus. Next base: position 158,467,926 of record NC_134704.1, read on the forward strand.
TAGTGGCATGGTGGTACGCGGAGTTGTGGCTGCGGCTGCCACTCCTAAGCTGTTGCCTATAGGGATCGAAATGAGTCTTTGGCGATGCGTGACATCACTTTGAAATTATTAGCATGTCATATCTCATATGCTTTCATCTCATTTTGCACGTAGTTCTCATATGCATTTGTATTCATCCCCTGTTACGAGTGACGGACTATTTTACATACTTATGGTGCAGCCGTGGGCACACACCGTGCTGGAGACTGCGTGCGCTGTCGTCTGCGATGCCTGTCCCTCTCTTTCATCAGAGCAGCTTCAGAAGGACTGTGCGAGATGCGAAGGTAAAGTTATTTGTGTGTCATAATTTATCGCTTGTTTTTATATTAACGTGCACGTACTTGTCATATGTGTGCATCTTAATATCCTGTCACATGCGTCTAACTATTTTTACTACATTAATATACGTGCAGCCGTGGGACCACAACAGACAGAAGGCTGCATGCGCTGGCGTCTGCAATGCCTGTCATCTATCGCTTTCGTCGGAGGAGCTCCCCAAGGAGTGAACAGGATCTGACAACAAGACTGTACTTGTTCACTTCACCATGAATTCACCTAAAAGAATGAAGAAACTTCTTGTGTATGTAAAAAGTAAAAGATTTCGATGTCTCACCTTTTTCTTTTGGTGTAGCCGTGACTGCGAAAGCAGTTACACATAGGTGGTTAACTACTTTTTCGCGTGTTACACATAGGTGGCTAGCTAGTTTTTTGCGTGTTCTTTTCTGCGCAATTTGTTTGTCACTGCGCAAAAAACAGGCGAAAAATGTATTAGGCCTGGCGCAAAATCAATAAAAAGCAATGTTCGAACTGACACACAAAGTTCATCCGATTGGAGTATTTGAGTGGATCAACCGTTCAGTGGATCAACCATTCGTCCGGCAAGGTGCACTTGTGTGGACTAACGGTTGCCCAATAAGGTGTAAATTTGGGGATCAACAGTTGCTCTATAAGGTGCGAATGGGACTACTAAATGTTAGTTGTTTGATGCGACTTTTGGCACTAACGAAACTCACTAAGGTGTAAATGCGAGGACTAAATGTTAGCCCCAGGAGCTCGTTCGTTGGGACTAACTGTTAGACCCGGTGTTGTTAGTTGTTAAAAAGAAAAATGGTTGTGGCAGCCCTATTACACCCCAAAAGGACAAACCTCACACCCTTTTATTACCCTTTTGCTTTAGCGTATTTTATATTACCAAGAACGTCACCACGGTGTAGTTACTCGCCAAACACTCAAGGCTTAAAGGCCAATTGCCACAAAATTTGGCACTCTGCAAAAAGTCGATATATATGTAGTTTAGCTAGAGGTAGCGCTGCCTGCCAAATGTCGCTTTTGAAATACAAGCGCTTATGTTAGAAAAAATTTGGCAGATCCCACGTGCAATAGGAATCTGTGACAAGCGAAGCACAAATGTGAAGGGTTGATATGTTACATTAATATTAACACAGCGATACGAAGTGGAGGTAAATGATGGAGTACATGACTTCCGTGTTATGATTATCATGTGTAAATGTGTCGTTTACCTTCATCATCTATTCACAACGCGTGATACCAAATTTATTCTAAATTGAGCTAGCGAAACGGCCGGGAGCACGCTATGAGCTTGGTATGTTGTCATGGTCTCACATGATACGTGCGTCAGGATTATCATGTTTAAACCAGCCATATATTTCGTCATTTATTGACGTCACGTAAACCGAATTCGGTCTATGTGGATCTGGAAAAATGGCCGCGAGTGCATAAGGAAGGGCCCAATATACTTTAATGTAGCGGTGACGAGCGCGCACGCTGAGCACAGCGACGCTACGTTAACGAAACGTGAGCACTCTACAGTCAGACGACAGGCGCGACCAGCGTCCGTCGGCGCGGCCCGATGGCTACCGGCGCGAAATGCGACGTGCTGTATTTCGCGCCGCTGGGTTACCCAGACAACTCTGCGTCTTCGTTTTTTGGTGATGGAGAGACGCCGGACGCGCTGAAACGCTCATGCGTGAAAACAACGCAGCCCGATGCGCGCCTGCGAGTTTATGACTGAACCGGCGCCTTGCGTGGCAACGCCGGTGTGACGCGACTAAATGAATGGCGGTGAGCACGCGCACCGCATCACGTCCAAATGTTTTGGCATCTTAACTGTGGCACATAGTCATGTTCTCGCATGACACGCATCTCATGATTATCATGCATGTACCAGTCATATACCTTCGTCGTTCAGTGGCGTCACGTAATACCAAGTTTGTGATATGTGAAGCTCGCAAAATGGCCACGAGCGCGTCATCAGTGTGGCATATAGTCATGTTGTTACATGTCACGCATGTCGTGATTATCATGTTTGAATGTGCGATTCACATATGTCCTCCGTTCGAGTCACGTAGTACCAAATTTGGCACATGTGAATCTAGCAAAACGGCCACAAGCGCATCGTGAGCGTAGCATGTGAGCATAATCATGATATGCGTGTCATGTAACAACATGACACGCATATGTTGCTACATTACACGCATATCATGATTATCATGTTTGCACCAGTCACATACATTCGTCACCCATTCACGTACCGTGATACCAAATTCGGTATATGTGTCGCTAGAAAAACGGCCGCGAGCGCATCATGAGCGTGGCATGTAGTCATGCTGTTACATGACACGCATCTCATGTTTATCATGTTTGCACCAGTATCACACCTATGTCATTCATTCACGTGGCGTAATACCAAATTTAGTATAAGTGAAGCTAGCGAAACGGGCGCGAGCACATTATGAGCGTGGCATGTAGTCATGTTGGTACTTGACATGCATGTCATGATTGTCATGTTTTTACCAGTCAGCTACCTTCTTCATCTATTCATGTACCATAATACCAAATGTAGTATACGTGACGCTGGTGAAACGGCCGCGAGTGCATCATGAGCCTGGCATGTAGTCATGTTGTTACATGACACGCATGTCATGATTTTTATGTTAGCGTCCATCTCTTGTGTTCGCCTTGCAATCATGCCATACCTTACCAGTTTTGCAACATGCCATGTGAACGAAGGCACCACAAAAGGTGCAGGACCATGAAATGTAATTCATGACATTTATGACGTCCATATCAGGATTTTCATGTTATGACTAGTCAAATATGTTCTTCATACAGTCATGTTATACCATACCAAGTTTGGTATTGATAGCATTATTGAAACGGCCAGGAGAGCTGCAAGGCGTAGGCGGCTAGATGAATAGTCACGCTCAAAGTCGCCGAAGTTCGCTATGAAATGCTTCGCATTTAAGAAGCTTGCAAACGATGGTGTTCTTGAGACCGAGACTCGAAAAAAAAAACGACGCCAATACGGCTGACCGCAAGTGACATAAACCACAGAAAAATTGTCTGTTCCGTGCTCCTTGAGCACGCACATAGAAGACGCGCGCCTTTGTGTGTGTGTTTTAGATGCGGAGCATCTAATACTCGAGGCTTGTAGTGCGGCGCCGTCCGCAAGCTTCCTCCTCCTTCTTCCACCATCTGTGCATCCCTTCCTCCTCTACACACCGCGCGCGCTTCACTCCTCCACCATCTGTGCACCCTTCCTCCTCTACACACCGCGTGCGCTTCTCCTCTTCACGAACATTCGCTAGCTGTATAATGTAGCGCGCATGCGCCGTCACACTTCGAGAACATCGGCAGCTGACGCGCGCGCATGCGCCGTCGCGCTTCGAGAACATCGGCAGCTGACGCACGCGCATGCGCCGTTGCGCTTCTCCCCCTTCTCGAACATTCGACAGCCGACAGTGCATGCGCCATCGCGCTGTATATATACTCAAGGTCGGCGCTCACTCGCTCAGTTGCCGCTCGTCGGTTGGTTTGTACGGCGCGTCGACGTCCAAGGTCGCGGTGAAATGAATTCCAACGAATCCACAAACACAATGATCGACGTCCCTTCAACCAGCGCCGCCCTTTCGCATACGTGTGTACGTGTTCACTCATTTAACACCCCCTCCTACAACCACCTTAACCAATGTAGCCATCGACCCATGTAAGTCGCACTTTAACACCCCGTTAACAAATATATGCTCCGCATCCTCCTCAGTGTTCCCCAGAGGGAAGCTGCGGGCAATTTTTTTTCATGTTATCTTAAGAAAGCTGCGTGGACATTCCCCTCATCGAACGCTGTTCCGGGATTTTTACTGGTGGGTTTTTCTAGTGTCCGATGTCCGTATTGAGAAACGCTGCTTGACATGAACGTCACTTGCCGTCGACTTCAATGCAGCATGAACACGTTTCGAACGCGTTTCCTTTAGTTGGTACCAAGGCAGTTCAAACACACACACGCGTTTCGAATGTGCTACATGAATGTGGTTTCAAAGCAGAAAAGAGTGATTCGGTGGCGGGGAGCACTGCTCACAAGGAGCGACGCGGCAAGGCTCTGTAGCAATCGTCATATCTTGTTTTGTCCCAATTGCTTGGGCACACCACCAAAGCTCGGCGTCGTTAGCTTGCTGGCAATTTAAGCGCCAATTATAAATAAATACACGACTCCAAAATTTTTCACTGTCGTTATCGTAACTCAACGTATATATACTACTTATTAATGGTATAATGCGACACGTGCGGACGGTGCCTACATATGCCATGGTCGTTTTCACTCCGCTATGTACTAAGGAGAGCTATAATGCTTAGCGTACGCCATTGCTAATACGGCGGTCAAGAAATTGAATCCTGTGCATTTGTCGTGATCTTTCTGTAGATTACTTCTGAATTTAGTTCTTACGTATTGATGGTATATTTTGTCAAATGCATTCTTCAAACTCAAATTTCTCGGTAATTCAACCAGCATTGGTAATGAACAAATTTCCGTTTTTTTCAAAAAAGAACTGTTACTCTTATCTGTTCATCTCTACGCAGTCATTTCCTCTCGCACAGGAGTAACTTTTACTCCTTCACAGTTCGTTCCTTAAACTACTGAAGATTAAGAAATTCGTCCTCTGATAGTCACTCCCAAAACAACGAATCCTTCGTCTTTTGGTAGGTAATGGTTGTGGCGATGCAGCTACTCCCAAAAGGACAAACCACAGACCACTTTTCGTCCTTTGCGACTTAGAGTGCAGGAGTACAAAACTTTTGTAATATACTGCTGTGAATGCAAGCACTCTGACGTTGATAGCCTCTCCCGCTCAGGTTTACTATTAGATCTTGCGCGCGGAAACACTAGTGTCCTGCCTTTGTCGTCGCTCAATCTCAACTCGATTGCCACCGAACAAGATTGCCGCCCGTGGATCACTTCTCTTTTTGATTTTTTTGATGACACGTTTAACATTCCTCTATTTAGATCCCTCAGGTGTGAAATTTTTTATTTCGCCATCCACGATTAAGTGCTTTATTGCCGCAACTAGCCTGCCGACACCCGCCGGTGGCTACTAATATTCTCACCCTTTTTGCGATCACAAGTATGTCCCTCTCTTCCTGAAAATACCATGAGGCCACGCTGGGGTGTTCAAGACACATGAAAGCCTTCGCCATCGGTATCACGGGCCTGGCATGTACAAGTTCGTACACAAATGCGCGCAGGGCTGTCCTGACTGCCAGCCACGAAAATCAGCACATTTACGTGCAACTGGCGCATTGGAGCCGCTTCCAAGCACTGCTAAGGCATTCGATAGCATCGGAAGTAAACTCTATATCCCTCTTCCATTGACACCGAGTGACAATCTGTGGAAAATTGTTCCTGTCAATCACCTGACCCGCCACGCTGAAACAGCTGCTTTCCCGAACACTGCCCCGGGGGATGCCGCCACGTCGCTTTATCCTTGGACATGGCACAACTCGAGAGCTCCTGGTGACATAGGCCACGTTTTTCTCTCCGAAGTCATCGAAGCTCTGCTTTTGAAATGTCAAGTAATTAATCGGACGACTGCAGCATAACACCCGCAGACTAATGGGCTGGCGGAGTGGTTTGACCGTGCGCTGGGTGATATGCTCTCGATGTATGTGGAACCTGACCATTAGAACTGAAACCGTGTTGTCCCCTGTAGCCTTTGCCTATACCGCCGCGATACAAACAACCACAATCACTTTACGTTTCTCTCTCCTTTACGGACGCGAGTTTTCCCAAACGCTCAGCACTCAATTTCTTTACCATCCTGATTCTTTCGAGTGTCCACCTACCTCGAAAGCTACTTGACAAGCTGAAGAGTGCCGCAAGCTTAGCTGAACATTCGCCTAGCAAAATCAGCCACACCAGATAGAAAACTGCAACACCTCCCTTCGAGATTCTAGTTATGGCCCTGGTTCTTTTGTGTGGCTATCTGTCCCATACCGAAGCCTGGGACTCCCCTCGAAGCTTGTTTCCCGGTACGAGGGGCCTTAAAACCTTCTGAAAAAAAGCTATTCAAATAGTTTCCTTATCGAGCCAGTTTCTGAATCGAATGGCATGCGCCTGCATGCACGTGACATCGTCCATGTTTTCCGCCATACCATGTGGCTCTGACTGAAACTTCGTAGGTCTCCATAATGGCTCATTTTAGGGGGAAGCTCCTTAAAGCGGCACCCGTTCATCCCTCGTAGTACGTAACATGTCTTACACTTTGACCTCCAAGGGGGTGCCGGTGGGAGATTTCTTCTGTGTGTTGTTGAACAATAAAAAAAATCGCCGCGTTTGCGTTAACTAAAAGCCAAATTCTTCTGTTTCTCATTTCCCATTAGCAGCCATTGGCATGTACATTAAGCAGTATCTGAGAAGAAAAGGTTGCTACGTTATACTTGCTGGACGTAACCTCCTTTGTTTCAGAAAGGTTTAGCGAGCGTTGGGCCGCAGTGCCATGAAAACAGTGAACTAGTATATACCATGAACTTAAGGTGGATAAAGGTGGGAAGTAGACACGAAGCGCCAGCCGTAAGAAAGTGTGCGTGTCACGTGTGAGCCCTCTCGTTTAGTCCTTGAAATGTCTGCTGGATGACGGTGCTTCTATATGCGAAATATATAATGAAAAGATGCGAGATTGTTGTACTTGGAGTGTTGACTAGATGGACGAATGGACACACAGACAGATGCATGGACGGACGCACGGGTGGCTGCACGAACGGAAGGACGCATGGGCGGACGCAGGGTGGATGCATGAACGAGCGCATGGATGGACGCATGGATGGACGTGCGCACGCACGTACAGACGCACGCACGGACGGGTGGATGGGTGCATGGGTGGACGCATGGATGGACGCATGGACGGACGAAAGCAAGAATGAATACACGGACGGATGCTTCGCCCCACTTTCCATCATCCACCCCGTGGATATGCTGCCATTTTTTTCAGCAGAGAGAATCATCAAAAAGAAAATGGGCCTCCATCGAGCAGCATTGCCAACACCCGGCTCACTCAGCTCGAGCTTGGGTTCGTTGCTATGCCTCTAGACGGTTCTTCACACTGTCTCCTCGCTGACAACTATAACGGTTTTAGATTACCATTAAACTTCTTCACAAGTATTGGGGTTGTGGCGACGCAAAGCGGTGCTTCTGTGTGCGGTGCAGAGAGCGCATGCGCCCGCACGAGAAAGTTATCTTCGAGAGGAAGGGTGATAATAAAAGTCAGTTGTTGTTTGGGACGCGAGTTGTTCACTTGCGCAGCTATGCCGAGCGACGCGTCACAACATTGGTGACCCGGACGTGGAATACAGACACAGCGACCGGAGTGTCGAACCAGATGCAATATGAATTCAACGTCCACGACCGACGCCCCTCCGACAGTCTCCTCAGTCGACGGTAAGCTGCCCCCTTTTTAGACTGCGGACCCCGCACTTTAGTTCATACAAGTGGAATCTCAGTTCGCAGCCAGACGAATCACCGCAGACCTTACGAAATACCACTACGTAGTCAGCAGTCTGCCGCCCGTCATAGCCAGTGAAATCAGGGATCTGTTGCTCGCACCACTTGTCGAAAACGCATATGCAACGCTAAAAGAAACCCTTATTCGCCGACTTACGCCCTCCGAACCACAACGACTGCAGCAATTGCTTCGCGGCACGGAACTCGGCGACCGTACTCCTAGTCAGCTTTTGCGGCACATGCAACAGTTGCTTGGCGGAACATAAAACACGATGGATGGAGTATTGCTCCGAAAACGTTTTTTGAAAAAGTTGCCTTCAGGCGTCCGCATGGTCATCGCTGCCTCAGAGCACAAGGATTTAACCGCAGCCGCTGAATTTGCTGACAAACTGGTAGCAAATACACCGCCCACACCCATGGCTGCCGTGCAAGCGCAACAGCCTCTAAACGAACTTCAAGAGATGCCTGAGGAGATTGCTCGACTTGTCGAAACAGTATCAGCTTTGCACGCTAGCAGGAGGGCGCAAACGATAACCGAGCCTAACATGCCGCTATCGCAAGAGCAGCAAGAGCATATCTGCTGGTATCATCGGAGGTTCGGAAGTAGTGCGCGTAAATGTGTCCCACCGTGCGCGCACTCGGGAAACAGCCGCGGCAGGCACTGAGGGCGACCAGTGCTACTACGTTGCCTCCAAGTCGTCCCTCAGTATTTTTTATGACCGACCGCAACAACGGAGTACGTTTCTTAGTGGACACAGGCGCCGAGGTGAGCGTTATACCGGCGTCACAAGATGAAAGAAAGAAACCTAGCACATCGCCCTTGCAAGCTGTCAATAACAGGGTGATAACAACATATGGCCATCGTTTACTGTCGCTGAACTTCGGTTTCGGCAGAACGTTTAGCTGTGAGTTCATAGCTGCTGATGTCAAATTCGCCATACTAGGCGCAGACTTTCTTCAGTTCTTCGGTCTGTTGGTCGACGCCCGCAACAAACGGCTTCAAGATCCCGTTTCTCGGGGAGCGGTACAAGGCACGCCGTGTTGGCACCTCCCTATCAGCCCGTCCTTGCTTAGTCCGGCTGGAGAAGCGTACTTCACCACAATACTACAAGAGTTCCCAGAGCTGACACGACAGCCACAGGCATTTCCAGAAGTAAAGCACGGCGTCCTGCATCACATCAAAACCACAGGCCCACCGGTCTATGCGCGACCACGGCGCCTGTCACCCGGGAAGCTGCGGTTGGCTCGACAGGCGTTTGCCCACATAATGGAACTCGGGATAGTACGTCCTTCATCCAGCCCATATGCGTCACCTCTTCACATGGTCCCAAAATCAACAGAGGGTGATTGGCGCCCTTGCGGGGACTATCGAGCGCTGAACTGGGTAACCGTGCCAGACCGTTACCCAGTCACGCACATTTATGACATGACCTCCTTCCTGCATGGTGCTCCCATTTTCTCTAAAATAGATCTAGTGTGAGCATATCATCAGATACCCGTAGCACCGGAGGATATCCCCAAGACCGCAATAACAACGCCATTCGGAATGTTCGAGTTCCTACGCATGCCTTTCGGCTTACGCAACGCCGGGCAAACTTTTCAACGGTTTATGGATGGCGTTGTCCATGGCCTCGACTGTTGCAAGGTATACCTCGATGATCTTCTGATTGCTAGCAGCACTCCTCAAGAGCACGAGCGGCATCTGCGCTACGTACTTCAGTGACTGACAGAGAACGGCAACGTTATCAATACAGCAAAGGGCGTGTTTGTGGTACCGACACTATCATTTTTGGGCCACAGCATTTCAAGTGCCCGAGTACAGCCCCAGAAGGACAAGGTGGAAGCAGTACGGCAGTTTACACAGCCGAAAAACCTCCGCCAGCTTCTAGAGTTCCTGGGACTCGTGAATTTCTACCGTAGGTTTGTCCCAAAATGCGCCAACATCCTTCACCCTGTCCACAGCCTACTTGCGGCATCTGGATCTAAGGCAACTGCCATTCAGGTGAACGACCAATCCACACAAGCATTCCGGATGATAAAGGAAGCTCTCGCAAATGCTACCATGCTTACGTAACCGCAGCTGGGTGTTCCTCAGTGCGTCATGGTGGACGCCTCCGATGCAGCGATTGGAGCCGTGTTGCAGCAGAGGGTGAGCGGAGTGTGGCGACCAATTTCTTTCTTTTCCAGAAAACTGAGCCCGTCCGAACGAAGGTACAGCACTTTCGGTAGGGAACTCCTGGTCATATACGCGGCTATCCGGCATTTCCGACATTATGTGGAAGGACAAGAATTTTTTGTGCTCACGGATCACAAGCCACTCACCTACGCATTGCGCGCGAACTCCGATTCTGGTGCGCACGTGGCACGGAAGCTCCGCTAAATGTCATACATCGCAGAATTCACGACAGATATACGCCATGTTAGTGGCACGAATAATGCTGCTGCCGACGCTTTTTCGCGCGGTACAGTGAATGCCATCAGCCTGCCGAGTGGCGTGGACTTCACCCCACTTACGACGGCTCAACGCAGTGATGGAGAATTGAAGCGTCTACTGACCTCTTCAACCAGCGCCTTGAAGCTGCAATGGTTGGCATAACTCACAGTATCCGTATGCTGCGACATGTCTACAGGCAAGGGCCAACCGTACATCCCCTCGAACCTCCGTCGCAGCATTTTTGACTTGCTGCACAGCCTGGCGCATCCTGGCATTCGAGCCACGCAACGGCTATGCACAGTGAGGTTTGTGTGGCCAGGAATAAACCGGGATGTCCGATACTGGACACTAGAGTGCATCGCATGCCAGCGCTCCAAAGTTCAGCGACATACTGTGACCCCCTTGGGATCCTTCCCTCTGCCGGACTGTCGATTTGCCCATGTGGATGTTGACATTGTGGGACCACTGCCATTGTGCCAGGGGCAAAGCTACTTGCTAACCTGCATCGATCGCTTCACGCGATGGCCGGAGGCCGTGCCCATTCGAGACATCACTGCTGATACCGTCGCCCGCGCATTTATCTTCCACTGGGTGGCCCGCTTCGGAGTGCCGGCAACCGTGACTACGGATCGCGGAACACAGTTTGAGTCCGCCCTGTTCGCAAGCGTCACCCGGCTCTTGGGTACTCACCGCATCAGAACAACTGCCTACCATCCGATAAGCAACTGTATAGTGGAAAGGTTCCATCGCCATCTGAAGACGAGCCTGACGGCTACTGCGAGTCACAGTTGGGTAGAGGCACTGCCGTTTGTTCTGTTGGGCGTTAGGATGGCTCTGAAAGCAGATATTGGATGCTGCTCGGCTCAACTGGTGTACGGAACAACGCTTCGCCTCCCAGGGGAGTTGTTCACTACCAGTAAGGACGAAAACGTGTACGCGAACGCGGACTACGCCGTGCGACTGCGAGACATCATGAGCAAGCTACGCGCTGTTCCTCCGCGTCCGCCCGCAGCCCGGCCAGTCTACGTTGACCGGGAACTCTCCTCCTGCTCTCACGTGTTTGTGAGGCACGACGCCGTACAGCCTCCACTCCGGCCCCTGTACGACGGGCCTTTCAAGGTGCTGCGACGGGCAGACAAGCACATTACAATCGACAGAGGTGGTCGTCACAACGTGGTTTCTCTAGACCGCGTAAAATCAGCCCACGTGGACTCCGACAGCGAAGCACCTGCACCACCTCGAGCTCCATCTTCGCAGGCACCCCCGGCAGACCACGTAGCGCAGCCCCAACAAGTCCTAAAACGGTTTACGCGGAGTGGATGGTGTACGAGACCCCCGGTGCGCATGAAATTATGAACCGCAGTGGGTCGTCCGAGTGCGGCCGTTGTGCGCGCACTCACTAGGGGGGGGGGGGGAGTACTGTGGCGACGCGAAGCGGTGCTTCTGTGTGCGGTGCAGAGAGCGCATGCGCCCGCACGAGAAAGTTATCTTCGAGAGGAAGGGTGATAATAAAAGTCACTTGTTGTTTGGGACGCGAGTTGTTCACTTTCGCAGCTCTGCCGAGCGACGCGTCACAACAGGGTCCAAACTCAAAACTTCAGTAATGTGGTTGGATTTGATAGGTTTGCAACAAAATAATTAGTTGATTATTTTAAATTTAGTACGTCACAAAAACACAAACTATATCTGAGAACATTTCATCTTAGTTTAGATGAGCTTTTGTTTAAAAAGTGTATAAATTAGTTGTGAAGTTTTTTGAACATTTCAAGCAGTAATATAAATGATTGTAAAGTATTAAAAGATTGTCAAGTGATAAAAACATACGCTTGACCCACCAAGTAGACCTATTGATTACAGTGCTTGAATGATGATGCTCAACCTCACGATTACTGAGCCACAGCGCAATAGTTTGATAGTTTGAATCCCTGTAATGACGGCCAAATCACAATGAAGGTCATGTACTTGAATTTAGGAGCGTTCACAAAAACGAGCCCTCTCACGCACAGCTCGAAGCATTTTTTGCACCACCTTATTGTTAGTAATAGTATATTTTGTACGATATTTTGAAGAAATTTGTTAAATACTTCAGCGGATTCTTAAGAGAGTGTGACAAATGCCAAATAATTGCTCCATAAATTTCTGTTTCCCATAACACTGTCCTATAATGATTTCTCACAATGCTGGTGTATATTAGTTTGCGTGTAACAACCTAATTGCACAAAATTGACGAAGCCACAGCGTAGTTCGAGGATTGAGAGAGGTGAGAACGCTCTGAATTTGGGCCCGGCTGTACTCAGTTAGCTATATCGTTTTGCTTCACCCGTGTGCCAATAAAACCGTGATGACGGCATGGCCATTTTCGCACCATCGCGTCTTCTTGCCCAACAAATTCTTTATTTTACATTGTGTTTCACTCAGGTGGTGGCCTGTGAATGCAAGACTTCAATTAGTTGAAAATCTACGCACAAAAAATGCAATAGCTCAACAAAAAGATCGAGTGTTACTGCCACATAAGAAATAAGAAAGACAGAAAGGCATGGGAAGGTACAAAATCATAACAATAAAACCTAAAACCAGACGTAGCTATAAATAGTTTGCTACATCACTCATTACTGTGAGCGTATATTTGTACATGTTTGCAGCCGTTCTGCGATTAACTTTGTTTTATGTACGGATTCAGCACACTTTTGAGCTTGTTATACTAGGCTCTGAGTAGCCTTGGCATAGAAGTAGAGCATCAACGTTGCATGAAAAATGTTTGTGGACCATTCGCAACCAGATTAAGAAAAATCCGCGGGATCAGGGCATTGCTAAAAAAACAGGTGTGTGGTCTTACTAGCAACCGCAGCCTGTAATGCATTCATCAACACTGCAGAATTTACCACCCTGGTACAGTACTTTTCCCGTACATACCACGCGAGAACACCAATAGCATCGTATTACTCAATGCCAGAAATCGCTTGCATGCGACAAGACCCACACCACCAAGACAAGGTGCTTAAATTTAGGTTCTCGTAGCTCTCTCTTCCTTATGAGAAGAATATGGTCACAGCAGCAGTCGAACTTCCTCCAGTAGAGTGCTCCAAACAGTTAGCTGTATTAACAATACAAAAGGCTGCTCGGACATATAAGAAGAGTCTTTTTGCAGGGGACAATGTTCAATGCGATAGCAACAAAATAAATGTTCTACGAAGTACAAATACCACTCAATCCTGGAGGGTCATATATCGTGTAACTTAACAAACCACTGGGCAAACAAAATATAGCCACACCAGGTAAAGAAGCTGTTATTGAGCTGTTGGTCGTCTCGGTGTGATGTAAGTAACAATAGCACACCACGTTCTATAGAAGCAGTGTACTGCAGTTTGTAGAGACAGCAGGGTAGCGTTCACTAATCACTTAATACTAACCAATATAATATAGTTGCTGTGCCACCTCATACCCGAAATCAATTTTGCGAACTAAATATCAACAAACGCAAGGTTGTTCAGGTTGATCGATACACTAACAGTCTCCGTAATTATCTCTTGAACAGCGTTGAATAAAAACTCGTCACACGTCATGAATGCCTCCACGATCATAGAAAAATGTAGTAATCTGTCAAATCGCAATCTTAGCGGTAGCATAAAAGCCATGTAATCTACCCTTTTCACTGTCATTTCTAACATAACGTCGAAGTTTCTGCGACTTGACTTTATTTCATAGAATATACTAGCTTAACGTCTTTGACAAAAACTTTTTTTATCACTGCAATATACGCTCATGACTTTTGTTATTGCTATGAAGTACCTATAGGACTTGGCGAATACCAAAATTTCTCTACCATTCTATGTAAACAAGGAAAATCACAATCATTACCGTTCATGTGGTGATTATCGCCATTTTCATGAGGTAGTAACCACTATTGCAGAATATCTTAAAAGTGTCTTCTTTGTACAGTTTTACTCCCTGTATTATTGTATATTGCTAGCTTTTCTTTGCTTCTTACCGCTTCCTTCCATAGGGCTCTTGATTTCAAGATTTTGAAATAAATAGGCATGTAAATATATAAATAATTTCTATAACTCACCTGTGACTTGAAGAATGAATGACCGGCAAAAATTATGGTATTGCTTATATGTTACTGAATAACAAAGGTAAATAATTCTACATAATACCACTTTAGACATAATGCCTCTGCATTCTGCTTGGCTACGAATACAGCAAGAAGTATATAGGGCGTGGCCACTTCAGCTTCCGAATCCAGGTTTCTTTTAAATTCCATAAGCGGCTATCCTTCATGCGTGGCATGCCTCATAAGTGCTTGCGTCACAGCGACACTTTTCGGCTTACATGATCGAACTGCCTGATTATAAATGTAGGTTACAATTTTCATTCATTTTTAAAGATACCAAATTCAATTGGTGGGCTTTCTAGACCTTGTTTCACGGTATACATTGATGTTTATATTCGACAGCATGTACTACACTTCTGCCTCTGGAGCGCTACCTGTGGGACGTCATGACGTGGAGGAAATCACGGCAAGTGTGCCTTATTGTGGCTCTACAACATTTCCGCGAATAAGAAACATTTTCTACCAGTGGAGTCGTGTCTTTCTGCGCAGTACTATTTCCCTGTGACGACAGCGTGGATGCACTAATCTACAATACTTTAGAACGTTTGAGAGAAATCGTTAAATTACAGTTCAGCAAGAAGAACCGACAGTTTCCTCCAGTGCCACGATGTTACTTTGCCTTAAGTACTTTGCCTTGAGTAGTGCCTTCACAATTGTCTTAAGGGTTAAAATTTTACCTCTTCGTCAACCTCTCAGGTAGTCCAGAAATAGAAGCTCAACCCCACCACTCCGATCTTTTAGCCTAATTGCATATGTGAAATGTCCCCCCCCCCCCTGTAAACACACGATGTGATTGAGTTTCCCTCAATTTACAATATCCTTTACCAGGTAAAAATTTATCTAGCTATTCATTTTCTTATATTTATCGCAGGTGGGATATACTCAAACAAGTGCTACATCAGCTCAATTGTTATCTTCTTTTTCTGATGGCCGGGTTACTCGAAGGTTTTTGTTTGAATTATGTAGATATCAGCACGTTTACTTTTTCTCCTCTTTTTCTTGGGTTCTTGAAAGAAAAAAAAATCACAGATGTTACTATAAAAAAGTTCGCTTTTCTGAGAGCGTGTGTCGTGTACTTTTAGTTCTTCCCAAGTTTACCATGTTTTTATATTTAACACCCTTCTGAAGAATTTTAACAATATAGGCGGCTACTAAAACTCTCTATAGCAACACGCAAACATTTAGCCTACTGTATTTCTTTAAGCAACCTTAGATCAGCAGTGCACAAGTACAAAAATCTGGGTTCTCACACAATACATACGAAAATGCATCAGCGGCGTTTGTTCAAAACACGAACTGAATGAACCCAAAGCAAACAATGTGAAAGTGTAGTAAATATCGTAAGCGCGTGCATCAGCAGGCATTCTTCGAGAGTTCCTATGTAAGACCTCTTGGACAATGTCGATTCAGACATGAGCCTAAGTTCGCATTGTTCGTATTGAGGCATCATACTGCAGTGTGTGTCCGCAAAAGTTAGACTACCTTTAAAACCACTGCAGGGTTTCGTTCAATAAATACATTATGGAATTTCAGTGCTGCTTCTATAGTAGCTTCACAATTATTCTACCAAGCTGTCGCGAAAAATACTATGGGCTCAAGGTACCTCCATGAACAAGTTCAGTGCAAAGAACTACTTCTGTGTCAAGAAATTTTTGACACTGAAGTAAGTTGCAGTGGCTAATTTAAGTTTAATTCAGTTTAAGTTTCAGTGACTAATTTTACAGGTGTCCACGATAAGCCCAATGAAATGAAAATGAACAACAATCACACTTCTCTAAAATATTTCAACATTGACACAATATTTTTCAAGAATTGTGAAATATTTTTCTCAAGGTTTTGGTCGTATTCACACAGAAAAAATTTGCACACATAGAGGTGCATTCAGCTGTATTCCTGACCTTTAGGGCCCACTTTAGGGCTCACGCATTTTTTATTTTGGCGCGACTATGTGAAGGACGGGTACTTCAGGTGGTTGCATTCACACGCGACAGACAACTTCGGAATGACGGCACCGTGGTCGGGTAGCCGGTACTAGCGCCGCTTTTGGCACTCCTGAGCTGAGCGGACGACGATACTTCCATTGGCAGGGCAGCCGACTGACAGGAAGATGAAGGGCACACATTTCCGGCCGTTGTGTTGCCATCAACTTGAAAGGTGGTCCTGCCTGGGTGTTGCAGCAAATATGTGATCATAAGAATGTATTGTTCAATAGGCGGAATGAAGAAATGTGTTGCCTGCTTAAAACATCGCAATTATTTACAGCATAGCACCTGAGCTGAGATGGCGGAACAAAAGTAAGACTTGGATGCCTTGGAAGTTCAATAAATGCGCACACACAGTCACTCACACACACATATATTGCGGCCATCGCCGCCATCAAGCACATTTTTTTTCGGCAATGGGCCATGATTACTGTGTTCTGGCTAATTTCGTAACTTAACAAGCTCTTTGATTGAAAAATAAATGCGAGGCAGAAGCAGGCATACTTACCGTTGTTCTACAGATTTCTTTTTCACATGCGAAGCCTTTACTTGGCTACTGTAAAGACTTTTGGCATCTATCTATCTATTGTCACGGGGTCGTGACGTGGCCGAAGACAGGAGACTTCGTGTTAGGATTTAACTGTTTATTTGGGCGAACCTGTGCCCGGTGAACTGAAAGTCTAATTACAGCAGCAGTCCCGCACTGATAGCAGTCTCGGACTGATAGCGGCGAACGGAGCGTCGGCCTTCGATCAACAACTGACAAGCGGCGAAGCGCGTCGGCATTTATACTCTTGCCGTCGAATGTTCTAGCGTTATCGCTGGCGGTGGCGTAGCTTCCAGAACAATCTGTACCGTTCGCACAGTGGGCGTGATCTTATCGAAATGATCTACTACAGTCCGGAACCTTCTAGAAAACTGCAGGCGCGGTTTGCGCTGAGAATCGTGCGGTGTTTTCGGACGATAACAAAAACTTGGGAAATGGAACGTGGCATTGCCCCCCTCTGAAAAAAGGCATCGTCCCGATGCTTTAACTAAAGATGAAAGTACAATAATAATGCAAGAAAGTACAATGAATAAACTACGATACAACAATAATACAAAAAAACACTAGTTCAGTTTGTTAACGCGCATGAAACGGCTTGAGGCGCGCGACATGGACGACTTCAGGTCGCGATCGGCGTCGTTGAGAGTTCGTGATGCCGTCGGGGACAACCTCGTAATCAAGTGGGCCGAGCCGTCGAACCACCCTGTACGGTCCGAAGTACCGTCGCAGAAGCTTTTCACTTAGTCCACGTCGGCGTATCGGCGTCCACACCCAAACACGTTCACCGGGCTGGTATTCCACGAAGCGTCGTCGAAGGTTGTAACGGTGGCTGTCGGTCGTCTGTTGATTCTTGATACGGAGACGCGCAAGTTGTCGGGCTTCTTCGGCGCGTTGAAGGTACTCGCTCACATCGAGGTTTTCTTCGTCGGTGACGTTGGGTAACATGGCATCGAGCGTCGTTGCCGGGCTCCTTCCGTAGACCAATTTGTATGGCGATATCTGCGTCGTCTCCTGCACCGCCGTGTTGTATGCGAAGGTCACATACGGAAGAATGGCGTCCCACGTCTTGTGTTCGACATCGACGTACATTGACAGCATGTCGGCGATCGTCTTGTTAAGCCGCTCGGTGAGGCCGTTGGTCTGTGGGTGGTACGCTGTCGTCCGGCGGTGGTTTGTTTGGATGTATGCCAAGATTGCTTGAGTTAAGTCGGCAGTGAATGCCGTTCCTCTGTCGGTGATAAGGACCTCTGGGGCGCCGTGACGTAGGACGATATTTTCGACGAAGAATTTAGCTACTTCGGATGCACTGCCTTTTGGCGGGGCTTTTGTCTCGGCGTAGCGGGTGAGGTAGTCGGTAGCTACCACGATCCACTTGTTTCCGAAAGCCGACGTCGGGAACGGCTCCAGTAGGTCCATACCAATCTGCTGGAAAGGTCGGCAAGGTGGATCAATTGGCTGCAGAAGTCCCGCTGGCGTTGTTGGCGGTGTCTTGCGTCGCTGACAGTCCCGGCATGTTCTCACATAACGAGTGACGTCGGTGGTAAGACGTGGCGAGTAGTACCTTTCTTGTATCCTCGCGAGCGTGCGAGAAACACCGAGGTGCCCTGCCGTCGGATCGTCGTGAAGGGCCTCCAGGAGTTCTGGTCGCAGAGCTGAAGGCACTACAAGAAGGTACTTAGCTCGAAGCGGTGAAAAGTTTTTCTTTTGTAGAAGACCGTTTCGTAGAAAGAACGACGCAAGTGCGCGCTTGAATATCTTCGGGACTTCGGCGGTCCTGCCTTCCAGGTATTCTATTAGGGCCTTAAGTTCCGGGTCGGCCCTCTGTCGTTCAGCGAAGTCGTCGGTAGTTATCGTTCCTAAGAAGTAGTCGTCATCCGGGTCGTCGGGTAGCGGTTGGTCGACAGGCGCACGAGAGAGACAGTCGGCGTCGGAGTGTTTTTTGCCGGACTTGTAAATGACAGTAATGTCATATTCTTGAAGTCTCAGGCTCCATCGTGCGAGGCGACCTGAGGGGTCCTTCAAGGTGGCTAGCCAACACAATGCGTGGTGGTCGCTCACAACTTTGAAGGGCCTGCCGTAGAGGTAGGGGCGAAATTTCGACGTAGCCCAGATGATGGCGAGGCACTCCTTTTCTGTTGTGGAATAATTTGCTTCTGCTTTGGATAGCGATCGGCTGGCGTAACTAATAACCCTTTCAAGTACGTCAGCCCTCTGCACAAGAACGGCGCCAAGACCTACGCTGCTTGCGTCAGTATGTATTTCTGTCTCGGCGATTTCGTCGAAATGGGCAAGTAACGGAGGCGTCTGGAGGCGATGTTTAAGCTCCTTGAAAGCGTGTTCCTGCGGCGTTCCCCACTTAAACTCCACGTCGGCCTTGGTAAGGTTAGTGAGAGGATCGGCGATTCGGGCGAAGTTTTTCACGAACCGCCTATAATAGGCACACAGGCCCAGAAATCGGCGCACGGCTTTCTTGTCAGTGGGCGGTGGGAAGTCGGCGATGGCGGCTGTTTTCCGTGGATCGGGACGAACTCCAGACTTGCTCATAACGTGCCCCAGAAACAAGAGCTCCTCATACGCAAATCTGCACTTTTCTGGCTTCAGTGTGAGTCCGGAAGTCTTGATGGCTTGAAGTACAGCTTCAAGGCGCCGAAGATGCTCGTCGAAACTCGAGGAAAACACGACGACGTCGTCCAAGTACACAAGGCAAGTCTGCCACTTCAATCCTGCCAGTACTGTATCCATAACGCGTTGAAACGTTGCAGGCGCTGAGCAAAGGCCGAAGGGCATCACCTTAAACTCGAAGAGGCCGTCCGGTGTTATGAACGCCGTCTTCTCTCGGTCTCTTTCGCCGACTTCGATTTGCCAATAGCCAGTCTTAAGGTCCATTGACGAAAAGTACTTGGCGTTATGGAGCCGATCAAGTGCGTCGTCTATTCGTGGGAGGGGATTCACGTCCTTTCTTGTGATTTTGTTCAGGCGGCGATAATCGACGCAGAAACGTAGGGTCCCATCCTTTTTCTTCACTAACACCACGGGGGATGCCCATGGACTTTTGGACGGCTGGATAATGTCATCCCGCAGCATTTCATCAACTTGTCTCTTCATGGCCTCACGTTCTCGCGTCGAAACCCTGTACGGACTCTGACGGAGTGGTCTGGCATTTTCTTCGGTTATGATGCGATGTTTCGTGATTGGGGTCTGCCGAATTTTCGATGACGACGAAAAGCAATCTTCGTATTGCAGGAGCAGGGCCTTGAGCTGTTCTTGCTTATCGTTCGGAAATCTGGGATTGACGTCGAAAGCTATGGGAGGGGCTTGGTTTCTCTGAGCAGGTTCCGCAGAATCGGCGAGGGCGAAAGCACTGGTGGCTTCGACAATTTCTTCGATGTATGCGACCGTTGTTCCTTTGTTCACATGTTTGTACTCATTGCTGAAATTCGTGAGCAAAACCGTTGCTTTGCCTCCCCGCAGCTCTGCGATTCCTCTTGCGACGCAAATATTTCGGGTGACCAACAGATGCTGACTGCCTTCAACGACGCCTTCCAAGTCAGGTGATTTAGGAGCGCCGACTGAAATAATGACGCTTGAGCGAGGCGGAATAGTGACTTGTTCTTCCAGCACATTCAAGGCATGGTGTCCTGACGGCGTGCGCGGCGGTAGTGCTTCTTCTGTGGATAACGTTATCGACTTTGTTTTTAGGTTGATGACAGCACCATGGAGGCATAAGAAGTCCATGCCAAGAATGACATCTCTCGAGCAACGCTGTAGGACTACGAAGTCTGTAGGATAAATACGGCCGTTATTGGTGAGTCTCGCTGTGCAGATTCCTGCAGGCGTTACGAGATGACCTCCGGCTGTGCGGATTTCAGGGCCTTTCCAAGCTGTCCTAACTTTCTTTAACTTCGCGGCGAACGACCCACTGATGACAGAATAGTCGGCTCCAGTATCGACGAGAGCAGTCACACTGTGGCCGTCGATAAGAACGTCGAGGTCGCTAGTTCGCCGTCTCGCATTACAGTTAGGGCGTGGCGTCGGGTCACGGCTGCGTCGGCTTGTTCCGCTGCTTCCATGCTGCGTCGTCAGGCCACCTTCGGTAAATGAGCTTTCGCCGTCAGGGCTTTGCCTGGTTGGCGTTGTGTTCGGAAAGCTCCGTCGCGGCGTCGTCGTCGTCGGAGGATCTTCAGTAGTTCGTCGCACAGCAACCGCACCTCCACCGGTTGCTGCCCTTAGTTTCCCGGATACGGGCTAGGAGACCGGCCCCGCGTTAGGCCAGAGTACTGCCGGTGGTGCGGTGACGTGCGACGGCTGGGCGACGGCGAACGCGAAGGGCTTCGTGGTGTCCACCGAGTTCCTGTCAGGTAGTCGGCGATGTCACGTGGTCGTTCTCCTGGCTGTGGACGCGGTGCATTGACGGCGAAGCCACGTAGTCCCATCTGTCGGTACTGGCAACGGCGGTATGTGTGTCCGGCCTCGCCGCAGTGGTAGCAGAGCGGGCGATGGTCAGGGGTGCGCCAGACGTCAGTCTTTCTCGGTGCACTGCGCTGGGCCGCTGGCGAACGGTATGACGTCGGTGGGGGTGGTGGCGGCGGTGGCGTCTGTCGACGGAAGTGCGATGGGGCGGCGTTTTGGCGTGGACGGGGAGGAGCGTTGTGGCGCAGTGCAGCTGCGTAGCTCATAGCTTCCGGCTCGGGCAGCGGTGCGTGGGGAATTTGAAGCGATTGCCGAACTTCTTCTCGTACAATGTCGGCAATTGAATCCACTTGAGGCTGGGCCGAAGGCAACAGCTTGCGCAGCTCTTCCCGCACGATCGCTCGGATCGTTTCACGCAGGTCTCCGGAGTTACTGGCTTGAGCAGCAGCGCAGTCTGCAGTCAGGCGACGATTATACTGTCTAGTGCGCATGTCCAGGGTCTTTTCGATAGTGGTCGCTTCTGCTACAAATTCTTGGACGGTTATCGGTGGGTTTCTCATCAGCCCCGCGAAGAGCTCCTGTTTGACCCCTCGCATGAGGAAACGAACTTTTTTCTCTTCAGGCATGCCTGGATCAGCGTGACGGAATAGTTGCGTCATTTCTTCTGTGAAAATGGCGACATTTTCATTTGGTAGCTGAACCCGAGTCTCTAATAAAGCAGCAGCCCTCTCTTTGCGAGCGACGCTCGCGAACGTTTGAAGGAATGCGCCGCAGAAAACATCCCACGTTCGGAGCGTGGACTCCCTATTTTCAAGCCAAGTCCTTGCGGTGTCTTCCAAATAGAAGAACACACGACGCAGCTTTTCGTCATGGTCCCAGTGGTTGAGGGCGGCCACACGGTCGTATGCTCCAGCCAGGACTCCGGGTCTTCGAACGATGACCCATGGAAAATTGGTGGTTACCTGGGTTGATGCATGACCATCGTGGGCTGGGACGCTGCGGTTGTCATTGTCGCTGCAGTCGCGGTCATGGCCTTCGTCTTCCGCGCCTTGTCTGGTAGAATCCCGTACTCCGGTGGTAGCCCTTGCTGTCGGCGGCTTGTTCGCTGCTCCTGGTTGGCGTCGGTGTCTTCTCCGCGACGTGGGCTGGGTTCACGGCTTGACGGGGGCGTCCGGTACATGAACGAAGCGGCACCTCCACCAGATGTCACGGGGTCGTGACGTGGCCGAAGACAGGAGACTTCGTGTTAGGATTTAACTGTTTATTTGGGCGAACCTGTGCCCGGTAAACTGAAAGTCTAATTACAGCAGCAGTCCCGCACAGATAGCAGTCTCGGACTGATAGCGGCGAACGGAGCGTCGGCCTTCGATCAACAACTGACAAGCGGCGAAGCGCGTCGGCATTTATACTCTTGCCGTCGAATGTTCTAGCGTTATCGCTGGCGGTGGCGTAGCTTCCAGAACAATCTGTACCGTTCGCACAGTGGGCGTGATCTTATCGAAATGATCTACTACAGTCCGGAACCTTCTAGAAAACTGCAGGCGCGGTTTGCGCTGAGAATCGTGCGGTGTTTTCGGACGATAACAAAAACTTGGGAAATGGAACGTGGCACTATCTATCTATCTATCTATCTATCTATCTATCTATCTATCTATCTATCTATCTATCTATCTATCTATCTATCTATCTATCTATCTATCTATCTATCTATCTATTTATCTATCTATCTATCTATCTATCGGTCTTCACCCGCTTAGACTGAAACCAAATTATTATGTAAGATGGTTTGACGTGACTTGCTAGACATGACATGAATGATGTTCCAATTCCATCGTGTACATCGTCAAACCATTTTTGCCAAAAAGTGGCTCATACCCGTGGTTGGGTATATGCCACAATCGTACATGTATGCACCATAGGTGATTGACTGTTTACACCCATCATATCATATTATTATTATTATTATTATTATTATTATTATTTCAGCCGTAAGCTAGTGGCTGTGTTGAAGGTCTTTAGGGAGAGAGATTAGGCTGAAAGTCTTAGTTTGAAACCACTAAAGACCAATCCATTCTGTTCCTTGACCTGAACCTCGTACTTGGTAGTTCACACGTGGGATGGAAATACATGCCCCGCTCTTCAAAAACCCTGCTAGATTACCGCTCTCACCAATCGAAGTTGGTCAAGAATAAAATTTCCTGTAGCTGCATCTGTTCAGTGGTCGCAAAATTATGCCAGAATTTGATGTACAAAGGTGCAACAGGTCAAATTAACAAACTGCGCGAGGCTGGCTAGCCGGAAAGCAGTATCGACACCGCGAGCCAAAAGTGCCTGAGGCTCAACAAGGCGAAAACGCAGGATGATGAAGCAGTTGTCCAAGTGTGGGAGAAAAGAAAGTATGCCGTCATTTCATACGTTCCAGGTCTTTCTCATTGACTGAAGGAGGTGGCCTACCGATACAATGTGGACGTCGTTTTAATGCGAAGCATAATGTAAGTTGTATTTGTCCGGCTCTTCACAAGTCCCTACAACACAAAAGATTGGCGAAGCAGTCCAGATGCAACGTTGACCATGGAATGCCTTTCGTTTGGTCTGTTTCGAACGTTGTTTAGAGCACTTCTTTCAGATGCAACCAATGTTAACTTGGCCCCGATGTAGTGGACAAGCTCAATGAGCAGCTGAAGACAGTATACGTGATGTGCCGCAACAATGAGAAGACGGCCATTTTGCTACACCTCCCTAAGCATGTAATCAAACCGGATGAGCTCACCTTCATCTTTGTTGCCACCCGCCACCACGCTGAATTCTCCGTGACATTTGGAGCGCGCTGGTGCAACTGCACGTACGCGTGCAGCAGCCTTGACCAGGCAGCATGATGCGTCAATGTGTCCAAGTTTCAGGCATGCCAGGTGCCTGTCATGCTGGTCACGGATGTGGCAGCCCGTGGTCTCGACATCGCACTTCTGGACAGCGTGATCAACCACAGCTTCTCAACTCGACCGAAACTTTTTGTGAACCGTGTTGGACGTGTTGCACGAGCGGAGCGCACTGGCACTGCGCATTCCTTGGTTGCAGCAGATGAGGCTCCGTATCTCTTTGACCTACATATTCACACCTCGCGCGGCCCTGTGAAAAATGCGGGTGCACTACAGAGTTCAGCAAGACCTTTGTTCTTTTATGGTACAAGAACAGGACAACAAGAGATGTTTTGTAGTCCTTCTGTATGCTTCCACGTGAGTCAGCCAGCCATCTATTAACGTAATAACCAGTTAAGTGGCTTACTTAGATAAGTTTTCGACGCTGAGAGCAGGCAAGCAAAGCCACTTTCTTGAGTGCCATAAGATGTGGGGTCTTTCACCTCAGTTTTTATTTTCTGTACGAGACACAAGTGGGTGTTTTGCATTTTTGTCTCTTAGCTGATAGCTGTCCTTCGGGGTTGTTTAGATTATAATTTAACGCATGCGTTTACTTATTCGCTGTAGGATAAAACGTGGCCTTTTCTGGAAATAGATTTTAGTTTGAAGTAAGCGCTCGTAGGTCTACCGCTGTCTTTCGTTCCTTGTCTATTTACGCACTCAACAACCACCATGTTCAAGTACAAACTCGCCCAATTTTCCGTAATTATAAATTGTGAAATACCTTTTCAATTATTGACGTCAGGCCAAACGTTCCCATTGCAAAGTTAAAGCGTGGGCAGAGTCATTGCAAGTTAATTTATTAGAAATGAGAAATTCTAAGCAAGCTTTGTTTTTAGGAGTAGGTCACGATAGCGTATTAGGGTCTTGTGAGCAACGTATTCTGCTTCAGTACTCACATTCTGAGTGCATGCCTCAACCGTGCCACAAGAGAACAAACGGCTGTGTGCGTAGCAGTTGTCGTTTCAACGTATGATTGAATTCTTTTTTATGTACATAAGCAAAGTACCAGTGACGTCAAACCGCCTCTGTAGTGAGGTGAGTGGCCTTCATACCTCCGCCATGCACGTACCGGCAAAGAATCGCAGCTGCTGAAGCTAGCTGTGCATTTTTTAACAGGTGCTAGACGGCCCCTTTATTTTGCAGGCGTCTGTTTGGCACGCGTGTGCGAGAGCAGACGATAATGAAGACTACGCGCGTCAAAGCCTTTTGTCGACACATCACTCAGCTACTTATATACACTGCGACGTCACCGCCCAAATCAACACCTAGAAACCGAAACCTTTCCTTGTAAATGAAACAATAATAAATCATTTAGCGAGAATAAATTAATCTTCTTGCTTGTATCATTCTTCTTGGACCTCTAAGAATCGCTTGCATTAACGAACGAGCTGCACGTAAATGAAACAACGGCAGAAAATTTTAATACCACAGACAGGTGGTACTTCCAATTATGTAGCTGATGTACAATCTGCGAAAAAAAAACCCATTGCGACATTTAGATTTTGGAAATTGGCAGGCGGAGATAAAGAACAATTATTGTTATTCAAACTCACCGTAGAATCGGGAGCTTTGAATAGTGCTATTACAGCGAACTGGATGAGTGCATTGGGCTTACTCAGCCACTACTCTGTAGCAGCTGGCGTTGCACAGGATAGCGCTACGCGTATACGACCGATGGTGATTGCAGTGGTACTATTTCTTTTGCGAATGCGGAAGACAAGGGCACACTGCTCGTCGCACTCACGCGTGTGAAGCGCCCCTCGAAAACTTTGATGGAGAACCTTCTGTGTTCACCGATGCGCCGGTATTTCTACACGCAAAGGTTATCTGTCTGTGTCATGTATTGAACTGCCCGTGAAATAAAGATGACGCCTTGCGTAGAGTGTTTGCCACTTTTGTGTGGGAGTATCAATGAGAAGCAACGTGCAGGGATAATTTGTTTCCGCCTTTAGTATCTGTTAGGATAATGCATTTGTATACATGCTAATCAAAGCCAAGGTTTCTACTTTCTAAGTTGCCAGATAGTTCAGACTTTACACCACACCGACTCACAACTTCGGCTGACTGAAGTGAACCTAGAGAATGCGTTGTGGCCTTCCACTCCGATATTTATACAATATTTATTTCATTTTGATATTACAATAGTACCTATTAGAAGGTTGCAAAATACGTTTTTCTTCATTATCCTGTTTACTTGGCGATGTGAATACGAATATGAGCCAAGTCGTTGGAAGGAAGCAACGTTCAAAGAAAAGGTAAACTTAGCACATCCCCTGTAACTGGGAATTGACGTTACAAGAAGCATGCGGAGGAAAGGTTGCTATGTTGCAATTTTTTATCGAGCGACAAGTCATTAATTGACGCTACATATATGTAAAGTTGTTCTACGCACAGACATAAGCTCAAAAGTTGCAGAGGTTTATATAATCACTTGTTTGCACTTGCTCAACAATGCCAACTAGAACATGGGTATTAGCAACACCAGAAGCTGACATGAAGCACGGATGCTAGCAAAGCTGCTGGCCCTGGACACCGCTACATAAAACAACTTCAGCGCAAGCCAACTAGCCAGATTTGACGTTAACTCGACGTGGTGGCTGTATCAAAGAAGTACATATGTAATGCTTACAAAATTGATAGGCAGCCCTCCAACCACTATTGATGTTTCACGAAGATTAGCGTGTACTTGAAAAGTAGTTCCGAGGCCTGTCGTAGCTCTGTGGTAAATGCTTCATTGCCACGCACAATGCTTGGGCTCGATTCTTGCTGGGATGCTGACACTTAATCTTTGCATTCGTCGGGTCGACGATACCAATGTCGGGTATTTCTTAACGCTCTGGCGTTAAAATTGCCCTTGTGTGTTCTCGTCGTTCCTGGGTATATACTAAGTGTCAATAACCTGTGGCAAATACCCGCATACGAGTGGCACATACCCGCCCGTGTGTATGTGCCACCGTCTGGCGGGTAGTGTTTGACGATGTACGCGACGGAATTGTGACGTTGTTCATGTCTTGACCAGTGCGTCATATTCGTCAAACCATCTTACCCTCTCAGTTAATTTTGGTTCACGCCAAGTTAAGGGGGTGACCACAGCAGCCACCAAATGTAAGTGGCTAGATAGATAAATAGATAGATAGATAGATACATAGATAGATAGATACGCTCAAACTCACCGAAGTTTCCTGAGAAACTCTTGAAATTTAAAAGAGATTATGATAATATTCAAATGTTTCCACAACTGGAGCACTGGGAGGGAAGTATGACCTGATCTCAGCTCAAGATTTGGGTACGTCCGATCTCCTTGGCTTCATCTTCCCAACACCTGATCATGTGAGCACGTTCAGCAATGGTCACATTGCAAAATCTAGAAGGCGGCTTTCCTGTAATTTGTTGTTTTAAGCAAGAACTCTCGTTCACATATTTATTTTCTCAATGGTTGCGCCCTTACCACTCCTAATTTTAGTGAAGGCACGCTAGAAGAACAAAACGTAGTTTTTTTCTGAACAACTTCTTTGTGGTTATCCCGCTATGTATGTACCCTCAGGCATATGTCGCTCGGGAAGAAAATGAGAAAGACAAAAACGGATTTAGCAAGAAAAGTAGTCTGTAAACGAGAGTTCTGGTTAAAAAACCACTTTATATGCAAGCTGCCTTGCAGTTTTTTGCAAATTGTTCATTGGGCAGTAGTTCTTTGGTGTAAGGTGACCTCATTGACCTCATAAATAAATTGACCCCAAAAAAAGTGCTTAAGCGTCCTCGTGATCTTGAAATGCTTCAATATAGGTCTCAAGCAGAACAAGGTGCAAAAGTATGCCCAATTTTTGGTTTTATTAATCGAAATTACGAAACAAAGTGCTAGGAGACAATTGGTTGCTTAGCCATTTTTTAAAAGCCGAATGGTGTAGGAATGATGGTTTTTTAACGGTTCTTTGTAAGAAAAGAAGTGAGGGAAAAAGAATTGCCGTCTACCTAACTATCTGTTGCGCTTCACAAACATGAACTGCTCAAGCGTGAATCACAGGGCTGAGGAGCCTGTGTGGTAGAGCATAATGGTACGTATTGCTTCTCTAGCCGCCAGATGGCGTGGTGGCGGCGCCATTCGGTCCTCGCCCCATTTTATAACAGAGGGAATGTGGATTTTCTTCCGCGCGAATCGTCACGTCGGGGCTCGGGGAGGTGCCACCATGGTCGTGGTTATGTTGGCTTTCCATCCTCAGGTGTCTTCCATAACCAATGCTTTTAAAAGTTTATTCTTTGTCTCTGTTTTTACGGAGGACGAGCGCACACGCTTCATCGTATACGACTGTGTGCTGCGCTGACCTACAGACCTTCACGGACAGTTTCGGGCGAAGAAACCCATGAGTCAAGACAGGCGAGACAGTGTTGAGAAAGGGGGAGGGTAGTGTGAAGTGAGAAGGCACGCAAACTGGAATACAAAATAAAAAATAAAAAAGATGTCTTCTTATGTTGGCCTAATGCCTTACCTGCTTAGATTATATCGATCTTATCATAACAAAGAAAAGAAGGCACAAGAAAGGGGGAGGAAATGCTGCCGCCATAGTTCCTCTTAATCATGGTTACGCGAAGAATAGAGAAAAACTTCAGAGGAACACAGTCTATATAAGGACAAAGTTGTAGTAGGCGCATTGCCTAGAACTGTACCGTGATATATGTCAGCCGTGTTATTTGAAAAAAGCTGTCGTAATGTTAAATTCGAGGCTGTGATATACATAAGTTTCAAGTTTTAAAAACAGCAAGTAGACGAGAACGTCCTATGTTTCTAAAAATAAACACGTAATTCAATTCCAATTCCATTCTGGGCAAAATGTGCCTTATTGCATTTCCATTCCATTTCCCCAAACGTTGTCCCCATTTTATTCTCATTCCAATCCGGGGTCACAAAATGTGAAATGACTTCCAAATCAGTATAATTCCAGACTGGAAAATCCCCAGCACTTGTGACGAGCACAGCTCGTTAAAAATACGCTCGGAATGCCCGCATGGCAGTGCGCGCCACATGCCCGGAATGCCCGCATGGCAGTGCACGCCCGAAAGGAAGGCGCGTGCTCTGTTCACAACCGGTAAACTGCTATACTAACACTATTTTGAGTATAATGGTTCACCAGACAGACTAAAATCTATTGACGAAAAATTTGGAGGGACGTGCGCAGCGGTTTTATGAAGGGGCGCTAAGTCATCCCGACGTATTAACAGGAGAGAGGTGCCACGATGAATTTGATCTCCTTGAAGAGGAAACCTGCGCACGCTTCTGAACGTCGTACTTGGCCCTGGCGGTGTTGCCAAAATCGCCGCCACCAATGCTCTCATCCTAATGCGAGTCCTAACTGGGTAGTACAAGGAGAACAGTTCGTAAGCGACTGTGCATGAGCCACGACAAAACCACCTCTTTCTTTCGTTTCGTAGAAAGTGGGGTTTCGAAACATACTTCTGCTATTCTAAGTTTCAGAGAAGTAGGCAGGGTATCAAAGCAAGGTGCGAATACAATGAAAAAAGAGTTTCAGCTATTTCGGCGGGAAGTAACTGGCAACTATAACCGAGCGTCGCAGAGCGTCGAATACCCGTGTGCGTGATGTTTATCACACGTTTTCAATGTGGCTCTATTTCACTCCGTGTTACACGGAGTGAAATACATGACGCGCACTGCAGTCGGACACTCTTCTCAGCGTCATAGTTGAGGTTACTTTGGTTCTCCATCAGGGCTACAATAAAGCCACATTATAGAACTTCCTTAATTAACCGGCAGTGGATAACGTAATTCGCATATGTGGCATGTTCGCTGTGACCCATATCTAGTGCTCTCGCCTTTCAGCTCCATGAAAAAGCTATGAAAATTGCCAAACCGAACGTTGGCATTCAGCCCTTTACGTCCGTGAAAATACACAAGGCAACAGTATAGCACCGATTGTGGCGTTTCTTCGAAGCGCACAGAGGACTTGCGCCTGATACAGCTTTCACCATCGTTCTTGCGAGGGGTCCAACAAACAACGAATGGTGGTTCTGTAGCGCGCCTGAATTAGGGATTCTTCATGTGCACGCCAAAAAAACTGTACAAGGGAGTCCCGCTTCCCACAACACTGTTCGGACATGTGGAGTCACGCA
This sequence comes from Rhipicephalus microplus, assembly GCF_043290135.1. Taxonomy (NCBI): domain Eukaryota; kingdom Metazoa; phylum Arthropoda; class Arachnida; order Ixodida; family Ixodidae; genus Rhipicephalus; species Rhipicephalus microplus. Next base: position 158,498,279 of record NC_134704.1, read on the forward strand.
TCTGACGAGATTCCGGAGATTGATGTTCGGTGGAGTGAAAAAATTTCCCTTTTACGGTAAACTTTTAACTACCAATTTGGATGAAAAGGAAAAGGAAAGTGTTCGTGATACTGCATGGATTTTCAGGAATGGTTGAATTGATCAATAAGGACACTCGGCTTCTGCAATAGGTTCCGATGCTTGCAGAAAGCAAGCATATATAGCCACTGAGATTTGTTTCTGATATTTGTGTCTAGCCTATTCTAGTTCAATCCGGTGCCATACCGGGCTATACCTTGCTTGTCCTAACTCTGGAAACTACTGAACTGAAGCTAATGCCTAGTACCAGTCTAAAAATAGCGCATAGATTTGCTGACAACATTCTCAATCCCTGAAATAAATAGCTCTTGATTATGCCTCAGACAGTTGCGGGAAGTAAAGAACAGTTAATAATCTTTTTGCAAGAATGTCTTCCTTTAACTTTAACTTCTTTATAGCACCAGTTTTCGAGCATAGTCATTTCTAAACTAAACATGGCGCTTATGACATCAGCGTGCGCCTGCAAGCGCGTTATTTTGTTCTCCAAGGAAATATCACTTGTAATATGACGCTTTAAATGTTTCTTCCATTCATATTTTAGTGAGTGTAATTTTCTAAGCACGTCAATGTTGCGAGTGAGCAAAACTGAAATCTGCTGCAAGCAGCCGTCTTGCGGAGCAACAGAGATGTGTGGTATTCATTCTTTCGTAGCCTTTGCTCCAATTTCAAGATGCAAGTGGTCACCCAGTATGGACTCGAAGCGCGCTGTGGGCAGGGTGCTTAAATCACATGAGTTCTGACCATCGTGCATTTCTTTTGAAAGAGAGCAAGTGCTAGGTAGGATTTGAATATTGAAGAACACGTAACGCTGATCTGTTTATTACGTGTGTACAGGTGCGCGCGTGCATACTACTGGGCGGAAAAATATGCGGGGATTTTTTCATCCTAAGTAGCAAGAAATGCCTTAAAAAGCCCAAGCACGGAACATTACCAATTTCAAAGTCGGACATCTCTCTTACGTCATGAATTGCTCCGAGCCGGCTGAACGACCACGGAAAAGGGCGCCTGTGCTGACCGTTCACACGCAGCTTGGCCTGGCTTGACCGTAAGATTAGCTGCAAGAGTGGCCCGAACAAGACGCGTAAAGTACTTTCAGCTTTCGCCAACACAATGCAATCTTCAAGATTACTACTGGAAAACAGAGTCTGTGACGTTATTTCTTTTTGAATTCTTTTAGTGCTCGCGAAAGTAAGGTCGTCGAAATCGGTGTTTGTTTCTGCCGTCTCGTTGTCTCGTACTCATCATTTATCATCATCATCATTACCATCAGCCTGACGATGTCCACTTCAGGACAAAGGCCTTCCCTATGTTCCACCAGTCAACTCAGTCCTGTGCTTGTTGCTGCCAATTTATACCCGCAAACTTTTTAATCTCATCTGCCCGCCTAACCTTCTCTCTTCTCCTAACCCGCTTGCCTCCTCTCGAAATTCAGTTACTTACCCTAATGACGAGCGATTATCCTGTCTACGCACTACATGCCCAGCCCATGTTCAGTTGTTCTTAATTTCAACAATGGTATCCTTATCCCCTGTTTGTTCCCTAATCCACTCTGCTCTCTTATTGTCTCTCAAGGTTACATCTGCCATTTCTTTTTCCAGTGCTCGCTGCGTCGTCCTCGATTTAAGCTGAACCCTCTTTGTAAGTCTCTAGGTTTCTGCCCCGTAGCTATGTACCGGCAAGATACAGCTGTTATATTTTTTCCTCTTAAAGGATAGTGGCAGTCTACCTTTCATAATTTGAGAGTGCTTGCCAATTGTACTCCCCCCATTCTTCTTCTTTTACTTACTTCAATATCATTGTTTGGCTGCGCTGCTATTACCTCACCTAAGTAGACATAGTATTTTACAACTTCAAGAGCACTATTGCCTATTTAGAATTGATGCTGTCTTTCGACGTTGTTGTACATTACTTTCGTTTTCTGCAGAATAATTTAAGACTTACCTTTCCGCTCTTCTTGTCTAACTCCGTAGTCATGAGTTGCAATTCGTCCCCTGAGTTACTCAGCAATGCAATGCCATCGGTGAAGCGCAGGTTACTGATGTACTCTCCATTAACTCTCATCCACAACTGTTCCCATTCTAGGCCCCTGAAAGCCTCCTGTAAGCACTTGCTAAATAGCATTGGAGAGATTTATCCCCCTGCCTTACACCCTTCTTGATTGGTGTTCTGTTGCTTTCTTTATGAAGCACTATGGTATCAGTTGGTCCCCTGCAGATTTCTTCCAGTATGTTTATATATGCTTCATCAACGCCCTGATTCTGCTGTGTCTGCATGACTGCTGATAACTTTTAAACACCGTTATATATCGTGGTATTTCGCGCATTTCAAAGCTGCACTCGTCGCCATGTTCATGTTGCCTGTATAAATACAAATTTTATTATATAGAGAAGATCGTCGTTACTTGTGCTTAGTTCTCACGCCTACACTTGTTGGCGCCAAAATAATCTAATACATTGTTTACATTTTCGTAAATGACGCTTCTCTAGGCCTCGCGGCTTTATTTGTTGACCACACCATGGCGGAGTGCATACATGACTTCCTGAATGACGAAGTTAAAAAATGTTGCAGCCGGGGTCATTTTTTTTGACAATCGCTTCCGGGGTACGTTAATTTTTGTGAGAAGTTCCAACATTTACAACAAACCACAACCTGTGGTCAGACGTTCTATACTAACAGAGCTGTAATATACCTCGGAGACACGAACATATTTGGCATCAATCATGCAAATGTTTCAAAAGTATACCGGCCAGGTGTCGGAATTCGAGACACAAATTTCCAAGAGGGATACATTACACTGTTGCTGCTCGAAAAACTTTTTCTGCTTATCGTGTGTTGGTAAACGCTCCTGCAGCCAAGGACCAGTCAATGCATTAAAATAAAGTTCTGTACCCCAAAATAATTTTTCGTCTTTCATGTTTCTTAGTTGTTTGTTTGCAAGCTCTTAAGTTTATCTCACCTATGGTCTCTTAAAAAAACACGTGAGTGAGGTTCCATGATGCTGCGGCATTTGAGCTACGGTAGTGGTGATCCTCTCATGCAACTTTGTCGTGTATTCTTGTGTATGCAATTTTGGCAGTGTTGGTCCGCGCCTGTCGTAGCTAAACGATAAGTGTGGAACAAAGGTTTTTTAGGCAGAGTACTAGAATGCTGATTCAAATATTGCGGGTTTGGATTTCGTTGGAGGTGAAATGGTAGAAGCATGTGTACTGAGCGATGACAGCGCATGCGCTAAAGAACACCAGATAGTCAAAACTTCCGGAGCCCTCCACTACGGCGTCTGCGATAATCACATATTTACGTTAGGGCGTAAAATAACAAATATTGTTATTATTAGTTTCGTCTTGTGGGTACACACTAACGAAAGTAACCTGAAATAACCTCGAAACCGTGGCAAACCACTTGTCCTCTAGCGAACTACCATTTATGGTTTTTTTTACCACCTACCAGTCGAAGTAAAAATTTGCTCTCGTGCTAACTGAGTTTTTGAATGTGGGAAGGGTAGTAGTAATTTACGCCACTGTGGTTTTGGGCGAGTGTAGAGAGAGTGAAATTTTACCGCATTCAGAATGTTTTGAAGATGATTTTCAGGAGTCATTTCCGGTGGTAAAGGAATGAAAATCGACGGGTGCATTCGCCCAAAGAATCAACAAATTTATTAATGATCAAGTGATGGCAGAATGCATGACATATAGGTTACCATACAGACAAACACACACATACTACAAATGCAGAATAAAACATCACTTCAACAGACTGCACGCGTTACGCTACTGTACTTCGACAAACCGGTTTATATATAGGCATGCCTTTTTGACCTGCCATGTAGTGCCGGTAAGAGAGCTGTTTTTTGCATTAATTAACAATAACGAATAAACATGCGAGCATAAACTTCAGGTGGGCTGCAAGTCGCTAGATGTCACACCGACCTTTTATGATAAACCCACCCGATCCTACCTTTTTGAATACCAAATAATTAGCTCGCGCACCGGTCTGTTGGCCCCACCCGTGTTAACACTGCTGATCCACGAGTCCATAAAATGTACCTATGTACACACAGACCACGCCAGCTCAATGGTTTTCATTGAGCGGCGGTTAACAAACACGGTAGCACCACGTATTCATGACAACGGGTGTAGAAGAGCGGTGCACGCCTGTATACCAGCTTCTTACCGACGGCATACAAGGCCTTTTCGAGGAGCACGGCTATGCGATGAAGGACAGCTGGAGATCTTAGAATACATCTTCTGTGCGAATTTTGTCGCCATTTCAAGCTGCACTATTTGGGTTGCACGATTCGGGCTGCACTTTACTCCAGCAGACATCATCTTCTGTGGAGCAAAATATATGCGGTGCTTCTTTTAACTGCCATGGCGACGCACTCACACTGGCCGGCATCGTGTCAACGACGTAGCGAAGCCTTTCGCTTATCGCTTTGGTAACTGGTCACTCTTAAGGAAGCAACCACGGACGACGACACCAGCTTGACATTGTTATTACTGGCAGCTCTCCGCGAATCAGCACGAAAGCGAGGTATCCACGACGTACAGGTTCGGAGGTTCGTGCTCAAAAGTGCACGGTTGTTCGATGATGTAAGAAACGCGTGAAATTCATCAGCTCAACCAGACACACTGATCTCGAGCTTCTTTCAACGTCTACCTCCAGGGATGCCGCACAGCAAAAGCCAACGATTTGCGAAAATATGCAGAACAGCTTTCATGCGGTTTTTTTTTCTTGGAGTGGAACCCCCACCTTTTTTTTTGTTTACAGAATGCTTTTCTCGCTAGTTGTGCTCATGATGCTCCCAGTTCCAGTGAAATTGCGTTGACTCTAGGTCAGTCATGAGGTGCGACGATGCCATACCAAACTTTGAAAAAAATTTTTTCCGTGGTCCTCGTGTACCTTCAAGATTCACTGAAAGCGTCACTCGGAGGATATGGTACCAAAAGCCGCCGAAGCAGCTGCAGCTTGCAGTAACGTGATAATAAACTCTGAAACGCAGGTTAAACATCACGTGATAGAATTCTCCCCACGAGGTAAAACTGGATTTTGACATCATTTCACTACGTACCTCAGAGCTGGTGGTAAAATTACGTCATGTACCACCTTTTACTCCAACACGTGGTAGTAATTTTAAACACGAGAGAGTTTTCAGAGGTCATGAGCAGTGAAAACCCCGAACTCGCATAGTTTTTGCTTACAGTGTAGTTTTCGATGACTATTCGATTCTTTGAAAGGGCGCATATGATACTTACTCGCCTTTTTATGTAATAAATTGCGATTGGTGCCTTTCGTAGAAAGGCACTATCATGCGTTTTTGAATTGGCGCTTTGAAAATTCCCGGAGCTCTCCACTATGGCGTCTATCATAATCACACGTTTACTTAGGACGTAAAACAACAATTATTGTTATTATTAGTTTCGTCTTGTAGGTAGTTTTTGATGACTCTTCAATTTTTCAAAAGGGCTCATATGACACTTACTGACTTTTTTATGTACTACATAGTTATATATATATATATATATATATATATATATATATATATATATATAAATATATATATATATATTTATATTTATATATATATATATATATATATATATATATATATATATATATAGTACAAAAGGCGCTATCATGTGTTTTGCAAATGGTGCTATGCATGAACGATGGAATGCTTCCACTTTTTCTCTCTTATGAATCACGCAATTTATTTGCTTCTCGGTAGCTACAAGGTGAACCTTTTTCTTAAATTTTCAGGTCGATCTTGATTTGATAAAAAGTGCGCAGCTGACTGGTTTCCATGCGCAACTCTCCCGCGTGCACTGCGTTTATGTTATGGTGGTGTGCGCGAGTTTCTGTGTTCTGTAAATGGACCAAGCAGTGATTCCTTCATATGAGCCAACTACCGGACTTGCAAATTAAAAGAAGAATAATTTATTCTTTCACTTTGAAGTAAAGCAGCTCTAACCAGCTGAATATCCCCCGCAGAGGCGCCTGCGCAAGTAGGCGTTTGGTGTGGAGCGACACCACGGACCCGAGATAACGGGGCAGTTTCTACTCACTCCCACGCCTAGCCGTGCGCGGCTTTGCCGTGTCCGAGGAAAAGGGGATCCTGGGGGTTGAGCCGACGCTGGGTGATTGGACCATTAAGGCCCCCCGGCAGAGGCAACACACCCCTTTGGACCCGGCTTGACGTAGACGGCACCTCTGGGCTGACCCACCCAGAGGAAATCGGCAGTCGCCTTTTCCTATCTCCCTCTCCCTACATCTTCGTCTTTATCTCTTACTATTTATCTGTCCTGTCTTCTACTCTCTTCCGTTTACTTCCAAACTTCCTGGCGGCTAGGGTTAACCCGGTGCAAATAGCCTGCCTTGGTCTAGGCGCATTGGGTTATAGTTGCATTGTATGGCTGACGTCTGCAGGTTTTAGCATCCACAAACTTGTAGCGTCCTCTCGTTGGGCTCCATAATGGGTGCCCTCCAACGCTTCTGAATAAAATTAAACTGGCATGCATAGAGCATTTGCCTTATTAAGTAATCGTACCGCCTTAAAGTGTGTACGCACCGAAGACTTGGGCTTTTTCAACCGATCAAGTGAAAACTTCCCCCATTTTCATGTTATACATAGTGAGATAAGCAGCAAGCAAGCCAGAACTGTATCCCCCTTTGTAGTAGCCAGATGTCTCACAGAAACTCTTGTAGCCGGGTACAAAGTTACCAAAATGGCCAGCGGAGACCTCCTCCTTGAAGTTCGAGAAAAAGAGCAGTTTGAAAAGCTACAGAATCTATCAACTTTTGGTGACACTCCCATCACTGTAACGCCACACAGATCGATGAACACAACCCGTGGAGTAGTATCTGATGCTGATTTGCTCGGCTTGACTGAAGAGGAACTTCTGGAGGGGTGGAAGAATCAGAATGTGACCAATGTACAAAGGATCACCATTAGAAGAGACAACAAGGTAACACCAACGAAACACCTGATACTCACGTTCGCTTCCAGTAATCTGCCAGAAAGTATTCAAACAGGGTACACAAAGACGTCGATCAGACCACACATACCTAACCGCGTCGTTGTTTTAAATGCCAGAAGTATGGCCACGGCTCACAAAGCTGTCGTGGTCACCAAACTTGTGCACAATGTGGAGTGTCAGGCCACAATTCTGACAATTGCGAAGAACCATCACACTGTGTGAACTGTGGCAGAAATCATGCCGCGTACTCACGTTCATGTTCTTTCTGGAAAAAAGAAAAAGAGATCATCACTTTAAAGATAAAGAAAACATTACATTTAAAGAAGCAAGAAAAAGAGTCTCGCCATTTTATGGCCCCACATATGCTGATGCGGCGCGCCAGGGGGCAGTGTTGCACCAGCCCTCGCCACTCCTTCGGCCTGCGCAGAGCGAGCCATTGGCTGTGGCGCCTGCCCCCAAGGCGGCAGTAGTTGAGTCTACTCCGCCTACTATTGAACAGAGACCAGAGACTCCAGGGTCCTCGGGTCTCAAGGCCTCACCTCGCCAGGCGAGGCCCAAGCTTTGAAAAACCAGCTCGCATGAGCGGACATCCAGTGCCTCCGAGGAGGCAATGGATACGGCGGCACCCCTGGTGTCAAAAGAACGGCGCGGCTCTCTGGAGCGCGCCAAGAGAACTAAAAAGCTTATAACAAGGCCTGACAATGGCCCTGTTACTTGAGCTCGACTTTTCAGCTTAAAAAAGTCACTGCCTTAACGTACACACAGCACTACTTTACTTCCAATATGGACACACAAATTATACATTGGAACGTCAGAGGACTGCTTAAGAACCTCGACGACGTACAAGAGCTTTTATAAAAATACTCACCTCAAGTGCTCTGTGTACAGGAAAGACACCTAAAATCCTCCAATACAAATTTTTTACGTGCTTACGTCATATACCGAAAGGACCGAGATGATGCTGTGGCGTCATCCGGTGGCGTAGCCATTATTATTAACCAAGGAGTAGCGTGTACACATTTATCACTCCAGACATCTCTTGAGGCGATGGCTGTTCGAGCGGTACTTTTAAACAAACTCGTCACCATCTGCTCTTTGTATGTACCTCCCCACCACCGTCTTGAAATATGTGAATTTCAGCCTTTAATAGACGAACTGCCAGAACCTTATTTGCTTCTTGGGGACCTAAATGCACATAGTGGACATTAGGGTGATTCTCGCTGTGATGCACGAGGTCGTCTCATTGAAGAATTTCTCTTCTCTTCCGGTGCCTGTTTGTTGAATAGGAAAGAGCCAACATACTATAACGTTGCCAACAAAACTTACTCGTCTATCGACCTCAGCATCGTATAACCTTCAGTCCTACCCCCACTCAAATGGAAAATCATAAATAATCTATATGGTAGTGACCGTTTTCCTGTAGTGTTGAGTTCACAAACAACATATGAAGGTCCTCTACGCGTTCCCAAATGGCTGATAAACAAAGCAGACTGGGAACAGTTCCATAACGCTATACGTTTGAGTTGGACAGACATATGTAAGTTAAACATAGATGAAGCTGTGCAATATTTCACAGCTTTTCTAACTGACGCAGCAGCCAGGTGCATACCGCAAACATCTGGAATGCCCGGCAAACGACACGTCCCATGGTAGAACACAGAGTGTCGTAATGCGCGAAAGGAACAGAACAGGGCATGGAGGTTGCTTCGGAACTCGCCGACAGCGGAAAACCTTGAGAGCTTTAAGAAAATAAAATCTCGAGGCAGGAGAACGCGTCGGCAGGCCAGAAGAGAAAGTTGGCACAAGTTTTTATCAGGGATAAATTCGTATACACAAGAGTACAAAGTCTGGAACATGGTTCGTAGGGTAGCAGGAAGAAAAGTACACTCACTCCCACTCGTAAACACTCAAGGTGATACCTTGGAAGATCAGGCAAACTTCCTCGGTGCACACTTTGAACGGGTATCCGGCTCATCCCACTATACTGACACTTTCCAATAATACAGAACAAGAATAGAAAAGCAGAAACTCGAACACAAATCCACTAGATACGAAGCATATAACCAAGCTTTCAGTCTAGCTGAGCTGCGAACATCTCTAAACTCCTGCAGCACTTCTGCCCCAGATTCTGACCGTGTGGTGTATGAAATGTTAAAAAACCTACCAGCAGAAACACGAAAAACCTTACTCTGTTTGTACAATGCTATCTGGTTTTCTGGCACTATCCCTACCTCCTGGAAAGAGGCTATTATTATTCCCATTTTGAAACAGGGCAAGGACCGTTCTTCAGCTTCAAGGTATAGGCCTATTGCACTTACAAGATGCTTGTGCAAAGTCTTCGAAAAAATGATAAACTGCCGACTTGTACATATCCTTGAAAGAAACAATTTTCTCGACCAATTTCAGTGCGGGTTTCGAGAAAGTAGATCCACCACAGTCCACCTTGTTCGTATCGAGGCACAGATCAGAGACGCCTTCGTCTATAAACAATAGTTTCTCTCTGTGTTCCTCGATGGAATGTGTTCTCTCTGTGTTCCTCGACAACATGGCGTTCTGGAATTCTAAGAGACCTGTCCCACCTTGGTGAGCGCGGAAGAATGTTTCACATAATCGAAAGTTACCTGTCGAACCGGACATTCCGTGTCCGTGTGGGCAGTGTTCTCTCACAAACATTTGTCGAGAAACAGGCGTGCCACAAGGTGGTGTGCTTAGTTGCACATTTTTTATTATCAAAAAGAATTCCTTGCACTTGTCCATCCCCCACAATATGTTCTATTGTACATATGTCGACGACGTTCAGCTTGGCTTCAAGTCATGCAACTTGGCAATATGTGAGTGGCAGGTTCAGCTGGGTTTAAACAAGGTCTCGAAATGGGCAGATGAAAACGGATTTCGACTTAACCCACACAAAAGCACGTGTGTCTTGTTCTCTCGAAAGAGAGGCATGCACTCGGAACCTGACATTCGACTGAACGGGCAACGTCTGTCCGTCAAAGCCGAGCATAAATTCTTAGGCTTAATCTTGGACAACAAGTTGACCTTCGTACCACAGATAAAGTATTTAAAAACAAAATGTTTAAAAGCCATGAATGTTATAAAAGTGTTGTCACGTACTACTTGGGGTAGTGACAGGCAATGCCTCATGAATCTGTATCGAAGCCTCGTTCGCACCCGCTTAGATTATGGGGCCTTTGTTTATCAGTCTGCAACTCAAAGTGCTTTGAAGAGGCCGGACCCTGTGCACCATTTGGGCATCCGCCTTTCTACGGGTGCTTTTTGCACCAGCCCCGTAGAAAGCCTTTATGTTGAGTCAAATGAGTGGTCGTTTCATCTGCAGAGAATTTACATGTCCTTTGTTTATTTCCTTAAGGTGAAAGCGGATAAGAAGCACCCCTCATACTCTACTCTTAATGATTTGTTGAGCTCAATTCTGTTTCAAAACAGGCCTTCAATGAGGCAGCCCTTCTAAGTTCGCCTGAAAAGTCTAGCTGAGGAAAATGGAGTCTCACTTGAACACAGTTTAATGGCTCCTGTACTATATCTGCCACCATGGCAATGGCAGACTATAGAAAGCGATGTGTCCTTTCTAGAAGTTACAAAACATGCGCCTATTGCCCATATCCGAACATACTTCCTGGAACTTCAACACAAATACACACGTCCTGAGTTCTTTACAGATGCCTCCAAGTCCAACTCCTTTGTGTCCTACGCTGCTGTCGGCCCATCCTTTTCGGATGCTGGCCCTCTACATCCAGGCACAAGTATCTTCACAGCGCAAGCTTACGCGATACTTGTGGCAGCTAAACACATCAAACAATTACAAATACAAAAAGCAGTAATTTATACAGACTCCCTCAGTGTGATAACGGCTCCCCACAGTCTTAAAAAACAAAAAAAACCCGGTCCTTGTCCCACTTTACTCCATTTTGTGCACACTCTACACACTCAAACAACATGTTGTAGTGTGCTGGGTGCCAGGGCACCGTGATATCGAAGGCAACGTGAGGGCGGATCAGCTCGCTGCATCCGTCCACAAAAGCACTGCCCCTACACCCATATTAATCCCGGCCCTTGATCTTAAGCCGACTCTCAAACGAAATCTCAGGGCCTACTGGCAGAGCAAGTGGGATAAACACACACACAAAACAAACTACACATTATTAAGCCACACTTTGGTCATTGGCTGCCAGTATCAAAATCGCGTCATACAGAGGTAATACTAACGAGACTCAGGATAGGACACACGTACCCGACACACTCATATCTTTTGTCCCGTGGCGACCCACCATTGTATGACAGATGTGGTGAAGCACTAACAGTTCTTCACATTTTAATTCAGTGCAAACAATTGGACACTATAGGAAAACAACACTTTCCATTACCCTACCGACAACATATACCTTTACACCCTGCAATGTTCGTCGGTAGGGAGCCGCTTTTTAGTTATAAATCATTGCTAGCGTTTTTAAAAGAAATTCATAGTTTTCATATCATATACCCGGGCATTCTCTAGCACGACCTCTCCTGAGAGGTTTTCGCTGCGGTGACTACACAAGAAAACACTTGCCTCACGGCCCTTGGACGCAAGGGTATGAACAAGTGAGGCATTTGTGCTAATGCCACACATATCCACCATTGTCTTTTATTATCACCAACTTTGTTCATCTATTCGCACCACACACACCTTTCACGGCATGGTCATGATTTTATTACTTGTATGTTTTTACCTGCCTTACCGCGAGGAATTTTATGGCCCTTATACAGCCGCTAATCTCAATCATCGTCCACATTCCTTGTCCCATGAACTGGCGCTCTTTGGCCATCAAATGGCTCTTGCGCCAAAAACACCATATATCATGATCCAGCTGAATATCGCAATTTGACCGAGCAGCTTCTCTGAAAGTTATGGCATGATCAGTGCAAGTGGCATATTGGTGCGAGTAATCTTGGGCGCAGGTATTTGTGAACCTGTTTTCATGAAATTCACTTGATAAAAGTTTCGATTTCGAATAATAAGCAATGTGTAATTACAAGTAATATATTGTGTATTGTGTTATCCTTTATGGTAGCTTTATTTAAAAATGGTTTAAAGTTTTCGAGATACATTTGCCTGGATATTGAAATTATGCAATATAAGTGAACTCTAGGACGTCACATAGCTACAAAATAACAACCTCCAAGCGAGCATGCAGCTGTATTTATAAAAAAAATAAAGCCACAAAAAATGAAAATACATTTGGCGGCTCGAAAATGGGTCCTCCTGCTCTTAGAACCTCGATAAGGCAACGAGAAACACATAACAACTGCAAAAATGCAGGAATCCTCATAGGTCCTATTTCTGTGCGCACCTGCTTCCGTAAGTGAGTATTGTGAAGCTTCCAAAATTTTGAAAGCCATTTGCTGGTGAGAGATTTCATACCAATTGTTTTTTCAAAAACTAAAAAAAGATCTTTGCTAGGAGATTATCAGGGAACAATTCCCGTATTGTTTTGTATATTCAGTGCAGCTGTTTTTCGCATTTGTTTGCTGACTTTGGTGACACCATAAAAATTGGTATTCTGCCCACTTTTATGCAAATGAATTGAGGTAACTGGTATTGTTGTATACTTGTATTCTGATACCTCGGTGGCCGAATGACTGATTCTGGCGATGGTGTGTCAGAAACGTCAATATTTACTTTATGTTCAAGAAATGAATGTCGAAATTAATCTTGCAAACTTATTCTCAATTCTATAGCAGCGATATTGAAAGGGCTCATCAAGTTTGACATCATCACTTTGTGCATGTTGCGCGAACATCTTCGAACATCGAAGCTTCTGTATATCGAGTGCTTGCAGCTAAATATAAACGCCTGGCCGAAGCAAATAACCCAAAGACAGTGCTGACACAACTGGCATTTTTATTGAAACACCCTGTCTAATATATAGGTGCAGCAATGAACACGTAAAAACGTGTGGCCAAAGATTACATAGGCTAAACAATGGGGCAATTGTCATGAAGGTAGTCCATTTCTATCAGTGACAGTGCAGCTGACGGCGCGCTGGTAAATAATCTCTGACTTTCATTGTCATGGTAGTAATTTCAGTGATTGCACGAGCATCCACGTTCTTCTTTTCGCAATCACATCTATGCTGTCGAAGCGTGCTTCACCCCCAAAAGACCGACAGGGGGGTCAGCGATTGCCTGAAAATTTCTCTTGTGTTCCCTGGCTCTGTCTTTCGCACATAGTCCCGTTTACCCTATCTACAAGGACCCACGCGACTCTGATTTGCTGTATACTATTCCCTACTGACATAGCACTTACAGCTTGCTGTGCTAAACCTCACATTGTGTCGCCACCCTGTCGCTATGGAGGTGCGAACACATCAAAGGCACAGCGAGAACTTTTTAAAATAGTAAAATCTGTGACAGAAACGGCATGATAAAAATCCATTTTTATTCTGCCGATTTTTCACAGGAACTTAGGAAGGATACATTTTATAAGGCTCATAAAGTTTTGCTTGAAGTTTAACTTGACTAAACAAAATGCGTCCTACCTAAAAACGTCGACAGAAGCAGCTCTACTGAAGCAAACTGAACTAATTATTGATCCCATTCAAACGAAAGACTAGTGCGTTGGTGTATTTCTAGAATACTCAAAGGCATTCGATTGATCAATGGTATATTATATTTGCAAAAAACTGGGTTTCCATGTTATTAGTGGAATCACCACTCCCCTCCTAAAATGACTTGGCTACAATATCGATGCCCACGTGTGGTGATTGGAAACCACGAGTCTACTTTTCAGAATTTCACCGTAAGACTCTCTCAGCGAAGTATCGTGGGCGAAGTATTGTCACTATTTATATGAATGCTATAAAAATATTACCGACGTTACAAAATGCATGTTATTTGCGGATGAAACTAGCCCCCAGAATCAAAGCAGTGACAGACAGCTTTAAGTTTGCTTATCAGTGAAAGAAACGTTTATTATTAAATTTAAAAAACTAAGATTGCTGTGTTATACTGTGAATGTTTGCCTATTTTAAAACCTATAATATTGAAACGAAGATGCGCGAGCCTACGGGGCGCGGAAGAAGAAGAAGAGTAGTGGAGCGGCGCCTCGACTGTGTGGTTCGGTGGAAGCGTTCTTGGCCTGTCTCAGAAGTACGCTGCTATTTCACAACGCCTTTTCACCTCATCTGTAAATAAACACAGTCACTCGCAACAGTTTATTGGAGGTGCCGGGTACATCAATCTGGATGAACCATCCCTACCGATTTTGCGACGGAGCAGACGCTTGGCAGGCTTGCCACCGCAGCGACCAGGCATGGGGGACGCGGGAGCAGGCCATAATAACCTCGTTGCTGATGAGCAACACGCTTACCCGCCAGGACAAGATCGCTGCGGCATGCCGGAACGTCAGCCGAGGACCTTTTCGGGGCAGCCGGAAGACGATGTTGACGACTGTCTCAAGCACTACCAAAGAGTGAGTCGCAGCAACCGCTGGAGCACTGCTAAGCAGCTCGAGAACGTGGTGTTTTTTTTTCGTCGGCACCGCGTCTCTTTGGTTCGACAACCATGAGAGTGCATTGACCACATGGGACATTTTCGTGGACGAGCTGAAGAGGTGTTTTGGTGACTCAACAGCTAAGGTCAAGCAGGCGGAGCAAACGCTTTCACGCAGAGCTCAGTTACCTGGCGAAACATGCACCACCTACATCGAGGCCGTCTTGAAGCTTTGCGGAATCGTGAGTGCGACTATGTGTGACGAAGATAAGGTAGGTCATCTGCTCAAGGGAATCGCGGAAGACGTGTACAATTTCCTTATCACTAAGGAAGACTTACACACACCTTCCGACCTAAGGAGACACTGCCGAGCGTTTGAAACCCTAAAGAGGAGGAGAGTCTTACCAAATTTGGACGTCTTGACAACGTGCCCACAATTGCAAGTGTCAACTTTGCATCGCAGGACGAGATCTCTTCTCTTATAAGACGAGTGGTTAAGGAAGAACTTGCTCAACTTCAAGCTGTGGACACCGCTGGTGTCTGCCATCAGTGTGAATTCGACCAACGGCCCCGTGAACCACTGGTACCTCGGATGCGACAGAGCTACTTTAAGCCTCGCCCGAATTACACCGATCGGTTCGAACGGAGGAGTGAACCACCACTCGGAAACCAGGAACGCAGGCAAGCTGCGTCACAGCGATTCACTCCTCGACCACCATCGCCCGGCTTTTATCAACCGACGAGGTTTACTTCACCGGGGACGACTAGACGCGACACCCGTACTTGCTACAACTGCGGGCTACCTGGACACATCGCTAGGTACTGCTACCGTCGCCAGCAGCGAGCTCCACGTTTCAACGTGTACACGCCCTATGTACCTGCTGGCGAGTCTCGACCATTTCAGGGCTCTTTCCAACAGCAACACGCAGCACGTGCTGACTCGCCTTGCTCCGACCGCAGCGTTACCCCACCACCAGCACGCCAACAGAGATGCCCGTCTCCGCGTCGCCACTCGGGGATGCCACCACCACTGGGAAACTAACTGGTGCGACCAATAGGGGCGAGGCCGCAAAATCATCTTCCGCAAGACCCCCTTGTGTTGTAATGGTTGAGAACAAAGTGAGTGTTTTTGTAGACAATGTGAGTACTGTTGCACTAGTTGATACCGGTGCTGCCGTTTTCATAATGAGCATGTCTTTTAAAAATCGCCTAGGGACGAAAGTAATGTTTGCTTGGAATCGGAGTGCTACGTTCCGCGGCGTAGGGGGAAAACGTTGAGCCCGGTTGGAGTTTGTTCTGTTTTACTTTCTATAGAAAATCAAACGTTTCGAGCGGAACTAACGGTGCTTGCACGACACCGCCAAGCATGAAGTTACTGGACATTCACCCTTCTTTCTGCTTTACGCACGAAATCCACACAGAGTTTTCTGGACACTCTATTACGTTTCTCGCATCAAGAAGATCTGTCCATCGCTCAGACGTTGTGTCGCGCTGAAGAAGCACGTCAACTAGCGCGCCTTCGAACATTGTCTTCGCAAGAACACAGCAAGAGTCGCGACGATGCCAAGAATATCCTCGTAGAGTTTTCTCCTGGTGACTACGTGGAGCTGTGGACTCCCGTTCGTAGAAAAGGATTGTACCGGAAGTTTCTAGCAAACTATTCCGGCCCATTCGTGATAGTCACTCGTCTCAGTGACGTGAATTACGTTGTCGCCCGAGTCACAGCCAATAACCGGCGTTCGCGCACTACGCAATTTGTTCACGTAGCCCGCCTCAAACAGTACCATCATAGGCCTATTTAACTCGCTCGGCGAGCTTCGTCTGCCGCCGGGGGAAATGAAACGAAGATGCGCGAGCCAACGGGGCGCGGAAGAAGAAGAACAGTAGTGGAGCGGCGCCAGGACTGTGTGGTTGGGTGGAAGCGTTCTTGGCCTGTCTAAGAAGTACGCTGCCATTTCACAACGCCTTTTCACCTCATCTGTAAATAAACACAGTCACTCGCAACAATATAGTTCAACAACTGTAGGAATAAAGTAATGAATGAGGTGAAAACGATAAGAGTACTTTTCAATGAAAACGTGAGTTAGCACACCAAAGTTTTTTTGGCGGATCAGCTCGCTGCATCCGTCCACAAAAGCACTGCCCCTACACCCATATTAATCCCGGCCCTTGATCTTAAGCGGACTCTCAAACGAAACCTCAGGGACTACTGGCAGAGCAAGTGAGATAAACACACACACAAAACAAACTACACATTATTAAGCCACACTTTGGTCATTGGCTGCCAGTATCAAAATCGCGTCATACAGTGGTAATACTAACGAGACTCAGGATAGGGCACACGTACACGACACACTCATATCTTTTGTCCCGTGGCGACCCACCATTGTGTGACAGATGTGGTGAAGCACTAACAGTTCTTCACATTTTAATTCAGTGCAAACAATTAGACAGTATAAGAAAACAACACTTTCCATTACCCTACCGACAACATATACCTTTACACCCTGCAATGTTCGTCGGTAGGAAAACGCTTTTTAGTTTTAAATCATCACTAGCGTTTTTAAAAGAAATTCATAGTTTTCATATCATATACCCGGGCATTCTGTAGCACGACCTCTCCTGAGAGGTTTTCGCTGCGGTGGCTACACAAGAAAGCACTTGCCTCACAGCCCTTGGACGCAAGGGTATGAACGAGTGAGGCATTTGTGCTAATGCCACACATATCCACCATTGTCTTTTATTATCACCAACTTTGTTCATCTATTCACACCACACACACCTTTCACGGCATGGTCATGATTTTATTACTTTTATGTTTTTACCCGCCTTACCGCGAGGAATTTTATGGCCCTTATACAGCCGCTAATCACAATCATCGTCCACAATCCTTGTCTCATGAACTGGCGCTCTTTGGCCATCAAATGGCCCTTGCGCCAAAAAACACCATATATCATCATCCAGCTGAATATCGCAATTTGACCGAGCAGCTTCTCTGAAAGTTCAAGGCATGATCAGTGCAAGTGGCATATTGGTGCGAGTAATCTTGTGCGCAGGTATTTGTGAACCTGTTTTCATGAAATTCACTTGATAAAAGTTTCGATTTCGAATAATAAGCAATGTGTAATTACAAGTGATATATTGTGTATTGTGTTATCCTTTATGGTAGCTTTATTTAAAAATGGTTTAAAGGTTTCGAGAAACATTTGCCTGGATATTGAAATTCTGCAATATAAGTGAACTCTAGGACGTCACATAGCTACAAAATAACAACCTCCAAGCGAGCATGCAGCTGTATTTATAAAAAAATAAAGCCACAAAAAATGAAAATACATTTGGCGGCTCGAAAATGGGTCCTCCTGCTCTTAGAACCTCGATAAGGCAACGAGAAACACAAAACAACTGCAAGAATGCAGAAATCCTCATAGGTCCTATTTCTGTGCGCACCTGCTTCCGTAAGTGAGTATTGTGAAGTGTCCAAAATTTTGAAAGCCATTTGCTGGTGAGAGATTTCATACCAATTGTTTTTCAAAAAACTAAAAAAAAACATATTTGCTAGGAGATTATCAGGGAACAATTCCCGTATTGTTTTGTATATTCAGTGCAGCTGTTTTTCGCATTTGTTTGCTGACTTTGGTGACACCATAAAAATTTGGTATTCTGCCCACTTTTATGCAAATGAATTGAGGTAACTGGTATTGTTGTATA
This sequence comes from Rhipicephalus microplus, assembly GCF_043290135.1. Lineage (NCBI taxonomy): Eukaryota > Metazoa > Arthropoda > Arachnida > Ixodida > Ixodidae > Rhipicephalus > Rhipicephalus microplus. Next base: position 158,516,527 of record NC_134704.1, read on the forward strand.
CTTGTATTCTGATACTTCGGTGGCCGAATGAATGAATCTGGCGATGGTGTGTCAGAAACGTCAATATTTACTTTATGTTCAAGAAATGAATGTCGTAATTAATCTTGCAAACTTATTCTCAATTCTATAGAAGCGATATTGAAAGGGCTCATCAAGTTTGACATCATCACTTTGTGCATGTTGCACGAACATCTTCGAACATCGAAGCTTGTGTATATCGAGTACTTGCAGCTAAATATACACGCCCAGCCGAAGCAAATAACCCAAAGACAGTGCTGACACAACTGGCATTTTTATTGAAACACCCTGTCTAATATATAGGCGCAGCAATCAACACGTAAAAACGTGTGGCCAAAGATTACATAGGCTAAACAATGGGGCAATTGTCATGAAGGTAGTCCATTTTTATCAGTGACAGTGCAGCTGACGGCGCGCTGGTAAATAATCTCTGGCTTTCATTGTCATGATAGTAATTTCAGTGACTGCACGAGCATCCACGTTCTTCTTTTCGCAATCACATCTATGCTGTCGAAGCGTGCTTCACCCCCAAAAGACCGACAGGGGGGTCAGCGATTGCCTGAAAATTTCTCGCGTGTACCCTGGCTCTGTCTTTCGCACATAGTCCCGTACCCTATCTACAAGGACCCACGCGACACTGATTTGCTGTATGCTATTCCCTACTGACATAGCACTTACAGCTTGCTGTGCTAAACCTCACATTGTGTCGCCACCCTGTCGCTATGGAGGTGCGAACACATCAAAGGCACAGCGAGAACATTTTAAAATAGTAAAATCGGTGACAGAAACGGCATGATAAAAATCCATTTTTATTCTGCCCATTTTTTACAGGAACTTAGGGAGGATACATTTCCTAAAGCTGATAAAGTTTTTCTTGAAGTTTAACTTGACTAAACAAAATGCGTCCTACCTAAAAACGTCGACAGAAGCAGCTCTACTAAAGCAAATTGAACTAATTATTGATCCCATTCAAACGAAAGACTAGTGCGTTGGTGTATTTCCAGAATACTCAAAGGCATTCGATTGATCAATCGTGTATTATATTTGCAAAAAACTGGGTTTCCATGTTATCAGTAGAATCACCACTCCCCTCCTAAAATGACTTGGCTACAATATCGATGCCCACGTGTGGTGATTGGAAACCACGAGTCTACTTTTCAGAATTTCACTGTAAGACTCTCTCAGCGAAGTATCGTGGGCGAAGTATTGTCACTATTTATATGAATGATATAAAATTATTACCGACGTTACAAAATGCATGTTATTTGCGGATGAAACTAGCCCCCAGAATCAAAGCAGTGACAGACAGCTTTAAGTTTGCTTATTAGTGACAGAAACGTTTATTATTAAATTAAAAAAAACTAAGGTTGATGTGTTATACTGTGAATGTTTGCCTATTTTAAAACCTATAATATTGAAACGAAGATGCGCGAGCCTACGGGGCGCGGAAGAAGAAGAAGAGTAGTGGAGCGGCGCCTCGACTGTGTGGTTCGGTGGAAGCGTTCTTGGCCTGTCTCAGAAGTACGCTGCTATTTCACAACGCCTTTTCACCTCATCTGTAAATAAACACAGTCACTCGCAACAGTTTGGTGGAGGTGCCGGGTACATCGATCTGGACGACCCAGCCCTACCGATTTTGCGACGGAGCAGACTCTTGGCAGGCTTGCCACCGCAGCTACCAGACATGGAGGACGCGGGAGCCGGCCACAATAACCTCGTTGCTGATGAGCAACACGCTCACCCGCCAGGACAAGATCGCTGCGGCATGCCGGAACGTCAGCCGAGGACCTTTTCGAGGCAGCCGGATGACGATGTTGACGACTGGCTCAAGCACTACCAAAGAGTGAGTCGCAGCAACCGCTGGAGCACTGCTAAGCAGCTCGAGAACGTGGTGTTTTTTCTCGTCGGCACCGCGTCTCTTTGGTTCGACAACCATGAGAGTGCATTGACCCCATGACACATTTTCGTGGACGAGCTGAAGAGGTGTTTTGGTGATTCAACAGCTAAGGTCAAGCAGGCGGAGCAAACGCTTTCACGCAGAGCTCAGTTACCTGGCGAAACATGCACCACCTACATCGAGGCCGTCTTGAAGCTTTGCGGAATCGTGAGTGCGACCATGTGTGACGAAGATAAGGTAGGTCATCTGCTCAAGGGAATCGCGGAAGACGTGTACAATTTCCTTATCACTAAGGAAGACACAGCCTTTCAACCATTCTATCAACATTCCGAAAAGCCGGCCTCCAGCTGAATTCCTCAAAGGGCTTCTTCCGTCTTCTTCAAATCGCTATGTTGTGCCACCTTGTTCACGCTTCGGGTGAATGACCAGACGCGGCAAAAGTACGCGCAGTAACGAACTTTTCCGTTCTATGCTCTATCCATAATGTTCGCAGTTTTCTGGGCTTATGCTTTTACTTTCGCCGGTTGGTGAAAGATTTCCCAGCACTCGAACGCCCACTCACTGACCTTCTCAAGCACGACGTCACGTTTTTTTTGGATCCTCTTAAAGTTAACATATTTTCTCGACTAATCACCGTCCTAACGACACCACCAATACTTGCACATTTCGACCCAAATGCTCCCAGAGCAGTGGGCACAGACGTTAGCGGTCATGGCATCAGCGCAGTTTTAGACCAAACTGAGTGGGGCACTCATCGTGTAATTGAATATGCAGGTCATCTCCCTGCAAAATCTGATCGTAACTACTCTTTAACAGAGCGAGAATACCTTGCGCTTGTCTAGGCGGTTTCGAAATTTCATCCTTACTTTTATGGCCGCCCGTTCCTTGTCATCACAGATTATCACGCCTTTTGTTGGCTTTCTTTAGTGAAAGACTCTTCTGGATGACTTGGTCGCTGGGCATTGAGTCTTCAGGAGTGCTCCTACTGAGTTGCCAGAAGTCTGGACGCTTCCATCTGGACTTCGATTGCTTGTCTCGCTACCCTGTTGACCAACCAGATCAATCGGTCGTCGATCCTGACCCAGGCGTCATGTCCATGACTAGGTTTCGTCAGATTGGTGACGAACAGCGTCGCTATGCTTCCTTGCGGTCACCTATTCCCCGTCTTGAATCTGACCTTAACGACGTATCACTCCAGATGTTCGTCCTCCTAAATGACACGTTGTACCGTCGTAGCGTCTAACCAGATGGCCCTGAGCTGCTTCTCGTCGTGCTTAGCAACCTACGTTCAGTGGTCTAACATGAGCTTCACGACGAACCAGCCGCCATCCACTTGGGCGTATCTGGTACGTACGACTGCTTCCGGCGCCGCTTCTTTTGGCGTGGTCCAGCGCGTTCTGTTCGACGTTACGTGGCCTCCTGCGATAAATACCAATGTCGAAAACGACCTGCCGCACCAATTGCTGGACTACTTCCCCCGATATCCATCCCTACCGAACCTTTCTTCTGAGTTGGTGTACACCTTCTCGGACCGTTCCCTGAATTAAACTCAGGGAACCAGCGGGTCGCCGTTTCTATAGACCATACGTCCAGGTTCGCCATCACTAGAGCACTTTCCACCAGCGTGGCCGACGTTTCGCTCCACGATATAAATACTACACTGCTACTGAATACTACACCTCCGCCGAGCCAATACGCAAGTGATGAGATCGCTCATGCCGACCACGCACGTCCAATTGCCCACTCTAGACTGTTGGCTTCACAGCAACCTAGACGGCTCTCTACGACAGCAAGAATGTCAACTTTGACTTCCCACCTGGTTTCCTAGAGTCGTTTGTTGTTTAGCCGTGTAGTGGATAAAATTTCGTCCCAATTCCTATGTTAGACATCCACGTACATCGACAGCATGTCTTAAATTGTCTTGTTGAGGCGCTCTGTTAGTCCATTCGTTTGCAGGAGGTACGAAGTGGTCTTACGGTGAGGCATCCCACCTAGCATCAGGACGTGGTCTAAAAGAGCTACTGTAAATGCTGTTCCGCGGTCTGTTATCACAATAGTCGGGGCACCATGGTGTAGCACAATATTTTCTATGAAAAATCTCGCCACTTCTGCTGCGGTGCTCTTTTGGATAGCCTTTGTTTCGGCCTACTTGGTTAGTTAGTCTGTTACGACTATTAACCAGCGATTCCCTAGAGTAGAAGTAGGAAGGGGTCTCAAAATATTTATTCCAATCTGGTCGAATGGTGTACGTGGAACCTGAACTGGTCGCAGCTGACCGGCGGGTTTATCTGGAGGTGACTTGCGTCGCTGGCGATTGACGCAAGTCTGAATGCGGTGCGTGACGGCTGTTGTGAGTCGTGGTCAGTAGTATCACTGCTGGACTCTTGCCAATTTGCGAGTGTAGCCAAAATGACCAAACGTCGGCTCATTGTGACACGCTTGAACCACTTCAGTACGAAAGGGTGAAGGAATAACAAACAAATATGGGGCTCCAATGAATGAAAAGTTTCTTTTGTAGAGATGCCATCGCAAAGCAAAAATTTTGTAGTGCCCTTGCAAATACTTCAGGTGCCCTCAAAAATTGTCCATCCTCGGAATGAAACAAATCAAGCAATTCAGGGTCACCTCATTGTTGGGCAATCGTGGACGCGTCGAGAACCCCAAGCAAGGCCATATCGTGTTCGTCATAAAAAGAGGCTGACTGTATTGGTGATCGAGACAGGCAGTTGGCGTACGTATGTCGCTTCCACGACTTGTGTATGGGCGTCATATCGAACTCTTGTAACTTCCTATTCTACCGCGCTAATCGCCTGGTTGTATCTATTGAATTAGTCAACCAACAGAGTTAATGATGGTCACTAATAACTTTGAAGGGGCGGCCGTACAAATACAGGTAAAATTTCTTAACTCCCGAGACCACAGCGAGGTATTCTTTCTCTGATGTTGAATAACTAGCCTCAACGCGTGTTAGCGTCCTGTTTGCGTAGGCGATCACTCGTTCCGTGTATTTTTGCCACTCCACAAGCACAGGTCCGAGGCCTACATTGCTTGTGTCAGTGTGAAGCATTGTTGGCGCTTGCTCGTTGAAGTGTGCAAGTTCTGGAGGTGCTTGAAGACGTTGGCGAAGGTCATTAAACGGTGCTTGCTGTTGGTCGTTCCACTCAAAGGTGGCGTCGTCGCTATTGAGCTGAGTTAACAACGACGCAATCCGTGCGAAGTCGGCAATCAACTGGTGATAGTAGATGCATAGGCCGAGAAAGCGCCTGACATCGCTCTTATCGGACGGTATTCGGAACTGTGCCACGGCCAGAAGCTTTTCGGGATCAGGCCGAAAGCCGGTGCAGCTGACGACATGACCAATAAACACCAGTTCTTTAAAACAAATGTGACATTTCTCTGGTTTGAATGTGAAGTCCGCGGAGCGTGTCGCTCGTAAAACAACTTCTTGCCTTTCGAGATGCTCGTCGAAAAGTTGGGGAAATCACTATGATGTCGTCTAGATAAACTAAACAGGTCTTTCATTTTAACCCCAAAGGCACAGTATCCATGAGCTTTTGCAAAGTAGCGGGCGCTGACCACAGACCTAAGGGTAGAACTTTAAATTCATATAAACCATCCGACGTCACAAAAACTTTTTTTTCGGATCTATTGAGTCTACCTCGATCTGCCAATATCCGCTTCTGAGGTTCATTGAAGAAAAGTAGCGAGCATTTTGAAGCCTATCGAGGGAGTCATCAATATGTGGAAGCGGATACACATCTTTCTTAGTCACTTGATTCATCTTCCTGTAGTCCACGCAAACACGCAGGGAACCATCCTTTTTTCTTAAGTAGTACTACCTTCCTGAGTACCAGCAATGAAAAATTTGTCCAAATTATTGGACATCGAAAACCGAGCGATTACAGCTTTTACAAAGCTCCTATCGCCATAAAACTGGTTGTCCAATACCTTGGACAACTGGTGCTGCCATCTGTACCGTGGTATTGAAATTAGAGGTCTCGAAGCGCCGCTAGGAGTATTCATAATGGTGGCGTTCAGTGGTGCGGCGTTCTATGGTGTCAACCAGGACCATAAGTAATTTTTTGGCACTTTGAGCATATTTGTTGTCATTTCTTCGGTCAAACGCCAAAGATATTGTTGCAGAGAGCACACGCAGCCAAATATTTCAGCTCTTAACGTCCTTTCTTTTGCCTACGCGGGGTGAGCTTTGACATGTCCAAAAGATTGGACGTCGGGATTGAACCGAGTTGCTTTGTGTGAATTACGTGGCACGCTGCAGTGTGAACAGAACGTGCTTGCTTCCGATTGCTACTAGGTTGCGGTATGATATGAAATTCTTTTTCATTTAGGAAAAAGGACACGCGTCAGTGATGAGACGGCCGAAAGAATCCTTGAACGAATCGCTGAAAGGGCCACGTGCGACATTGATCTTTCGGACAGTGACGACGACACTTTGGTAGACACTACATTTTCGGATCCACTTGATACCCTGAGCTTTGAAGAGGATGAAAATAGCGACAATGAACACCCGTCCAGCTCGAAGACGACAAAGGGGCAGTCATGGAAACGCCATGATGGGTAAAAAATAGTAGTAGTATGCGTTTTAGAAAGGGGGGGAGCGGGGCTAATGTACTGCAGGAGTGTGCTTTGTGACGGTCGGTCATTGCCATGTGAACGGATCAAAAGCAACTCTGCTCTTTTACGCTGTTTTTCTTCATGCAGGCCGCTTGCGTCTTGGATTCCTGACTTCACATCCAACCCTGATGACAGTCGACAGCGGGTTTCGTGGAGTCCAAGTGACTACCTCGTTCAGTATGTGCCACATGAAGTCTTCGAGATGATGGCTTTTGTCATGAACACGACACATGTCCAGGAGACTGGAAAAAGTCTGGAGACCTCAGTAGAAGAACTCAAAATGTTTTTTTTGGGATTTCACTGACAATGTCATGCCTGTGCTACCCGCAGATTCGCGTGTACTGGATGAAAAAGACAAGGGTGCCTCTTGTTGCGGATAACATGAGAAAGAACCGGTACTTTCAACTTCGGCGCCCGCTGAAGCAAGTTAACAAACTTGATGTAAGTGAGCAAGAAAAAGAGAAAGACAGGCTCTGGTGCATAAGACCACTGGTGTTATTTCTACTGGAAAGGGGTCGCAAGCTTTCTCGGGAAGAGAATGTCAGCATCGACGAACAAATGATCCCGTTTAGTGAACGAATGCAGTTGAAGCAGTTCGTACCACGCAAGCCAAACCCAGAGGGGCTTAAAAACTTTGTGCTCGCAACGCAAGGTGGATTAATCCTCGATTTTGAGATCTATCAAGGAAAAAGGCAGCATTATATCCAGGCCGCTCTGGAATAGTAGAATCCGCAGTGCTGAGGCTCACTGAGACACTCGCTCCTGGAACGAAGGTCTACTTCAACAAATACTTCACATCAGGGCCACTGCTGGGTAAGCTAGCAGAAAACGGAATCGCTGGCACGTGAACAATTATGAACAACCAGATCCCAAAAGGGTTGAAACTATCCAGCGAGAAAGAGCTAAAAGAAAAAGGAAGAGGGACGTCAGAGATGTTTGCGAGAAACGACTAAAAACAGGCAGCTGTACGTTGGTAATACAATAAGCCCATTACGTTGATGTCCTCTATTCATGGCCAGCACCCAGAAGACACATGCCGTAGGTGGTCTAGGAAAGAAAAAAAACACATTGATGTGCCCCGGCCAGATGTTGTACGGTTGTACAATGTCAACAAGGGAGGACTTAATCTCGCAAATTTTATGATCAGCTATTACATAATCAAAGCTCGAGTGAACAAGTGGACCATCAGAAGCATCTTCTACCTATTTGACATTTCGTTGAGCAACTCATGAATGCAGTACGTGCAAGACATGCGGGCGCAACATAAGCGCCAAAAAGAGATCGTGAAATTCCTGGAGTGTCGTGTGTGTGTTGGTGAGGAACTAATCGTGCATGCTGAGAATCAAACTGAAGCGGAGAGTGACTCCCGCGAAGAGTGGTGCCCACCACCAAAAAGGGCTCCGTTGCCTCCAGTCAAAGCAAGAGCAAAGACGCTAGGTCATTTGCCAAGACTGACAGATGCTCCGAATGCGGCCCGCTGCAGGCTCGAAGGATGCAACAAGAAGACGAAGTTCTTCTGCACAAAATGTCATTTGTTTTTTTTTGCGTCACCAAAGACAGAAAGTGCTTCAAAAATACTCAGACCAAGTGAATGAAGGAGCTGACAGGAAGTGAACAAAGCAGTTTGTAAATAAAATGTTCCTACGTTTACCTGATCAAATTATTTATCACAAAAAAACATCTTACGTGTAACAATACCACTGCATTAGAAAAGACGGCATAGAGTTCCAATGTCTAATATAAAGGACAATGCAGCACACACATCTGAAAGTTTGCAGTGAATAATAAGTTGTTATTATAGAGGCCCTCGTAAACTAATTTTGAAAATTTCACAAAAATCCGTTGCACTAAAATCAGTCTGGGACTCAGGAGGCTACAGGCGATGCCCGCGGGCTCTGTGATGGCTGAACCTCATCAAATGCAAACATTTTAGTAGCTTGTTGCTGTATTACTTCTCGTTCGTTTGGAGCAACACGATAAGGATTCTGGTGTATAGGCCTTGATACGTCACGGGTAATTATTCGATACTTTGTTAGCAGCGTTCGGCCGACCGGTGATGTCAAATAAAAGCAGTCCTCGAATTCAGCTAGCAGCTTAAGAAATCTCGTTTGCTCGTCCCTTGACAACGTAGTACCAACGTCAAGATTAGGTACTGAGTCTTCTTGAGGTGCTTCGTCTAGGGCCGATAAACAGCCTTGGATTTCTGCAGTATTGTCAAAGTAAGCGACGGCTGTACCCTTCAGGAGGTGTCGGTGCTCAGCACTGAAGTTAGTGAGCAGCAAGATTTTGCGTCCCGCAGTGTCAGTGACAAAACCTCGAGCAACTTAAATATCATGGCCAAGGACCAGCAAGCTTATTTAGTCGGCAATGCCGTTACCATCAAATAGCTCATCCCCTGCCACCAAAACAAGTGTGCATGATCGTGGCGCGACGACCACATCGTCATCCGTCAGATGTAAAGGGTTATATGTCTCAGCTCTGAGCAATCGACTGAAGCAGGGCTGTTCTTGCGAAACGTAACGACACTGTCAGGGACGTTGATGACGGCGCAATGTTATCTCAGAAAATCCATTCCGATAATCAGGTCTTCACAGCATGAAGCGAGAACGACGAACGTTGCCATGAAAGTAGAGCCACTGATGTCGAGCCTTGGTGTGAGTAATCCGACAGACATCAGTAATTGACCGCCTGCCGTCCTTAGTTGAGGTCCCGTCCACACTGTATTTACTTTCTTGAGGCGTTCGGCAAGCTCACCACTAATAATAGAGAAGTCGGCCCCGGTGTAGAGTAAAGCTCCGACTTGCTGTCCCTCCACAAAACGGGTAGCCAGGGGTCACACTTTCGTCGGTATAACGCCTTGTCGGCTTTACAGTGTCCTGAGGTGGGAGGAATGGGGGCTTTTTTCTTCGTCTTGACGGCCTGCAACCGTAACCCCTGAGGGCGGCACCTTCAGTGTCCCCGGCGTGAGCTAGGCTATCGAAGGGGAGTCGAGGAACCAGAGGTCCTTGTGAACCGACATCGCCACGGCGGGATACGTAGTCGCTGGCATGTCGGCTGTCAAACCGTGGCCTGAGAGGGCGAAACAGATCGGCGCGGTGCCAGCAATGGCGGGCTATGTGGCCCACACCTCCGCAGTTGAAACAGAGCAGACGCCTGTCGACAGTGCGCCAGGTGTCTTTTCAGCGAAGCTGTGCATGCCGTGACGACTCATCGCGTGACGAAGGCCATGGCAGGCCAGAAGACGACTGGTCGTATGGCGCCTTACTGGGTGGGCGCCACGATGTGTCCCCCTGTGGTAGTGACCAAGGAACAGTTGCAGGTGGAGGGTGGTACGAAGGTGGAAGGGGTGGGGAGCTTCGAACGGTGGCGGCGTACTTCATGAGACGTTGCTCGGGGGTAGGATAAGCTGTGGAGAATGCTTGGCGGATTTTGTTCTGGATGATTTCAGCGGCAGATGCCATGGGTGTATCCACTGCTGAAGTCCACAACCTCTGCAGTTCTTCACAAAGAATCTCTCTAATCATGTCACGCAAGGAGCTATGATTGTCAAAAGTCACAGTGGTGGCATTGATTTCAGGGCTTCTGCACAAGCGGTCATATTGCCAGCAGCGTTGGTGAAGTGCCCGCTCGATAGCCGACGCTTCTTTGATGAAGTTCCCTACGAACAGCTGCTCTTTCACGCCACTCATGAGAAAGCGCGACTTTCTATCTTCGGACATCTGTGGGTCAGCCCTCCGAAATAAACGTGCCATGCCTTCGGCGAACATGGGGACCGTTTCATTGGGTTTTTGACTCTTAGCTCTAGTTGTTTGGGGCGCGCGGTCATGTCTGTCGACATTAACAAAGGTTTCAGTCATCTGCTGGTGAAAGTCGGTCCATGTGGACAAGCTGCCTTCTTTGTTCTTGTACCAAGCGCTGTCATCAAGATAGAAATAGGCGCGGGAGAGCTTTTTTTAGCAGATCACTGGTTTATCTTCGCAACATGGTCATAGTGATCTTACCAGTCTTCTACGTGCTCGTTTTCGCCACCACTAAAGCGTTCAGGCTCCAGCGCTTGAAAAAAAACTTTACCTTAGATGGAGCGGGAGGACCGGTGCCGAGGAGTACCGGCTGGGGACTGGTGTTAGCCATTTTCAAATGTCTTGTAGAGGGCTTCTGCGAGGAGCAGAACTCTGGAGAAAGACCTCGTAGCCGACGACTGAATCGATAGACAGGGGCTGTAATGGGCACGTCTGGGCTACATGAACGGCTCCCACTAGGGGTGTGAAGCATCGTGCAGCGTAGCGACCCAGCACCTCCACTAGGGTCGCAGTGCAACGCGAACAAAGGATTACAGCAGCTTACGGCAGTGAAAAGAGCGTGTTCAGGATCAGCTGTAAAGCTTTACTTTGCTTCGCTATTCAAGATACATTGCACGAACCCGCTTTGGGGGACGGGCCAAGAATGCAACGTCGAGATGGTTAAATGTTATTTCAGGTAAGCTATGCTATTGAAAAACAAAAGTTAGGAAATTAAATGGCAATAATCTGTAAAATATTCAATTTAACTAGGAGTAATACGCTTTAGAGTCTGTATTCCGGATTGCCATGATATCCTTACGGGAAAAATTTTGAAAGTTTAAGTTTTAACTACACAAAATAAAGAATGTTAAATACCAGATTAAAATTGTACCCTTTGAGTATCCATGTTGAAATTACACACCGCATCAGAGGCATCCTTGTGGCACTATCCCAAGCCTGAGGCACCGAAGCTTCCGACAAGTTAAAGCCTATTTTTATTAAGGGAGTATTTAGAAATCAAGTTCTGATACAAGAATGTTTTGCACATGAAAAAAAGTAATGTGCGATATTTTCAAGTTCTTCGGAGAATCGGCAAAGGGGTGATATCGTCAGACCAGCTCTGTACCAGTAAAGGTTCAATGGGGGGACACGACGTCAAACTAGGGTAATCATCACTTAAGATTGCCAAAAATACACTGAAATTTCCATGGATATTTTAGATTCCATCCACGTGTTTACTGCTTCCATCCTATCTGTGTGGATAGCTGATCTTGCAAACCTGATTGCGGTGAAGTATTCTACCACCGGGAGAATCTGAATTATTGGGAGATCTAGTGATGAGCGCGCTAAGGCGTCGGCTATTTTGTGATGCCCGCAGAGATACCCACAGTGACCTGTACCCATACTAATTTCAGTTACTTCAGCTGAGACGGCACTAGAGAACATAACGTCGTGATAGCACGAGAAGTATAAGAAGTAACAGCTGTGCATACCGAAGGAAATCAGTAGTTAACATTGCTCTGTTCTCATTCCTGGGAAGCTTTTGCAGTGCCATGATGACTGCCATTACCTCCGCCTGAAAAACAGGAGTGAAATCATGTAGCTTCACCGCAAATGACCAGCCAAGTGATTGGGAGACTATTCCTAGGACTGCCCTTTCCTGATTGGCGGAAGCATCTGTGGCCATTATGTTACAAGCCTGTGTATGCTGCAGGAAACCTGCTAGCCTTTTCTTTAAGAATTCGTGGGATTTAAATTTAGGTTGTGGAGGAAAAAACTCATCATATTCTGTACTAAGAATCTGGTTTTAATTTTAAAATGCAATTACGTCACTAATGGTCACATTTACACTTGCCAGTTTCTTTTGTACATAGATTATCTTCGGTGTATGAAAACGAAAATAATGAGCACAAAAGGACGAATCCGAGTCACTGGTGAAAACATATTCAGCTCTTCTCACAGGTAAGCTGTAAATTTTTAAAAGTGTGTGTACTGTTAACAAGCGGAATCGACAGAGTAATGTAGGAAGACGCGCTTCTTGACAAATTACAATAATTGCTGTCAACCTAGCGAGCCCCAGACAGAATTGCAGAGCTTCCCGCTCCAAGAAAACCAACGGCTTAGTTTTGTACGCAGGTCCTCCTGAAAACAAGACACGTATGAGTTCTAATATTGGGCGCACATACATTTTGTATACCATTACCAACGTTTCTCTACGTGCGCCGAATATGCGATTACTCATTTTTTGCAGTAAGCCTAAAGCACGTTGCGCCTTAGCCGCAATTCACACTATATGTGAGCTCGAGTTAACCCTATTGAAACGATCTTTATGCGATGTCCAAAAATTTCGTTTGTTTCCGTAAGAATACATATGTTTTCTATATATTTTTCATATACTTCTATAGGATTCTTACGGAAACATACTGAAGTATTGGACATCGCATACAGATCGTTTCAATAGGGAAGTTTTTCATTGTACAACACACCCAAATATTTAAGGGAGTCTACTTGCGGAATGGGTTCCTGAATATATACAATGTCGATTGAAATGAAATCGGCTATGGGAAACACCAAGAGAGCACCCTTTTTTACCTTTAAAGCCATTCAAATTGACTGCAGCCATTTTTCCAGCATGTTAAAGTATATTTGTATTTCTTTCTGTAGAGCATAATTATCACTGTCAGCAGAAAAGAAGGCTGCATCATCAGCATATACATAGACAGAGGTATACTGGCAGTTCGGTATGAAACTCATCAGTATAATAAATAGAAGAGGTGGCAGCTTTGCTTTGCTTTGCTATCCTAGATACATGGCACGTATCCACTTTGGAGGATTGGCCAAGAATGCAGTGCAGAGACTGGTAAATGTAATTGTAAGTAAGTTATGAAATAAAAAAACAGAAATAAATGGCAAATAACACGAAAAAATTCAATTTACCTACAAGTAATATGTTTTTGAGCTTAAACGCTTGCTTCGTTGTCGTCTTGAAAAACCCCCTGTACCACTAGTTGGAATCTAAAAAACATTTCTATCGTTGTTTTTTATATACACACGTGTGAATAATATAATGATATTGAAGTATGGCTTGATAACTTACGCATGTCTCCTAATGTTAAGAAAAGTGCTCTCTTGCATTTCTATTGAGTTCTCTTGGAAAATAGCATTTATTTACGGACAGGACTTCATATCACAGGTAGACTCATTAGAGTATTTGCATGTAATATACACTGCAAATTTTAAGTTGAGTTCACATACAGTATAATGCGTCGAAAGTGTTACGTGCGATCGGGTTGCTCAAGCGCATCAGCAGTGGTCATATTGGAAAGTGCAGAAGAGCTTTGTTGATGACATATTGCATGTATGTCCGCCCTATAGTAGATGTTTGATGTTCTGTGGGAGACCCAGTTATAAATATGCTCTCTTATTTCCATAGAGCGCGAGGCATTGCGCCTATGTTAGGGCCAACCTAACTTTGTCTCTATTAGTGTTCTTTATCATGAAGCATATCGGCCCTCTCTACAAACCTGGTTTCATATACTGACTGTTTAAACATTCTGAACATCAATACCTTCTCACAGAGACGTTCCCTATATGTATTTGTAAGTGGGCCATTCATTTTTTTTTATTGTGAGTGGTTTCGACTACGTAAACCTGAAATAGTTTATGTGCAAAACCTTTTACAGCCATTAAGGGCAAAATCCGTGATGTGAGTTTCTAACAAGTACGGAACCCAACGGTAAGAATAGTTTGACGATATATTTCCTAAAAAATCTAAACTTTTGCCTTTAAAATATTTGAATGGGTTGCTAGAATACCATCTCGATAGCCTAGAGATAAGTCCTGTTATCGCCACAGATGCTTCTGTTAAGGCCGAGAAATCAGGAATGGGCATCTACTCAAAACATTACATCGGTCTTATTCTCTGTGACTGCCCAATTTCACGACGATATTCAAGGCAGAATTATTGGCACTGATTCTGGTCATACGCAAGCTCCCAACATATATCCCTTCGGTTGTTATATTGACCGATTCTTTGTCAGTTTGCACTGTTCTGACAGCGACAAAGACATCACCTTATTTATTAGAATTTCATACAAATATACTCAATCACGTTCATGTTTCCCGATTGGCTTGGGCGCCGGTTACACTGGATTAAAACGAAATAAAGTGGCGGACACGCTGGCGGCCGGAGGAATTCAGGGCCCCATCACGAATAATCCAAGACCCTGCTGCTTATGTACAATCACGCGATTACAAAATTTATGCATACTGCAGGAACGCACAAACTCTTCAGTTCTAAATGGTGCAGATTTTCAGCACCTTAAGTTTCAATGGTACAGCGCCTGGTGTGAAACAAGAGAATTCGAAGTGACATTCACTAAATTGCGATGCAGGATTACTCCTTTAAAGTTTTATTTTTACAGAGCTGGTTTTGTTTCTTCCCCCCATTGTCACTATTGTACATAAACAGACACTATAGAGCACTTTTTCATAGAAAGCCGCAGGTATCAAAATTTAAGACAAAAATGTCTAATACCAGCTTTCCAAAAACACGGGCTTGAGCTGCCTTCAACAATACTACCCTCCTTAGGGGTTTCGGCGCTAGGTTATTCGAACAGGTGCATATGTGGAGCGATATGTAACTATATAAAAGAATAAAAATGGCTATCATGCTAGTCTCACAAGCACATATATACTTTTTACTTATTTTCGTAATTCGTCTATACCATATATAGTTTACTGTATTTTAGCTTATATTTTGTTTTTATATGTTTTATTTTTAACCTATTCATAACTGCCTGTTAGCACAACTAAGCTTTTCGTTCATATAAAAAGAAAATGACGCATACCCCTTTTTTTCCTTTTCCGCTAAGTTTCACTGTCGCACGATTCACGGCCGATCCCCCATTGAGGGTTGAGCCATTTCCCTTGGGTCCAACCAACCAACCCATCAAGCTCCGTTTGACCGGTGCCAATACATTGGCTAATAGTCACGTCCCATCTCATTTTACGCAATAATATGGCCTCAACTGACTGCAAGCCTGATTGAAGAAGCTAACTTCAGGATGCATTTATTCGAAACGAAAAACCCTGCTATCAGACGGCCTTTAGAGACGCTTGCAAGCATCATCCGATATATAGCTTGTGTTTTTGTGAAGATATCTTCCTAGCCATGAGCAATACAGATATTACAAGTCGCCATTAGTAAGAATATAACTAGATCCTAAAATAACCCAATGAGATAGATTTTTATAAACCTGTTTTTTTTTTTCGCAAGGCAGCAGATCAGTGTCACTTTGTCAATGCAAGCTCGCCCACGCATCAACCGCCATAACACTGAAACTTGAAGTCGAGCCTCCCCACGCCACTGCTCACAGCAACGAAAAAGGTAATGCGTGAAATGATAAATGCCTGTGGCACGGCCGCTGGATCACAGCGCACAGTGCGCTTTGATCCAGCGGCCGTGCTTGTGGTATTGACACTGCGTCAGCAACCTCAAGGCCTTGAAAAACTTCACGTGATATTGTGGCCGCGATAATCATTCGACTTAATTCCTGTGGATTTATTTATAGTTGCTCTTGTATTGATACGTGCTCTTTCTTCGGCTTTTTCAATGAAAGTTCAGCTCGCCGATTTAGCATGTGTGGTCACGCCCTTCAGTCACCTTTCTTTGCGTTCATTTGTGCTTGTGTTGTCTATTTTTAAACTACTGACGCAGCTTTGAAAAATTTCTACTTCCCTGCACGTACAACGTGGGTGCCCGATCAAATGTAAGTATGTTTTTGTGCAATGATCGCTACGCTGACTGAAGGTTAGGCCTAGTGCCAATAAAGTCCTAATGGAGAGATGAACGCATCGTCTCGCGAGTGGATCGCACTAAGAACTTTCTATTCAGATCATGTTTTAGGTTATATTGCAGAAAAAGAGTTGAGAAGTATCCGTGAAAGTTCAAGGCGACCTAATGTTTATGACAATATCGGCATAAACGAGACGCACAGACATGTTTCCTTATTTTCACCAACTGTCACATAACCTAAAGATGATGAAATTTCGGGACAATATTAGGGTGTTAATTTCAGTGCGCAAAAGGCTAGAAAAATTTTGTGTCATCACAAGTCCACCTCGGCGGGAAAGGGTGTTGTGCGCAAAGAGGCACACACTAAAATTTGTGGAGTGCATATTGTTTGTTATACACGCTATTATATTGCCTTGTGGGAAAAACTATGTCTGCCAAGCCGAAATGTGTGTGAATGAGCGGCTGAGAGAGCACAGTTAAAAGTCAAATAAACTGCTGCTAGAAGGTTTTCTCGCTTTTCACATGAGTACATGTGGTTGGTGGCCTCCAGAATACAATCATTGTTGGTTGGCATATAAATGAGATGACCCTTCTTATTCTAGAAGTCGCACCTATTGACGCTCTTGATTAAGTTTGTATCCTTAGGCCTTCACTAGCACTATCACCCAAGGAGCTGGGGTTCCTTCGTACGCGCTGATACATAGTTTTATCTTTGATAAATTTTTTTTCCTACTTGTACCTAGGTGACGATGTCGAGCAGTTAACTGAGTGAATCCACACGCCTATCGGACTGCCTGACGACTATTGCTTAAAGACGCCTTGGTGTTTCAAAATATTCATGTTATTGCTAGCAGCATTCTGTCCTGTCCATCTATTCTTAAGTTCTTGTGTATCGCCTCACGCTATGAAAAATCAGTTCATATGCATCGCCAACAAACCCACATTTCAACTCTCGTGAGACAAGCGCATACGCAACAGACACTTCAATGTGGTACGTATACATCATACAATGACAATAAATTTTGCTAAAATGACGCAGTTGTGCCGGTGGCCACACGTCCAAATAATCCCCCACCCCCACACACACAGACACGCACACACACACACACACACACACACAAACAAACAACAAAAAGCCCGCCCCCTTGAAAATTTGCTACGGAAGGTTTATGACCAGACTAGCTTAGCTTGTCTAATTCTTAGCTTGTTTAATTCTTTGCGCTCTAGTAGAATGTGAAGTACGGTGAGCGCTTCTCCACATCTCTCACACGGAGGTGGATTGCTCCCAGATAAAAGAAATGAATGTGTTGCGTGTGTACGTCCTGTTCTTAACCTTGCAAGGATTACTTCTGTGTGGCGTGATTTTGATACTGGCGGCCAATGACCAAGTTGCGGCTTGATGACATGCAATTTATTCCCTGTGTGTGTGTCCCGTGTGCTCTGCCAATAACCCCTGAGCTTTCGCTTTAGAACAGCTTTCAAGTAGAGTGCGGTAATTGGTATCAAAGTGTTGATAGCGGTTTTGTTGGCGGATCCAGCTAGCTGGTCCACCAGAACAATGCCTTGTATTTTGTGGTGTTCTGGCAGCCATCAGACCATGACTTCTTGCTCGGATGAGTAGACTGTGTATAAAATCGAATAAAGTGAGACAAGGAGAGAGTTTTTGTGCTTTTTAGGTGTTTTCAGAGCTTTCACTACGCTTAGAGCATCTGTATATATTATTGCCTTCTGTAGTTTTATTTGTTAAATGTGTTTAACAGCAGCAAGTATCGCATAAGCTTCTCCAGTAAAAATGCTTGGATCAGAGTGCAGAACGCCGGCTTCCGAAAGGATGCACCTACGGCTGCGTACGAGACAGAAGCGTTAGACTTTGAAGCATCCGTAAAGAACTCAGGACCCGTGTATTTATGTTGTAGTTCAAGAAAGTATGTCTGGATCTGTGCAATTGGTGCATGCTTCGTAACCTCTAAGAAAGACACGTCGCAATCTATCGCCTGCCACTGCCATGGTGGCAGGCATACTACGGGAGCCATGAAACAGTGTTCAGGTGGCACACCGGTTTCCTTCGCTAGGCCCCTCACACAAGTGAGTAGAACTGTCTCATGGAAGGCCGTTTTTCACACACAGCAAGGCTTGACATGTCACTAATTATGAAATGTGATGGGTGATCCTTGTCTGCGTTTACAATAAAATAATATTTAAAAGATGTGTAACATCTCTGTAGGTGGAGCGACCATTCGTTCGGTTCCACGTACAGGCAATATACGGGGCCAGTGCGAAAATCACCCGTAGAGAGGCGGACGCTTGATGATCAACAGGATCAAGCAGTTTGAGGGCAGTGGGTGTCGCAGACTGATATGCTATATACCCATAGCCTAGGCGGGTGCGTATGAGGCTTTTATACAAATTCATTAAACACTTTTTGTCGCTTACCCACGTAGTAGGAGACAACACTTTTAGAACGTTCATGGCTTTTATGCACTTGTTTTTGAAATATTTGATGCGTGGTATGAAGGTTAGCTTGTGGTCTAAGATTAGGCCTCAGAATTTGTGTTCGGTACTAACGGAAAGACGTTGACCAAGCAGTTGAATATCGTGTGCGGGTGAATGCTTATCTTCCTGGAGAACAAGACACACGTGCTTTTCTGTGCATTCAGACGGAACCCGTTTTCTTCAGCCTAATGGGAGACTTTGTTCAAGCAAAGCTGAACCTAGCACTCTCACACGGCAAGATTGTAGGATCTAAAGCAAAGCTGGACGTCATCGACATATGTACAATAAAACAAATGCGAGGTATGGACACGCGAGAGGATTTTATTTTGATGAGAAAAAGTGTGCAGCTAAGTACACCACCTTGCGGCACGCCTGGGCCCTGAACAAATGTTTGGAAAAGAACGCTGCCCACTTGGACACGGAATGTCCGGTTCAACAGGTAACTTTCACCAATGTTCAACATTCTACCGCGCACTCTAAGTTGGGACAGGTCTCTTAATATTCCCAAGCACCAAGTTGTATCGTAAGCCTTTTCGTTATCAAGGAACACAGAGAGAAAATTTTGTTTATGTACGAAAGCGTCTCTGATCTGTGCCTCGATCCGAAAGAGGTGGTCTGTAGTGGGTCTTTCTTCTCGAAACCCAATCTGAAATGGGTCGAGTAAATTGTTTGTTTCAAGAAAATGTACAAGTCGCTAGTTTATCTCTTTTTGGAAGACTTTGCACAAGCAGCTTGTAAGTTGTAAGTGCAACAGGCCTATAGCTCGAAGCTGAAGCAGGGTCCTTGTCCTCTTTCGAAATGGGAATAATAACAGCCTCTTTCCAAGAAGTAGGGATAGCGCCAGAAAACCAGATAGCATTGCACGGACAAAGCAAGGTTTTTTGTGTTTCGATTGGTATGATTTTAACATTTCATACACCACACGGTCAGAACCTGGGGCAGAAGTACTGCAGGAGTTTAGGGATGTTTGGAGCTCAGCCAAACTGAAAGCTTCGTTATATGCCTGATATCTAGTGCATCTGTGTTCGAGTTTCTGCTTTTCTATTCTTGTTTTGTATTTTGTAAAGTGTCAGTATAGTGTGACGAGCTGGACAACCGTTCGAAGTGTGCACCGAGGAAGTTCGCCTGATCTTCCAAGGTATCACCCTGTGTGTTTACAAGTGGAAGTGTGTGTACTTGTTTTCTTGCTACCCTAGCAACCATGTTTCAGACTTTAGCCTCCTGTGGGTAAGAATTGATTCCTGAGAAAAACTTCTGCCAGCTTTCTCTTCTCGCCTGCCGACGAGTTCTCCTGCCTTGAGACTTTACTTTCTTGAAGGTGTGAAGATTTTCGGCTGTCAGTGAGTTCCGAAGCAACCTTCATGCTTTGTTTTGCTGTTTGCGAGCGTTCCAGCATTCAGAGTTCCACCATGGCACACCCCGTTTTCCAGGGTGTCTATTTGTTTGTGGAATGAATTTTGTTGCAGCATCAATCAAAAACGCTGTGACGTAGTTAACAGCAACATCAATGTTCAAAGTACATATGTCACTCCAACCTAAACGAGTGATAGTATAAAACTGTTCCCAGTCGGCGCTCTTAATGAGCCACTTGGGAACACGTAATGGACACTCAGTTGCTGTGGTTGTGATCAAAACTACGGGGAAGTGGTCACTTCCGTACAGATTACTGATAACTTTCCACTGGAGTAGAGGCACAAGAGATGGAGATACTATGCTTAGGTCTAAGGAGTAGTAGGTATTATTAGCGAGATTATAATAGGTTGGTTCTTTTCGATTTAGAAGACACGCACTCGACGATAGAAGGAACTGTTCAATCAGTCAACCTCGCCCGTCGCAACGAGAGTCACCCCTTAGCCTGCTATGCGCATTAAATTCTTCAAGGAGAACATTAGGCTCGGAAAGTTCATCATATAATGAATATAAAGTACGTTTTTGCAGCTGATAGCTAGGAGGAATTTAAATAGTGCAAATTGTGAGGTGTTTATCAAAAAGAACCACTCAAACAGCTACTGCCTAAAGGGATGTTTGGAGTTGTAAGTGTTTGCAAGCGATTCCTTGATTCACTGCAATGGCAACACCTCCGGATGATGTCATGGCATCATCACGGTCCTTTCGGAAAATAACGTAATTACGAAAAAAGTTGGTGTGTTTTGAATTGAGGTGTGTTTCTTGTACACAGAGCACTTTTGGTGAGAGTTCGTGTAAAAGTTCTTGGATGTCGTCAAGGTTTCTGAGAAGGCTCCTGACGTTTCATTGTATAATTTGAGTGCTCATGGTTAATGTAAAATAGTGCAGTATGTACGAAAAGCGAGTGGCTGTTTAGACAGGGAGTTTGAGTTCACGTAACAGCGCGGTCACCAGGCCTTGTGATATGCTTTTTGTTTTCTTGGCGTGCTCCAAGGAGCCACGCTGCTCTTTCGGCACCAAGACTACCGACGTATCCATTGCCTTCTCGGAGGCACTGGATGCCCGAAGTGCGAGCTGGTTGTTCGAACTCTGGGCCCCGCCTGGTGAGGTGAGGCCTTAAGACCTGCGGACTCTGGAGTCTACTGTCTCTGTTTGGGAGTAGGCGGTGTAGCCTGGACTACAGCCGCCTTGTGGGCAGGTGCCACAACCACCAACTCGCTGTGCGCGGGCCGAAGGAGTGACGAGGGCTGGTGCGGCGGTGCCCCTTGACGCGCCGCATCAGCGTATGTAGGTCAATAGAACGGTGTGACTCTTCGCTGTGCTCCCTTAAATGAAATGTTCTCCTTCACCTTCAATGTAATTATCTTTTTTTAACTTTTTTAACGTATGTGCAGGAGCGTGAATATTCGGCATGGTTTCCTTCACAGTTTACACAGTGTGGCGGTTTTTTGCAGTTCTCAAACACGTGGCCTAAGTCTCCGCATTGTGCACAAGTCTGGCGACCACGACAGGTTTTAGAACTATGGTCATACCTCTCTCATTGGAAGCAACGACTAGGGTTTGGTATGTATGACCTGATAGATGTCTTCGTGTGTCCTGTTCGAATAGATTGTGGTAGTTTACTAGATGCAAACGTGATTATTATGTGTTTCGTCGGTGTTTCCATACTATCTTTTCTGATGACAATTCTATGTACATTAGTGACATTTTGGCTCTTCCACCCCTCCAAATGTTCAGTTTCGGTCAGGTCAAGTAAGTCTGTGTCAAATACTACTCCGCGAGTTATGTTCATAGATCTGTGTGGTGTTACGGTGATCGGTACGTCACCAAACGTTGAAAAGCTGTCTAGCTTTACAAATTGTTTTTTGTCCCAAATTTCGAGAAGATCTCCGCTAGCCATTTTACTTTGTATCCAGCCCCGAGAGTTTCAGTGAGACACCTGGCGACTATGAAATGTGATTTGGTCCTGGCTTGCTTTCCAGTTTTCTCGCACTGAATGACGTGGAAGGGGGGAAATGTTTCTTTTGGCTGGTTGAAATAAATTATGTCATTGCTGCGTACCCGTTTTGAGCCGGTACGATCAGACCGTAGGGGGAATGCTCCGTGCATGCCGGTCTTATTTTTGTTCAGCAGCGTTGGCGGCCACCCACCATGGAGCCTAACAAGAGGACGCTAGAAGTTTGCAGGTGCTGAAAGCTTGCAGACGTCAGCCGTACAACACTGCGATAACCCAATGCGCCTAGACCAAGGTAGGCTATTGGCACAGGGTTAACACTTGCCACCAGGAAAAGTGGAAGTAGACAGAAAAGATAAGTAGAAAGGACAGACCAAAAGTGAGAATTAAAGACGAATTAGTAGGGGAGAGAGATATGAGAAGGCGACTGCCGATTTCCTCTGGGTGGGTCAGCCCAGGGGTGCCGTCTACGTGAAGCTGGGGCCAAAGGGGTGTGTTGCCTCAGCAGGGAGGCCTTAAAGGTCCAATCACCCAGCGTCAGCTCAACCCCCAGGATCCCCTTTTCCCCGGACATGGCAGAGCCACGCACGGCTAGGCGTGGGAGGGGGTCCGAACTCCCCCGTTAGCTCGGGGCCGTGGTGTCGCTACGCACCAAACACCTAATACGCAGACGCCCCTGCGGGGAGAAAGGCACAATGAATCCATTACAACGTCAGGAGGCTATCAACACCAGTGAACATCTAGAACTTCTGTAATACCGCAGCCGCTTGACTTGCGGAAGGCGCATTTTCTGTTTAAGGCAAAATGGCGGCGCGCGGCTTCACCTGAGGGCCGCCTTCTTAACTCCAGCAAATATTACTTTAACCTTCCCATTTATGATAATAGCCTTTTTCCAAGAAGTAGGCATTTCGCCAGAAAAAATATCACGGTACCTAAAAAGTACAACATTTGTGTTTCGAGAGGTAGGTTTTTCAACATTTCTTGTACTACGAAGTCTGAACCTGGGGCGAACTCATTGCAACAGTTTAAAGATGCCCGTAGCCCAGGTATACAAAAAGGTTTGTTGTATACCTTTTATCTTGTACGTTGTAATTGCGAAGTATTTCTTAGCGAACTTCAAAGACTTTGAGCGTATCTATCTATCTATCTATCTATCTATCTATCTATCTATCTATCTATCTATCTATCTATCTATCTATCTATCTATCTATCTATCTATCTATCTATCTATCTATCTATCTATCTATCTATCTATCTATCTATCTACGACTTTTAGCTCTCCTGGCCGTTTCAATAATGGTATCGAAACCAAACGTGGTATGGCATAACATGACTGTATGAAGAACATAATTCACTAGTCATAACATAAAATTTAGACATGTATGTCACGAATGTCGTCATTTTCATTTTATGGTCTTGCTGCTGTTGCGGTGGTTTTGTTTACATGACATGCTGCAAAATTGGAATGGTAGGACATGACTGCACGGCGAACACAGGTTAAGGACTTTGACATCCGTTTTTCCACCATAGAACACGTCGTCTTCTGGACTAGCACTTTGTCTGTAGGATGCATTTTGTTGCAGCGTTGATGGGAATTGCTGTAAAGTTGTCGACAGTAGCTTCTATGCTTAAGGTACTCTGGTCCGTCCAAGAAAGTAAAGTTTCGAGAGTGTTCTTAATTGGCTGCATCCGTATGCCATTTGGGAACGTGCGGAGAACATAGATTTGCTGTTGGTGTGCTTAGAATTACTGGGTGGTGGTCATTTCCTGATGGATTCCGAGTACCTTCTCAGCTTAGCAGAGGAAGAAGAGACGGAGACGCAATGCTTATATCTATGGCAGAGATTGTCTTATTCTGGAAAGTGTGATATACTGGGACTTTTCGGTTCAAAAGAAACGCGCCAAAAAAAAAGAATTGTTGAAGTCAGGTGAGCTCACACATCGCAACGACAGTCACCCTAGAGACGATATGTGCATTAAAGGCCCCAAGGGCCAGATTTGGTGCTTGAAGCTCGTCCATAGGGAACTTGAGTTCATATTTTTCGGAGACGCTAGTGCGGGGGAACGTACAAAGAGCTCATTGTGATCAGGTAATTTAAGACAATGACTCAAGCAGCCGCCGCCTTGAAGAAAATATCAAGAGGTGACTGAACTCATATTTGGGTTGTGCGAAAAAGACATGAACGAAGGAGAGTGAACAACAGGTCCGTGTCTTTTTCTTCCGTGTTCTTTTTGCCCAACTCATATATGTGTTCAAGTATGCACAAACTTGCCCAAAATAAAGCTTCAATTTATTTATTTATTTAAATTACTTTCAGGGTCAGAGGCATTAGAGAGAAAAGTGGTACGTTTAAAAGAAACACAATACAACCTTTCTTCGGTAAATACAATGCTAGCAAAAAATAACAGTAAAAGTTGTATCTATAGAGGCGAGAGACAGACACGTGAGAAGCATAATAAGAGTAAAAACAAGTGACATTAGCAGTTTTAACTCACCAAAAAAGAATCAGACAGTTTGCCAAGAGAAGAATCACTTAATTGGTTAGTTGCATAGTAGTACACTTGTGTTTAAAACATTATGAAAATGATAATGATGTATAGTTCATGTGATTGGTCCTGGAAGATTCCTCCAGTCTTGTGAGGTTAGGGGAATAAAGGAATCATAACATGTGCGAGTTGATCATCGCAAGATTTCCACCTTTTGGGGGTGGTCAGAACGAGAGGAGAAGTATGATGAAGAGAGAAAGACGTTATCGTGCACAGTGTGACTGTGGTATACTTTATAAAAACGACTAATGCGGGAGAATTTACGGCGACATGCGAGTGACGGAAGCTCTAAAGACTGTTTCATTGAGCTGATACTTGCGGTGTGACCTGTAGTTGCCTAAGATAATGCAGACAAAATTATTTTCGACTAGCTCAAAAGCAGAGGTTAGTCCACTAGTGGACGGGTCCTGAATGAATGCGGCATACTCTATTTTACTTCGTATGAAGGTTTTGTAAAGGAGGAGTTTTATAGGGACAGGGGCAGAAGAAAGGTTGCGTCCGAGATAACCTAACGAACGGTTAGCCTTACTAATGATTTTGTAAATGTAAACAGACTAGGTGAGATTGTTAGTGACGTGAATACCTAGGCAGCGATATTATGTTACTGGTTCAAGAGCGGAGTTGTCAAGCAGATAAGTAGTGAAGAAAGAACATGTGTGGAAAACGCGTAAGACTACATTTAGTAGTGTTTAGTTTGATTAACCATGTTTTACACAAGTTAGATACAGAGTTGAGGTCATTCTAAGGAATTGCCAATTCGTCTGGGTCAGATATTTCTCAATATATTACACAATCTTCAGCAAATGAAGTATTGTTGGATGTAATACATTCAGGTAAGTCAATATTATAAAGGAGAAAAAAGGAGGGGACCGAGTACTGCACCTTGGGGTACGCCAGAATGAGCGGAACTTAGTTGTAAATTGAAAGTCTTAGTGGTCACATTGTGTGAACAACCGTTTAGAAAATGTTTATTCCAAGGAAGCAGCTTATGACCAATGTTCAGCCTGCTTAATTTTATAAGAAGTAAATTATGGTAAATTGTTTCAAAGGCCCATGCAAGATCGAGAAAGATACGATCAGTAGTTGAATGATGATCAAAAATGGTGTTTAATTTGCGGGTAAATAGAGCTAGCTGTGTTTCACAGGACAAAGATTTGCGGAAGCCATGTTGAGCATTTGAAATGAATGAGTTCGCATTTAGGAACTTTACAATGTTAGTGAAAATGGCATGTTCAAGAATTTAGCACAAAATACTGGTTAGTGAAGGTGACCGGTAATTGAAGGGAGAGGTTTTACTTCTCAATTTGTGCACCGGAACCACCTTTTAAATTTTTCAATCGGGTGGTAGGGTGGACTCATCAACTGGTTGTCGGTATATTTTTGACAGATTACCGCTCGAATATACCTCGGTACTTTTATAAAAACTTAGCATTGATGAGATATAATCCTGGGCTTGAAGACGCTTTGAGAGGTTCGATCATTTTTTATACCAAGGAGTTCAATGATAATTGGGTCTATAATTATAAGGTTAGAGATCTGAAAATTGCGAAAAGTCGCACACAATGACTTATCAATACTACGACAAAATACCTCGTGTAAGGCTGTTGGACAATCGGCGAGCACACTCGCTTCACCAAAAGGATATAATAACAGAGTTTCGCTATCTCGATCGGGGTTTATGGTGCACCAGTACGTCTTTGGGTCATTACTGAGCATAGTAGGCAACTTGAATCGTAGAAAATTATAGCAGGCTGTCTTAAGCGCAGAAACGCATGCATTGTTCGCTTTCTTGTACGCGTCCCATCGCGTTTCAGAGGAAGGTAGCTTGACCGAACGGAAGAATTGTTTTTTCTGTTACCAAGTCGATTTCTGTGCGACGTGTAGCAAGGTGCTTTGGAATGGGAGGAAATAGTGTGCACAAGAACATATCTGTCAATTAATTTGTGGAATTTCAATGCAAACATATTCCAGTTACGTTCTTTGGCCCGATTTTCCAAACCTTTCAAGAGAACTTCCACAAATCTAGACAGCTCAATATTAATAACCTCAAAGTTGGCTTTGTTGAAATTAGGCAGGTTTTTTTACTGTGCGCTTTGAAGGATGAAAATACTTTATTTCAAAGAATAAGATTAATGTCCACGCAAACCAGGTAGGTATGAAAAATTTGTAACCATATTCGGACAATTTGTTAACCCAAAATGTAGTCTGTTTCTCAAATTGCTCGCTAACGTAGTAGGCTGTGAAACAATCTGGTGGAGAAAAAATACTGAGCAGAGCCTTATGAAACTGAAGCTTTCCAAAGAAAATTGTTTTAATAACGGGAGATCAGAAGACCACGATATGTTGCGAAAGTTGAAGTCTCCCAGCAGAAAAATAAAAGCGTTAGGAAGCCGTGAAATGACGGCATCGATTGCGTCATGTAAATTGGCAACAAAGCTCGCCGAGTTGTCGAGATGACGATAGCAGACTAAAAATGCAAAGCTTTTGTGACATATGTATACATGTTGCTATACCACCACAAGCACTGATTTGACTGGGAGATAACAAGACGGTATATTTCGTGAGATAGCCAATAAGACATCTCCTCCAACACGTGATTCTCGCTCGCAGCGATAAATGGAAAAACTGTGCACATTTTGAAAGATTTCATTTTCAGCAATGCCTGGGAGAAGCCAGGATTCAATTATGGCGATTATACCTGAATCACACCTATTAATTATTGAATCATGTGAAGCACGCTTATTAACTACACTTCTAACATTTGCCAGAAGTATAGACACACTAGCTTGCGCTAATAAATCACCACATCTTCTTGCGTGTACCTATGTTAGTGTTTCATCACTCGAATGTGGTGCGGTAAGTGAAAGGGAACTAGCTGATGGCTCGATAGAAGTAGGTGAGTTGAGCTCGATAAGTCTGGTACCGTCATACTTGTATTCGTTATTGTTAACAATGAGCTTATTGTACCGCAACTAGAACTTCTGTGAACCAGGTAAGCCTATGACGAATTCAGCCAGTCTTCTTCTAGCAAGGCGTTTGGCGGCAGAAAAGCCTTCAACAACAGATGCTGCATTTCTTCGAATTTTGACCGTCATGCCAGCACGTTTTCTTTGGGCTTAAAACAAACACAAATTCCAATAATAGGCCGACACTTTGCCGGTGGGAAACACCCCAAATTATGTGAACGTTCAATCTCGTATTCTGAGACTTTTCTACCCCACACAGAGAATAATACGTCAAGGGCTTTGTGCTTAGTCTGTTGCCAAGTTTCACGTGCATCAGGAATGCTGTGTATATTCACGTTGTCTCACCTTGACTTATCCTCTAGGTCGCCCAAGCGATGTTGGATCAAAACTTGCTCAGACGTCAACTGTACCGACGCCACTTGCACCACCGCGAAGTTACCGCTGAGGGGGCTAGGCTTGTTTACTTTTACGCTTGAGAGTCGCAATGCGGGCTAGCATGTCAACAAGCCTGGTTTCAAATGTATTCTTGTTAGATTTTATTACCTTTATTTCGCCAAAAGCAGCTGCTTGACCAATAGAACGCTAATTCGAGAGTTTTTTGATGCTGCAAATTGTGGTTTTTGGCATCTGCATCATTGGCGCTTTCTGAGCCTGCTAGCAATCACTTTTTGTTTGAGTAGATCAAGTGCATAGTGGACCAGCGTAAGACTCAATATCACTAAAGCATAGAAGCAACAAGGAAGCATCAAAACGTTTGCACAAAGTTTCCCACAGCACTTGTGGGCATGGGAGCACTCTCAACTATCGGTTATCGGAATTTTTAGCAAAGATGCAAAAGTAGTTAGTTACCTGCGGAACGGAACGTAGAAAACCAAGGGGTTAGCTATGTGTCCGTAGTTTCTACTAACATGCCCACTAAACGTTAGCGATGCAGTACGGCATATATAAAGAGGATGAGCTTGAATCTAACGTTGATCTTGTCAGTTTGATGCCAGGAAGATGGGTTGGTTGGTTGGTTGCGAAACTTTATTGAGGTCCTGCAAGGCGCGCGTCAGCGCGCAGCGGGTGACTCCCACGTCGGGACCGTTAGGCCAAGCCTATCGGCCGCTCCGCGGGCCTGCTGGACGGCCCAAAGTTGGTCGGCCAGGAGAGAGCTGCGTAGCGCCGCCTCCCACCTGACCGATGTAGTGTTGGGGTTAGTGTACATTGCCTTGCACTCCCAGAGCATGTGCGCCAGCGTGGATACATCCCCACATGCGGGGCAAGCGTCATTGGGAAACACGTCAGGATAAATAGCGTGAAGGGATCTCAGGTTAGGGTACGTGTCGGTCTGCAGTAGTCTGAGCGTAAGGGCCTGTGGCCTATTAAGATTTGGATGAGGGAGTGGATATAGTCTCCGCACGAGGTAAAAATATTTTGTTATTTCGTTGTACGTGGCAGGTGCGTCCTTGTTTTCGCAACCCCGTTGGCCCCGAATCGTTGCCCAGAACCCGCGCGGTCGGTTAGTGCGCGCGCGGCCTCGTGGGCAGACTCGTTGAGGTTGGGGGGAGCGCCTTGGACCTGTCCAACATGTGCAGGAAACCAAATCAGTACGTGGTGCTTGATGCCGTCGCGGCCACCACTTTGGAGCACGCGCAGGGCTTTCTTGGAGATTACACCGCGCTCGAAAGCGCAAATAGCTGACCTAGAGTCACTATAGATGACCTCCCTTTCACCTTCCAGGATGGCCAGGGCAATGGCCACTTGGCAAACGTCGGATCGTCAGTGTGAACCGATGCGCAGTTGGTGATTTGTTGTTTGGAGTCGACGACGACTGCGGAGAAGGCACGGCTCCCACGGTACGCGGCCGCATCGACAAAGCTGACGCCGTGCTCCTCACTGTAAATCTGCTTGAGAAGAGTGGCAGCTTTAGCCCGTCGCCTACCACGATTGTGCTCGGGATGGACATTCCTCTGTATCGGTGCCACGGTGATGAGGTCACTAATCTAACGGGGCACCTGTCTCATCTTCTCGTCCACTTCAGCCGGAGAGTGACCGAGCTCTCGGAGTATATGTCTGCCGGTCTGGGAGCTCGAAAGGCGCGCGAGCTGGGCCCGCTCCTGCGCTTCAGCAATCTCCTCCAACGTATTGTGTACTCCGAGCTGGAGCAGGCGCTCGGTGCGCGTCCTGATCGGGATACCGAGGGCCCGCTTGGTAATATTTCTGAGCAAGACGTTGATCTGGTCACGCTCGGCACGCTGCCAATTGTGCATGGCCGCGACATATGAAAAGTGGCAGAGCACAAAGGCCTTGACCAGGCGGATTAGGTTGTCTTCCTTGAGGCCTTGGTAGCGATTGGCCACCCACCGAACCAGCCGAACCGCGTTATCCGTTTTGGCGGCGAGCTTGAGTATAGTCTTGCCGTTGGAACCATTGGACTCGATGGTCAATCTGAGGACCCGAATGGAGTCAACTCTGGGTATTGCACTGCCATCTCCGGTGTAGAGCTTGATATCACTCTTCGAGATCGGCTGCCAATTTTCGGGCTTGGGCCTTCGCCTAGTGGGTTGGTAAAGGAGAAGCTTGGACTTGCTTGGGGAACACCTCAGGCCTGTGGGACGGAGGTAATCTTCCGTGGTGTCTACGGCCTCCTGCAGGGAGCGCTCGACTTGCCCGTCGCTGCCACCTGTGCACCAAATGGTAATATCGTCCGCGTAAATTGTGTGGTTAATGCCTTCGATACATGAGAGCCTCTTGGACAACCCGACCATGACAAGATTGAACAAGGTGGGCGATATCACTGACCCTTGTGGCGTGCCGCGCGATCCCAGCTCGATCTCCTCGGAGACAGTAAGATGGGTGATTCGAGGAAATACATTGGCGCATGCGCAGTCATCTTCCAGAGGGACGCATTGCGCCGTCTTTTTGCAGAGCCGGAGTGCGAGGGACGGGAAGATGGCCAGAGACGTGTTCACGCAGGAGGGCACCAGGTATTGAAAAGCCTACGGAGAGTAGATAACCAAGGGTTTAGCCATGTTTCCGTGGCGGCTGCTCAGATGCCCACTAAAGGTTCAGCGATGCGGTGTGGCATATATATAGGGGGCGGATCTCTAATGCAACGTTGATTTTCTCAGTTTGATACCAAAAGTTTGGGTGATCCGAGGAAATACATTAATGCATGCATGCTCACCTTCCTGAGGGAGGCATTGCGCAGGCCTTTTGCAGAGTGGGAGTGTCAGGAACGGGAAGAACGCAAGCGACGCGTTTCCGCAGGGAGCCACCAGGTAAAGAAAAGCCTGCGGAGCGTGAAAAACCAAGGCGTTAGCCTTGTTTCTGTGGTGGCTGCTCACATGCCCACCAAACGTCCAGCGATGCGGTATGGCATATACATATAGGGAACGGAACTTGAATCCAACGTTGATCTTGTCAGTTTGATACCAGAAAGATGGGTAACTCGTGGAAAACATCGATGCATGCCCACGCATGAAAACATGAACTCAATGCAATATCCCGAATTTGCATCAGACGCTACATCTATGCGCAGCAGTGAGTGAACCCGGTGATGTTTCGTGCAGGGAATTTTTCATTTTTCGGGAAATCATGTCATGTTAAGGTAAATGGAAAAATGAGATCTTCGTGATAATGCAGGGATTTGAGAAATTGTAAGTACGTCTATTACAACAGATAATTCGTGGTCATAGTGCGCCCTCATTTGCTGTAATTGGTTCTGGCGCATGCACGACGCAAACACCGCCTTTAAGATTTGTTTCTGACATTTACGTGGAGCGATTTCAAGTTCACTATTGGCGTTAGACTTGAAGGCCACTACGTGCAGTGTAGTAACAATATATGAATTAATATAGTCTTACTTTTGTTGTGCGAATATGGAAGTGCAAGTCATTACTTCAAAAGTCACCAGTACGTGAGACACGTGTAGTTATGGTATTTGCGTGTGTAGATGGGAGGCAGAAATAAGTACTCTTGTGCAGGGAAATATGCTGGCAATTTCCTCAACATTTTCAAGAAAAAAATTCCCAAAAAAGTAAGTCTTCATGTCTCTGAATGGGAATTTTTTGGCATAGTACGAAACATCTCTGTAGAAATCGCTTCTTTTAGACTGTCAAAACGGCTCAAAGTTTGAACAGCACAGCAAATTAAGAGATCTATTGGTATTCAGCCTCTTCAAACAACAAAAACACTGCCCCAGCACTTTTCACCACACCCCACTACCCGCGCTGCGCAAAGAACAACTCTCAAACTGTAGGAAAAATTCTGTCAGTAGTTCGCCAGCTAACACCATCTAATTAAAAGCCTGTACTTCCGATAATATCTCGGGGGGTACATGCTCGCAGCACCAGATTCAGCTCTAGCTATTATAATATTG
Source organism: Rhipicephalus microplus (assembly GCF_043290135.1). Lineage (NCBI taxonomy): Eukaryota > Metazoa > Arthropoda > Arachnida > Ixodida > Ixodidae > Rhipicephalus > Rhipicephalus microplus. The sequence goes on from NC_134704.1 coordinate 158,548,383, forward strand.
TAAAGGGGGTTTATTGAAGGACTCAGCAAGCGGGTGGTAGCTCTAAAGGAAGGCAGGCGAACCCAGATGACGGTGCTTGATCGCCGATCTCGTGCCTTTTTCTTGTGCTGATGATAGCTGACCTGATGGTATCAACGTCTTTCTTATTCACTACAATTACCCCCGGCGAAAACGTTGAAGCCATCCTGGCGATCTAACACGTGGGGACAAGCGGGTCAAAGTACGGCTTCAGACGGTTTACGTGAACGATATCACGTCCACGCCGACGACGGTCGCTCGGTGGCGTGAGGGGTTCAATGGCGTACTTCATGGGTGAAGTACGCTCGACCACGCGGTAGGGACCATGATAATTGGAGAGTAGCTTGGGTGATACACCAGGGGCGCAGGGCGGTACATGAAGCCATACAAGTGCTCCAGGAACGAACGTTGGTGCAGAACGATGGTCGTCGTCACGGATCTTCTTCTGGCGCTGTTGGTCGGATGTAGTAAGCCGCTTGGCTAGCTTGCGGCACTCTTCTGCGTAACGAGCGGCTTCCGAGGCAGGCTTGTATTCGGAGGGATCTGGCGAGTATGGCAGTAAAGTGTCGATGGTGTGTGATGGTTCGCGACCGTACCGGCAAAAAATGGGGAAAACCCGGTAGTGACTTGCGTAGCGGTGTTATACGCGTATGTAACAAATGGGAGAACGAGGTCCCAGTTTGTTTGATCAGAAGCGACATGCGTAGCGAGCATGTCTCCCAGAGTACGATTAAACCGCTCAGTCAAGCCGTTCGTCTGTGGGTGGTAGGCTGTACTCTTCCGGTGAACAATATGGCACTGTTAAAGAAGTGCTTGTATTACATCGGAAAGGAAAACACGCCCTCGGTCACTGAGAAGTTCTCGAGGAGGACCATGACGAAGCACAAAACGATTGAGTATGAAAGTTGCGACGTCTTGTGCTGCAGCTGTGGGGAGAGCAGCAGTTTCAGCGTACCGTGTTAGATGATCCACTGCCACGATAGCCCATCGGTTGCCGGCCGTTGTTAATGGTAGTGGTCCGTAGAGGTCAATTCCTACTCGGTCGAATGGGCGGTCTGGGCATGGAAGTGGCTGCAATGAACCTGTTGCAGGATGTGGCGGGCTTTTCCGCCGCTGACATTCGTGGCAGCCGCGAATGAACTGGCGGTCGAAGGTAAACATTCCGCGCCAGTAATACCTTTTTCGTAGGCGCTCGTAGGTCTTGAAAACACCGGCGTGAGCACATTGCGGGTCGGAATGAAACGACGCGCAGATGGTAGAACGCCGCGTTCGGGGAATGACTAGTAGCCATTTCCTACCATCTGCTGAATAGTTGCGCCGGTACAAAAGGCCATCCCGAATACTGAAGTGCGGAGCCTGGCGGCGCAGGGTTCGAGTGGTTGGAAGTGTCGGTGCCTCGGATAACGCGTCAAGAAGCGAAGCGATTCATGAGTCATTGCGTTGTGCAGAAGATATGGTGTCCTCGTCAAGCGCTGACAACGTGTTGTCCGAGGAAACAGATGCGATGTCCGGTGATAGGGGAGATCGTGACAGTGCATCAGCATCGGCATGCTTGTGGCCGGAACGATATACCACGCGAATGTCATATTCTTGAAGCCGAAGAGCCCAACGGGCAAGACGACCCGATGGGTCCTTAAGCGAAGATAACCAGCATAATGCGTGGTGGTCCGTTACTACATCAAAAGCACGGCCATAAAGGTATGGGCGGAACTTGACAAGCGCCCAAACGATCGCCAAGCATTCCTTCTCGGTGACGCTGTAGTTCGATTCAGCCTTGGTAAGAGTTCTGCTGGCGTAGGCGACTACATACTCGGCGAATCCAGGCTTGCGTTGCGCGAAAACCGCACCGAGGCCGACACCACTGGCGTCGGTGTGGACCTCAGTTGCTGCCGTAGGATCGTAGTGACGCAGTATTGGTGGCGAAGTGAGGAGACGACGAAGGGTACAGAAGGCTTGGTCACACTCAGAAGACCATGACGAAATATCAGTGGTGCTGCCTATAAGTTTGGTCAAAGGCGCAATGATAGAGGCGAAGTTGCGCACGAACCGGCGAAAGTAGGAGCATAACCCCACGAAGCTCCGTAACTGCTTCATAGTCGTTGGTTTGGGGAAGTCGGCGACAGCACGTAACTTAGCCGGGTCTGGAAGTATACCGTCCTTTGATACGACGTGCCCGAGAATCGTAAGTTGCCGAGCAGCGAAGTGACACTTCTTGAGGTTGAGTTGGAGCTGAGCATTCTTCAGGCACGTGAGGACGTGTTTGAGGCGCTCGAGATGTGTTCCAAAGTCTGGCACAAAGACGACTATATCGTCGAGATAGCAGAGACAGTTTTGCCATTTCAAACCCCGAAGAACCGAGTCCATCATGCGCTCGAAGGTGGCAGGTGCATCGCAGAGGCCGAAGGGCATGACGTTAAACTCATACAGACCGTCCGGTGTCACGAAGGCTGTTTTTGGTCGATCGGCATCTGCAAGGGTGACCTGCCAGTACCCTGAGCGCAAATCTAAAGATGAAAAAAACTCGGCACCTTGTAAAGTGTCAAGGGCATCATCAATCCTAGGTAAAGGATACACGTCTCTTCGAGTGATCTTATTTAGGCGCCGGTAATCCACGCAGAAGCGAACGGAACCATCCTTTTTTTTAACGAGCACTACAGGTGAGGCCCATGGACTTTGTGAAGGTTTAATGACGCCACGTTGCAGCATATCGTTCACCTGTTCGGTAATAACTTGGCGTTCCGCCGCAGAAACACGATATGGTCGCTGTCGTAGTGGCGCATGGGAGCCGGTATCGATGTAATGTAGAGTGGTAGAAGTGCGGCCAAGTGAAGGTTGAACAACATCGAAAGATTCGCGGTACTGGTACAGCAGTTGGAGGAGTTCAGATCGTTCAGATGGTGACAGTCCGTCTACTATCGCCGAATCGAACACTTTTGAAGCCTGTAGATGAGAGTGGTTAAGAGCACTTACGGCGGCGAGGTCACTTTGGGATGATTGTTGCGGCACGGTAAAATTTTGTCCGTTATCAATGGGCTGTACGCATCCAAGAGACTCGCCGAATATTATGAAACTATATGGCAGTAGCTATAAAGAGCTAGCTGTTTAATTGTTGAACGACGTGCTTCTCGGTGGATCAGTGCTTAACGCCTCACAATTCAGAGGTTCCAAGTTTGATTTCTCGCGCCGAAGCCTTCTTCAGAATTTTTTTTCTTGCATATCCTTATACAGAGATATAAATGCATATACCGTGAGTGATACCGACACTGTTGGCAAAACCCAGCCGAGAGTGTCGATATAATTGGCATCGCAATAAAATTTACAGATATAGGAAGAAGATGCAGGGACAGAGATAAAAAAGGCGACTGCCGAATTCCGCAGGGTGGGTCAGTTCAGGGGTGCCAAATACGTGAAGCTGAGGCCAAAGGGGTGTGTTGCCTCTGCCAGGTTCCTTAGAGGTCCAACTACCCGGCATTGGCTCAACCGCCAGGATTTCCTTTTTTCCGGACATGGCCTAGCGACGCACGGATAGGCATAGGTAAATTAGAAACCCTCCCGTAATACCGAACGCCGGCCTACGCAGACGCCCCCGCGAAGAATGGCACTGAATCAGACGCATAGCTAAAATTTTTTATGTGGAACACCACATCAATTTTATTTAGGGAGACGCACCTCCTTAAAATGGCCATTTTCACTCTGTATTCCACAGCGAAAAAAATTTAGGGAGGGGGGCGTACCCATTGCGCCACCTCTTGGCTGCTCCCCTTTACCGAAGTTGCGAGTGTTCTAATTTCGTGGGACAGCCAGAAAATGAAATGAGAGCTGGTGGTTCATCAAGCTGACGTCGACATCCGTTTCCTTCGTGACCCGAAAATACGTGTGTCCATACTACTTATTACTAACTCGTTTCAATGGCCCAATCTCCACCATGTTCCTTTCTTGCTCTAAAATAAAGGTGGCATGTGTACTTGTGTCTTGATAACGTAAGCCCTGGCAATAAAATTATAAACGTGCATGGCAGTACGTTTTCAGAAGAGGCGTTCTTCTTTCAGGGTTTGTTAACATTTCGCTATGGGCGACTGGCGCCACGGGCTTGTATAACTTCTATTCACTTGGTTGAGAAATCGAAAAGAATGATATTGCATTATTCAGTGCATCGGTATTGTGCATAGAGAGAGAGAGAGAGCTCTTTGTTGAAAAGCAGAGAATTTAGAGTGCAAAGTATTTTCTTGCCGGTGTTCCTATGACTTCAATGCAATTTTATAATTTTGCGGCAGTCTAGTCGGCACCTTAGCCTATATGTTTTCCTGAACTTTAGATGCGTGTAGACACCCAAGGTTAATCAATTTCTTAATTTTTAGGTTATGAGCTTTATTTCAAGCTAAAATGTTTTAAATGCACTTCTCGAAGTATACTGATCCGAAAACCGGCACTCCAGCAGAAGCACCCACGGGGGCTTCAAGGTTCAGTATACACTCTTAAAAAAGGTTGGTATATTCACTAAGTACTAGTCCGTCACTTGTCACAGAATCCACTAACCAGATAGTAAACGAAGCTAGTAAAAGTAACCCTAGTGAAAGGCACTGCCTCGTTGGGCTCGTAACCAGCACTAGCACAAATACTAGCAGGCTGGGTAAAAGCACTACGTCATTGGGTAGTTAAAATTACTACCTAAGTAGTTAGTGAATTGTACTGATTCGAGTGGTTGGTTCATTATTAAATTGTTATTAATCTCCGCAAATAGAGGTTTATGCCTATTTTGTTAAATGTTCGTGTGCTAGACAATAAAAGTATGATTTCGTTACATATGTATAGAATCAAAAATTGACATGGCCCTCACTAAATATTATTGGTTCTTAATTACGCCATGTAACTATACTGTGGTAAGTGCGCCGCAGAGCAACATACTTATAGGAAATTGACGACAAGATCACATGATCAAATAAGATTCATATATGTATGAACATATGTGAATCTCATATGACCATATAGACTCAAATGAGCATATGATAAGCTTACGTGAGTCCATATGAGCATACGATTTTCATATTCACATAATTATATGCTCATATTTGAACTCATTTGAGCGGATCACGAGAACACGCATGCAAATGCATGCAAAAGTAAATCTTTAAGACCTGGAATTAGCAGAATTCTACTCTAGAAGCTGTTTTAAGGCTATATATACCCCTGTTCTAGGACTGAACACAGCGTAGTGGTTAGCAATCACAGAATTTATAGGACAATTGTTGTTTTCTCTGCACCATCATGTCCCTTTCAATTTACGTATGTGTGTGCTAATACATAGCACGAAACCTTTATTCCAAAGTATTCAATGAAATTAGAGCTTGCCTAAATTTTGCTTACGAGGTCACTATTACAGCAAAATATACTGCGGCATCTACGACCGATCTGGCAACGTAGGTGGCTTAGTAGTTGCTTAGTTAAAAACATTAGAACAGATACCTGGTTAATAACGGCTAAAAGTACTAGCTCTATTAGCTGGTGGATAGTAAAAGTATGCCACAGAGGTAGTAAAATGCTCCGGAAACTAGTAAACACACGCGTTTACTAACTGATTACAAGTTTTTTTCAAAGAGTGTAGATCCAGTACTGACATTTTCCCTAGGACCTACATTATATGACTGACTACAGATCACTACGAGAGGGGCGAGAACAAAAGAAGAAGTGCTTCTTGTGTCACTCGCAAAGTATTCTTGTCAAACGAAACATTCTTTTCTCTTCCAGTGGTCATCATCCTGATATTGTGCTGAATACCATACTTTTGGCTGCAGTACACACTCTCCTTAATAACTATACGTGCCCATGCCGACAGAGGTTTGTAAGAGTTTGAATAAAACTGCAGGCACTCTAAAATGACTACGAACAGTTTATGCATGCTATAGATAGTGTGTATGTGTGCACGTGTGTGCGTATGTGTGTGTGTATGCGAGCGTAAATTATTAAAGAATGAATAAAATTTAGGTGAGAATTTGGTCACTTTGTTCGTACACCAAATTTCGCTCCTATAAATCGATCACACATTCCACAGAGCGCCATCTATGACTTTTTGTGGAAGAAATGGCGCACAGGTGGACTTCCAAACGCTTTCGAGTGCAATTGATTACTTAAAGTAGCGCCGTTTTTACCACAAAGGTATAATAATGTTGTTAGGCATGTAAATGTTGCCACAAACGCCACATTGTTTAACGGGAGACGATGGTGGTAATACTCCTAAGAAAATCCCCATATACGGCCACATCAGTAATTGCGCTTATCAGACTTTATATAGAACACCTATATATGGGCCGTATATAACTTGATATGCGCAAATATTGATGTAGCCATATACGGGCCTTATACAACCCGATATATCTAATCCCTTATATACCCTTATCAGGCTGTTGTTGTATATCTATATATGACTATATATAGAAGCATTCCTACAAGGTTAAGCATGACCTTATATGGATAGCTTTATATATAGCTATTCACATGATTCATCTATGCGAGTTAAGCTTTTGTCGCCGTCATGCATCATAGCCCTGTAAATTATTCTTCAGCTAGAAATATGGCTGTTTGTTTAAAGGTCTGCATGCAGTCAGCATCGTCTCCAAAACAAAGGCAGTACATATCCCCTCAAAAATCTTGTTCAAGTTATCCTCATGATATCTCGAGTTATTCTCAAGAAGTTATGGCTAAAATTGTTACTAGGCAACATATTTCAAGTTTATAGTGGGCACATGTCATTGTTAGTGCACTTTCACTCAAGAGATATTTGGTTTGTGCTTGAAATCATTGCTTATTTATCGGCACTTTGTTTATTTATCTATGTGTTTCATTACCCAAAGCACCAATGGGCATTACAGTGGGGGAGCGCTTACAAAAAGTAGAATACAAAAAGATACATATTCAGCCAAACAAATAAACAAAGTCGCGTCAATCACAATCTGCAACAAAAATACATATATCAATAAAGATATACCACACTCAAGAGAAATGCAACACACTAATTCTATCATAAAATAAAACAAACAATTTCAAATGGTAGAGGCAATGCTTGAAGGCAGTTGGTTCCTTTCTCTGACTCTTTTGTTAAGAATCATTTTGAAACACATCAGTCTTACATGTGACTTCTGTTATCTTGAACCTCTGGTCAACACGGTCTGAGACATAGTATGGTGCGAGTAAATATTACGCTTTGTCGATTCCGACTTGACAATTGCAAATAACATGAAAGAAACCAGCTGTAGTTTTGTTAGGAGATTTCGCAAAGGGCTCTTATTTAAAACTTTGCTGGCGTGCCAATGGAGCGTCCATAGTGAGTGAAAACAAAATATTGACTTGCTGTTGGGCATATGAACTGCGTGTGCATTGAATAACTTAAACGACTTGATAATCTGCCTTTATGAAGTTCAGTCAAAATCAATTGGTATTCAAGCTTGTCATGCACAAGTATTATGAGCAGGAATGGCCTATAGCGTGACTGCTAAAACTGGTGTCTACAGGCCTGTGTGCGCGTGGGAACAGAGACTTTTAGCAATATTTCTTGCCATTTGGACACTTAAAAAATGTCTTTTGCAAACATAACCTACTTTCCATTCTGCAAAAAATGCATTATTAACGCAACAGCGGTGAAAAGCTCGTTATGTCAAAATTCCGGTGTAGGCGTCGGTGGCTCTGAGTGAAAAATTGTCTTGTCCATGACCTAAAATTGAGGGAATGCAAATAAAACAAATATTATGAAATTTCGTGTCTGAGTGATGATCAAAAATTATGCAGGCCATTTGCATGGCAAGCAAGTGCCCTGTCTCGCAGCTATGCGTCTGCTTGAAAATAAAGTATGAATATCTTTCTCAGGTTGAAAATGCAAGAAAGGTAACTGTCAAGCTTAACAAATACACTCATCTTGTATACAGGTTTCAAAGCACAACATTTATTATCGCAGCAACATTGCTGATACAAGCATGCGTTGTCATCGCGAATCACAACACGGTATTACAAACAAGACTTCGCGGCCTAAAGACAGCCAACCATTACGAAAGGCACACAAGTTACTGTGCGTATTCCCTTAAGACTGCGTAGTGGTTGCTTAAAGTTGTAAAACATTTTACACGCATAATATAGAGAAACGTGGTCTGCTGGGCGAGTTGGTAATTCATCTTAACTGAGTTGCGCGTGAAAATTTGAAGTGCAAAAGGAAGACACCACATATATATGTGGTCACAAAAACACGTGAGGTGGAGAAAAATGATTAGATGAGCAAACATTTAATCATTTTCTTTCACCGTGTGGACATCGTGCGGTGTACGGTACTGCGCTGTCATGCGTAAAGTGTTATTTAGCATTGAGTAATATAATTTTGGATCACAAAGCTTCTCTAAAGAGACAACCATGCTCTAACCAATCATCGCATTGTAGCGAGTGCGGCTGTGAGCCCTTGTTCGATAATACATTAGTTAAAGTTAGATTCAGAGACACGGTAGCGCGGAAAATTGAAAAGGCGTATCTTATAAACAAAGCTGGTGATTCATGTGTCGCTTAACTTTCGGTTATGTTGCTTGTCGCTGAGATAGCTTTTCTGGAAGCACATCATTAATACAATCTTTCTGCTCATCCAATGATTTCCTTTCACCGCACGAGTTCTCTTAGCCGCATATATATGTCTGTTTTCTCCAACAAAGTTTCACTTGTCAGTGTGCGATGTGTTTAGGTGCCTTCCTCTTGTATTTTAATTTTTTCGCTCAACTCAGCTATAACATAATATTGCTCGTGCTTTAAACTATATATGCTACCCTTTTTTTACACAGAATGCAGCCATGTATGAAACCATCATCGAGAGAAAACAGTTTAAACTTTCTGAATAACACAGTACTATTCCTCAAATAAAATTGTTCAAGTAGCATCATACAATAAAAAGTACACACTGAGTGGTTGAATTACGCGGCTTGTGCTTGTCGTTGAGTGTTTCTCTACTTTGCATGTGCGTTATTTGCGACCAAAGCTTGCCAGTAAGCAATTACCAACTAGGCCAACAATCAGTATTGTTACGCACAAGAAACAGAATATTGCTTTTGCGTTCAACTCTGAAAAAACGGAGCTTAAAGTCCCCCTGTTTGTTTTTTTTCACACAGAAGCTAACCCTAATAATTCAGACCAGTTTATTTGTAGGCTTGCGTAATACTATCTACAGTGCTCACTAATTAAAACAAAACATCAAATTTTTTGCTTAACTATGCATGCTGGTGTGTGCACAGTTCCTCAAGGCAACCACGCGATCTTCCAACATCTGTAACGATAATGTTGCTTGTGATGTACGCATTCCACTTGAACTCACACTTATATCACCCAAATTGTAGATGGTGCGATCAAAATTGTGGGTTATTCTTAAGTTTTTCGGTTTTAATCCGTGAACATTGCATCCTACTTTGAAAAACCAAGCTAGAAAAAAATTTCAGTGCGTTTCATTATCAAAACACACGGAAGTATAAAAACAAGGGGAAAGTAGACAAAGAAAGACAAATTCAAACATGGGCTCATAAATGTCATAACACCCTTAAAGATAGAGATATGTAACTGGTTTGTTTTTGTAATTACGCAAGTTTTATTTTATCCTTGGTCAGTCCTCAAATGGTAAAATGAGGAAAATACTAGACAAGTATATATACATCAATATATTCATAAAAACTACAATGGAGCAAAACTGCATTTTCAGAGCTTTCAATTAAATAGAACGCTGTCTGGAAGAAAGAGAAAAAAAGTGTTGTCGTATCGCCTTAAACAAACCAGCCTAATCACGTAATGACGATAAGTATGAAGGCATTTGCTCGCGAAGCATGCAATGCGCTATATTGTCTGAATTTTCATAACATTTGCGAACAGCGTGACAACGTTATGGAAATGATGAACTTACCTTATCATTTAACCAAGACTTCTCTTTCCGGGAGCCTGTTAATCCAGATAACCTATTGACAACCTAAAGCCACCTCTTCCATTCACACTGCTTTTGGGTGAAGTTGTGAATTAACGCTTGCCCACAAGCATGGGTGCCCATTTTTTTTCGCACAAAATATTGACGATCGCCGATCCAGCGGCCTGCACACGCACACGCACAAAAATACACTTCCACGTACGTCCACAAGTGTACCACGTACAGCGAAGTAGATTCGTGAGAGCTGCGTGATTATCTTTTGTAATTTGGAGCAGTAGTTAAACACTAAATAAAAGCAAGAGCAATGAAAAGTGACAAACTCGATCAGCACCGCACCCTTGACTCCAGCGAGTGAAGAAGCAATAAAGGCGTGGATGGCTACAGTGCAGGCTTGACAATGTAACCTACATCACCCATTGAGATCAATAATTTACGCGCTTTTCACTGGAACTAACTTTTCTTGAGCTTATTGGCAAACGATGTTTTATTAGTTCACAAATATTGACGCAATACTATTACCATATGACTGAATGTTCAAATTTATTTTCTCTTCAGTTACTAGAAATAGGCCACGGCACTTTTTCTCCTGCGGTGTCGAGCGATTGCTGTAGGCCTCGGCCGAGCTAGACGGCACCTACGCGCCCTTCTTCGAACAACGTTCCCCGAATTTTCCACGCCTCTGACTGGTGCCCTTTTTGTATTCTTTACTGTGCGCACCCCTTGTAAACTTGAAAACAACTGCAGCGTGGTCAGGCGAGTTTTTTGGGACAATAGAGCTCAACTTTCACCATAAGCCCAGAAAGCTGCAGGTGCATGACCTTTGAGACAGGCATTCGGCGAAGCTGAAATCAGTACTGCGTGTACGCTGGCTACCAAGACGCGTTCACCCAGATTCTCATCTTATTTCTCAAGCCTATAATAATAAAATAATAATAATAATAATAATAATAATGATAATAATATTCAACCGAGCATCAATTAATCATTTTTTAACATATCCTAGAACAACCATAGGGTCTTTCGTGCCGGCGCACGCAAAAGTAAAACAACAATAAGAAACAATACATTGCAGACTGTCCACAGAAAAGCAAGTCGCTAAAACGAGCGAAAAAGCACTGTAGAAAAGAAATCAACACACAATGGGAACAACAAATAAAAGAATACATATTCATGAAATGGGACTGAAAAATTATGTGCAATATACACAACCGTGCGGAAGGCTTCGTGAAAAACAGAAGAGGGAAGAATCCGTGCAGGTGCTAATCTCCGTTAGGACAGAGCAGCCCTCACTGATAAAAAAATGACTGTAGACTTTGAAAAACATAACTCATCAAGAAAGCTCAAGTTAGAGAGACTCGGTATTTTTGTAATGGATAGAGTGTTGGAAGAAGCTGGCAGGTACATGCAACAGCCGATTCTTTCTGGATAACTTACGCGTAGTTTGTAAGTTATTACAACTGAGAAGGGCATAATATCTCAGCCTGAACTAGCTTGTAAAGAAATAACAGCTCAGCTTGATTTTGTCAGCAGTTAAGTGAAGGCAAATGAAATATCCTAGCAGTGTCGAAAAGATTCTAGTGAAACGATTGGGATAATTGCTCATGAATTTTTTCTGGACTCACTCAGCCGCATTACTGCTGGACTTAGCAAGGCTATTACAGATCATATATGCATATGTACTCAAGTTGAGCATGACATATCACGGTGTACAATTTCAAGAAGGCTGTAGGAGAACCAGAGTCTCGAGAGATATTCTGCCAACAGCAAGTAACGAAGGCCTCGCATTGCAGCACATTGAATCTAAGTAGAAAAAAATTAACATGCTATCAAAAAGAACACCAAGGTCACTGATCTCATAAACCTTACATGACGACACAGTATTGACAGCATATGGAATTGAAACGTTGCACATTTTGCGAGATAAAACAATAACAACAATAACATTACCAATAATAATAATAATAATAATAATAATAATAATAATAATAATAATACACTCATATCATTCTCACATGGGCGAAAATATCTGGCCACATTGAAGCAAATACCAGTGTCCGGGTGCCCATGAATCACTGCACGCGAGTGTGTAATTGCGCCTTTGGGGAAGTATGTACAGGCATACAGAATTTGTAATTAAATGCACCACAGTGTTAGTGTTGGAAGGATATGTACGCAAGCAGTTTTAATTATTGTGCGGCTGCACAGCGAAGGGCTGTTTACATAATGTAGTTTGGCTTAGGCATTAGGCCAGCCCTTACTCGAAAAAATGTGGCATAGTAATTGTGTTTACAAGGTAATGTTTAGGCTAATGCTGATGATGAGACGTGCCCATTAGTTACCTAGTCTATGTAATGACACACCCACACCATATAGAAGTTTTGTGAATTGAGCAGCCTAGGTTAAACGCTGCAATAAAGCATGAACCTTTCAATTCATGGGTCTATAAATGAGTATCACGTGTGAGTCAGTTGCACGTGTCTTAACGTACTCTCGTTAAGTGTGTAGGACGTGAGATTTATTTGACGCTTGTAAACACTACACCAAACTGATTGTTTTACTATTTCAATCATAAAACTTTCAGAAATTTACTATCTGCACAGCAAAAAACGTTATACGTAGCCAAAGGAAATGCAAGATGCTTTTTCGCAATAAATTAGTACTGATCCATCTTGAATTCAATCATAATATGACTGAGAATGGAACTCACATATGCTCTTTTTTTTTTGAAGATATTTCCTCAAACATCGCACTGCGCATGCAAATATGGTGACTGGCCGATGAAATTGATTGATTTGTGAGGTTTAACGTCCCAAAACCACCATATGATTATGAGAGATGCCGTAGTAAAGGGCTCCGGAAAGTTCGACCACCTGGGGTTCTTTAACGTGCACCCAAATCTCAGTACGAAGGCCTACAACATTCCGCCTCCATCGGAAATGCAGTCGCCACAGCCGGTATTTGATCCCCCAACCTGCGGGTCAACTGCCGAGTACCTTAGGCACTAGACCACCATGGCGGGGCAAACGACCGCTTAAAGCAATCGCAGAAGGGGGTAAACAGGATTAGCTGAAATCTTGTTGTATTAAATGAGCAGATAGCCTTCAAAATCTTCAAATAATCAGGAATTTTTCTGCCAACGTGGAAGCTAAAAATGCATTGAAATTACTATTTTTGCTGCCTCTCCAAACAATGCTATAATTTGAACTATATAAGTGGTATGCATTTTGTTTTTACATAATACTATATAGGATTGTTCTGTAATATTAGCGAGGTTCGGGAGCTGCAATACGTTTTGTGACCTGACACGATTCCTTCCTTGTAAAAAATGTATCCTCTCGTATACTATAATAACGTCGTATTAGTTGCAACTTATTGTTTAAAACCTTAATTTCGTAGAAAATTTGTATAGATTAAAAAACACGAATGCATGCTTAATAGTTGCAATTATTACGTACACAAAGCTCTCCTAAAAGTTTGTTTTGTTGCATGGCAGCAAAGATGTATTTAATTATTATTCCTGCTGTAGAAAATAAGCAGATCACCTTTGTGTACGAATTGTTATATATGACAATCGGCATAAAGGTTTGTGACCATGGTGCTATATATATATATATATATATATATATATATATACGCGGTTCATCCCATATAAGCGAGAACTGCCACATATAAGGTTCCTATTGATATGTAACATATGGTGTGGCCGTGCATTATAAGGCCGGATTTGACTCCTTATATGGGCCATATATGACTGTATATAACCCTATGTATAAACTGACCTCGCCAGATACACATCCTTATATAATAAAATGAAGCCACATATGCTGACTTATGGGCCTATATGTGGCCACATCTAACTTATATAAGTGACATTACGGCATTTGCGTAAGCGTAGATACACAGCCTCCCGTATGCGCGATCGCTTAGGCAAAACGATTGACGTCACAGCCGCAGTGAGCACGTCTGATAATATTTTTCTAGGTGGCATTGGCTGTGCTCACTTTGCTAGCTGCACAGTCATCGTTCGCGAAAAGGGCGTGCTTTCAGACACAGCGAAGTATCAACTGTGAGACTTGCTGGTTCTTTTTCCTCTGTACCTTTGAGTACGTTTCGTGCGTCGTTATTCGTGCCTGAGCAATGCGCTGCACGTTTCGATCTGCTTGCCATTCTTCGCGTGATAAATAAATTTCTTGCTATTGCAATCAAGGCTCCGCCCCTGCCGCAAAACTACATTTTTTAGTGGACAAACCAAAACTTCAAGCTCGTGTTATATATTCAAAGGGCCTTCGACAGATTCTATGAATAACTCAGGTGTCGATTAGAACGCGGAGCATCGCTATTAAGCTCGTGCTGTCTGTAGCAAGTCTCTCTTGACAATCAGTCTTGTCAGCTCTCAGAGTGCCATCTTCATCGTCTAATGCACTGCCAGGTATTGCTTTGCACAGGTTGAAACTTCGGGCATCTTAAGCCCCGAGCTGATTTACAACTTCTGTTGCAAAGTTGGTAGCTGCATCACAAGTTCGTCATTCACCGTGGTTCTTTTTTATTATCAGACGGAACTACAATGAGAAATTAGCTGCAGGATCGACGAATAAGAACAAGCTGAGTGACCTTTAGCCTGAACGCAGAAAGCCTCCGTGGACGGGCGTATAATAACGGTAGTGATATGTGATGTCATCTTGTATTTCAGCGGACAACTGGCATTTTTAGGATCTCTTAAGATGCGAGAACTGCCTATGAGATATGAGGCAAAGTTGAACAAAAAAGATAAGTAACGTCAATGGTCGGGGCATTATCCTTTAGGCGGCAGTCTCAAAAACTCACAACGAAGTTGAAATTGCTATGTAAGGGAGCCTCAAATAAGACGAAACTGATGTTTTCGATCACGAACACCCATCTGTGTAGACAACTGAGACCGCGAAAGTCGGGATTATTGCTTGTTGGCCGCTTAAGGCTTAGCTGTGGAGCGTACTTGACACATGCAAACAAGCAAATGCACAAGGAACACACACAAAATGCTAACAGCTACGACATTTTTGAAGAAACGTGCTCAAGCAAACGAACATGCTTCATGCACATCTTAGCAAATCCTGTGCACTAGGCGACAAATGAGCATCATTATTTAGTCAATCTCTTTAATGTTGGTTATACAGTCTTCGATGCACATTGTCCTAACTATTTGTTTACGCTTAGCGGTGAATGGTAGAGCTGAGAGGGTATTATGTCGAACAGTAAAATTATTTGAGTTGCATTAGGAAAATAAACACAGGTAAAAGAAATCAGTTTTTGCATTTTGTACTTTTTTGCGTTTCTTTAGCTATCGACTACAAGTGGCTGTGCAGGTTACTCAAGCACCAAAGTTGCAAAATTATATATTATTCGATTACAAAGTACAAGTGCACATATATATAATTACAACAATGGGTTCACAAAAATAATTCTCCCTCTTTTTTGCGTTTCTATAAGAATCTACACAGCTGGCGGAGCACTTCAGAGTAAGGCGCATTCGTGAGGAATAGAAATGAGAACGTTTTCATTCAGTGCTATGGCAGCATTTAGCGCACTCATTTTCCTTGTATGTGCGCTCCGACACGCGCATCCTTCATCTGCACTTTCGTTTCAATATAGAGGGCAATATATTGAAGAAAGAGTTCTCGATCCTACATCTCGGAAATGGTCCACTCCAAGGGTTGTAAACAGGAGAAAACGACGTTCAGGGTAAGGAAAATCTAATTTAGCCTCCATCATTGATGTCCTATATATCTTTACTTTCGACATTTGTTTCAGTTACTTTACCAACCAGCCTAAGCCGAGATACCTTGAAAGTTTATAGGCATACAATATAAGATACTCGTCTAACAAATTGTGCAGAAACAGATACAGGATAGGAACGCTAAAAGCGTATCTCATACAATACTAACCAACATATAATATGATATTTGGATACATTCAAAATTGTGCTGCTATAGACCCGCATTAAGTTGTAGCCTGCGTCTATGCACAAGAAGGATTGCTTGAAGAGTGATTAATTGCGACGAATTTCATTTTACTGAAATGTCCACTAGTGTTTTGAAAGTTTCTACTTGTTGAAATTTCCTAAGTTTACTTTCATTAGAACATATGGGAGTTTTCTTTAGCTGCACAACCAAACCGATCATAATACACATGACTGATAGATGTTCTTGAATGTCGTTCCTATTTGACAAACGTTACTGATCATCTTGAAGACAAGATACCCGTTTGCAATCTAAATACAGAGCTAATAAATAGCCTTCAAATCGTAAAGCATGTATAAATATGCAGTTTCGTGTGGTTCTTAAAAGACCGTTTATGTAATATCGAATCAATCTTTTACAGCAAGTCGATTGAAGGCTAATCAATAATTCAGTTCTGTTGCATGGTTGAAACAGTACAGCAGGTTATCTCAAAGTTTCAAAGAAACTGACAGAGCGACCTCCTAGGGCTACATGATTGAGGTAGTTACAAAAGACAAACCATATGTCTGTGAACGTGTGAGCAAATGATAAATAAGCTGGAATAACTATGACGATACAATCAATTTAACATAATGGCAACACTACTGAAAATTGACATGAAGTAAAGCAAAAGCAAGTAATAAGACTGGAGTAACGAATCATGAATAAAGAACAGCTCTTCTTGACAATTGCAACAGTACTGGTAGCAACATTTTTTGGCACATTGTGCATAAAAAGGACCCACAAAATTGCAAGTTTTATGATATTTGTATCTGCTGGCATAAAGCATTCATTATTTCTGTACACATATACGTAAAATTGATTTTTTTAACGAGAGAACCAGTGCACCCCAAAACGTTTTCACCCGTTGTATTGTGCGTTTGTGCTGACTATGAAAAGGGTGCCTTTTTATATAGATGAAAGTTCTTATTTCACTAATATTTTCAGAGATAACCAACTGAACCCACAAGAGAAGAGCGCAATACATTACTAGAAGCTAGTAATGCCATTGGCCATCTGTTTTTCGATTATCGATGCAACACATATTGTCTTACATATTGCTTATCCCACCTTCCAGCGTTATAGCTAGTACTCGCGTAAGCTCCTGAATGAATTATTGATGTACTGCGCGTAATATTCATAAGCATTACCCAATTTTTGCGTTTCGAAAGCACGATATGAGTATAAGGGACGCGTGGTGCAGGGCTTGATAAATTTTGTCTATCTGGGGTTCTTTACATCTTCTCACGTTGTATATTGCATGGCCCTCTACCGTTTTGCCTCCATAAAAATGCTGCTACCGCGTTCTGGATTTGGGCGTAATCATAACAGAGCATGCTCAAAAAATCTTGATGATTCTGAAATACTGCAGGGCGGCTGAAATTTTTTGCGGCTGAAACTCAATTACACCTAATTAACAAACATTAATCGTGCCTGGCAGTATAGTATCGCAGCAGCACATCACCGCTAATAGTGCTATGGCCGCCGCCTCCAAATACTCAGCGTATAATACCAGTAAACCAATAAAGAGACGTATAACAAAATTGTAGCTTTAGTAGAAAAGCCGTTTCTTATCCAACATGCACTAGGAAATTCCATTAAAACACAATACACAGCCCCCCTCCCCAACCCGGTAGCTATGACAATTAGGCATGAATTATCTATCGTGAACTATGCTGTTTATGTAAGGTAATAAAAAGGTTAGTGCGTATTTAAAATTGTCTGAAATGTCTTTTTGAGATGCTCACGAAAAAAACGAACCAAATGGCTATATAGTGTTTCTATCATCCAATTCCGAAAAGCTCTGTGCTGGCTCCAAACCATTTACGTGTATACTGTATATACTTCAAACTTGTTTATCACTAAGCGGAATGCTTTGTACCGAATACTCAACACACGCCCACATATTGACGTAATTGCTTTTCAAATTTCAGTGGCATAACAATAAACTCAAGTGCAATAATAGTCTGTAAAAACAAATTGAAATGAAGAGACATAAGAAATCAGTTCAGAGCTCCAGCACTGCATTAGAGAGACAAGAAATTACTTGTACTAACAAGAATAATAGGATATCAAGAAATGTTTGAGTAGAGACAACAGGAAGAAAAATGTCGCCCACGGGTCAGCGTAATTTCTCGCTAATTTTGTCGAAAGACAATAGGCTTCTGTCTGAAGAAGCTGCGTGAACAATGGACGTTCATTTGGCAATACTGTCGGGAAACGAAAACCTATGTAGAACGCAAACCCCTCGTAGGTGCTAGCAGCGTATCGTCTTAGCAAAGCTTAGGAAACTCCCACTTTTTCATGCATGGCATCTCGTTGTCAGCACAGCGTAAAAAACATTGCAGTCTTTATACTTGCATATGGGTGAATTTTCTAGTGAAAAACACACCACCCAAAAATACACATTGATGTTTCACCTCAGATACTCGTAATACTTGCTTTTTAATTGGAAATGTTCGCAAGTAGGAATGCAGCTACCAGACCAAGATGAATGGTGATTGAGCAATGGCTAAAACTTTCGCCGACTGACTGAATGAGGAACCAGAAGGACAAATAGAAGTACAGACAGACAGACAGACAGACAGACAGACAGACAGACAGACAGACAGACAGACAGACAGACAGACAGGCAGGCAGGCAGGCAGGCAGGCAGGCAGGCAGGCAGGCAGGCAGACAGACAGACAGACAGGCAGGCAAGCTGGCAGGCAGGCAGGCAGACAGACAGACAGGCAGTTAGGCAGGCAGACAGGCAGACAGGCAGGCAGGCAGAAATGTCTGCGGTAATGCCTCGCACGAAGGTTTGTTGGCTTTCAAAAGGCGGTAGGTTTTACGCATAGTGAAAATTGACGTAATGCGAAACAGCCAGCAAGGAGTAAATCAGATTGCACATAGCATGCATGTCATAATTTTGATGTTAGGAAATGTCATTTGTGTTTATTATACAGTGACGTCATGGAATACCAGTATTGCTCTATCTCAAGCTAACCAACTGAACGCAAGTGCACCATCAGTGTGACATGTAATTGATGTTTACTTCACACGCATTTGATGACTTTCATGTTACCGCTTGCCAGTTAGTCATACAGTGAGATCAGGCGATACCAATTTTGGTGCGTATGAAAGTAGTGAGCATGCCTTCAGCGCGAAAACAAAGTCGTGTTGCACATGACATGACATTATTTGCATATTACAAATTGTTGTTTCTGTTCGCAATACAGTACGTTATGCAATACCAAATTTTGTGTGTATTGCCGCATTCCCTCCTGAAGTATTGTTATCGATCTGTTTTACAGCCCCGCCATGTTGGCCGAGTGGCTATGGTACTAAGCTGCGAATCCACAGGTCGCGGGATCAAATTCCGGCTGCAGCGACTGCATTTTCGATGGAGGCGAAAACGCTGTGAACACGTGTGCTCAGATTTAAGTGCACGATAAAAACTTCCAGCTAGTCGAAATTGCCAGAGCCCTTCACTACGGCATTCCTCATAGTATTATGTTGGTTTTGAGACATTGAGCCCCACATATGAATCAATTGCTCCGTTTTACAGACAGGGATTCTCGGCGCAAACCGCACCTTCAGTGTTCTAGAAGCTTCAGGACTGCAGTAGATAACACTATTAATGATAACACTCCGAACAATGCACAAGATGCTAACAGAGGAGTCTACTATTAGAGTACTGGCCCCTTCGTAAAACAACCAGACAGTCCCGGATCATTACATCAACAGCAGCAACGATGACCACCCCCGTGCAGCATTCCCCGATTGTTCTCCGACAGCCCGACGAGCCTCTAACGTTCCGTGGACCGTCAGTCGAGGACCAGGAAAGGTGCATTTATACTTATGACTGAGTCGCCGTCCTGAACATCTGGGACGCTGAAGAAAAACTACGCAGCAATGGTTTCTACCTAGAAGATGACAGGAAGATGTGGTTAGAGAATCGGGAGTCCACGCTGCGAAGCTGGTATATCTTTTGGACGACGCTCCTCCACACGTTCATGAGAGTCGTCCGCAAGGAACGTGCGGTGACTATCTTGGAGACGCGTGTTCAACACCCCAACGAAAACGCGACAGTCTTCGTCGAAGAGATGACCTGGCTGTTCTGTCACACTGACCCCGCCTTGGCCGAACAGAAGAAGCTCTGATTCCTAATGCGAGGTGTCAAAGAAAAGTTGTTTGCGAGGCGTGTGCGCAACCTGCACAAGGCGGTCGACGGATTGCTCACCGAGGCCATGACGATCGAGAAGGCACTAGAGATGCACGCAAGGCAGTATGACCACTGAAATTCAGCAGTACACTACTCCGAGGCTCAAGTCCTCAGCACTGACGACCTCCACGAGACAATCCGAGCTATCGTGCGGGAAGAGCTGCACAAGCTTACTTTTGCCGCAGCCTCAAGTTAATTAAATTGCGGATATTGTCCGCGAGGAATTTCGGGGACCACTCGAGATCCCTGCCGCGCCGCAGCCTGAACCTGAAGCTATGAGTTACGCTGCTGCGGTGCGTCGCAACACTTTTCCACGTCCACGTCAGGATACTGCCCCGCCCTAGTTCTACCGCCAGACACTGCCGCCACCAATAATAACGTCCTAACACCCACTTGCCAGCCATTGCTATGCTCGAAAAAAGACTTACGTCTGGCGCGCCCCTGACCACCGCCCACTGTGCTACCACTGCGGTGAAGCCGGGCACACATACCGCCACTGCCGGTACCACCAGATGGTACTACGTGGTTTCTCTGCCGGTGCGCCGTATCCGCAGTGGGGCGAAAGACCACGTGACGTCGCCGACTATCTCGCCGAAGCACGAAGAATACATCAAAAATCTTCTTAATGACCCTCTACCGGGCGCTGCATATCACCGCATCGTCGACAGTACACTGGCCCAAACCAAGGCTGGTCTCCTAGCCCGTATGAGAAAAAATAAGGGCAGCAAAAGATAAAGGTGTGGTTGTTGTACGGGAAACTACCGAAAATCCTCCGGCGGCGCCGACAATGAGGACGCCATGAAACCTCAAGAATACGCCCACCTCGAACGTAGCTCTAATGTCGATATTTCGGGCCCAGCAGAAGACCTGACGACATAACATTGAATCAGCAGTACAAACCGTCGTAACTGTGATCCGACGCCATGACCCTACTGCAAAGCTAGGCGACGAAGTAGTGACCTCAACGTCCTCATCAATGACCATAGCTTCACAGCTCTCTTCGACACCACAGCCTATTATTACATCAACAATGATACTTTCACCATGAAGTTCAGGATAGTTAGGACCACTTGGGAATGCCCTGAAATACGTGCAGCCGGAGGTCAATTAGTAACATTGGCAGGAACCTGCACAGTCAGAGTAACCATTAACAGGCGCATTTATCTCGCAAGCTTCGTCGTATTTGAGCATTTCTCGAGAGATGTACTTCATGGTATGGACTTCTTGAGCCTCCATAGTGCGATCATCGACCTGAAAGCAGAGTCAATAACACTATTCATAAAAAACAACATGGTCACACACCCCAACAGGAAGCCACGTCCTTAAAATGCTGGCAAAACAAATGGCCATCCATTCATGCTAAAACATCATCATTTCCATCAGCACTCCGAAACCGCAAGACTTTGAAGGTGTTGTTGAAGACACTCAGCCTCTGTTGGTCAATCGCTATATCTGCGTTGCAAGCGGAGTCGCCGAGCTGCGTGGATGAAAAGCAGTAGATATGATCACAAATTTCAGCAAAGAGTACGTGCACACGAACAAATGCACAACAGTTGCTTTTGTCGAGGCAATTATAGAACCTACAATCGCTTTCGCCCTCGCTTATTCTGTAGAACCTACTTCGAGGAACAAACGACGCTCCTCACCCAGCTTTTCACGTCAATCTGAGCTTTCTGAAGCATAAGTTAAAGCAGCTCAAGGCTCTGATTCTGCAATATAAGGAGTGCGCTTTGTTGTTGTCGAAAATTCACCAAAACTCAGTCGCGAAGCAACGCATCAGAACAGACGAAAGCACCAGACCACTATGACAGAGCCCCTAAGAGTTTCGACGCAAAAACGCGAGACTGTTAGCATACAAGTTGACGAAATGCCACGCGGCGACATCATCGAACCATCTAAGGGTGCGTGGGCGTCACCCGTGATGCTATTATCAAGGAAGGACGGAACTCCACGTTTCTGTGTCGATCATCGTCGCCTCAACAGAATCACAAAAAAAGATATCTATCCTGTCACACGAATAGACGACGCCATGAATAACCTCCACAACTCGAAGTACTTTTCGTCGATGGGCCTGATGACTGGCCACTGGCAAATTAAAGTCGACAAAAGAGACTGAGAGAAGACGGTGTTTTAATATCAGATGGCCTCTTCGAGTTCAAGATAATGCTCCTTGGTCTTTGCTCGGCACCGGCGACATTTCGACGCATTATTGATACAGTGCCAGCAGGATTGAAGTGGCAGACTTGTCTCATTCACTTGGAGGACGTCGTCGTATTTCGACGACAATCTTCGGTTCCTTGACGCTTTACTTTAAGCTGTAGTGCCATCATCATCATCATCACTTTTTCCATTACCGCGCCGCGTCTCTCGCGCAGCTGGCGCGAGCTCGAGCTGCGCGAGAATTAGAACGAGCTCACGCGCCTGGCGTGGCGGACGCTGGTAGCCGACGTGGCTCCGCTTCAGGCCTGCAATAAAGTGGCGAGATCGGCACGGCCCCATCGGCCGCCTTCGACGTCATCTCACGTCTCCTCTTCTCTCGCCGCTACAAAGCCATCAAGACCGCCGGTCTTTCCCTGAAGACAGAAAATTGCCGCTTCGCGTACGAGGAACTGTCGTTCTTGAGCCATGTTATAGGGAAGTACGGAGAAAGACCTGATCCGCAGAAGACAGCCGCCATCACTACATGTCCAGCGCCCTTCGACATGAAAGTCATACGCCGAGCCACTCACTAACCTCATGAGGGCAATCGTCTATTGCAAGTGGATAACACCGCTGAAGGAAGCATTTCAAGAACCAAAATGATGCCTGCAAACACCTCCGTTTCTCAGGCATTTCGCCGACAATGCCGAAACAGAAGTGCACATTGATGCAAGAAGCGTAGGACTTGGCACCGTGCTTGTGCAGAAGACGAACGGAGTAGAAAGGGCTATTGGTTAGGCTTGCCGGTCGCTATCTAAGGCAGGAAGCAATTATTGCACGGCAAAAAAGGAGTGCCTTGCCATCATCTGGGTGACGTCAAACTTTCGTCCTTACCTCCACGGCAGGCCCTTCAAAGTTGTGAACAACCACCACGCCTTGTGTTGGCTAGCTAACTTGAAACACCCTTCAAGCCGCCTTGCATGAAAGAGCCTGAGACTTTAAGAATACGACATTACCGTCATCTACAAGTTTGGCAGAATACACTCTGACGCCGGCTGGCTGTCTTGAGCCCCCGTCGACATATCACCACCTGATGACCTGAATGACGACTGCTTTTTGAGAAGAATAACAGCCGAGGACTTCGCTGAACGACAGCGGGCTGAGCCGTACCTTAAAATCTTAATTGACTACCTAAAGCGTGGGGCTTCTGTAGTTCCGAAGGTATTCAAACGGGCACTCACGTCGTTTTCGCGGCAGAAGGACCTCGAAAAGAACGTCTCACCGCTTCGAGCCAAACACATTGTTGTGGTGCCTTTAGTCATGTGAGCAGATATCTTGCAGGCCATGCATGATGATCCGATGTCAGGATACCTTGTTGTTTCCTGCACGCTCGCGAGGCTACTAGAAAGGCACTACTGGCCATGCTTTGGCACAAACGTCACTCGTTGCGTGAGGACATGCCAAGTCTGTCAACGACAAAAAACGCCATCAACAAAATCAGCAGGCTTCCCCAGCCAGTAAACCTTCTCCGGTGACCGTTCCGGCAGATCGAGATGGACCTCTTGGGGTCTTCCCAACGCACACTTGCGGAAATAAGTTGATCGTCATAGCTACTGACTACCTCACCCACTACACCAAAACAAGAGCCCTGCCCAAAAGGAGCGCTGCTAATGTATCCAAGTTTTTAATTTGAGAACAATTTCCATCAAAAGAACGTCCCGGAGGTTCTTATAACTGAAAGTGGTACGACGTTTCCTGCTGACCTTACTTAGGCAGTGCTGAGATACAGCCACACAAGCCACCACCGTACAACCGCATACCACCCACAAACCAATGGCCAGTTCGAGTTTCTAAAGACGACCATTGTCGAAATGCTGATTATGTATGTTGACATAAAAAACAAGACGTAGGACGCCACCTTTCCTGACGTGGCCTCCAGGTACATCACCACTGTACAAGAAACGACGCAAATGACGCCATAAAGGTTGGTCTATGGAAGGACCCAGGAAACGATACTAGAGGTCATGTTACCAAACGTCACCGACTAAAGAAACCTAAATGTGATTTATACCCTCAGCGTGCCTAAAAAGCTCACTAACTCGCCCACCTCCGCATCAAAAACAAACAACAAACAGCCGCCATTGCAATCTCCATCTCCGACGAAGTTTCGTGCAATACCAGCCTGGTGACCGTGTTTGGACGTGGACGCCGATACGCCATCGTGGACTCAGCGAAAAGCTTTGGCGACGCTACTACGGACCGTGCACGGTAGTTCGAGGCCTCGGTATACACTCGACTACGAGGTTGTTTCCGACGGCATTACGAACTCTCAAAGGCGCCGTGCACGACCTGAAGTCGTGCATGTCGTGCACCACAAAACATTTCATGCTCAAACCTGAGGACTGTACTTCGTAGTGGTGTTACTGTGCTGTATTGCTTGCACCTATTGTTTATTTTCTTAAGTGATTATTGCTCTTTCGTCTTTTGCTAAAGCCTCGCGACGATGCCCTTTTCAGCAGGGGTGTGAGGCCACATTCCCTCCCAAGTTTTTGTTTACGTCTCGTTTTACTGTCGGTGAGTCTCCGCTCTAACCACGCCTGCAGTGTTCGATAAGCTTAATGACTGCAGCAGATCCTTTTGTCAAGATTACGCCCACTTCACGAACATTGCAGATTATTTTGAAACCTACGCCACGGCTAACAATAACGCTAGAATATTCAATGACGCATGTAAATTTCCGACGCGCCTCACCACTTCCTAGTGTATCACCAACCGACTCTCCGTTCGCCGCTATCAGCTCACGTATGTTGCTATAATCTGACTTTCGGTTTCCTGGCCAGAAGTTCAGCCGAATAAAAAGATTGACCTGGACATCGATTGTGCTCCCTTTGTCCGCGGCACATCCCCGTGACAATATCAAGCTCGCGAAACGGCCGTGAGCGTGGCATAAGCGTTGAAAGGAAGTCATGTGCAACATGACATGTCATGATTCCCATATTATCACTTGCCGTATGTGTTCGTTATGAGAACTACATCCCACGTTATCAAATTTGGTGTTATCAATCTAGCGAAAGGGCCGTCACTGCGTCATGAGCGTGGTGCACGCGTGGTGCGTCATTGCACGCTACTGTCGCAATCGTTGGTCATCCAATTCATCTTGGAACACTGGGACATGGCGTCGCTTTCAAGGCAGTTCTCGCCGCTTTCCTACTCCGTACGATCCACAGCCTGCTCCTACTAACGTTCAGGGCTGAAGGTTCAGCCGGTCACCATCACCCCAAGGCCGCCGATCTCTCTCGCCGATGATTTCTCGATCCAGGTCCCCTGCACGACCTGGGCCCTCAACCTCGGGAAACTAGACCATGTAGCTCCCGGAGGTGACGCTGCATTAACGACCTATTCTGCAAATCCTGTGTTGACGATTCCTACACGCCGCAATATTTTGGACCTTATGGTGGATGACGTTACCGTTACAGCCCTCATAGACACTGGTGCACAAATTTCAGTCATGAGCGCTGCTCTCTGTATTAAACTGCGAAAAGTGATCACGCCTCCTATTAAGTGTGCAGTAATGCTTGCCGACGGGAGCACATCTGCCGTTCTCGGCATGTGTACCTCTCGCGTGTGTATTGCTGGGCGCCAGACCGTCGTATTGTTCACCGTGCTTGAGCAGTGCCCACATGACGTGATTCTTGGCCTCGACTTTCTCTCTGCGCACTCCGCCCTTATCGACTGCTCGACGGGTCTTCTTCAGTTGGAACTGCCTTTTGACGCCGCTGTTGCCCATGATGCTCAAAGTCGCCTTTGTGCCACCGAGTTCCTGCATCTTCCGCCGCAAGCCGCGACTTACGTGCAGCTCGTGTGTGATCCGCCTGTGCGCCATGGTGAATCTGTCGTTTCACCTAATACCGACATTGTGCTAAAGCACTCCATTGCTGTCCCGCACACCGTGGTGAGAGTATGCCACAATCAGACCCATCTGTCTCTTTTGAACTTTGGTTTCTCCACGCATGTGCTGCCTGCTGGTATTAAACTAGGCGTCATGTCGTCATTGCAAGAGTGTGATATTTCTGAACTGTTGGCTCAGCAACCTACTCCGCACGTCAACTTGCTCACTGCGCCCAAACTGCCAAGCATTGACATTGCCAAAATGATAGCGCCAGATCTTTCGCCCTCCGAAGCACAAGACCTCCACCGTCTGTTGAGATCCTATGCGGACATATTCGATCTTGACAACCACCCTTTAGGCCAGAAATCAGTTGTGACCCATCACATCAACACCGGCGATGCCAACCCAATTCATCGCCGCCCTTACCGCGTCCCCGCTGCCGAACGCTCTGTCATCCAGAAAGAGGTCGAGCAAATGCTCACCAAAGGTGTCGTCGAACACTCGTCAAGTCCGTGGGCATCCCCGGTCGTGCTTGTCAAGAAGAAGGACAACACATGGCGGTTTTGTGTCGACTATAGACATCTCAACAAGGTTACTAAGAAGGACGTTTACCCTTTACCAAGAATAGATGACGCCCTTGACTGCCTTCATGCCGCAAAGTTTTTCTCGTCCATTGACCTTCGATCTGGTTATTGGCAGATCGCTGTTGACCCACGGGACCGAGAAAAAGCAGCATTTGTACCCCCCGATGGGTTATATCAATTTGAAGTAATGCAGTTTGGGCTTTGTAATGCGCCGGCCACCTTTGAGCGCATGATGATTGATTCCCTTCTGCGCGGCTTCAAACGGTCCACTTGCTTATGCTACTTAGATGATATAATTGTTTTTTCACCGACGTTCGCAAGCCATCTAGAGAGACAGTCCAGTATTCTCGAAGTATTTCGCAACGCTGGTCTCCAGCTGAACTACTCCAAATGCCGTTTCGGCCGTCGCGAAATAACTGTACTTGGTCACCTCGTTAACGGATCTGGAGTTCAGCCCAATCCGGACAAAATTTGCGCATTGACTCAATTTCCCGTGCCCTCTTCTCATAAGGATGTGCGGAGCTTCCTTGGTTTGTGCTCCTATTTTCGGCGCTTCATCCGAAATTTCGCTGATATTGCGCGGCCTCTCACCGAGCTTCTTAAAAAAGACGTCCCATTTACTTGGAATTCGCCTCAGAGTGCTGCATTTTCGGCACTCATTGCAGCCCTCACGACTACGCCAATATTAGCCCACTTCCATCAGACTGCCCCGACAGAAGTTCTTACGGGCGCGAGTGGCCACAGAATTGGTGCTGTTTTAGCTCAGCGTCAGCATGCACGTGACTGTGTCATCGCCTACGCCAGCCGCCTTTCATCCCCTGCCGAGAGGAACTATTCCATCACCGAAAGAGAGTGTCTTGCTGTTTGTTGTTTGGGCTGTCGCTAAATTTCGCCCGTACCTCTTCGGCCGCAATTTTACTGTTTGTAACTGATTATCATGCACTCTGCTGGCTTTCCTCGCTAAAGGATCCCACGGGACGTCTCGATCGTTGGTCTCTACGCCTCCAAGAATACACCTTCTCGGTCGTGTATAAATCTGGTCACCTCCATCAAGACGCCGACTGCCTGTTACGGTATCCAGTGGATCCACCAGACGCCACAGAGAGAGCTACGGAGGCTTGCGTCTTATCAATATCAAACTTTCTTGATATCGCTTCTGAGCAACGCCGCGACCCGGATTCACTTCCCATGATAGAAAACCTGACTTCCGCTACTCCACCCACTTCTCTGAACTTGTATTTCCTTCATGAAGGGGTTCTCTACCGCCACAACATGCGCCCTGATGGTCCTGACCGCCTTCTCGTCGTGCCTTCCCATTTGCGTGTAGATGTTCTCCGACAGCTTCACGATGAACCTGCCGCTGGTCACCTGGGAGTCACCCGCACTTATGATCGCGTCCGGCGCTGTTTTTTCTGGCCACGCCTATATCGCTCTGTGCAAAAGTAAATCGCCAGCTGCGACCTTTGTCAACGTCGAAAACGACCATCATCGCTTCCAGCTGGCCTTCTTAACCCTATTGAGATCCCTGCTGAACCATCCTACCGCGTAGGGCTCGACCTTCTCAGGCCATTTCCCACTTCTGCATCCGGGAACAAATGGGTTGCCGTGACGACCGACTACGCGACACTTTACGCGATCACCCGCGCTCTTCCAACCAGCTGCGCTACCGATGTCGCCGACTTTCTGCTACATGACATCATATTGCATTACGGCGCTCCTCGACAGCTCGTTACTGACCAAGGCCGATACTTTTTATCTCGCGTCGTCCAGGATATCGTACGTTCCTGTTCCACGAACCACAAGTTCACAACGGCATACCATCCACAAACTAATGGACTTACAGAGCACCTGAATCGCACTATCACGGACATGTTGTCAATGTATGTTTCTCCAGACCACCGTGACTGGGACGCAACGTTACCCTACGTCACCTTCGCTTACAACTCTTCCAGACATGACACCGCAGGCTATTCCCCGTTCTACCTTCTTTATGGACGGGAACCCTCTCTGCCTCTTGATACACTCCTTCACGCTGGTTCAAGCTCCCCTGTCACATACGTCCGCGATGCCATAGAGCGAGCCGACGCAGCACGACAGATTGCCCGAGAATGACTCATGCTTTCTCAAGCCTCTCAGAAAGATGGATACGATCGTCACCACCGCGAAGTTTCGTATGTACCAGGTTCTCTCGTACTCTTGTGGACCCCATGTCGTCACATCGGCCTCTCAGAAAAACTTTCATTTCGGTATGACGGACCATACAAAGTCCTTCGCAAGATCACCGACCTCACCTACGAGATACAGCGAGTCGTCGACAAAGCGCACTCAATGCCACCACCATCCACTGTTGTGCACGTCGTAAGACTGTAGCCTTATGTGTCACCCAACACTCCCCTTTCGTGACAAGCGCCGGGTCGGCGCTTTAACGCCGCGGGGTAGTGCCACAAGGCAGTAGTGGGATTGGGGCATGAAGCGGTAGAGGGTCCCTGGCTGAAAAAAAGGACTACGAAGTGGATAGAGACTGGTTCCAGCCCGCCAGTGCGCCAGGCATTGTCATCGCGTGTAATCGTTGTAGATATCTGTATATATACGTTTCCTTGTAAGATTATCAATCATGTTGCACTTGACTTGCATGTATTTATTTTCATATTACCATGGGTTGTTTAGGTCGCTCATGCGAAAGTCCCATCGTACCAATTCCGGAATAATTCAAAATACACCGCGGACATGACACCATACTTTTTCTTACAACCTATTCATACTTTTCCTAATAGGAACCAGTTATTCATGCCAGTCAGACAGTCATTTTATGATGTATTTATTTTGGCATAATTCCCAAGGCGATACGGTCTCGAGAGCTTTAAGTCGTAGCCTCGTAGGTGGCTAGATAGATAGATAAATGCAATTAGTCACCGACGCTCCCTTTATGAAACTTATCACTGGCACTGGCGTTGCTGTAGTGAGGATCCTATTAGCGCATAAGTCAGTCACATGCAATTCTAGCTTAAATCCCCAAATCGCTGCAGAGTGATAGCCACAGGATGCAAATAAACCCGTGTTTTAGATATCGTAACAAAAGCATCACGCGGGCCAGCGGCATAAAGATTCGCGTCATCACCGTCACGCACATCGTGGTACGCGCCGCTTTTAAGTGATAATGTGTGAATTTGTCGCACGAACACAAATAAAAAAAAATCGGGAAAACCAGAGCATTGTGGAAAATGCACGGACGTCTACATTCAAGCGCTTGTTCTTGTCGAGCATACGCAAACGCTGTCGTGCTCTTGTAGCAAGGCGAACGCGTCGTCATTTGGTGGACTCTGACAAAAGATAGAATTGTGGCATTTCCCGTACTTTTATTCACGTGCTTGACGATAGTTATAGCGCGAGAACAAAACGACGACACAGAGACAAGAAGGACACGAAAGACACGAGCGCTACTTCTTGTCCTTCTTGTCTCTGTGTAGTCGTTTTGTTCTCGCACTATAACTATCGTCATGCCATACCAACTAGCCCAAGCTGCCACACTTCACGTGCTTGGTTTAGAGGCAAACGTAACAGCCCGAGAAGCGGCGTTCAGTCAGCGATAATTGTTTCGCGCTTAGTGTTGTGACAGCAGTATCTTGTATCTTAAGACATGCACTAAAATATTGAGTTGATCAAAGCTACAAATACAGATAATCGTTTTGCGAGACGTATTGCGCTACAGATACTATATGTCTAGGATAGTACCTAAGATACTTATATCATGGATACTGCACAGCCTTTGAAACAAGTTCGAAGCAGTCGCAAATATTAAACCTTATATTGATGTTTTCTTCATGTGTCTAAGATATTGAGCTCAGCAATAAAATACCCTGACTGTTTAAAAAGTCATTTGGTGTGCGCCAGTTTTTTATGATACTCTCAATCAGTTAATAAACAGTGATGTGATACATTGAGATGAAGACCATGCTGGCGCTATAGTGTTGTAACCAAAACTGAGAATTTCTGAAACAGGGTTCTGGATGAATATTTTGCTCTGATATGCCCTTAAATACTGAATGAGAATAATATCCGCAAGATGGAGCAACTATGGTACTTTATTGCGACAACTGCTGAGGGCGATCATCCAGTATAACCACTGGACGCAGTGTAAGTGCTCTGTTTAAACTCTGATGCAACATTGGCTGCTTATTGGTTACTCCATGAAAAACTCCGTGTGGTGGCAACACTTGCCGAAAAAAAGAGTGCTGCGCTTACCAGGAACAACCCGGCTTTTCCACTTCGCGCCGTGCTAGAAGTTTTTAACTGCGGCGTCAGACCACATCGCTTCATCGAAGGCGAAAGTTTGTTGGCCGCGGACCACGTCATTCCCAATGGCATAAAAAATTGCTCTGGCAAAACAGCAGAAATGGTTGCGCTGTGCGCACAAACATCGCGATTCTTCGACGACCCGCATCAGATTTACTTCAAGTGCAAGCCCCGCCGCGGTGGTCTAGTGGCTAAGGTACTCGGCTGCTCACCCGCACGTCGCGGGTTCGATTCCCGGCTGCGGCGGCTGCATTTCCGATGGAGGCGGAAATGTTGTAGGCCCGTGTGCTCAGATTTGGGCGCACGTTAAAGAACCCCAGGTGGTCAAAATTTCCGGAGCCCTCCACTACGGCGTCTCTCATAATCATATAGTGGTTTTGGGACGTTAAACCCCACAAATCAATCAATCAACTTCAAGTGCAAGAACCTGTCTAGTGAAACCGAGGTTGAAGCTCAAGTGCAGCGGGTCTCTTGGAAGGATGCTAGCACTACGCTGCTACAGACAAGGCCTTAGCAGTTCTCGAGGTAGCTACGCTGCGACTGGCACTGTCGGTTCCTTGTACTCTTTTATCTTCTGTTGTGGCTTCAAAAGCTGAATACGTGTCCCATTCAGTTGAAAAAAATACGGAGCTGGCTAGGCCAGTGTTCCCTGAGATAAGGCAAATTATATATAGGTTCTATTGCAGCAGGAGTGCTCTTTTGTTTCCGTTCGCCGATGTATGTTATTAGGTTTCTAATGAGTGAGGTCGTATGCTTCCGAACACTCACTTGTTCGTGTTGGCATTAGTTGATATTCAAAGCAGATATATGCACGCACGCTACGAATGCACGGATATGATCTACAAACGCACGAACATACATGCATATACGCCTGCATCGGCCACGCCAACTTCTTCTGCGCGTTTGTTTGAGTGTGTACATACACACATGCGAAATCAAAAGTGTTCAGGGGAAGGAGTGTAGCAGCTTAATTCGAAAATAGGTAGCACTATGACTTGCACAGAAACAACCATACGTGAAAAATACAGTCACACATGTAACGTAACAAGTGTTCTGAAGCAAAAGTTGATATATACGAAACAATAATCCGCACTAGAAAAGCCAGAACAGTGATTAGAATGCACAGACGCAATATAAGGGTTTACTCAATGAGCACAATTAAGTTCTGGCCAGGGAATTATTGGGAAAAACTACTGTATTGTCTGTGATCTTCTTTTCAATGTGGGAATTTCTGATTGGCCCCGTCCTCCGTAGTGCGTCGTCTGCATCCTTCGTGAAGTGATTGAATGATTATACGTTTCCATCTCTCCACCACGATAGCCCGCATTACGACACACCCCGGATGTCTCTGGACATTGATTTCTTACTTTTCAAGCTCGTGCATATGGCATGGTGAAAATAATTATGCGTCCTCTTCGCAACGCACACAGCTGCTTAACATGCCTCGTTTCAATGTTCACTATGTTAGCGTTGTTTCTATGCGCGGCTGCAAGTTGGCGAGCACTCAGTTGGAGTCGGGAATACCTTGCGACAACTTACTGTGGCGGCACAGCCAAACTTACGTGGGTGGAGCTTTTACAAAAGAGAACCATGCCAAGGAGTTCATTTTCGTGTAACTTTGGTTTCCGTTTAGCAAGGGCATCCAATAGATACGTTTTCGCGTGGGCAGTCCAGGTTCACGTTGTTATTTTGGTACAGTGTCTTCAAAAATAGGTTCATAATCCTCATGAGCCTGACTATGCCCCCTGCAGGACAAAGGTCTTTCGCATGTGCTTCTGCGCTTGTCGCTGTCAATTTATACCCGCAAACTTTCTGATAACATCTGCCCACCTAAGTTTTTGTATCGCCCTTAGCCGCTTGCGTTCTCTTGGAACCCAGTCACTTAACATGAACGGCCAGCGGTTATCCTGCCTACGATCTATGTGCTGTGCCCATGTCTTTTTTCCTCTTGATTTCGACTGCAATATCTTTAACCCCGGTTTGTTCCCTGACCCACTCTTCTCTCTCCTAGCGTAATTAAGTATCGCCGATGATTTTCCTTTGCATTGTCCGCTGCGTCATCGTAAATTTATGTTGAACGCTCTTTGTGAGCCTCCATGTTTCGGCTCCGTAGGTAAGTACCCGCAAGTTGAAGTTGTTATATGCCTTCCTCTTGTAAGATAGTGGCAATATACCAGTCAAGATTTCAGAACGCTTGCTGATATGTTATAAGTTATATGTAGGTTGAATTGAAATGTTTGCAAGCCCTGGCATAAAATGCGTGCATCAGTGAAGGAAAAATTTATGAAGTCATTGCTTGGCTATTTGCCTATTCTATTATAACGCTGAACTGCCAGCGGTTGAGAACCGCTTGCAAAGGGAACATCAGATAGTCATGTTTGTACCTGTTTTTCGAAAGCAATTATCAATTCCTAATGTTGGGTGCTCGAGAAGCAGCTTTATAGAAGTGGTAACAGAGACTTTGAAAAAGAAAGGGCCTGGTAGAGTAGTTAGTAACTGAGTGATAGAAAATGCAACACAATGGCGAGAAACCATGTCCTGATTATTGGTCAAAATGGGCGTGTTATCTTAGTAAAGTTATTTGTATTCTTTTTGAGACGCAAGAACTTTCTGAAAACACTAACGTAATTTCGTTTGTGGACACCAAGGCACCGGTGCGCCGCAGATATCTTGGGCACGACTGGTCCTGAGCGGGTATGGAGCGGGCATTTCGTGTTCGCTAAACAAACGGGTGAGCTGCACTTCGGACTCAGTCAATAACGTGGGTTTGGCGCAGTCTGCCGCATAATAGAAATTAACGCAGCAGTTACCCAGGCGGAGCTTTGCATTGGTGACTTTATTCTCAAAAACCGCTGCCACGGCAAAGCGTCACGAGCCACACACGCGGTATACGTCGACGGTTACGGTGTTACAGTACACGATTTTTAACGTGATTTCATCAGCATTAGTTGGCCACCAAATTATTGACCCTGTTTGAAGCGCTATTATTAAAAATCGGCATTGCTTTTAGGGGTGAAGCTTTTTAGGCAGTGGGTCGTGCATCCCCGATTTATGTATTAGTAGTAGTAGTAGTAGTAGTAGTAGTAGTAGTAGGTAGTCACTTCTAGAAAGTTCTTGGAACGTCCACTGGACGGTGGTCCTTGTATATGGTGAATATATGATGAAAATTGGCAGCTTTCACGCACAGTAAGAATCAATGACCTGCGAAGCACGAATGAGAAATGTTGATATGTTTCTTTAAAATCAGCACAACATTGCGAGATGGGGGTAAATGATGTCGTACATGACTTCCGTGTCATGATTATCTTGCAGGGATGTGTCGTTTACCTTCGTCATCTATTCATGTCACGTGATACCAAAGTTAGTAAATGTGGAGCTAGCGAAACGGCCGCGAGCACGCTACGAGCGTGGTATGTTGCCATATTCCTACATAACACGTGGTTCAGAATAATCATGTTTGCACCAGTTATATATTTTGCCAGCCATTGATGTCACGTAATACCAAATTTGGTATATGTAGAACTAGCAAAACGGCCGCTAGCACATCATAAAGAGCCCAATATACTCCAATGTAGCGGTGACGCGCGTGCACAGGGAACAAAATGCGATCACTCTATAGTCTGACGCCACGAGCGACCAGCGTCCGTCGGCGCGGTCTCACGGCAACCGGCGCGAAATGCGAAGTGCTGCATTTTGCGCCGATGCATTACCCAGACAACACTGCGTCTCCCTCTTTTCGTGACGAAGGGACGTCGGATATGCTGAACCTGCATGCGTTAAAGGGACACTAAAGTCAAACAACAATTTACGTCAAAGTTAAAGCTCAATGTCTGATATCTAAAACGACAATATCATCAACAGCAGTTCCCTGCTTACCGATAAATAAAGTAAATACACAACAACACAAGCGCCGCAGTAGGACAGTTTCAAAATCATCAAAATTACATCAGACGGACTAACTACAATGAATCGCTAGTAATCAATCTAACTGCACTAAATAAAAAACCTTCCGTGCATTCAGAGACGCAATATAATGCTGGTTGTTCGTTTCTGTTTGATTCATCGAAAAAAAAATCGCCGAAAGTTACTATGGCAATGGCGCGATTGGTTCAGATTCAGTTTTCGCGTGTTTAAATGGGACATGTGGTGCCATCGAGTGGGGCTCAGTTGAACCAACAAAACGTCTGCAATCTCGAAGCCAACGGCGGGAAATCGATCAATGGCTATTGTTGCTGCTGTGAATCCCACTGCTTTCATTCTGCTGCGCAGTAAAACCGGGCACCGTTGTGCATGGCAACAGTCACTTTAAACCACCGCTCAGCCAGTCGTCCTGGGGTACACTCACACTCGTCCAAATAGTGGCGGCGAACACTGCACTCACACGCCTAAAGTACATGCGCCATGTTGGCTGTCTCGTGCCCGCACCATGGACAGCCGGGTGATGAATGCAGCGGGGGTCACAGTCTATGCAGGTGTCGAAGTTTCTCAAATACATCGGTCTGCAGACGCCTCAGATTAGACGCCTGAGACCTTTATAGCTGCATGTGGGGTGGTGGGTGACGTCGTCGCGCTTTTCTGTAATGGTTTAGTATCTCGCGGAAAGTAACCATGATGTCCTTGCAATCGTGCAAGGCCTGGGGGTCTGTTATCGTCATCGTAGAGGTATTATGTCCTCTGACCTCAGGTGCCTCACAATCGTCAATGTGTGGTACATTGGCAGCCCTTTCGTCTGCGTCGCGGCAGGTTAGCAGTCTCGTGACGAAGTGGGCGCGCTCGTTGTGGTTCGACGGGAGGTCAGATCTTTGGTCGCTGCTCTCCCACATGCGTGGGACCACTTGCGAGACTTGGCAGCAATCACACCAGACTTAAAATTTTTGGCTCTGGCGTTTAGCATG
The DNA here is from genome assembly GCF_043290135.1 of Rhipicephalus microplus. Classification (NCBI taxonomy): domain Eukaryota; kingdom Metazoa; phylum Arthropoda; class Arachnida; order Ixodida; family Ixodidae; genus Rhipicephalus; species Rhipicephalus microplus. Next base: position 158,584,311 of record NC_134704.1, read on the forward strand.
TGTGCCGCATTGACAGATACCAATCCCTTCGTAAAGTTTCGAACCGCCGTCAAGGCGTCACTCACGATAAGAGTGTCCTCTTTTTCACTATGAATTATTGCGAGGGCTATGGCCATTCCTTCTGCCGCCTCAGACAATGGGAGCCTCACAGACCCCGTCACCATAGTTCGTTCCCTCGCGTCGACCACCGCTATGGAGAAGGCAGGTGGCGATTGGCGTCGTTATTGCTCTTGTTCGTTCTGCTGTTGTCCTCGGTCGGGCCGGGGTTACCTATAGCACCGTCGACAAAAAGGACACCCTCTCGGCTGCCGTGCTCTTTGCGGATCACCTGCACTCTCCCTCTGTGCCTTTCAGCTTCATGCACTGGGTGCATGTTTCTGGGCGTATCCTCTGTGAGTATAGCATTCTTGACCAGTGGCAATAGCGCGTCCTTCAGTCCCCGCACCCCGTGGTAGCAAATCTCGAGGGAGTCTGGAATGATTCTTCCGGTCTTGTTACGCGAGAGTCTTTCGAGCTGCGCAATCCTCTGGGCCTCGATGATTCCGGCGAGCGTATTGTGCACACCCAGCTCAAAGAGCCTGCAGTTGGCTGTGTAGTGAGGTACGCATAATGCAGTTTTGTGAGCCCTGCGGGCGATCGTGTCCAGCTTGTTGGTTTCTCTTGTACTCCAATTGACGTAAGCAGCAACGTACGTGACTGGCTTAAACCATACGCCCGTTTTTGTCTCACTACATTGTGCTCTTTTATTCATTTCCTCTAATTTTTGATTCGTCATATCTGGTTCGTGGCGGCCGCCAATTTATTCTGCAGCCGGCTTACCAGCTCGGAATTGTCGCCGTTTTATTCAAGCTAGATGCCGAGGACTCGTATTTTGGATACCGTGGGTATGCAGACTCCTTCTTTTGTCGTAACACACACGCCCGTCTGACGAACCTCGGCCACGTTTTCGACTGACGTCCCGGTTTCTGAGGCCTGTGGAGCAGGATCTCCGAATTGTTTGGAGCGCAGACGAGCCCCATGCCTTCGAGGTGCTTCTCAACTTCGCTTACCGCTCGCTGCAGCCTATCTTGCATACTCCCAGAAATCATGCTCTCTGTGGTTCATTCGTAATGGCGTCCGCGTAGATGGTATGGTTGATGCATTTGATCTCGTTGAGCCGCCCCGAAAGGCCGATCATAACGAGGTTGAACAGCACTCGGGAGATCGCGAAGCCTTGCGGCGTCCCGGCACCTCCCATCTCGACCGTCTTTGGTGGTAACCCGTCGATCTTGATTCGCACTTCTCGCCCATTGAAGAAGCTGCAGACATATCGGTGTAATCTCTCCCCTAGGTTAAGCTGACTGATCTTTTCCGGTATGGCCGTGTGCCTCACAGTGTCGAAAGCATTTTTGAGATCGAGCCCGGGTATGGCGTGAAAATGCGTGCTCAATGCATCAACGACTTGTTCTCTAATCTGCAGCATTGAGTCCTGTGTGGAGAGTCCTTTCCGGAACCCTTTTAAGCATCTGGTCCTGCTGAAAACTGAGAGGTCATCCGTATGACTTTCAAGGTGACTATCGCGTTCACAGACCTAATTGCAGTGATGGTACTAACACAAATATTCTTTCTCGTTGATTGCACATGTGGGGAATGAATTGTTTGGCGACACAGCGCTGTCTATGTTTGTATCAGCAGGATGAATATAAATCCCCCGACTAACACGCATAAAGTTTGACGTAAGCTTGCTGCAACCGAGAGATGCCATCTTTGTTGACTGGGGAAAGTACATGGTGAAACGACATTAGAAAACCAGAAAACTAAATACAACCAAACGAAATATTTCGAATGGAATTAGCTTTCCTTATTTCATTGGACGATGTTAAGCCTAAAACTATATTTTTGTTTGTATGTTTATGATCGAGCAACTTATATGTCAACATTAGTGCGCGGTAAATACATGCAGACGCAAATCAAAAAATAGCGTGTCTCGGCATCGTTGCTTTGGCTTTGCTGCCGCGGAAGTTTTTGTGAGGTAGAGAATAAATACCAAAGCCTATTCACTTATCTCAAGAATTCAGACACAGCAGTGATGAATTTATTTCTTTCGAAATTATTGTACTGATAATATTGTGTATCTAGCCGTGTCCAACTTAGAACATCTGCACGCTTCGAGCGCAACATCTCGCCCTTGTGCCAACACATATTTGTTCGGATGCAGCAGAGCAAGTTCCAACGGAAACGTTTTAGGTATACATAGGGTATGTAAAAATGTTTCCAGTATAATTTAAACATTACACAAAGGAGTCATCTATTTGCAACTTGCACCGTTCTGTTTACTGTAGAGGAAGACATCACATGGGCACAGACATAAATTACGGCAATACCTATAGAAACAATTAACTTTTTAACCTGCGGAAAGAGGCAATAAAGTATAATAGAAGAATACTAGTCCTTCCTGCGAATTGTCCAGTGAGACAGAACTTTTTGAAAGGTGGCCTCTGGTAATAATCATGGAGCGTTGACAGCTGGCTAGTTTAGCAGGCGAAACAAAAACCGATGCACAAGAAAGCCTATCTACCATAGACTTCGAAAACGCCCTAAGCTAGCAGACTGTTTCCTTTGCTTTTACGAAGCATCAATTTATACACACTTCGCGCACATTAACACTTGAAAAAATAAGTGAAAATTAAAACGCCTGAGTGACCGGAAAAGCACAACCACGCGCGTGAAAAGAAATTAACACTTGCTCTGCCCCTTGGGGATGTTACCGCCGCCTCTGCATTTGCTAATTTGAGAATCAATTCAGTTTTGCCTGTTTTAGAAGCACTAAACTTCATACCGAACTTCAGTTACTGACGCAAAGTAATGAAAAGAAGCAGCTCACACCCTTTAAAATGATTCTTTTTGGAGATACGCTAGCAGAAATGACACGAGTGAACGTATTGGCAGCGGCAGCTGGTGATTCAGCCGACTGGACCCGCAAGCGAGATGCGTGGGGCATGCCGGCTCGCTGCCGCTGCGCCGTATACTTCCAGAGTTATCGGCCATTGTAATCGAAACTAGACTCGCTGTGAACACGTCGTCGTTGAGGCCATGATGCTTCGTCGTGCTGCACGGGTAGTTTGCGATTTGAGCCGATGTGAGCCATCGCCAACGCCTTTGCCGCCTTGTTGAATGTGAGACCGGCTATTTGGATCACGTAAGAGGACAAAAAGCTGGGTGGGTTGGTAACCCATAACTACAAGAACTGCGCGAGAAAGATACAAAAAACAGAAAAGAGGTACACACAAGCGCAGTGCGTGTGCCTTCTTTGTTTGTTGCCTCTTTTTTGCGCAGCTTTTGTAGTTCAGATCATGTGGTTGGTGCTAGTGCTGCCAAAGCCGTAAAACAGGAAAAAAATCCGCTTTCACGTGGTGGGAAAATTAGTTTCGGACCAAATTTTTTGTTCAGCCTCGCGGCGTCGTCCAGCAGCCCTTTAGGTGGCGAAGTGAGTGAACTCCCGATCAATTTTGCCGCTTTCGCTCTGTTCAAGACCAAGTGTCAATGCGCCCGTCTCTTCGAGACCACTTATCGACGCTCACTTAGGGGAGCAATGGCTCCGCTCAGCACGTTTTTGACAAGTATGGTAGATGCGCTGTTTAGTGCATCGGTATTGATTTAGCATGCTAAACTATCATCAAGGGCAATCTTTAAAAAATTGCAAAGTCGCGATAGACTATTAGCAGGAAGGGACTTGTATTCTCCTATTCGGTTCAATCAGCTATTTCCACAAGTTAAAAAGGCAATTGTTTCATTTTCAATTGTGAAAGCCGTATCAATGTCTGCGCGCATCTGGTGATGATTTAAAAGTAAAGGGAACGCTGTAGGTAGCTCGCAGAAGCTTCCTTTTTGCAATTTTTAAATATTAATCGACAAAATTCTTGAGACACGTTGTAATATTCAGAGGTATCGTACTGTTTTTATCTCGACTATTGCACCCGTGATCCCTCTTCGCTGTTTTGGAAGGTGTGAATAAAGTGCTGAAGGTAGAAAATGCGGTAAGCAATTGATTTAGATCGAAGCAGCTCTTTGACTAGCCTGTATAACGCTGTTCGTCTGTGACGGCGTGCCAACGGGCCACACCGCGCCCCCACCCCCGCCCCCGCCACAGTTGTTGGACCGATGCCAAGTAGGTCAAGTCGCAGCTGCGTGTATACGTCACTCTCTTTTTCACCCGCAGCAGCTGCCGGCTCTTCCTGATACACTACTCCTCCACCCGCTCACAACACACTTCTCTCTCATAACGCGCAATGCTCAACCACACTTCAAGTGGAAGACTTCTTCGTCTCGTTCATCTTCGATGAAACTTACACGAAACCCAACTCACCTTCCGTGTCTTCGCGTTTCAAGGAAATGTTTACTTTATTGAAGGGTACAGCGAGTTTCGCTTCAAACCTTTCTTCCAGCACCTGTGTCGACGCCAGCTTCAGCCGGATCAGTGGTGTGCGCACCGCTGATGCTTCGCATCCTACTCTGGTTTCCTTCGGGGAGATGGTTTTTAAGTTTATGCAGGGTTCTAAGGAGCCCAACTGTTTTTCCCTAAGCCTTCGCAGCCTCTATCTGAGGGGTTGGTTCAGTAAAGTGTGTGGGGATTGTCTGTTCAGACCCCCAAGTCCCATCCAATAAAAACGACAACGATATATAAAAAATAGAAAGAGGCCTACCAAACAGGAATTTAAAACTAATAATATGCGGGGTTTTACGTCCAAAAACCGCAATGCGGTTATGAGACATGCCGTAGCGAAAAGCTCTGGAAAATTCAACTCTGTGAATTTCTTTACCGTGCGCTGACCTCTCACTCTACACAGACCTCTATCATTTCACCTTTATCAAAATTTGATCACTGTGGCCGGAATCAAAGCCGCGACCTTCGGGTAGGAAGCAGAGCACCCCGTTGCTCCACCGAGGTGGTCACTAAGTGAAAACGAGGAAATCAAGAAGATACAAACAAAAATAAAGAAATGTACTAATTGACAAAATTACATCAATAAGTATAATATTAGCGCTGAAAGAGCTGAGTTGTAGATCTACAGCCACGGATTCTTATAAATTTCTGGAACACGCGAGCATAGACCAGCGAGTCTGCGAGCGCCTGTTCCGGTCAACCTGGTGTCCGGTTCCCAGAACAGCCTATAGCTGAAGACCACTGCACAGCACTGCTCATCGCAGGCATGTATGTTTTCTCTTTCACTTTTTCGCTGTGCTTCGATAATTGCTCCCACATTGCAGGGTAAGAAAAAAAGGGGCGGTTGTACGTTGCAGCCCGCACAACATTGTTTTGTATGTGAAATGAGGCAAAGGCGTCTGAACAAAAAACGCGAATTTCGTAAGCAGACTGCTTCGACAGAATTTAGATAAAGTAAGCAGAAGTAGCTAACATGACTATGCAATACTGAACAACCTCAAAATTACTTTCTATCTTGTGACTAAAGGTTTCACTACACGGCAGTGTTGTGACAAAAAGCTTCTTGTCACACTCACACGGGTGTCAGTTAACTCAGAGCACAATTTAAAAAATACCGGTAGCGTTACTAAAAAGAACCAAGTGCTTATTGTTGCTACTAAAGTGAACTAGCTAATAGTACTTTTTGTTAAATACATTTAATTGCGTGAAACATTTACACATCTAATTCTGGAAGTACAGTTCTGATTGTTGAAGCGTAAATAAGGCACAGTCAACCACGTTTGGCTTCCAACTGTGCTATTTTCTTTGACGTATGAATGGCGTACTGATGTTTTTCTGAACGATAAACCATCGGCACTAAATAGTAAAAGTACCACGTGGCAGCGCTCCCAGCCACATCGTAAAGCAGCGCCCCCAAAGAAGTTGTTCGAAACTGATTCCTTTGCCGGTCGCACACTCAAAGAGACAGCGCATTCACTTCATTCTGATATGGAAGCAGGATCAAGCTACGTGACTTATCAGCGATTTATTCTTGTCAGTTATACGTCGTTTGTCTTACACGCCTTTTAACACTTACTGATCCACTTGATAAGACTGGCTTGCGACAGCATGGTCGAAGCGCTGCTTGTACCATGCACGAAACCTGAAAACGAACGAAACAGGTGTATAACAGACCTGTAGAGAGTTTAGTAATATTATTTAGAAATCAATGTGCCAAATATACGATATCGATATGAGCCACGCCCTCAGAGGAAGCTCGATAATGTTCGTGTTCGCGCTTCACTATTACGCCCTAAATGACTGCAAAAGCAACGAAGTATATGCCTTCATCACAGCAATTGGAATTTCGAGCACTATTTAGTCATTAATATTTTATTTCAATAGCAAATACATAGAAAATCTCGACAGGGTTTCGCCTTCACTGCTGCCGTCACCATGGGTGTTATGTCGCATGTGAAGCAGATATTGACAAAATGCCCTAGCGATTGATTGATTGGGTTGTGGGTTTGGACATTTCAAAACCACCTTATGATTATGAAAGACGCGGTGGTGAAGGGCTCCGGAATTTTCGACCAACTAGGCATCTTTAATATGCACCCAAATCTGAGCACACGAGCACACAGGCCTCATTTCCGCCTCCATCGTAAATGCAGCCGCCACAGCCGGGATTTGATCCCGCGACCTGCGTGTCAATAGTCGAGTACCTTTGCCACTACACCACTCCGGCGGGGCGAGATGCCACAGCGAATCATACGTTTTCCTCGTGGGTAAGGCACGCGAGCAGGGGCGACGAACGCAACGGAAGCGGAGATCAAACTTGCCGGCCCATCTCCGCCACTCCGAGGCGCCTGCGATAAGGTCCTCCCGCCTACTGTGTCTGAAAAGCGCGTCCTTTTCGCCAACGGGTACAGTGAAACAATTGGAGCAGTTTTCGTTTGCCCGGTAAGTACAACAAAATAGTTCCGATGAAAGCCCAAGGCCAGCCATGACGTACAATTGTTCCCTCCACGAGATAATAAAATCGCGCAAATAAAATGTGGAATGGTTTGCCGGATGCGCTTGCTGGTGATGATGGTTGTGCCGATAATAAAGATGCGCTACTTATCTACATATTCTTATAACATTGTATAACACATTTTGGTGCGATTATCTTCCTGTTTTTAATTATGCGGATAATTCATTATTCCTTGTATCTTGTTTTTCTTTACCAATAATGTAAGGAATCCCGTATGTCAGTCGGAATGTTATTGTTTGTTCTTCATGAATGTATACTACCTGCAATGTGCCCTCTGTAATGACTCCAACATTGGAGTCGACAGTATTGCAAATAAATAAATAAATTAGCGTCCACGTTAGTGTCCACCCTGATCCCTCTCCGCGGGATAAGCTACGCCTGGGAGATGAGAGTGCGTGCTGCCGTGTCGTCCCAATTTGACGAAGCGGGCTCATTGGGCAATCTTGCTGGTAATGCTGGAAATATGGTAGTTCCTCCTAGATGCCCGTCACCAGTTGTGAGTGGTAGGTATAAATAGCGTGCCGTTTGAACGTTGAAGGATTCGCTCTTTGGTGACTCACGCTCCCAATTTAAAGGTTTCAAGTTCAATTGCGCGCGCTGGAGTCATTTTTTTTCTGAAATAATTTTTTTTCTGCATTTTCATATATGATACATACACATCCACGTTGAGTAATGGTGATGCCGACGACAACGTTGACACCAGCAGCGAAAATCAGACGAGAGTATTCATATAACTGCTATCACAATATAGTACGTTAACAAAGAATGCGCTGGAGGTGTTGTTTCGTCATGTGAATTTTTTTTCTCGAGGCTGCGACTGATTATCTTAGTGGTTGCGTGTATAAACCTGGTATCTTCTCTAATTGAAACAGAGGAGGAGAGGGCCTCTGCGAAAACGGGAAGGGGTTTGGATGACAATGAGAGGCTACCGTGACAAACTTGGTAATTCGAAAGGAAGTATTTCGTAAAAAGAGGCGAAATTGGTGAGGATATGGGCGTTTTGATATATTTAGTCGGCACGCATCTAGGAGCAAGCACCACCGAAGTATAGCACAGGAAACATTTCTAGAAAAAGTGTTTTTTATATTAGTTTTTTATGTATGAAAGATATTGTGTGGATTGAGAAGTGCGCTTTCAAATTTTTATACCCGATGGCGGAAATGTAATAAACATGTGAATAAGGTATGACTCGTTATTTTCTGTCTCTTAAGGACCGGCAGTTTGACTGAAGGTTGTAGAGTTTAGGTCACCAAAGTTGCGATGTGTTACATCAAAAAAGCTGCTGTGGACTGATTTTGATCACTTCATCACCGTTTCCACGCCTTGCCCAAGTTAATCTAAACCTAACATGTCTTCTTTCTATAATGCATCGTTTTTCACAATATAAACATTCGATCGTGTAGAAAACATTTGAACCAGTGCAGTTAAAACCATATTTTATATGATGGACGTAATCAGTTCAGGCGCTTTCAACTATGACATGGTCATTAAGGTGTTTAAAGATCTTTGATCTTGAAGAAGTACAAGGTGTTATTGGTATGTGGGTAATATAGTGAGGGTTAACGTTGGCGTGCAATAATAAGTCCATTTTTTCTGTGGTGATACACCGCCTTTGGTGCAATGATAAGAGTTTGACTCACTCGTTGCTAGTTAATATTGGATATACCTTGTGAGGAATGGCATTTACGCTTCCTTACTACTCAGACAAAATGTGTTTACCATATTTAAAAATAAACATGGTGCTTATTCTTTCTCATGCATAGTTACTATTGCCACTACTTCGGTCTTTTTCTTTAATTGGCAGTTCTCAGTTTTTGTTTTTGAATTCGCCGCCATATTTTGTTGTTTCACATTGACAATTTTGCTAAAATTTTCTAAAGCTGCACTTAACTTTGGTATGGTAGATAGTGCCCCTTCAATGCTCGGCACGATGGTCACAGCATACATAAACTGGGCAAATCAACAAACTTTGTTTTCTTGATCAACCATAGTGCAGTTAAAAATCACAGCCTATCTATGGAACGAATGATGATGAATGGGGTGAACTTTCGAAAGGTTTTATCAGCAAACCGTGAATCATTTACTGCCCGAATTCATCCATCGGTGCATCAGTCTGTCTGTCTACCTCTGTCTGTCTGCTCGTATGCTTGTGTGTCCGTCCGTCTCTCTGTCTTCATGTCCGTCTGTCCGTTCGTATGTATGCCTGCAGTCCACCCGTCTGTCTGTCTGTCTGTCTGTCTGTCTGTCTGTCTGTCTGTCTGTCTGTCTGTCTGTCTGTCTGTCTATTCTCTGTCTGTCGTTCATTAGGCCCATCCATCCTTCCTTCCGAGTGTCTGTCTGCCTGTCTGTCGGTTATACGCCGTCTGTCTGTCTGTCTGTCTGTCTGTCTGTCTGTCTGTCTGTCTGTCTGTCTGTCTGTCTCTCTGTATGTCTGCCTGTCTGTTTGTCTGTCTGTCCGCCTGTCCGTATGTCCGTCTGAAATTTATGTGTGTCCGTCTATTCATCCGATAATGTAGTGAACACTCAAAGTACTACCATTTCGAATGTATTCATCATAAATATTTTCCTCATATACAAGTACCGCAATGCAGTGAATTTTCCAAAGACGAAAAATGGGTATTACATATAGGAGACGCACGACACACGTTTTAAGCAGCTTCGCCCCTAAAACGCACTAGGGTGTCACCACCAGTGGACTTCCTTTGTAACACCGGCGTTTCAATAGAGACAAAGCGGGGAGTGAAAGAATGCTTCACCATTGACTCTCTTCTATGCGGCTTCGTATTGTTGAGAAACTCGGCGATGTCTTTCACATACGGTGAAGCGGGTGTGAGAGCTGAATGTCTTGTTGACGAGGAAACAGAGTATACCGTTTATGAAGAGTCGCGTGTGGAGATCGATGACGCGATGAGCATGCATGTACACAATAAGGTTGAAAAAAACTGAGGAAGTCAGCCCAAGAACAGCTTGCGAGATGTTAGCGAGAATTAAAATCCAGCGAAACGAATGGCGTAGTTTAAAGTCAAGTAAAAGAGACCATTGGCCATGTGTGCGTATATCGTTTAAGTCTTCGGCCACGTCCGGAGGTAAGGAAGACAGCAGGCACTCGTACTTGGACGGCTGGATAGTGATACGCCGTAAACGGAAGTGCACCTCAACCTGCAGGAACCATGCGATTGGGCTGTTGGGCCAATATGGTGGCAAATTGACATGCTGAAAAGCCGCCCCCGCAGCACCATTACGTCGGGCATCTTATTGGGAGTAAGAACCGGTAGAAAGGGTGAAATATCCGGCGTGATCTGTGCGGAATGGTGGTGGCTGCGCGTTCTTTATTGGTTCTTCATTATTGCCAGGGATAACACGACAAAAAGCCAGTCCCGACGCCGTTTAAATCTGAACCATTTTTTTATATCAATAGCTATTACGGGATCACAACATGAGTCTCGCGTAGCGCCACAGTTGTCTGCCACCACCACTGCCACCACCGCCTGTGTTCATAACCAACGTCGCACGAATAAAAAAACATAATCAAAAACACCAAAGACCTGTGGTGACATAGGTTTGAACCACGGTGTGCTGTGGGCCACGAGAAACTTCAACCGCTGAGCCACGTCAGTGCTTGAGCCCTTACCGCAAACTTTCTTTAGGCAAGCTTGAAGTCGGGAAAGAAATGAGTAATAAAAATGAGTATTAAAGTGTTTTGGAACAGAAAAGAAACAACCAGGCAACACATAATGCGAAGCACGTAACAAGGGGGTCGTCCAATGCTGCTACACATTTCAAAAGCTTGTTCGTCATCACCTAATAATGTTCGCCCATACCCACTTAAGGCGTAATTCTTCAACGTCGTCAGCCACTGAATGAAACACATAATTCGTTAGAAATGTTTAGCGGATACCAACCACGCTTCTATGAAGAATGACGAAGTTTTACCTAGTGAAATCTGTCCGACTATGAAGAAATTACGAATATTTATGGCGTACTGGGTGCCTTGATTATGTGCTTCAAGCATTTATACAAATAATTTTGCAGGCCCCTGTGCCCATATTTGTGTGTACGTTAAAAAAACCGAATGTGATCGAACTTTCCGAAGCTCAGAAGGAACTGGACACACATCAGGTGGATGCACCACTTCATGCTCAACGTCACGCACAAGACCGAGTTCACGGGTGAACAGCTGACAGAATTCACTGGGAAATGGAACAGGAGAAGTTTGAAGCAATGTGTGGCAAATAGAAATATTTAAAATCGTGACCATATTTACTTGGTCGCCACTCAAAGTGGGTGAAGAGACTACATCTTGAAATGACGCAGAATTGTTTGTGCAGGTTAGCCAAAACTGTCCGTTTACGACTCGCAAATTTCTACCAGTTGTGCCAGCTCCACCAACTCTGGCAAGTGTGACGTTGCCTTGTTACAAGCGGGTCTATCGAAAGGGTGGGAAAAGTTGTTCTATTTAGTGGCGAAGCTCCTTAGAGCGGCACCCGTTCGTCCCTCGTAGCCGTTGTAGTAGTGTGTAACAGGTATTTCATATTGACCTCCAAGGTGGTGCCGGTGAGAGATTTCTCCTGTGCGTTGTTGAACAATAAAAAATGGCGCTCAGTCTACATGCCAATAACTGCTAAGGGGGAATGAGAGACAGGGGAGTTCGGCTTATAGTTAACGCGCACGCTGCGAATGTTTTATTGTTCAACAACGCACAGAAGACAAGAAAGTGTTGCACATTATACTCGCTGGGCGTAACCTCCTAGGTTTTACAAGGGTTTAGCGAGCGTTAGGCCGCAGTGCCATGAATACAGTGAACTAGTATATACGATGAACTCGAGGTGGATAAAGGTGAGAAGTAGACACGAAGCGCAAGCCGTAAGAAAGTGTGCGTATGCCACCTCTCGTTTAGACCTTGGAATGTCCGCTGGATGGCGGTGCTTCTATATGGGGAATATATGATGATAGTAGGCGAAGATGGCGGTACTTGGAGATTTGAATAGATGGACGAACGGACACACAGAAATGTATGGACGGACGAACGGATGGCTGCATGGACGGATGGACGCATGGACGGACGCAGCAGCGGATGCATGCTCGAAAGCAGGGACGGACGCACAGATGAACGTGCGGACGCACGAACAGAAGCACGCACGGACGGGTGGATGGATGCACGGGCGGCCACACACACGCGCGCATCGATGGACCGAAGCAAGAACGAATGGATGAACGGATGCTTCGCCCCTCTATCCATCATTCACTACCTGGATATGCTGCCACTTTTTGTCTTAAACAGAATGCTGTATCTTGCGGTGTTGTTGTTGCTATCAGGTGACGTTGAGCCAAGTCCTGACCCTCGTGACACAGATAACTTGCTGAAAAACATCCAGGGTGGCCAAACAGCCATTTTGAGTCAACTAAACTCGATTGATGCAAGACTTACGAAACATGAAACTTTAATGACATGATGAAAACTTGAATGTTACTCAACGGTAATTGCAAGAGGTCAATAAGTTAGTCTCCGATATTGCCGATATAATTAAATATCTCTTAGATAAAGTAAAGAAATTAGAACTGGAGGTTGTGAATTTAGAAAATCGAAGCCGATGGAGGCGGAAATGTTGTAGGCCCGTGTGCTCAGTTGGGCGTGCACGTTAAAGAACCCCAGGTGGTCAAAATTTCCGGAGCCCTCCACTACGGCGTCTCTCATAATCATATGGTGGTTTTTGGACGTTAAACCCCACATAACAATCTATCAAGAAAATCAAAGCCGTAGAAGAAACATTGTATTATACGGTGTAGAGAATATTGATCAGTTTGAAACTTGGGCAAATCGAAGCAACTGATTATTGCTATTTGTAAATATTACCTGGCCATTGAGCTTAAATCCTTTGAAAGGGCACATCGTGTGGAAAAACATGACAGTAAAGCGAAACCGCCATTAATTGTAAGCCTTTCATCTTTTCAGAAAAAACAATTCTGTCAAACACCAGAAAACTTAAAGGGACCGCGTACGGTATCGACGAAGATTGCTCACCTGAAACGCGTGCTATCAGAAAAAAGCTATGGCAATATGCTACAGTTAAGAAAGCCAATAAAAAGTCAAGTTTAAGTATTAATGAGCTCTTCGTGAATGGTAGGGCGTTTTGCTGGAAAAGGAAAGGTTGAGGTTGTCTTGTTTTCGAGAACATGACCAGTCAATAAAAATAAAGCTCAAGAACACAAAGGTATTGTTGGCTTAGTAGATAATTGCAGAAGTGTAACAAATAAAGTAGACCAGCTTGCTGGATTCACCAAATCAGCGGAAGCAGATATTGTAATCGGCACTGAATCTTGGCTCAAACCAACTGTTAGAGATACTGAGGTGTGTCCACAAGGCTACGTGGTTATCGTAAAGATCGGCCGAGCATCGGAGGGAGCACTTTTTTGCTTGTTCATACGACAATGCAGTCTAGCGCTCTCAATGTCTGTCACGAAGCTATCTAAACAGTCTGGTGCAAACTCGTGTTGCCTAATAACTCTAGTTTGATTGTTGGCTGGGTTTACTTTGCACCGAACTCTGATCCAAGCGCAGTTTGTGCCTTGTCTGAGATCATCTCAGAAGTGTCTGGTGAAGAGATATTGTTCGGTGGTGATTTTAATCTGCCGGACTTGTGTTGGCAGGATGATTATTGTGGCATTCTTGCTCGTTGTGCTGCGAACTCTGAAATGAAACAAGGTTTTAGACACATATGGTCTAGTACAATCCGGAAGAAAACCAACACGTGGAGGTAATATCCTAGATCTGTTGTTTTCAAGCGCACCTATTGTAGTAATTTCTATAACAGTCGTGCCAGGAATAGCGGCCATTCGGCTGTTGTAGCGACCATCAAAACCGAAATTCAACTATTCTGCTTTTGGGAAAATAGAAACATATTTTTTTATGATGAAAGGAACTATGAAGGTATCGACATAAACTGCTTCACTACCTTTCAATGTTTGATTGCTTAGCAGACGGCTATCACAATCATGAACTGTGGAATACGTTTAAAGTTAATTTGGGTGAGCTTGTGAAGGAACATATACCACATGTATATTTCTCAAAGCTTAAAAAAGAAGAAAAGCTTGGGTCACATCATCCATTATACGAATTATACAAAAAAGTAAACGGATTTTCGCGAAGTATAGGAAAACAAAGAACAAGGCTCATTTTGAGAGATTGGCAAAAATTACGCTTGATTACAAACTCACTACTAACAACGCAAATAAAAATTATTTGAAGGGACCTAATTAAGACCTTAAGATTGGTTGAAAACCAATCTTAAGGCTTTTTGGAAGTATTTAAAGGGGTGCGGATCAAGTGATCTGGGCATTCAAGAAATCATTTGTAATAACCGAATCGTAACGAACGACGAAGCAAAGGCAACAGATATAAATGACTTTCATTCAGTATTTCTTCCAGCGAAATCCGAGATTATAACAACAGCTGCTAGCAATGTGTAACCTATGACGCAGGCTGAACTCGGCGTGTCTGGCATCAAAAATTTATTACAGCAATCGTTCGGAATCAAGGAAGTTGGCCCTGACTGTTGTGTTATCAGGTTTGTGCTTAGGGGGGCTGACGCAGACGCGCTTCGCTATCAGTGGTGACCCGGACTCGGACTGTTGGGCTTCGTGACGTCAATGCAAGGTGTGATTGTGGCTCGATCACGTATATAATCAACTGCCCCTTTTCCTTCCCGGTTGTAAAACAGTTGGTTGTGTGACCGAATAAACATGTGTTGCACTTAGCCACCGTGTGCTGCCTGCTGGTCTCGCCCCTGTTTAGACGAAAACATAATACTGACGGTATTTCACACCGCATGTTAAAGCACTTCGCTGCGACCATCTCCCTTTATCTTTTCGTTATATTTAGGCAGTCGCTTCGTGCTAGTGAATTGCCTAACGAATGGAAGATAGCCCACGTTGTTCTGGTTATTCAAGGGAGTTCGAAAAAAGATGTGCAGAATTATAGGGCCCTCTCCCTGACATGTATCGTATGCAAGTTATTGGAGCATATAATTTGCTCAGACATCATGAGTCACCTCAACGAGTACAATAACCTAATTAAACTAAAGCATGGTTTTCCCAAGGACTCATCCTGCACTGCACAACTTGTAAAATTCTCTAATGATTTAGGGAGTGAAATATATGCTGAGGGCCATATACATTGTTTTTTTCTAGATTTTCGAAAAGCTTTCGACACGGTTACGCATTCACTGTTATTAATGGCAAAAAATTGAGTTACGTAAACGTCACCCCAGGAGTCTCTTAGGACACTTTATTGAGACCTATAATAATTTTGATATGCATGAACGATATAAATTTGGGCATTGCGTCCTCCCTGCGACTGTTCGCAGATTACTGCGTGTTTTACTGAAGCATATCTTACGACGAAGATGCGACAGCGTTACAAGGAAACTTGAACAGAGTATAGGATTGGTGTATGCAGTACAACTTGTGTTCAAATGCGAAAATGCATCTATATTTGTTTTACTTGAAAGAAAAAACCACTGATTAATAAATATTCTATGAATAAGGAGGTTGTTATCACAGTTATAGTCTCAAACTACCAAAGCGTCGTGTTTTCTGCTGACTGCTCATGAAATGCGCACATCAGTGATGCAGTTGGTAAGGCTAGACGGGCGCTGCATTTTGTTGAACGTAAGCTAAGATATCGCAAAGATGAATTAAAACGGAATGCATTTGCTACCTGTGTTAGACCTATCTTAGAGTACGCCTGCCAACTATTGGATCCATCGGAAGCCAGTCTCATTTATCAAATAGAAGGTATCCAAAACAGATCAGCCAAGTACGTACTGGGCATGTACCGTAGAATAGACAGTGTCACAATGATGAAAAAATAATTTAATGGAAAACTGTTGTCATCACGAAGACAAGAGTTAAGGCTAAAACTCTTTTTTTAAATATATAACAACAAGGTAGGTATAAACAAAGATAATTATTTATGTACTAATATTTGTGTTTCTGTGCGGAATGATCACAAACACAAAATCCGTGAATACCGGCCCAGGACGTGCATGTTTGCGAATTATTTTTTACGGAAGTGCGTAGCCGAATGGAACAAGCTCTCTGAAGAATAAGTATGTTCTATAAATAAAGACCTATTTGTATCTCTGTTGTAAACCGCCCAGCTGTAACGCCTAAGGGCGGAGCGGGGCAACTCTCGACTAAATAGAAAGAAAAGTCATGCTCTCGATAAACGCGTCCTCGTTAATGTCATCAAGCTTCGTCGTAGTGCACGTGTTGTTTGCGATTTGAGCCGTTGTGTGGCACCACCGATGCCTGTGCCGCCATGTTTAATCTCCGGCCAGCAAGTTAGATCATGTAGTTTGATCAAGAGCATAGCCAAGGCTGTGAAGCAGAAACCGGATCCGGTTTCACGTGGCGAGAAAACCAGTCTCAGAGTGATTTTTGTGCTCCGGCCACGTGGCGTGGTTTTGTGGCCGCTTGGGTGGCGGAACAAGCCAGTATCCGGAAAGCTTCGCCGGTTTCACCCTCTTCGAGGCTAAGTGTGAACGTGCCCTAAAACAAGCGTACTTAGTTTACCTCGTCACCACTTTTGTGTGGGGGCTGGCTGTGGCCACGACGCCGACGGAGAAGAACGAATACCGCAGCAGACCAACGCCGCCGGCGGCCGCCAGCCACGACTTTGGCGCGCAGCGCCGAGAGAAGCACGTCTCTCTCGCAGCGGGTTCCTTCGCCAACTCATTTATTTACAGATATATACATTTGGCGTAAAACACTGCCACACGAGCGCTACATAACATTTGAAGAAGAAACTAAAACTGAAAATGAACGCAAAACACAACACTAATCATACATAGTAGCTGGACAAATGAGCAATCTTCGTTTTCTTGATTCACCCTAGTGCACTAAAAACTCCCTGCATAATGCAACCAGTTCACGCCTTTTGTAGAATTATGAGAGAGAGCAGATCAGCAGCACTAAGTGGTATCTTGAGCTGTTGAGCAGCACTCAGTGGTATTTTGTTCTAGCTGTTAACTCTATACCATTTTTTTACAGGGGCCGCAGAAGAAGGAGGCACCAACTTTGATTACATATAGAGGAGCACCCAGCACTACACGTATTCTCAGCGTCGTTTCGCCCAGCAAGATAGCCCTAACGAAGAGTACAGCCACGAATAAATACTTTTCAACAATGTCTGTGACGTTTATGTTGCAATTATTAGGACAGTTGATTTCTGATTGCTATAATGTGTACTGATTGCTACTGACGTTTCTGCTTTCAACATCGGGTATTTAAGCAAAGGCCATGGAAAGGCCGCCAACAGCAGATGAGCTAAAAATTGAAAAATAAGGCTCGCGATCCGCAACATTTACAATACATCTGTATTTTTATTTCTACCTTGAGGAGACCTTCAATAAATTTTCGCTTAAAATTGCTAGCTGAATTCATTATATCTGCAGGAAGTCAGTTTCGCAGTGAGAGCGAAGTAGTAAGTGTGATGATAACAAAAAACACAAAGTGTTGTGCCAAGAAACACTAGCACCTGGCTCATCCGCTGCAGCAAGCGGAGTGCCATTTTTGTAGCCTATGCTTGAACCTGAACTTTGTGATGAGAGCAAAGCAGTTGGAAAGGTATAATCTATTTGTTAAACCCTTCGAAAAAAAGTGGCAGATCCCACATACTGTGGGTTTCGATGATATTTGAAGCACGAATGTGGAAGAGTGATATATCACAACAAAGTGAGCGCAGCGCTATAGGGTGGACGTAAATTATGTGACACATAACTTTCACGCAATGGTTATTATGTTTCGACGTCTCATTTATCTTGTTTATTTGTTCACGTCCCGTAATACCAAATTTAGAATACGTGGAGTTAGCGGAACGGCCACGAGCAGGCTATTGGCGTTGCGTATATTCATGTTTCACATGACACGCATGGTATGAATAATATGTTTGAACGTTTCATTGACCCTCGTCGTCTATTCACGTCACTTGATCATAAATTTCGTATATGTGGAGCTAGCGAAACGGAGCCGAGCGTGCTATGAGCGTGCATGTAATCATGTTTCACTAGACACGCCTATCATGATTATCATGTTTGCACCAACCATATACCTTCGTCTTCAATTCACGTCACGTAATACCAAATTTGGTGAATTTGAAGTTTATAAAACGATCACGAGCGCATCATGAGCATGGCATGTAGTCTTTTTCTTACATGACAAACATCTTATGATTTTCATGTTTGCACTAGTAACAGACCTTCGTCGTCTATTCACGTCACGTGATACCAAGTTTTTTATATGTTGAGCAACAAAACGACCGTGAGCACGCTATGAGAGTAGCATGTAATCATGTTTCACGTGACACATATAGCAATATTGTCATGTTTGGACGTTTAATTTACCTTCGCCGTCTATTCATGTCACCGGATACCAAGTTTGATATTTGTGAAGCTAGCAAAACGACCGCAAGCGCATAATGAGCATGGTATGTTGTCATGTACTTACATTACACTAATATCATAACTATCATGTCTGTATCAGTCATTAACATTCGTCATCCATGGACTTCACTGTTTCGTTTAGTGGGCCACCTTTTACCGCGGCCGCCAAAACGAAAGAAAGGCAGCCGCCTCATTTTGTGGAGGTATAAATCAGCGCCAAGGCGCCCTGCTGTTGTCATGTACTGGGCGCTGCATGGCTGAAATTACTCTACGGAGCACCGCTGTCCTTCGGGTACGCGCAGAGATGCTGCACGTGGCGTTTTCGTGCCCCCGTGAAAACCATAATGCTGAACTTCCACCGATTTCGGACGTCGGACTACCACGCTGTGCGTCTCTGACTGATGAGCCACCGACGCTCAAATGAGTACCAAATGTCGAGGTATGGCTCCTCGGAGGCGCCTAGACCACGATCGCCTTTCGACAAAGCTTTGTCGGGTGGTGCGAGCGGCGAGATGACGAGCACGTTTTACCCTGCTCGCTGGAAGCAAGGTTCGCCGTAAGAGGCAGCATCGCCGGAATCATACACGTGTTTGGTCTGTGCATGTGTGTTTGTTGGGGGTGGTGCCGGCATAACGACACTCGTGTGTGCTGCGAAAGATGGTATTAGAAAGTGCCGTATGAACCTATTCCCCGATCCAGGGATGTCGGGAGGTGAGACTGTATTTATTCAGCCTTCGTGAGCTGCTTTGTGTGGTTCACGGAGCTTGTTCAATAGACAGCCTTTTTCGATGTAGAGCTTTCAATGTAGAGCTCCGGGCCAGAGCTCGTGCTGTGTGAATATTGTAAATAAACTCTCTCTATGAAGTTTATTTTCCTCCTGCTACGACATCTTGATTCCGGATCTGCCGCAAACACTGGTCTCAACAACTGGCGGCAGCGGTGGGATTAGACTCTGCGACGGCGAGCGACATGAACCGAAGGGCAGCCGAAAGCCCTAGCCCTGGAATTCGGAGAGAGGAAAGCACCGTAATACGACCGCACATAATCGGGTGAGTGCCTGGGTTTGTGCTTGAGATTTATCGAGTCTTTTAGCCTATACTCGTTAAAAGACAGATACAATAAACAACTGCCTAGCCCATATGGTTGCAGGTAGGTCCCATAGCACCGCTCGATGTTATCTCAGCAAGTAGGTCAAGACGAAAGTTTAGATAATTTAGTAGCAACTTGTGAGTTTTGCGTAAGTTGTGAGGGTACGTTGCGGCAAAGTTTTGGGAAACTGAAGAGAACAGAGGAGTGAAAAATAATTGGAAAAAGTGTAGCGAGGGATGTTGGCCACGTAGTGCTACTTGCGTGCCTATGCTTTCGGTTTCCGCTGTGGGATTTACCAGGCTTCAATTTCTCCAAATACACAATTAAAACGCCGGTGGGTTTGTGTTTTTTTTTACAGTTGAGCCAAAAAAAAGTAGTCGACATGGACCCGAATAGATTGAGGAGAGACAACCTGTTAAACTTGTGTTTGTATGTCGACCTGGAATTCGAAGATGATAAGTCTGCATATAAACTCTCTGAAATCTCGAAAGCAAAAGTAGCAAGACCAATAGTGAGCATTTCGGGGATACCTATTTAATGGACAGGAAGGGATATAGAAAAAGAGAATAAAGGTGGAAGAACACAGGAAGGCGATGGAAGAAATTTCTGAGGACACGAGTGTGAAAGACTAGAACGCAGGTTAGATGCAAATTAGAGGAGTGGTCAATCAGTACAGGTAGCACACGAGAAGTGCGAGGAACAGTTGAGTGCGGTGCAAATCAGAGCCGCAGGAAAAGCTAGCAACTACCAGATTAGTGGTAGGTTTACGAATGAACCTAATGCGGTGCAAATCAGAGCCACAGAAAAAGCTAGCAACTACGAGGGTAGCAGTAGGTTCGCGAATGAACCAAGGTTGACAGTTGCGAAAGTAGCTGCAATACGAGGAGAGGCCGACGAAGGCCATAGTAAATGTGGTGAAGTGCTGTGTCAGGGTAATTTTGGTAAAACAGCTAAAATAGTTGTAGACAACTTGGCACAGACACAAAATGAGGATGTCTTGATGTAGAATCTTGCCCGCGAAGTCCAAGGAAATTTCAACCCTCTGGGCAAGAAAACCAGCGTAGGCCGAGCAGAGTGTACGGAAGGGGCGCAGGGTTGAGTTTTTGAGGACAGCTCCCAGGTAACATATACGATGGAATCTCACAATTATTCACGGAAAGTCTACAATAAAGTTCCTTCGACACGACAAGAAAGTCTACGTCGTTACGCTAGCGT
Organism: Rhipicephalus microplus; assembly: GCF_043290135.1. Taxonomy (NCBI): domain Eukaryota; kingdom Metazoa; phylum Arthropoda; class Arachnida; order Ixodida; family Ixodidae; genus Rhipicephalus; species Rhipicephalus microplus. The sequence continues at coordinate 158,604,994 of NC_134704.1, forward strand.
GCTTCACTCCCGCGACACCAAGTATAGAAGACCACACTCACCCACACCGTCGTTGTGGTGACCGTAGGACTGGGCAACGTGGCATTGAGTTCATCGCAGTAGCGTCAGCAGTGAGACACGCGTGCTCGTGTAGCTCGCTGGCTTGAGCTTAAGTTGGTGTCCCGCACCACGACGTCTTGCTGGCGTCCAGGTCACGCTTGACCGGGGCGAGCGCCCAGGACACGGGGTTGAAAGCACCGACACCCATCGAAGCCGGCCACGCAGCTTTTCAAAGCTGTCATCTCCTATCTTCCTTTTCCTTTGCAACGCGCTCAGGGTTTTGCCCCTATGGCTCACTCGTCGCAGTCATCACAATAGACAGACAGACAGACAGACAGACAGGCAGACAGACAGACAGACAGACAGACAGACAGACAGACAGACAGACAGATAGATAGATAGATAGATAGATAGATAGATATATAGATGGATAGATAGATAGACAGATAGATAATTAGATAGATAGATAGATAGATAGATAGATGGATAGATAAATAGATAGATAGATAGATAGATAGATAGATAGATAGATAGATAGATAGATAGATAGATAGATAGATAGATAGATAGATAGATAGATAGATAAGCTCGAACTCTCTGAAGTTTGGAAAAAATGCTTCACTTACTTACAGAAGTAACCATGCCCGATATATCGGAGTGCGGAGCCATAAGCACGAAGCCTTACTCCGGTAATACAGAACAGGGGTGATGCGCTTTAGGAGTACTTTTTCAACCTTAGCGCTGTCTCACGAGAGAAGGTAAACAAGCCTGAGCTACCCCGTCGCTCTTCCAAGTTCTTCGTGGCGCCAACGTTAAATCTGTGAATAAAACGCTGAATGTGAGTATGCTGGAGGATTCTAACTCGTCTTACCGCGGAACTAGGCGTCGCAGGTTCGATTTCCCAGTCGCATTCAACAGGAAAGCAGCATATGGCTGGTTGAAACGAAAGACCTATGGGCATATGCTTCCCGAGTTGTCCCCAATGGTTCTTCTGTCAGTTACGCTTTCCTTAGCGTCGTACCCAAGCACGGGCGTTTTTTGGCTGCATTGTTAGTGGTGGCGTCGATCCTGGTGCAGCTGTGGCGCCGAGTACCCACGCGCCCGATTCTACTGAGATTTTCCACACGGGTAAGCCGCGGACTACTCTAAAAGATCACAGACAGTGAAAACGTGAGAGAACGCGCACTCGCCGGTCGGATGCTCCTGTGCAGGCACAAGAACAGGTCCGAGAAGCAGAGTGGTGGCAGCAACAGCGTAACTATGAAACGCCAGCTTTCCAAGCTGCGCTGAATTGCGATGAGAAAATGCCGGTGGCGGGCGGTTGATGGAAACCACGCCGCCTGTTAAGTTCGCGATGTAAAATGCTAGAACCAACGCCACGCCTGATAATGTTCAACGCGATGATCGCAGGAGTGCATTCGCCGGGGCAAACGCCTGCTTTCGCCGGCAGTTTATCTAGAGGCACTTTGGTTTTGGGTGCGACATCTGTGACCACCTGATTCGTGAACAACCATCGTGATTAGCATATTGTGAGCGCATTTATGCGCTCCTTACATTCATCCACGACCGTGATCATGCGAGGCACAATGGGTAGGTAGCGTGTGAAATAAGCATTGTGGTATACTCTAGACAAATGTGCGTCTAACGTTAAAAAGAACGAACATGTAACGAATCACTGTGAAAGGTTTCAGTGCAGCATCGGGAATCTGTAGCTAAACACCAGGGCCACATCTATTTGTATAGAGTGCTTGATTTTATTGCACACACACGCACACACACACAGATATATATATATATATATATATATATATATATATATATATATATATATATATATATATATATATATATATAACGAAAAACGAGCCCTTAAGTATACACTTGTTTCCTTTATTAATTAACGAGGGTCTCGTACTGTCAGACTTGGTGCCTTTAGGTTGTATACGAGAGAGAATAGTGGTCAGTTGCCAGTTAGTAATAAAATCACGTGCTACGTGACGCCAAACATAATCATAAAGAGTATGCCACACTCGCCGCCATGGCTACTAGTGGTGCTGACTGACACTCCCACGTTTAAATTGACATAGATACTCAATAAAATGGCTGGGGGAATAGCTGTCGTGGTAACTCAAGTGGTAGAGCATAGAACGCGTTATTCGAAGGTCGCAGGTTTGGATCCTGCCCACGGCAAGTTATCTTTTCACCCACTTTTCTTCTCATTTACATTACAATTGGCCTAATAACTTCCCCTATACCTTCCTTGGCATTATTGTCTGTTAGATCTCATTATTATCGTGTAAACACGAAAAACGATCCCTTAAGTATGCACTTGTTTCCCTTATATACATAATATATATATATATATATATATATATATATATATATATATATAAATATATAAATATATATATATATATATATATATATATATATATATATATATATATATAAATGTATACATACATATATATATAGATATATATATAAACAAAAAAGCGTTTACCTAAGGGCTTGCTTTTCCATGTTTTGACACAATATTAGTAAGATCTAACAGAAAATAATGCCAAGGATTGTATAGAGGAAGTGAATAGAACCAGTGTTGTGGAAATAAGAAGAAAGAAAAGTGGGTGAAAAAAATTCCTTGCCCTGAGTCGGATATATATATATATATAAATATATATATATATATATATATATATATATATATAAATATATAAATATATAAATATATATATATATATATATATATATATATATATATATATATATATATATATATATATATATATATATATATATATATATATATATATATATATATATATATATATATATATATATATATTTCTTGAAAGTCTTCCTGGATTCCGGTCGAGTCGGTCGAGTTACAAGTCACCAGAAGGAGCGAACGAGCAAACAAAAAACAATGCTTTATTGCCAACGTTACGGCCGGGGACCGGCCTTCGTCAGGGCATACGTGCATATTACACTAACACGCACTTCTTAAGGACATAGCATGGGGGCCCCCAATTGTGAATAATCACTCTTAGCAATATTGACATACATGTTAACAAAAAGATATTCAGACATGCGCAGCATTTTGTTGATAGTGGAGTAGCCCCGCCGCGGTGGTCTAGTGGCTAAGGCACTCGGCTGCTGACCCGCAGGTCGCGGGTTCAAATCCCGGCTGCGGCGGCTGCATTTCCGATGGAGGCGGAAATGTTGTAGGCCTGTGTGCTCAGATTTGGGTGCACGTTAAAGAACCCCAGGTGGTCGAAATTCCGGAGCCCTCCACTACGGCGTCTCTCATAATCATATAGTGGTTTTGGGACGTTAAACCCCACATATCAATCAATCAATTGATAGCGGAGTAGCAGCGCGCTATACAGAATATGGTAGGGCAAGGTGACTTGAAAACATAGATACAAATAATATGATGGACACTTGTGATATCGCAACATTTGTGAATGAACAAAAAAAGACAATGCCATGGTAAGTTACGTTCGTTGTCAATGAAATATATATGAGCATAATATCACCATTGATGTCACTAATGTGGTAACAGATTGTGCATGCCTTCTGGTCAACTAACTAATGTGTCACCAATTACACCTCAACGTAATCAAGGCAGTGAACAAACGTGTATGTGGGCTACGGCGGTTGATTTATCTGTTTTGCCGGCAAAAACGTAAGCCTCCCTGGGTTCTCGTTTATTCCAGACGCTATGGCGTTAAATTTATGAATAAGAAAAAATTCACGGACTTCCCTTTCGTATTGCGATTTAAAGCCAGATTCGAGTGTTCTGGCAGTTATGTTGTCGAAAGAGTGGCCTGGGGTAGCGAGGTGTGCTAGAACGCATGCTAGAACAAGTGACGGCCTCTCGCACAATCTCTGTAACAACTGGGCACGCCGTGTTCACATCAGCCAATGGCTGATAGATGGGTAATCTACGTGTAATTTTTGAGCGTCTTCATTCAGTCATTTGTCAAGAAAAGACAAAGCAATTTTATGTCACTTTGATTATTTATTTTGAAATGCCCGCCGCGCAGTGCGCTATCACATTTGGCTCGCGTGTTCTCGGGAGCCTCTACCACAGATCAGCATCGTTTTTTGGCTATGCTCAAAAAGTGTTGCAGGGCGCCTTTAAAATTAAACAGTATGGTAAGTAAACCCCATACAGGAAGCCACCGGTACGTGTCTTCGCGGGTCGTCGACAGTGCGCGCTTTTCCATCGAGGAACGCTGTTAACGCTTGGCGGTGGGGTCCGACCGTCACTTCAGCTGCCTCTCACACCAACAGTGGACGGCGTCCGTAGCTCCTTTTGGTTCCAAAGCACTACCTGATCAATACCCTGCCACCGATTCGTATGGGCTCCTGTCCTTTGCAAATGCCGATCACGCTTCCCATCGCGTACATTCTCATCGCAGTATTCTGCCAACATACAATCCGCGTCACAAGTAGTTATCTTCGTTTCATTCGGCAGCAACGATTGGTAGTGTAAATAGGTTTATTGGGTGAACCTAACGGGCTTGTGCAAGATTCGAGATGGCGACAGGGCGAGGAAGAGGGGGGGGGGAGCTCGAGCGCCGATCTCGTGGTGCCTTACTCTGCGATGATGCTTGTTGTTCCCTGTTGTTGTCATCATTTCTTCATTATAATTACCCCCGTCGAGAAAGATGAAGCCGTCCTGAAGATCTAACAAATGGAAACGAGCGTGTCGAAGCACGGTTTCAAGCGGCTCACGTGAACAATATCGTGTCCACGCCGACGATGGTCACCGAGTGGCGTAAGCGGTTCGATGGCGTAACTGACGGGCGATGGGCGCTCTACCACGCGGTATGGATCATGGTAATTTGAAAGTAGCTTGGTAGACAAACCACGCGCACTGTTTGGTACATATATCTATACAAGGGTTCCAGGGGCGAACTTTCGGGCATGAGGATGGTCGCAATCGCGGGCCTTTTTCTAGCGTTATTGGTCAGCCGTAGTAAAGTGCTTCGCTTGTTGGCAGCATTCTTCGGCGTGAAGGGTGGCTTCGGACACGGTCGTGCACTCAGATGCATCTGGTGCGTATGGCAGCAAAGTGTCAACTGTGTGCGATGGTTGACGTCCGTATAGAAGGAAGAATGGGGAAAAGCCGGTGGTGACTTGGGTAGCGGTGTTGTACGCGTAGGTCGCAAACGGAAGAACCAGGTATCAGTTCGTTTGGTCAGATGCTATATGAGTCGCGAACAAGTAACCCAGGGTCCGATTAAACCGCTCAGTCAGGCTATTCATCTGAGGGTGGTGAGCAGTACTCATCCGGTGTACAATATGACACTGATGGAGAAGTGCTTGCATTGCGCTGGATAGAAATACACGGACCCGGTCACTGAGAAGCTCGTGAGGAGCTTGCAAATATAATGAAGGAATGATGACAACACCAGGGAACAACAAGCATCATCGCAGGGAAAGGCACTACGAGATCGGTGCTCGAGCTCCACCATCTTCCTTGTCTTGTCACCATCTCAAATGTTGCGCAATCAATAGCGGCGTGGTTACGTGATAAAAAAATCCCATCCAAGTATGATGTCGTGCGAGCATGACGAAAGGACAATAAACTCAACAGTGTAGTGGTCGTTGGCGATGACCAGTCGAACCGTTCAGGCGGCAACAGGCTCAAACGGGTCCCCATTCGCTGTATGCAAGGACAATATATCAAGAGGCGTAGTCACTTTTTGGAGCTTGCGGCATAGTTTAACGTCAATCACGGAAATCGCAGCACCGGTATTCACTAGAGCTTATGCTCGAGTACGTTCTACAAAAACTTCGACAGTATTCGACGGCAATGTCTGAGGACTTGAGCATTTCGACAGCGCATTTCTTGCCTCCTGAACAGCGGCGGTTAGATTCCCTCGCGTTCAGGAGCTGGCCGACGACGCACGGGTCTTAGGGAGTGGTGACGTGGTGAAGGAGATCGACCAGACATAGTACGTAGACGTTCACGTGAAGACGAGCTTGACTGAGGATTCGAATTTCCAGACGAGATGGAGGAAGGTCCATGAAGCTGTTCTGGGTCCGGGTGTCTGTGTATCCCGGCACGCGACCACGGCAGTATCGGGCGATATTGCGAGGACCACCGCACGCTAAACAGATGGGTCGGTTATCACGCGTCCTCCAAGTATGGGCGACGAGGAGAGCGGCCCATGCGGCGGACGGGTGAGTTAAAACTGTGGTAGCAATGGGAGGAACCCAGGCGGTGGATGGCTGAGTTGGGGCAAAGTTATGCGGCAGTACCTGGAATGGCGGGGGCTGGAGTAGCTACTGCCGCTTTAGTGCCTCAGCGTACGTAAGAGGCGCCATGACGGGGGGCTGCTGCAAGGGCACCGGCATAGCCTCGGAAATCTGCTCTTGTACCACACGTCAGAGCATGGGAGTCAATGGTTGTGGGTGTCGCAGTGGGTGTTGCTGTGAGCATTCCTGGCGTTGACAAAAGGCAGCAGAGAAAGCTGCCGAGCCGCTTCCTCTCGCACGAAGTCTTTCATTTGTGCGAGAAGGTTTGTCTGGTCAGTCATGACGTCTAGTGTGGTCACTGGTTGGATTGTCTGGAATGAGCGTCGCGTCTGAGCTCGTTGCCTCCGCAATTCATCAAAGCTCTGACACAAAGTCACTACTTCAGCCACAGTGCTTGGACATTTAGCGAGAAGCATCTGGAAAACGTCATCGTCAACGCCCTTGATAATGTGCTGTATCTTTGCACTCTCGCTCATGGAAGCATTGGTGCGCCGGCAGAGATCGATCAAATTTTCTTTATACGAGGTGAAAGTTTCACCTGGCTCCTGTGCCCGTGTCCACAGACGCTGTTCGGCGCGTATCTTCCGTAAGGCAGGGCGACCAAAAACGGCACATATCGCCTCCTTGAAAGCGGACCAGTTCGCGAACTCGGTTTCGTGGTTCGTATACCACAGCTTGGCTGCGTTGGTGAGATAAAAATTGACAGTGCGCAACTTATCAGCATCATTCCATCTGTTGGGTGTACTGACTTTCTCGTACGACGCCAGCCAGTCCTCCACATCCTGGTCTTCGGTTCCCGCAAAGATCGGGGGTTCTCGCTGGTGAACCAGGCCGGGGCAAGTAGCGGCCGCGAGAGGTACTCTTTGTTGGGTGGCGTCAACTTGCATGGTCGACGGCAGGGTGCGGGTTCGGAGTTCCAGGGTGTATGCGATGTGGTTACCCAGCACCTCCACCAAATGTAAAGAAGTTTATTGGGCGAACCTAACGGGCAGGTGCAAGATTCGAGATGGCGACAGGCAGAAGAAGGAGGGGAGCTCGAGCGTCGATCTTGTGGTGCCTTACTCTGTGATGTTGCTTGTTGTTTCCTGGTGTTGTCATCATTCCTTCTTTATAGTAGCAACGTTGATAGGAACGATTACAACATCGGTGCCAAAAAGTGATAAGGAATCAATGACGACGCACTCAGCGTGGCTCAAGGAATCATTAAACAACCTTCACCTCAACGACGTGACGACTAGTCTCGAACTTCATGTTCAACCAGAGATACAGAATGGTGAAGAAAATAATTTATAATGGGACAGTTTACGATGGTAGTTACGAGCGCGATGGCACCGTTGCTACGATTGTGCACGAAAACAGCATCGAACACCAATGACCAGTTGTGTACATAACTTGAACCATATTTGATTTCGATAGTTTTGATGAAATATAGCTCCAAATTTATTGCGAGTGATACATGAAACTGATAAAAAAAACGTGTTGAGTGAGCAAGCACACGTGAAAAACAAACACAGCCTCAGTGGCCGTATTTTCGAGCACACGTATTGTAAATATTCTGCCGAAATTGATACTGCCCGTGAGAGCGCGGCTTCACGCACCACTTGAAGCACTGTCCATAGATAGAAGGATTTCTTCAATAGATATCACCCTAGATGAAGGAAACCCTCATGTCTTCGAAATGATACGCCCACGAATACTTGAACCTCATATAGTAAATTTGGTGTCTTGCGTCTCAAAATCACTTGACTAAGCGTCATTTAGTTTGTTTTATCTAAGCACAAGTGTTTTTTTTTTTGTTCTCGCTACTAACGCTTGCCGGAATGTGGCTACCAGGAATGGAATAAATCATCAGGGCGAGCAGTGTGCCATGAACCTCTTCACCTCTTTCACACTGCCTACGACCAAGCACGCGATCTCGGCGAAGCAAAAGTAAACTTTTCGTTGTGTCACCAGGCGCATCACCGAAAGGGTATTAGTCATTATTCTAGAGCTTGAGACAAACCGAAAGTGATCGCAAATAGTAGAACAGCGCACGTAGCACGCACATTTTTATGTTGGCGTGCAGCGGCGGGCAGCGAAGTGCTGGCCCCGGAAACTCTAAAGTTCCACCTGTGGCTGCAGAGGTCGAGAAAGTCAACCGGGGTGAGTTCGATCGAGATGCGCGTATAGTGGAGCTACTCAATTCTCTTTGAGCGATCGGATATGTTTGTTCGCACTTTACCTGTTAGCTAATGTGATGTACACTTTGCGAATGTTTTTGTTTTTGTTTCTTTCTTTCTTGCATTCGTTGAATATTTCTTTACTGCTAAACTTTGTAACAAAGATCCGATCATCAAAGCACGAGTTTTACCCGTTTCTCTTCAAAATGGGTGTGCTGCAATATATGCTACAAGAATTCAATTCATGGTAGAGCCAAGTGAACTTGTAGTGCCTTTTCGCTTTTGTACACTTTTTGTCAGTCTACAGTCATTCATACTACATTTTGATGTTAGTCTACAGTCATCCATACTAAATTTCACAAACCATATAGTTTATTCAGTTAGGCAATTATTTAACTTTGTCCTCTAAGACTCTCACTTAGACAAATTAAAAAAAAACAATGTTATCTCCACACTAACTTTCTCGTGTGCAGTTTTCCCGATACATTCTTCTTAGTCATGCATCGAAATTCTCTTAGCGGTTCTATCATTGTAACCTTAACTCCTTTTTCCTCTAACAACCTAGCCGCAGCTTCCTAGGAACTACTCATATCAGCGCACGTTTGCATGTTTCATCGCTATACCTACCTCAAGTCAGCGGAGAATGTGTCATACTGAAAGAAACTCATGGGCTAAAATCCTCGCTATGTATGGTTGAAGACACTTTGTTTATTGAACCTATTTTCGTTTAAATATTTTTAAATTTGTCTCCTCATGAATGTTTTCTTTATTTACTTCTTATAAAACTGGGCAAAAGACAGAACTTGTTTCCAAGCTACCCACATAAAGTCCTAAGAACCTCAATGTTTGCCCTAGTGGCAACCCGTGGGCCACCAGTATTTCATGGGGAAACGAATTGAAGTGTCATTTTGAAAATCAGTGATCATGTAGGGTATGTTCAAGCTGCACAAATCGGGTGAACAAGTCACTGCTGCATGCTTGATGAATTTCCAAGTTTAGAGGACATGTGCAGGCCTTAAAGTTCTTGGACAGCGCACGTAGTGGGGTGCACAAACTGTACTTCGCTCTATGTTTCATGCTTTACATAGAGTATCGCATAATATTAGGTAGTATATGGGCCTGTAGTTGTAAATATTTAGTATCACTTCTTTTTCACACTGAGTATAGATTGCTATAAATACAAAGACAGTTGCAAGGCAATGGCGTTGTCACAATTTCGACAACTCGCACGATTCGGTGTGTCTGATTGAACGGGATGAACAATGAACACATGAAGGGGCACAGAGTTGCCCAAAACACTTCATTTATTTAAACAATTCATATAGCAAGTACGCGAAGGAATATAAACAAATGAAAGCACCCAAACCAAATACCACGTCCTATCACGGCCATGTCCAACGTGTATTCCTTCCCCCAAGTCAAAACTCGTCAACCGGAAAATCTGAATCGAGGGTGTAGACAATGGGTCACGCAGCCGCACTATAGTCACTCATCGCGTCCGACCCTCTTGTTTTTGCTGCTGGCGCCAAACGTCGCTTCCCGCATGATGCTAGGTGCTCAATGCCATTCGCTTGGGACACCCATTTCAGGCAGGCGCTCCGAGCACGCCCCAGGACACCCCGTGTTATATGCTGTTGTGCGGCAGACGGGTGGCTGCAAGCGCAGGCTCGTTGAAGTTCGGTGGTGTGAGGGGATCGACACATGTAGCGTACGCACGCATGCACGCACGCACGCACACACACACACGCACACACACACACACACACACACACACACACACACACACACACACACACACACGAGACATAGATGATTACACACAGAAGAGTCAAGCTAACAGTAAACATGTTTCCCAGAACAAAATAGTTGAAAAGTCCTTGCACGACAAAGTCCCACGTGCATCTTTAATCACTCACCACGTTTATCGGTCCTAGCATCCTCCCTGGTAAAAAAGGGTGCTGCAAAAAAAAACGAGGTGACACACACGACGTCGTTCCTATGCTGTGGTGAGACTCGTGGTGCCGACAGAAACTCAGGTCACATTTCAGGCAGCTCTGGCCCACGCGCCGTTGACGTGGAACGCGAGTGGCTGCAAGCCCAGGCTCGTTCAAGGTCGGCGGCGTGGAGCTGACCTGTCCCGGCCGCCCGCTGCACCACCCGCTTGTTGGACGACCGGAGAGCGAAAACATTAGCTCTCCGAAGTACAACATCAGGCGTATCTCAAAGCGTTGGCGTCCTGGGGCCGATCCCGGGCTGCCTCGGCCACCCGCCGTCTTTCCCGTCATCCTCGCCAACCTTTATTTTTCTTTTCCGCTCGCACTCGCCTTCCGTTCCAGCGTGCTCATGCGCCTACTTTTTTTTTCTTCTCTTGCAAATTTCTTCTACTCCTGGAGTTTCATGCAGTGTTGTTCTTTTTCTTCTTCAGCCATTTTCCTCGAGATTCCTGACAGGCAGGTACAACTACAGTAGTGCCGACACAAAACGTTACCTATACCGATTGCTTTTTAGGAGTGACACTGTAAAGGTTCTTCAAGAAGAAACAGTGTGCAAGCACACATCTCTTCATAACGGGAGATATGTCTTGCAGAGGTCACCTGAACGACATGGTGCGGGTCACTACTGTGGAATACATCACGTTTGACGATGGAAGTAGGAGAATGACTGCATGTGTTGAAAGTCATTTTGGGTAGTATTCCATGAAACAGGCTGAGAAAAATATAAAGCATAGAAACTGTTAGTTTTTAGCTCTCTTCAATAACTTTCTCATTATAATAACTGTATGTGTTAACACCAATGTTCAAAAAAGGTACATCTTTGTTGTATTTGTGTGCTCGATTTGTTTTGTATGTGAAACTTGGCCACAGAAAAACAGCACACGATGTAAAAGCTTGTTACATTGCACTCGAAAGGGACAGTGAAATAGTTAAAAATAATGCGGAGGCCCGTCTCACCCAGCGTCACTTTGCAGCAGCAGTTACGGCTCTACGTATCGGCATCTATTCTAAAGGTTTTTCAACGCTTCCGCAGGCTTTTGGACGATTCCGAAGAAATCAAGTGTGCTGTTGGACGACGGTTACCACGGATTCGGTGGTCCTGTGCTACCGACCACTTCAGTTTTTCGACGCCTGCTTCACCACCTGACTGAGCCATCTGTGTTCGTGCATTCTACACGAATATCAGCGTCGGCTATCCTTGGTGGATAAGGGATCATCTGCGTGGATCTACTGCGCTGATCACCTGCTCGTGTTCCGGCATAAAGCGGAGGCCCGTCCCACCCAGCGTCACTTTGCAGCAGCAGTTACGGATCTACGTATCGGCATCTATTCTAAAGGTTTTTCAACGCTTCCGCAGGTCAGTGGCCTTCTTGTTGTTTTGGGCATCATACGTTGCCGTGACTGCTGCTGTGAGTGATTTAGTGCCGTGAGTGATTTAGTTCTGCAATTACTACCGCACTGTACAACCTTGCTCATTGTTTTGATTGCCTACAAACATGCCCTCAAATGTCGAGTTGGCGAAGCGCATTGAACAGCTTGAGGCCTGGACTGAGAATAAACTGGGAGAAATAGTCTCTAAACTAATTTAAGAATGCAAACCCAAACTTCTGGCACTGATACCAGAGACGTCAAAGTTGAAGGCTGAAGTACAGAGCCTCGTGTTAGGCGTCAGTGGTCTCAATGCGCTTGTTGAGGAGCTACGCTCCGAGAACGCCACGTTAGTTGCCTCTAATAAGTCTCTAAAGAAACAAAATGGAATTTGAACCAACCGTGTGTCAGAACTGGAACAATACTCGAGACTTAACAACGTAGAACTAAAGGGATTTCCGTGCTCTCAAGGGGAAGATTGCACAGCCATAGTAAAAGCTTTGGCTACTAAAATCAACTGCACTATTCTTGATTCTGACATCGACGTCATTCATCGCGTCCCCACTAAGAATGACTCAAAAAAAAAACATTATCGCGCGCTTCTGTTCTCGCGATAAGAAGCAAGAATTTTTAAGCAAGGCTCGCAAGGCCAAACTGCACACGAATGATCTCGGATTCCCAGGCCCTCATCATTATCCTCTGTATGTAAATGACCATCTCACCGTAGAAAACAAAAGGTTGTTTGCGAAAGCTCTTTCCCTCAAGAGAGAGAAGGGTTGGGCGTTCCTTTGGACGAATAATTGCCATTTTAAGGCGAGGCAATCAAACGAAAGTAAGGTGTATCGGATTCGCACTGAAGCTGACCTTTCTATCTTTCGATAGATCTGGTCACTTATCTATCTAGGAAACTCTGTGCGTCATCATGTCGTCTTATTTTAGTATCAATAATTTAGGTTCCTTCTTAAATAACTCTGCCATTTCAGGAATTCACATAAACGCGCGTAGTCTAAGAAAAAATCATGATGAAATAAACGCTCTTTTACACTCTTTCAAAAGTTCCTTTTCCCTCGTCTGCATCTCGGAAACATGGCTTACACTAGAGGATCAAAACTTGTTTGGCTTACAAGGTTACTTGTCAGAATACTGCAATCGCACATCAAGTAGCCATGGTGGCGCAGCCATCTTTACCTCACCTACTTTGCCCTATAAACGCAGATCTGACCTTCATATTCTCGTCGATAGCTGCGAATCTGTTTGAATAGAACTAGACAAGCCTTCATTCACTGGTAAACTTATCATTGGAACTATCTATCGGTCGCTTTCATCGTCAATTTCTGAGTTCTTTTCAAGTCTCTATGCTGTCCTTGAAACATTATCATGTGAACGTAAAAATGTTGCTATTGTGGGTGACCTAAACATTGATTTACTTGAAGATACTTCCAATCGCATTGAATATGCAAATTGTTACCAAGGTTTTGGTTAAGAGTCCTTAATCACACTTCCAACTAGATGCATTCCTGGCCGCAGTAGCACACTCATTGACCATGTTCTGTCTAACTTTATTTCACCTGAACCCAGTGGTGTTCTTAAAGTAAATATTACTGACCATTACCCTGTTTTCTTCTCATGTAAAAACTTCAAGCATAATCGCGATTTAAGATTTTCTAAATCAATTCTAAACAAAGAAGAGTATGTGAACCGCGTAACAAATGTCGACTGGTCTTTTATTGAAACATGCACTGATGCCAACTTAGCTTTTGATTTTCTTTTGTCTCGCATATGCAAATGCATTCATGATAGCGTCACGGTAGTAAATTGTAAAAGAATATACTCAGCACCCCATAATCCCTGGATAATGAACAGTCTATTGACATGCATGCGTAAAAAAGAAAACCTTTACAAAAAAGTCAAACGCCGTCCTTTCAATATGAATCTAAAACATCGTTACACCCTCTATTCTAATACTCTCAATAGACTCTTAAAAGCAGCTAGAAAAAGTTATTACGAAGAAAAAATAGCGCGTGCTGGCAACAACTCTAAAGAACAATGGAAAATTATTAACTCCTTTCTAAACAAGAACACGTCCGAATTAACTATCACTAAGCTTCAAATTCGTGACCGTGTCTTAGATCAGCCAATTGACATTGCGAATGAATTCAACTCATTTTACTGTAAACAAGCTTCTAGTACACCCCCCTCGTCCAATAGATCTCAGGTTCGCTCTTCACAATCTTTCTACCTCTTCACTGCAGACCCTAACGAAATTATCAGCATTATTCATAATCTTAAAGTAACTTCTCCTGGACGGGACGGAATTCACTCGTCCTACATTAAGCTATTTGCCAACCATATTGCCGTTCCTCTATCCCGCATTATCAATGTATTATTCAAGACAGGTACATTCCCATCTCAACTAAAACAGGCCAAAATAATACCAGTGTTCAAAAAAGGCGAGCGAACTTTCATATCTAATTATCGCCCCATAGCTATCCTACCATCTTTTAGTAAAATAATAGAAAAGTGTATTGAGAAACGTATAACTAATTACTTGTCTAAGTTTTCCATTTTAACTCCTAGTCAGTTTGGTTTTCGACCTGCTTTGTCGACTAATCTTGCATTGTTAACTTTCACTGATAAGATTAAAAAAGCTATTGATTTTGGTGAATTAGCTGGAGCATTGTGCATTGACCTAACCAAAGCTTTCGACTCACTTAATCACAGCATCCTGGAAACCAAACTCACGGCCATTGGTATTGTTGGACCTGCCCTTACACTCACTAAAAGTTACCTCTGTAATAGACAGCAGGCTGTTTATGTTCGCTCTACTTTATCAGATTTTCTTACTACTAATCAGGGTGTTCCTCAAGGGTCCATTCTTGGCCCACTTTTATTTTTAATTTACATGAATGACCTTCCCCTCTCAGTTACTAACTCTCTGCCTTTTCTTTATGCCGATGACACTACAATACTTGCCACTGGTAAATCAATTGACTCTTTAACGCTAAAACTGCAAAAAGATATAAATAACATCTTAAGCTGGTGTCTCACGAATTCCCTCAGTATTAACCCTAAGAAAAATAATTTCATGATATTCCACTCAGCTAACAAAGTTCTTCCCTCCCAAATTTCTATTAAACTAAATGGCTCACTCATTAACCCTGACAATGAATGCTCTTTCTTAGGAATCGTTCTCGACAGCAACCTAAAATACTCTAATCATGTTATTCATTTGCGCAAAAAACTAGCATTTGGTGTCAAGATTCTAATCAGAGCACGTTACTACTTTAACATTTCAACTATAATCAAGTTAATTATGCTTTTATTCACAGCCATACTAATTATTGCATCACAACTTGGGGAAATACATACCTCACCCACTTATCTCCCAATCAGCACATTCAAAACCAAGCCATCAGACTAATTACTTTCAGTTCATATCGTTCTAGTGCATCATCATTACTTCGTAACTTCGAAATACTTTCTACTGTTAGTTTATTTAAATATCACCTCATTATCATGCTGTTCAAATCCTTGCACCATCTTGTCCCATCAAGCGTCTTTTATTCTAATGCTTTGTCTAACTTAAACCGTACTAGATTGGCTTCAAATGGAAATTTTCTACTTCCTACCATCCGCACTAATTTTGGTCGCCACACTGCATATTTCTCAGCATTGTCATTATGAAATTCATTGCCATCTCACATCAAGCAATGCTCGACTATTGGCACATTTAAAAAACAATTGTATTCGTACTTGATAAACTACTAGATGTTTTTATCTTGTTATATTGTTTATTCCACTCTTCTTTTTACTTGTTTCTTAGTTAGTGTTGGTTTTATCAATTTACTCATCTCTCTGTTTTCACTGCTACTGCTAATTGAGTAAATTTTGTAATCCCATTTTGAACAGGAGGTCCCCCTGCAGCCTTGTGCTTTCGCACCTCCTCCTGTATATATACTTTGTATACTGTTCCTTTTTCTGTACTAATAACTGAAAATAAACTGAAACTGAATGAGTGAACACTAGAATGAATGGAGATTGCACCACAATAGGTGGAAAGAATCCAAAAAACTGGACTGATCGACTGTATTCATCATCGCGTACTAAGTAAGCGCTACTACACATTTGCAGCAAGTGAACTTGTGAATTGTGGTCAAGGAGCTCTAACAGTGAACAGAATCAGCCCATTTTTGATACGCTGAAAGCAAACATCATCCATGCAAGCAGTTATTCTAGATTTTGAAATATTTGTTGATATTCATGCTTCCAAACATGTTTTTTTTTCGCATGACACAGTTGAAAAAAATCAATATGAGAAGTATTGTGTAATTTACAGTCTTTACAATGCGGCTTCATGTTCGGTGTTCATAGATATCTCACGGGCTCCCTTTAAGCATAATAAATCTCGTCTGCTTAAAAATGCTGGTGTTCTGTTGCTCTGCGCCTCAACTAAACTTAGTTTTAGTTCATTTTGTAAAATGTTATGATCACTCTGGACAGATGTCTGGGAGTAGCAATGAAAAAAAAATGGCCTCCCAGTTCGAAATAAACGTTGTGCATACCAAAGCGTTCAACTTATGGAAGGATTTTTTACAGAAAAATAAAGGGCGCTGCTGGGACCAGGAGGTAATTTTTATTGAATTTAATTTTTTTGAAATTTTACAATTAACACAGCGAGTTCAAATAACGAGTTTTTATTGCGAGAGTGTTATAGATCTCGAATCGCAGAAATTCCGGCGTAAGCGTCGACGTCTGCGTAGGAGTTGGCGTCGTTAGTTGGAGCAAAAAAATATCATCCTTGCATAACCGAAAATCAACAAAGATGCAAATAAAATATCCTCGGCGCCATTTAGGAATGAACACGTAGCATCTGGGTCCGAGTGCGGCTCAAACCCGGGTCATTTTCATGACATGTGCGTATTCTACCACAAAATCATGCATCTACTTGTGAATACAGCTTGGAAATACGGTGAATGTTACTTTTATACTTCATAAACACGTGCGTCCGGTGTACGTACTTCACAATACAACAAGAAAAGTTGCCATATTAAAGCACGCACAAGCGTACGTTACCACGAGGCGTCGAAAAACGAGATTATCAAAACAACTTCATAGTTTCAAGCTAGTCACTCACTAAAAAGGCGCACACGCTACTGCACCACCAAGGCCACATAACGGCTGCCTAGGAAGTTCGAAAATAATTTATACACCAAGTACTCGAAGTACGTACTAGGAATAGAACAATGGCACCGCAATCGACTTTTAAAGGCGAAGCTTAAGGAGCCGCAATTTTTCAGTGTAGTAACAATTATTTTATACTATAGACCTGACACATAAAAAAGATGTTTTAAAAGTATGTTTATTTTTAACCGTACGTTATTTGAGTGCACTCAGAAGGTATAGTTGAAGTTGGTTAGTGTTTGTACGTGTTGATTATTTAAATACATATAACAGTTATTTTCTTGATATTTCTATGATCAATGCAGACTGAAGGAACAGTTTTGTATGACAGCCATGTTAAGAGTGAGGCAGATAGTAGGAAGTAGTGAAAAAGGAAAACGTGAATTCAGCTTCTGGCCTCTTCCATCATTTAAACAGTGTCTATGATGAATATTCACCATGCCCCCCTCCCTCACACAAAAATAAAGATTCACTTATTTAACTCTTAAGCAAAGCATCAAACTTTACGAGAGTTATTGAAAAATTAAGGGCTGTTCGGTTCCGAACAAAGAAATATTAATTAGCAAGAGTTTATATAGGTGGGCTTAGTATAGCAAAAACGCACTCCACTTGTCTACAGAACCACTGTTCACTTTGAATCACTTTTTGTACCGCCGCAGTAGTTTCTTTGGGCCCTCTGCACAAAAGATTGCCACCTCAAAATAGAACGTGTTGTGAACAGTGATTTTATATTTCCCGCTGTCTCGAATAGTTGTACCCCGATCAACTGTTTTAAGTGAAAGAACACGAAATAGCCCCATGGTGCTGGATCAGGACAGTAGGGTGGGTAATCAGTGTTCCCAAACAAAATTTTTGATCTTCCCTATGATTCTTACTGTTGTACCAAAATGCACGTTGTCATCACGGAGGAGAACAATTATAGACGACAATCTGCGATATCCTTAATGTTTTCGCACAATTTACTCTGTTGAGCATTGCACAGTATACGTCCACTGTACCTTCCACTGACACTTTAAAAAATCGACCAGAAAAATGCCCGTTTTTACTTGAAAAATTGTAGCAATTATTCTATAGCTCTAGTAAGCTGATTGCTATTTTTTTGTTTTGTGAACAAGAGTAGTGACACAACAGCACTAATTTTCATTTTTCTGTAATTTACTAGGCTAACACGCATCGTCTCCAGTACAAAAATGTGCGAAAACAATTCATTTTTAACCTATTGGCAGCGGTTCAAATAGGTCGTTCACTTGACATCCCGAGGGTGTTTGAACTGGTTGGTGAGCATTTTTGGAACGCACGTTCAACAAACTTTGTCATATCTTGACATATTAGTGATGACTGTGCAAATTGGTGTGAGGCCAGCTATGAGAAGTGTGTCCTACAGCCAGCAAACTGGTAGTGGTCACCCTTATTGCAATATACAGTCTACTTGGACAGGTCAATTGGTGTGGATGCTTCCACTCCACTCCACTTTTTTCTCTACCCATTTGTGCAGCCATTTCAGAAGTCTCAACACCATGTTTTCTCACTTATATTACTCCTCTCAGTTCGTCAATACACGAGACACATTTTCCCATAAATTGGAGAAGTCCGTGATTCTTTTGCACACGAAAATGTATTTACAGCGTCCGTCTAACACTAGGTGGGAGCAACAAAATTGGCAAACGTCACCGTCTGCACTCACTGAAGAGCAGATTAAGAATAAATAATCCAGAAATTTTATTTCCAACAGTCGTTGGGGTAACCCCAGGCAAAAAGTGGCACAATATGCAGGCTGAAAGTGCCTGGGTGCCTGTAGAAAAGGTGGTGTTAACAAAATTTTCCTACATAACGAGGAAATTAAAGACAAATTTTCTGAAAAACGTAAATTTACGTTTTCGACATGTGAAAAGAAACGGAGTTCATGTAAACATATAATAAAATCAGAAAGATAACATTTATATTACTACAAATATATCAGCGCGTGATTTTAAAAGAGGTTTTCACACAATACATTGAATGCAATGCGTAGAAGCTGGTACCCAGGTAACGCAGAACGTTGAGTCAACGTGGTTTTATTGTAACGAATGTGAGGCAATGTTAGACGGTAAAATATAGTATTGCACTGATGTTTATAGTATTATGTTTTCAGAACAAAGTGTTTCATTGTTGTAGCAACATTCGGATAATAACGTTGTTTCAACGTGTTGTTTTTAGCGAGGCAACAACGTTCAAAATATCACGTTGCCCTAACGTGATGGTAGTATTGCGGTGACAACAATCAAATAATAACATTGCACCAACGTTGTATACAGACATCAAACCCATGTTTAACAGCGAACGTAGATACAACTTGGAAAACATAACCGCTGAAACGTCCAATAACACACACGGCAACTTTTTCAACTTTGTGTACTCATTTGATTAATAGCTTACAGTGCCTAGATAGTGTGGTTGAGTAAGAAATAGAAGCATGAGCAATACAGACAACAATGCAGCCTATGTTTTTCACACACTAATCCTTCTATCAATCTGATTTGTATATACAGTTGCACTCTAAGTTTGTATAGATTTGTTTGATAATACACGGTTACCGTATTGCAGGAGACAAAAAACACCACCTTGAGTCGCCTGACTAGGCCTCTATAGCCCCGCACTATACGTTCTTCACACAGAGTAACTGCATTGGCAAAAAAAAAAACTCAAGAACACAATCACATGGTAGAAACCATTGCGTCGCCTTCTTACATCTGTAGATAGATACACTAAACACAGTGAATTCATATATGAGAAAGATATGTGCAAGAGGAAGTCTATTAAGACCCAGAATTTGCAGGCTACAAAAAGCCTGCTGTAGGCAGGCTTTATATTAGCATGTATGCATGCAGACTTGAAGAATAACTTACCTGTCTATTTTATATATTACTGTGTGGTTGTAAAAATAGCATGGGAACCATTACACTTTGAAGTGAGCAAGCAGTAGTTAAATCAAACGGTGGCTCCATTATGATGCTTCCTCACAATCATGTTTTAAACAATGCTTTCAGATTAAACACACAAGAAACAGATCTACTAAAACATGACCTACATGTTTGCATGATGCAAGGCAACAGCGACAACAAACCCTACGATTGGCAATAATTATGGAAGTGGAACCAATAAGAACCATGGGGCGAGAAAAACAGCTCTTTCACAGAACCCTCACTCTTGGGGAACATAAAGAGCAATGCAATGATTTGAGAAAAAGATGAAAATAGGAATATCAGTAACTAGGTATGGTAATAAAGTAAAATCACGGTCGAAAGAGAGAGAGAGAGAGAGAGAGATATGGTATGAAGAAAGGCAGGAAAGTTCACCGGAAAGCAAGTATCTGGTTTGCTACCCTGCAGTTGAGAAGGGAGACAGAAAGGTAAGTAAAACGGAATCAGAGAGAAAAAGAGAGCGGGGGGAAGCGAAAACACACACACACTAGAATGTCACAAACATGCGAGGAGGTGGGTCGATCGCAGAAATTTTAGGAGGATGGTCGAAGTCGCGATGAAGTTATAGACAAAAAAAGGGTGCCAATTCTGGTTCGAAACTGCCTTGACAACTGTTTGCAGTACTCAAGTATCTGGTAGTGTCTGTTACTGTTGAAAATGCAATAGAGCAGCTATTTCATGTGCTCTGCTCCTACAGCTTTGTTGGGAACTCGCATCGTCAAGAAAGCATTTCATGTCTTCTTAATAACTGTGTGCAAGTAAACATTGGCCCAAAATTAAGCAATTGTAAAAAGTGTGTTATTCTGTCACTGACAAAACTATCAATTCACGGCACACACAGCAAACGCTAGACCTGCCGAACACACTGTCTGCAAGCAAATATAAACATCGAATTGCACCACGATGAAATGCCACACTAATACAGAAGGACGACCACTCACAACAAACACAGTAGACACCAACATGGATAAAGCCCGCCTGCTAAAAACACTGTGTTTTTGGTGAGAAAACCCAAACCACAAATTGCAGTATCATGAAAGGGCACTGTATTCTGGAAACAATATCACCCACAGCAAATCTGGGAGACGCCAACAAGGAGATGCCAAGCCTGCACAACACACTATGCAGCGCACAAATAACACCAGACCACTGCAATCCTCTTGCCATTTGTCCAAGGCTTGGCTTCAGCTTCTCTTTGACTTTAAGGTTTATGTCGACTTTAACAAATGCACCTACCGATTGCGATTCCCTTGCTCGAGTAGGTTGAGCAAGATTACAGAAAACTGAGTCAAAGCTGCTAATTAGATGCCATCCTTTCTTCCCAAACTTCATGCAGCTTTCTATGATATCGATGTAGAAGTAGCACCAGGTCTATGCAGCTGTCTGGGCGACTGATACAGTTGGTCAACTGCAGTGTTTCTCTAGTTGGTCACAACACAAACGTCTGAGGTGTATGTCACAGTTGTGCTGTTTTCTCCTTAACATGCTACGGTGCACTTTAATGCTGTAAGTTCTGGCTGTTACTGGTCCCACAACACCACCTTTTTCCTATGGGATTCGAAGCGTGAACGGTTGCAGTTTTAATGCAGTCTTCCTTCTTCAGTAAAGGAAGCTTTGATGCTTTCTTTCTGTAGTAGTTCATCACAAATTCCATTTTTTTCTACTAAATCTGCTAGAAAAGGGAGGTTTTTTTAAGCAGCATGTTTGTTGTTGACCGAGTAACTATGGTAACCTGTCAGCAGTTAGGCTAGCTTCCCTTTCTGTTCTAGTGTGAAATACTTGCATAAGTAGCAACACGTTTATGCAGCTGTCTGGACGACTAATACATTTGGTCAACTACAGTGTTTTTCTAGTTGGTCCCAACACAATGAAGGCTTAGCTGCATTTATCAACCTGTCAACTAATAAACTAGACTGAGGCTGGTTTGAGCTAGAAGTCGTGTGCGAGCTGCAACTGCTTGGTGAACTTGTCGAGCTCCGAACATGACAATGGTGGACTATTGTCGCTAGTTCGCACAAATGGTGATTCATACCTGGGGAGGTCTGTTGTCTGATCATCATGTCGCGCTGCTGCTGATTGTTACATTCATGCACTTCTAGGACTGAGGCAGTGGGGGAAAACCCGAGACGTTATTTACCTTGCCAGTTTAAGCAGCGAAGGGTGCAGCGGGTATACCCTTTGTTGCGTGTCGGCGTAGAGTGTGCATGAAGTGTTCATTTCTCGTTCTGGAGTCACCTCAGTTGAAGGACCGAAATCTAAACTGTTGTAGATACATGCGACAGGTCCACCGGCTACGGAAAGTCTGAGTACCACCGTCGGCTCAATAGATGCGTTTTCTTGACTTGCAACGGTGGAATAAAACTGGAATCGCTGTGTGAACAGCATCTAGTTCGCCCACAAATCGCCGATCATGCACTTACGCGCTCAGATGTCTCTGCTGTGGGCGTTATTTTGCGTAGGAAGATCTGCATGAAGTGAACCCACTGACGATGCTTAGCTGTTACGCGGAGGTGCTCTACCTTTTTAACTAGAGGTTGTCGTTATCGGTCACATTTGAACGACTCCTCACGCTTGACTAAGCACCCTAACTTGACAACATTGACCGAGAATGCAGTGTGAAAACACGCGAAAATTACATAAATAATGCTACTGTGTTACGATGATAATGACGATAATAGTGAGCGAAATCGAAATTGCACAAGTTTCGATTTCAAAATCATTTGAAGTGGTTTTGTAACAGTAAAAAAAAAAGACACGTAAGGCAGCATAAAAAAGGTGAGACAAAATTTTTTTGCAAAGGACTGAATTACTGTACACACTTAAATATCCGTAGGACAATGCTATGACTTGTACAGCGCAACTAAAGTTTCCGTTACGCACTCATCACTTGCTTTTTTTGTGCACCCTCATGGTGCGCTTTTACGCTGGTTTCCATGTCGCGCTCATCAAATGTCACAAAACAAAAATGAAGTCTAGATTGAAAGTATTATTACGATTTGCGCGAAGAATATATAAAATTACCTAGTTATAAAACAAGCAATAGCCTTTAAAATTGTCACCAGCTTAATTTGTCTCGGAGGCTAAACATTGTCAACATTGAGCCGCGCTTTGCATTATGGACTGTTATAGTCACGCGATAGTTTCGCGCTCAAAATAATGAAGGTTTACACCGCGGTCCCTTCATCAGACCTTAAAAACGTAAATTTTAGTTCATTCAGAGTCTGCGTGGCTGCATTTATGAGCTTTTTGTTCTGCGGTGCCCTCTGCTGTTCGTGTACAACTAAGCAAGGCGTTCGGCGGCGGCAACGGCTTCCACCTGACCACTCCTCACGCTTCATGATCGGGTAAGTAGTGGGGTTTGCAGTCTTCTCTTTTGTAGCCCTGTTTGCCATCGCATGTTTCGGCGCACTAATTGTGACGTAAGTTACACTCGCTGCCGGTGTAACACGGGCACTTTGGATCGTGATTTGGCTCCCGCATTGCGGTTGGACTCTCGTTTCGGGCAAACTCGATCCAGAATATTTGCACCGCTTAGCAACGATCATTGTTGATCGCGATCAAGAAATCAGACCTGTCGTCATTATTTTCTAGCGCTGTAACTATAGTCAAGGCATAGCAACTAGCCCAAACTGCCACACTTCCAAATCAACCCTTCTGACAAGCAAAAGTGCTCGTATGACACCGATTCAATCTACTGTATGCAACAAAAAATCATAAATGCGTCATATTAGCGTACATTCACTTTCAATATCTCGAATGATGTAGTGTATACGATGTACGCACTATATAAAGTAAGAATAATTTCAACTATTCTATTCTCAGAATCATTGGTACGTTGCTCTGTGTAATTATGTCTACAGCAAATTGGCCCTTTGAATGAGTGGCAGCCCCTTGTTTGTTTAAATAACGGTTTCACCATGTTCCCCCGGGCCGCCAGTTTTGTCGTAACATCTTCTGTCGCGTCTGTTATCATGGCCTTTTGCATTTGGCTTAAGTCAGCGTTACTATATTTGTACAAGATTCTTCAATTTATGCATTAATGTAATTTACTCCAATTAGTCTTTGAGGAGAACAAGTGCGATTTTATTATGGCGATCGAAACAACCGCAGCCTGTAAAGCCTATCTATCGACATGGTGACGTGTGGCACAACTATTCATTTGCTTTAACCACTTGCAATTAATTGAAAAGTGAATAAATGAATGTAACTTTGTTAAAAATTGTGTAACCAATCTCGACACTAGAACTCTAACCCCTCAAGTGTTGACCATAACCTGAATGACTTAATGTTTAAAAAATAACAGAGTCGAATAACCCCCTGATAAAGGCTACATGAACATACTACGCTGGCTTCAAAGACACCTACAATCCCTCTTTTAGAATTGAAAATGCTTTGTTACCATTGTTTGTATGCTATAAAAGTTTCATGGAGTCTATCCTTAAGACAGCGTCCCATCTGACGCATGTAGCTCCTGCCGCATGTCAGTGTTTGTGTACATCATATCTTTAAACCGGTTACATACTTCTGGCTGTGATGAGTGCTGCAGTGTTTCCTTCCTTTCATCTGATCAATGATTCTGCGTAGGTCAGAAAGTTTCGGGGGCAATAAACACTACTTCAACTCCAGCACTTTCTCCCTATTTTCTAGTAGAGTTTGTGAGAAACACTGTGCATGCTAAGTGTGACAGCCGCATTGTTTTCTTGCAGCCCTTCATATGGCCTGTAGCTCCTTTCTACGCCTACGATAACTCGCATTCCTAACTATATCCTCGGCTAGAGGCAACTTGTCTTGAGTTGAACCTGCAGTATGAAGTCTAGACACTAAATTTAAAATTGCTCCTACCCCCTTGTGTTAAAGTGATCCACACAGAGCACTCTGCAAGGCCCTGTGCATGGCCGCCTTCCTTGCCCTTTTTGTGGGCCCCTATGAGAAAGGCAGCAGTGGCTTCCATGGACGAGACTTATACCACCAACTTGTGCACCATTTTGTGAAAAGCTGAGTTAAGCGAAGGGATTCGATTTTGAAACATTCGGGAATCTCATGTGTTGCCACAAATTCTGGAGCTTGTGCTACAAAACCTTCATACTGGGCTTAACAACCTACTAGCAGTCCACAGATTCTACCAAATTAAACAGTAAAACGTTACCCACATAGCAAAAGATTGTGCAGCACTGAAACCTAGCAACCTGTTAATATTGTTCCTTTAAATACTGGTCAAGTGCAGGTCTCTATGAATTGATGCCGTGCTAAATTCAATAGTAATTTCTTTCCGTTACAAGTACACCTCTATGACCCAGCCAGAAAAGGTAGACACAAGTAACTGCGTAAGAAACACTTCCAAACAGCTGCCAGTGGCATTCAACACGTTGCTCCGCCGCAGTGGTCTACTGGCTAAGGTACTCGGCTGCTGACCCGCAGGTCACGGAACCTAATCCCGGCTGCAGCGGCTGTTTCCGATGGAGGCGGAATTGTTGTAGGCCCGTGTGCTTAGATTTGAGTGCACGTTAAAAAACCCAGGTGGTCTAAATTTCTGGAGCCCTCCACTACGGCGTCTCTCATAATCATAAGGTGGTTTTGGGACGATAAACCCAACATATCTTCATTATTCAACATTTTATAGGGAAGGATACTGCTGTAAGAAATTCGATAGCATCCTTAACGCAGAGCAGTTGATTTTTAGCGCTGGCAGGCTGTTTATATTTAGTTAATCATTGCACTGCTTTTTAGTGATTTGTATTTGGCTTGTGCTGAAAAAAATCATTAATAAAAGGTTGACGACTTCTAATGCTGTAAGATCCTCATGCTTTGTGGATGATTTTTGGTGTTTCACTAGGCAGAATAAATAGGCGGGAAATAGAATGTCGTCCCCGCTTTGAAGCTTTCTTAGGATGTGCTCCAACTTCTTGAACTAGCGCAGCTGCTTCTTGAATGAGGCACGCATAAATTCTTGAACTTAAAGTGGTTTCTCAGAGAATAACACTCATATTGGTGGTGTGAACCTTTTGCTTGGAAGCCATTGTCGCTTTTGTGTCGTGGTATTCAAAAGTGATTAAAAGGCGGAACATCAACTTGCCTTTGTAGAATGCCCTTTGGCAATCGACTCATCTCAAGCAAGGTGGGGTATGCATTCTCCGAGTAAACATCCCATTTTAAGATTGCGGGTTTCACTCAAGGTGTGTTCTTGACGGTAGCTGTAAGTTTGCTTACGTATGTGATGGATTCTAGGCGTGAGAGGAATAGCTGGCCACATCAAAGGCCCAAAAAAGGACTAAGCCGACTGTATACATTGCATGTATAGTGTCTCTCGCAGACCCAAGGAGCTCGGGAGAAAGCGTTGAAGCACAAGCAGTGTACTTTCTTGCCTGTGCAGATCCACCTCTTAAATAAACTAAAAAGGCTGCAGCTCTGATCACAGGCAGAAGTGTGTAACAGGTTTTAAACACATTGTGAACGCAATCGCTTTAGCAAAAAATGAGCCCCTAAATTTCCTTTTGTTCACTCATGGCGAGTGTCTTGTTACTGTAGACCTAATGCCTTTAGGTATTGTAGGTGGGCTTATTGTCAGCTACTTACACGTAGAAAGATCACGTGCTACGAATCGTGCCTACTAACACTCCCAGGTTTACATACTCTGAAACACTCGACAATGTCGACAAGAGAACAGTCGCTGCTTTAGCTAATTGATAAGAGCATCGAATTTATTATCTGAAGGTTGTAGGTTCAGCCCTTGCCGGAGGAAAGTTGTGTGTTCTTCAACCTTAATTTCTGAACATTTTTATCGTAATTGCTGTAGTATAGTCAAAAAGCTTCTAATAATGTCTTCTATATTTTCATGGGCTTATTGTATGTTCTCATTGAAGGACTGTATATACATCTGCATTGCTTTGTAATAAATTTCAGTTGGAAGATGGTGCTGCATCTTTGTATCTTTTGTGCCTCTCATTGCACTTGCGCGGAGCAGCCTTTGCAGGCGAATTAACTTGTGGGATAGATAAGTGGGCGCACGGTTGTTGTCTACAGAATATCAACACGTAATATATGCTGGAACACATTGAAAGTCAAC
Source organism: Rhipicephalus microplus (assembly GCF_043290135.1). Classification (NCBI taxonomy): domain Eukaryota; kingdom Metazoa; phylum Arthropoda; class Arachnida; order Ixodida; family Ixodidae; genus Rhipicephalus; species Rhipicephalus microplus. The sequence continues at coordinate 158,632,031 of NC_134704.1, forward strand.
ATAACAGTGCTTGTGATACCATTACTCTCAGAACACCCCTTTGGTTTCTTTCTAAACAACGCACCACCTTCTACGTCATAAGTTTGTGTTGGCTTCCACAATTCTTGCAAGTGCTCTCCTAGCAGACTTCATCAAATGAAGAGGGGGCAGACTTGCATGGGAGCACAAAGGCTGATGTCCTTGCTTTGGCTGCGCATTTCTATGGGTCATGCATATTTACATGTCAGAGGCAATTATCGCTGCACCCAGAAAGCCTTAATTGAAGAAAGTTGTCTGTGCGGTGACCACGTCCATGTGATTTTGTGTTCATGTAGCCAGCTATGTTCGCATGAAAATCACGTTACGTCCCACCTCACTTGTTTAGTGCCTTCTGAAACCGAAATCGTGACTGAGCACTGTAAAACCTTTTTTCTAGGTAACTAACTGTTCCATCCACGATGAGTGCATTATTAACTACTTATTGCAACAGACGAAACACTATGCAAATATTTTGTGTCAGTGCTCAGGCTGTATCCATGAAAGATAATTGAGCCCTTAAATGCTCCTTTTGTGACATGCAGGAGGGACAGTGGATCAGACAGGAACCTTACATAATGGTACACTCTGTGAGCACAATTGCAGTCTATAAATCGCAGTTGAAAGGTTTCTCAGAATGCTTGCGTGGGTTGATGGGTCAGGCCCATTTTTGAAGACAGTGTGTTTCTTGCACTTAGTCCAGGTCAAAGGGTCAGGAAGATAGTAGAGGTGGAGGAGATCGCAAGGTCAACTGACGCATGCGTAAGCATGCTATCGTTGCACATTTGAGAGAAAGAGCATCCTCTTTTGGTCGGATTTAGAGAAACAAGCAGTCAGGCTGCATCTTTTTCGTTTAGCTTATTCTGATATTTTTATTCTGGTGCATGGTTTGATGTTTTTATTTCTTGTATTTTTTTCTGTATACAGCTTACCGTTTCTGTAACTAGATGGACAGGTGAACAGAAAATTTTTGGTGTTGCAAGGGTTTCGTTATGGGAAAATAACACAGTACTTACTGAAATACGCAAAGATACCTACCATCGGGGAACGAAAATGAGAACAGAACAGAAAGGGCGTCACTCACAACTAACTTTATTCTTGGAAAATCAGCGAAATATATAAGCGTAGCAACCATGCTCGTGCACATTGCCTCACATGCTACTCAAAAAACATGCCGTAAGTTTGACAACAAGAGAATTATGACAAAAGCCACTAAACAAAAAGTATTCTAAAAAAAGTTCCCCACCATGCAGAGCAACAGATGTAACACTAACATCCGCATCTCTCTTGTTTTTAATGTAGAATGATTCCCTAGTTTCATGTGCCAAGGTATCATTACTCTTTCCAAGGACGGATACACTGAAAAACCTAGCCTCACATTTGCATAAACCACAATGTGCTGGCAAATATGCCGAAAGTTTATTTTTCACACGAATTTCTTGCTTCCTAATTCTGTCCTTTATGCACCGGCACATTTGCCTGCACATTGGGGTTCCTGCAAGTGTGAAGCTACGTTTTTCAGGGTATCCTTCCTTGGAAAGAGTAATGACATCTTAGCACGCAAAAATATGGAAGCATACTATATTAAAAAAAGAGAGATACGCATGTTAGTACTATATCTGTTGCGCTGCGTGGTGAGAAATTTCATTCTTCGGAATATTTTTTTCGTTTAGTGCTTTTTGTCATAATTCTTTTTTTGTCAATCTTACCTTGTGTTTTTGGACTAGCATGTGAGGCAATGTGTGTGCGCAAGGTAGCTACGCTTATATATTTAGCTGATTTTCCTAGTATGAAGTTAGTTGCGAGCGACGCCCTTTCTGTTCTGTCCTCAATTTTTTTCCCTATATTGTGCATCTTTTTAGAATAAAGTAAGCATGTACCAACTAGCCCACCAAAATGAGTTATAAAGGTGACGGTCCCACTCCGGCAGCACCCATTCTGCATTTTATGCACTGTTTGCTGACGTTCTATGCTCTGCCTATTGATGTGAATTCTATTGCATTAAAAGCAAAGAAAGCTAGTATTGTGTCTAAAGACACAATACTATTATTATGTCTATTATGTCTAAATACTATTATTACTATTACAATACTATTATTATGTCTATTATGTCTAAAGAAAGCTAGTATTGTGGCCTAGTCTAAGTAGTTTTGCATAGCACTCAAAATTCAGTGCACCAAAGTCCTGTGCTTTTGCTGTACAAGCCTCCGTTGCACTGGAAGTGTGGCAAAACTGTTCAAAATAATCAAATGAAACTTTCTGAACATCTTCTCAAAGCATTATGCAAGGTTTCTAGGAAAAAATTTAGCCAGTAAAGCAATCAAAAGTTCATGCAGACTTCAATAAAAATTAGCAGAACAATATAGGCCTATGAGTGAATACTTTTTTTTTCTTTTTTGTGAAGAACAACAATATTGAATGGGTTTCCAGGCTACAATGTACCCAATGTCTATGCGAAGTTGTTTCGGGTTTTTACGAATAGCTCATGAATAATAACTGCTTGAATTCACAAACCTATCGTTCCACTTGTTTAGGCATTACCGACGAGGCGGATAAACTGTCTGAGATGAAAATCTAGTTTTCAATATTGAAGCAGGCAGCCTTCCTATGAAGTGAAAATTGTCATAAGTTTATTAGAAAAATATAAGACAGAGTGAAATTAGCTCATTTTGCTGCTTGCCAGGTTTGTGCAAATTTACTTTTTGGTTTAATGCCGATTCACAATTATCGCACATTAGCTGGACTAAGTCCTGTTTTTTAATTACCAGTGCTCACTAACTTTGCGTAGTAGCGCTTTACTCAAAAGATTTTAATGAAGTAATAAATATTGCAAACATTTGTGGTGGTGGCAACATCTGTGAAGAGAACCATGAAGTTGTCTCGTGTCAGTTTTGACGTTTTTCAAAAGGGACGCTGTTAAACATGACTATGCCGCCGAAACACGTATGGGTTATTTCTCAAGATTTCAGACTTCAGTGGCTAGCCCAATTGGTAAATTTAGTCGCTACGTCTCCAATACATAATTTAACCCCAAGAGGCTGCTGAAAAAAAAAGAAAGAAAGAGACGGAGTGACAGAAAGAAAGAAGGGAACAAAGCCTCCCACCTTCCTGACCAAGTGGTTTGGCCATTGTGTCGAGGATTCCAGGACCTTCTTGGCTGCTCGCCTTTGTAGCCAGGGCACTGCAGCAGCGTTTCTGAAGTACACAGAGAACTGGACCTTGCCTTCAAGTTTTGAGACTCGTAGGAAATTACATGGTGGTCTTTACAACGCGGGGAGGTGAGGAAGGTTTGGCAGTGTGTGTTCCACATGACACTGGTTGTAGAATAGTATAACATTGGACCTTTTTCAATAGACTAATCTGCATATGTGAAGGGGTGGCACATGACGTGTGTCGCGGTTTTTATTTCTTGGGGGAGGAGGAGAGGTCACAAGCCCAAGCAGCCTCTATAAACATTGCACAGAGTGGCGACAGTTGCTAACTGAGAGGTAGCTTGAGTCGTCTGCAAATCATTCCTGAAAAATACTAAGCCCCCGAGATTTTTTTACCAGTGTGTGGCGGATAACTTCATAGGCCACGGACCCCCAGTTTTGGTTTCGGTGACCTTTATAGAGGCGCTTTTCAGACTCGAAAAGAGCCCACCGACAAGTTTGTGGATAGTTTGCAGGCAAGTTGGTGGAAAACAAGCTTGCATGTGCGCAGTAACTATATTATAAACTGTGAGTTCATGAGCCATATTTCCCTGACTGCAGCAAAAAGTGTGAATGGCTGCGTGAGCTCAAATGCGTTCCCCGCCACGCGCACCAGAACAACATCAAGTGTCTTGACGCCTTTTGAAGTTTGGAAACAATAATTTCAGTGTGCCAACTTCTTGATAAAAATTGTGTTTGCTAGCGTAATACTTACTCTCAAATTACGGTAACACAAGTATTGTGAATGAGCATTGTGGCCTCGAAGATCATTGATGTGATGCTATTTGCTTGTTGTCATGGGCAGTGACTTGTCTAGCAGAGAGGTAGCAGGAATAAAGCTTGAATTGCACGAAACAAACAAGGTGGTCACAGTTTACCTCTAGCAAAGCTTAGCTTTGGCAAATGATCTGTTCGCTCATGTAGGTTGCGGTAGATATTACTTTCTCGGCACTCGGTCTTCACTGACCATAGCACGACATAATTTCCTTATTCTCAGCATCGACCACTATAAACACCTAGAAAATGAGACGTTCACAAAAATTGCAGACGCACTCAAGCGTATTTCTCCGATGAACTTCTTCATATGCTCACTGGGTGCAGCCACAATTGTGTGAGCCGCCTATTTTCCTGCACCTCCCAAATGACAAGTGCAATACCCGTACTAGTTTTGCAGCTTCCACTCGCTAAGTCAAGGGTTACAATCAGCTAGCATGCTGTCCAGACACTCAAGATGGTAAAAGCACAAAAGGATTGAGAGAGGGGGAGGTAATTTCAAGTTTGAAACAAAAGAATGAAACCTTGAAGAAAAAAGACTGTGTGTGAGTTTTCGCGATAACCATAGCACATGCTAGTGCTATGAGTACTCGCATAGGTGAGCAAGAATGAAGCAATCTTTCGTGTGATCACTTCGTATACCACGCCACTGTGCTGCTGTTCTAAAACTGGAATGAAAATATCTGCAGTACCAAGGGCAAAAACTGATCAGATTCTGACGGGTCTACAATCGCATTCATGAAAGCCCAGTAAGTACGCAGGTGGGGTGTGATATTTCTGTCCCGAAAAGACCCCCAAAGTCCCATATGCGTTTGTCTTAAAGGCTTTTCCAAAGAAGCCATCCTTTTCTGCTTCTCCGTCGAATGTATTCCATCGCCAAAAACTTTCTGCACCTCATGCGGTTTGTCAGTGTCTTGGAGATCTGCCGAATTCAGACCAAGTGGCGATGTCACTTAATGACGTCATGATTTCAAAAATTTTGATGATCTATGATGTCAACCAATGATTTTATTTAGCACTTGTGAACAGCGACAGGCACTTTTTGCGCTTGATAAGGCATCTAAACTTTCCCGAACATGTGTACTGGGCTGTTTACTTAGTCGGAGCGCGTGAATAATATTAACTTTTCATACTGAATTGAATACTGCCTATGGCATATCAAATAAATACCCACTTTTTAGATTAAAAATCTGCGTGAATATGATATCATTAGATTCGTTTTTCAAAGTTCAGCCGGTGCAATTTGCATCTGTTTTGCATAATAATTGTGGTGCAAGTGGAACTCGTTTTATAGTTGAAAGAATTGACTCATATATTTCCCTAAATCTGAGCACTGCATTTGTGTATGTAAGTGTGAGACCGCCCTCTAAGTTTGAATGCTGCGCTGTTGGACCTCATCTTTCCTTCTGTCGACTCACCATCCTTGCGTCACATAATGACCGATGTCACCCAGATCCCAATTTATAATCTTGAAGGTTTCAAGTAGCTATGTGAGAAAGAAAAAGAAAGTGGCTACCGATACATCTGTTTAGCGGTGCATGGGGCTAGTAATGTTTTGGCTGACTAATTCCTTCCGCCGTTCATACTCATGAAATCACAACTTTTTCGCTTATTGCAAGGCATGAAGAAGGGCCTTTTTGTAATGATAGCCAGGAAGTAGTAACAGATGGTTTTCCGGTTAGCTTCTGTATGTAGCGACATAAGTATCAACCGGACCATGCCCAACACCCGCAGTATATGTGCAGAGGGCTTTACTGTTAAAGGGAACGCTGGAGCACGTGTCATCTGCTGTGGTGTTTTTTTACAATCTGCCATATCTAGTTGCCACATGATTAAGCAGAGGAGTTGACATTTAACATCCCCTGAAACGGGTTTGCGTACCTCGCCAGCTATCGCTCGTGTCTACCAACTCACTACACTCCCCCTGTAGGGTTTCTAGAACGAATATGAATAGCTCTTGCAGTGAATAATGCTACCGGCTGGAGAGTAAAGCCCCGGAAAGGGGGCCATCTTAGCACTTCTGTTGAAGGAAGAGTGCACGACATAAAGCAGAAGTGGAAAAAAGGAAGTAGCAGGACAGGACGTCTGGCATCATGCCGCAGGGACGTCTGACATCATGACCATCAAGGTGCTGCCTCACAAAGATTGGTGTGCAGCTGCGGCCTGCTAGCAATGCTTCAAAAATACAAGCAGATCTTGAGAAACACTGAAAGTAAATGATTTATCGGAACAGAAGCTGCTCTCAAGTGAAATTTAGATCCTTTTGTTTTTTGTATTAATTTTGTTCAGTGTGTTTTAAGCTCCGACAGCCATTATAGATCATGCATATTAGAGTAATTTGAGTGCCTTAAAGACGGTATGTTGTAACGAAATGTTGTAAAATGCAGGCATTCGGTTCATTTGCATGAGGCAAAATGTTGCTAAGCTAAGCTAAGTATAACGAAGGCTAGGCATTTTACTTGAGTTAGCCATGTTTTGTTGTGAATTTGTAGCTTAACATGATAATAAAGGGAAAGCTTTTGCAAAGCCACTGATACAGTGTCTTTATGACGACGAAGTAAATAAGTTTTTAATATTATACGACAAAGTGTGGAGGAAAAAACTAAGCTTGTCCTATTATAAAAAAATTGGGAACTTTCACTTAAGGCAAATGCATAAAATTAGATCAAGTTTGTTTTGATGCTTTAAATTTAGAAGCAGCAATCTGATAGAGTGAACAGCACTCGTTGAGCTAACTACTGACCAAAGATTTGGTAGTCAACATTTGCACTTCTTGAGTTACCACAGGTGGTGTAGTTAAATTGAAGAGACGCATAGGTAGCGATTTCCAAGAAAACAGTTCACTGGTAATGGCATAATTATGGGATGGTAGATTATCGATAGTTAACGCATGGTATGAATGCTGAGTAGCAATGTTTATTTTGCTTCAGGAGGGATTTATGTACGCAAAGATTGAAAGCTAGTCTATAAATATTGGTTTTTTGTTTAAATGAACAACTTTTTTCTGGAAATCTTTGAACATAGGCAATATTAACATGGAAAGAAAGCTCTGCTCCTTAGTGATTATAATATGTACTCCGACATTACACAACAAAATATAACAAATCTACTCAGACATGTCGCCTCCTAGTTGAGTGGCATACTCAGGGTGCACTGGCACCAAATGTGTGGAGGTGACCGAATTCACTGATTGTCTCGGATGTGTCTACTCATCCGGATGGAGGCCGTGATTTTTGTTGCACGGTGGCTGGTCACGGTGGTCTAACCACGACTCGAAAAGCTTTGGCTTTTCTCTCTTTTGTTCCTGAGCCAGCGTCAACGACTTACGAAAGTCGAAGGCATGCCCCATTTTCAAGCAGTGTTTCATGAGTTTTGTCTGAGAATGAGTTGTTTTTGTGATGTACCCTTTATGTTCATTAAAACTCGTTGACCCCTTCCTGCCAGTTTTGCCAATAAAAGTGGTGTCGCAGTCACCGCACAGGAACTTGTAAACAACCCTGTTTTGATCACTCGCAGGGGTGCTGTCTTTGAGCTTAGAGAGCACGTTTACTATGGTAAAATGAGGCTTGAAAATTGTTTTAATTCCCAGTGGACGAAATGCTATTTGAACAGAGTCTGAGAAACTTTAACGTAAGGTACAGAAACAATGGGTTTTGTATTTTGTCGTGGCACACTTCTTGTTCCCTTTTGCATGTGTTTCTGGGTGTCATTCATAAAGCGGTTCAGATTATGGCTTCATTACAATTCACCAACCACGTTTTCCATCTATATTACTGCAAGTGTAGTGCTGATCAGTGATGTATGCGACACCACATGCATGAGTGAAGTAGGCTGGAAGCGGCCAACAGTGCTCAAACAGCACAAAGGAGACATGCCAAAAGCCACCCATGCCACGCATTATAAGACAAAACTCGTCGAACACTGCTCAATACCGAGACGTGCCTTCGACTTCGGTAATGAGACAACGCTGGTTCGGGAACAAAAGTGGGGCAAGAGAAATCTTCTCGAGTCGTGATTCATTAGTGTGACAAGTTGGCGCGCGACAACAACCACGGCCGAAAACTAAGTGACATACGAGACAAGCATCAAACTGGTAACCTCCGCTCATTTGGTGCCAGGGCATACTGAGGCTGCCAGCTGAATATTTGGCGAAACATCTATGTAGTTTTTGCTATATTTTGCTGTGTTAAGTGTAAGTCTATAGTTTTAATCATGAACTGGCCTGTTTTTCGGAACATTTTTACATCTGCTCCTTAGTTACTACTCTGCTGCATACTGTGGTGTACCAAAAACATGCTGATAATTTTATTTTGATATTTTGGATCATTCTTTTCTATTTTGTTTTAGGTACATATGAACGTGCCGGAAGAAGAAAGTGAGCAGCAGAATTTCATCTTACTTTGCCACCAAGGCAGCTGATGAAGAGTGACAGAAAGGAATACTACGCTGTGAGTGCCATCTGTTTGGTAAGCCCCATTTATATGGCTATTTTGAACTACTAACATGTTTCATTGTGCATCATTTATAATAATTAACTCAACGAACATTGCCACCCTGAAAATTTCTAGGTAGACTGAATATGTTTGAGTTGAAGAACTGAAATAATACTGTGAATGAGCTCAAAATGTTCATTATTTGCCATCAATAATGAGTAAAGAGCTAATCATTCAGCTTAATAAAGCTTCACAAATATAATCTCTGCAGTATCCAAGTTTTCTAACTGCTGTGTTTTTTCACTGCTAGATTGTTACATCGCTTTTTGTCAGTCTTGGCACAGCTTTCATAGGATGTTGAAGATAGCATTTGTATACCGATTCTCTGCACCTTTTAAAGAAGTGTTCCCATTTACTTATTTTGTTTGCTTGATAAGCTACTACTATGGGTCTAATCACTTCCTCTTCATAATGCAGGCCCTCATTGCAAACCGATTGCTTCGCATCATCGCTTGTTCAACGGTCGTAACCCCCATCACCCTGCAATTGCTGTTTGTCGATATTGTCGACAGCTTACCCCTCTTGGACGTACCCTGACCTGGCGAGCTTGTTCAATCAAGTCGAACCACATTGGCAAAGTCTCGAGCGAAAACTGGCAACTTCAGCGCGCTGCTCAGTTTGCATATGTGAACTCTACTGGGCATGTGAACTGTTGTGGCAGTACGGCTGTTAATTGCTTCTCTGATGGTGATGCAGGTTGGTGTCAAATTGTAATTCTACACTGAAAGATTGCATTTCCCATGCCGGCTGCTGTTCCTGTGCCCAAAAGCGTAATTGTATGTGTATCCGTAGTTCACAATTATGGCGTTATATTTTTGTGTGAGATTGGGCACTAGGTCATAATACTCGTTCTGAATATCTTCAAAAACACAACTTCCTTCCTAACGACTTCCGCAAACAAGTGAGAGTACTATGCCACTTTTCCGAAGATGCGCATAACTACACGCTACAAAGTATCAACTTGGAAGCTGTATTCACTGCAAATCCAAAAAAGTTGAAATGCAAAAATTAGTGGCACACTCAACGCAAGAAATGCATTAATGAAAAATACCAGACAGTTATGCAGAGCAGTGCATAACATTCTAAAGTTAACTTGAGCTCACCTCCAGATACGAATTAATAAAATCTGAACTGAATGAACAAGAATAATTGTGTCAAGACAGTTTATTCATCGACTGGACAAAGGGACAACAACTTGGTAATGAACTGAATAGAAAAGAGTTGCATGCCTTGGGTATTCGTTTCATCACCAATATTTCTCACTTTCACTGAGCAGTTGCTCCACTGATCACGTTTCGCTTTTTCTGACCGGATGTGAGCTACCTTAACTTTAAAAAGCGTATTTTTGTGTAATCAATCGACTACATTTAATGAGCTGCTTTTCACTGAATGCGTGTCAGGCAGTAATCATGAAATTCAGTTGCTTTCAAACTGATAAGCTTCTTTTGATGTGCAACTAGTTTTGCTGTACAAATATCGGCTGGTTTTCTGTTTTCGTAAAAACAAGTTCTTGTTTTGATCCTTTTAAGCTCCGTCAAAACAAGCTGTACCTGAGTGGGATGTGCCAGTATAGTGTCTCCGTTCTTGAAACCGTGGCTAGACAGTCAACGGCAGTGGCAATCATCATTGCATACAATGCATGCATCACTATTGGAAAATTACCGACAAGGCCTTGGCTGTCTATGGTATTCGTGTCGTCCTATGTATTTAACACATAGAAGTTTCGCTAGTGTCTTCTTCCTTGCCTACTAACTTTCCCACTGATGTTGTAAATACTTTAGATAAAAGCTTTTTTGTCAAACTTTTGCTAAAATTGTATAAACAAGTTGTGTTTTCCTTTTGCACCGCTATTTGTTTTTACGACCCAGCAGTTGACATAGTATGAAAGAAACTTACAACGTGCCTTGTCTATATTTCCTATTGAATGCTTAAAATGTGTTGTGTAACACTCCCATTCATGTCTTGCTCTGTGACAATGACAAATAAATAAGAAGTAAGTAATTATCGTAAATAAATGTCTTTTTTTTTCATATGACATTCAGGCACTTCAGCATGTCCTTTCCTGCCTAAACTGTGTGACTGCATGTCCTCATGGTTGCTGCAATTCTGCACATAAAAATACTGCACCCTCAACACATGCTTATTTATTGTAGTCATTGCTTACACAGAGCGAAACCCCATTTTTCAATGCTCTAAAGAATGCAGTATGTTTATCACATGTGTTGGAAGCTTGGGAATTTTAAAAGTGCGTTTTGGTTCTTACAAACATGCACAAGTGTGTTGGTCTTACGGAAATGCACAAGTGGTGTTGGAACGGCTTGGCTGTTTCAACACCACTGGTTTATGCATGTACAAATGTGTTCATAAAGTGCTGTTAGGAAAGAGTTTTTGTGCGTGGACAATAATGTTGCAATTTTTCACATCATACCAGAGCTTTTTTCCTAGCCAGAAGCTTCGGGGCGGTTGCCATAACAAGTGAACATGACTTTTAATAATAAGGCACACACAGTAGTAAATATTTTCTGTGCACGTTGCATGAAAGTCAAGACGTCACACAGAATGTTGACATCACGTTACTGGAATAGTACTATGCCACTTTTCCGAAGATGCGCATAACTACACGCTACAAAGTATCAACTTGGAAGCTGTATTCACTGCAAATCCAAAAAAGTTGAAATGCAAAAATTAGTGGCACACTCAACGCAAGAAATGCATTAATGAAAAATACCAGACAGTTATGCAGAGCAGTGCATAACATTCTAAAGGTAACTTGAGCTCACCTCCAGATACGAATTAATAAAATCTGAACTAAATGAACAAGAATAATTGTGTCAAGACAGTTTATTCATCGACTGGACAAGCTGTAATACTTAATCACGTTGTTGGTATGTTAACATCACGTTGCCAGCATGTTGACATCACGTTGCTGCTATGTTGCGAAAACGTTGCCATGATGTTGAAAATGTGATCCTGGACGTTGCCATATCGTCCAGACAGTTACAAGCAACGTTATTATGTATTCCAAAAAGAGGACGATAAGCGCGTTTAGGCAACGTTGCTGACTGACATCTGAGCACTTTCAATCAACGTTGGGACAACATTCTGCGTTACTTGGGCGGTTATGTTTAGTAAAATTCAGTCGTAAATAGAACATTCAACTTTTTGGCAATGTTGCCGAAGTCAATAACCTATTTTCGATAATTGTTCAAGATATATGGTACACTGAAAGTCAGGGATTGTTTGCCGTAAGTGGTGCGCCATGACGATACCAACCCTTTTTCGAGGCTGCTGGTTCTGTAATCAGAATTTTATCCTGACACTGCAAAACTGTCCTAAAAATTCTTGGCCGCATCACTTGAGAAAAAGAACGAGTACGATAGGCGGCACTGATAAATCAAAGTGGCCTTTATCATTTCGTAGTGAAGAAAAAATTGTCGGGTGAGATGCGTAAAATAAACGTTAGTGACGCTTTACCATGCTTTCTTCTGTAGCATGAGGATTCTGCACAGATTTGTCAGCGTAGTTGTTTCCCACACATGTGCGCAAAATTTTACTTGTGTGCTAAGCAGTGCATTGTATATTTCCATTTTGATATTGTTGGGAAAGAAATGGCGGTACCGTGAAAGCGCTCCCGTAGCTGAAGACAGTGATCTCGCGAAATAGCCAATGTGAGCCATCCACGTCATATCAGCAGAAAAAATGACGCCTATCAATTCATGCGTTTCTATCAGCACATTTTTCACTATAGTTTCTACTAGCCCGATGTCTACCAAGCCAAAAAAATCACTTCAGTTCTTTCACGGAGAATTAACTGTTCTGCTGTGCATATAAGTCTTCATCAGTCTGACGTGCAAATAATAAACAATTAGAATACAACCCATAATGTATGAATAGTCATTGTAGAAAAGTTGATTACACAGATTCGCATAAAATGATTGATTGATTTGTGGAGTTTAACATCCCCAAACCACCATTTGAGCATAAAATGATTACTCTGTGTTTTTCAAGCATTGCTGCTGTCACTACCTGCAAGTTCTGGTGGTTTAGCATGCTCGTGTTTCATAAGTCCCTATTTTAGGCGCATGTGTAGAGCACCGTGAGTGATGTCCACTGGTGCATCATTTGTTTTTACGTATGAGTGCTTTTAAGAACACCAACAGGTATCTGCTACCTAATGTGTGAGTTGTTCAACTGTGGGTGAGCAAGGGTAGCTCAAATCTTCAAAGTTGCCAGGTAGGACAACTTACATAGGAATGTTCATTTGCTGAAATGTTTGGCTTAGGCTAACGCTTTCATTATTCGCCAACTGTTTCTCAATTGAAGAGTATGTCCCAGCAGCAGCAAAGTTTTTACCTGTGTTGAAACGTAAATTAAGTTTCCTCTACAACGTTATCCCGTAATTGATGTTTTTCTAAGATTCAAATGCTTAGCACAACCTCAAGTTAATCTGTTTCGTCGAATTTCACAGAAAACAGATGGTAAGCGCGTTCTCATAAAGATAACAGTGTTATATGTAGTAACATCTAACATAGCAGCTTGGTTTCACTTTTTAACGTGATGAGCTTTTCGCCTATGTGTTGTGAAAACATCACAATGCAGCTCGGCCTCATCTGACTCACACTGAATCTTTTTAGGAAGTGTTCAGAGAAAAAGACAACTGGAGCACGGTACCAAGTACTATGCAAGGTCCACCCAGCGTAAATATGGTTGCCTTACTGAACGAGACAAGAAACAATCTTGCGCAACTTCTGTGGCCAATTTTAACAAACATATAGCTAATAGTGTTTTTTTAAGTAATGATCCACTCTATGACGGACAAATCTTCCTTCTTTACATGTATACTGTTACATTCAGTATTGTCAATAAATGATGTAAGGTCACTTGCTTAGCGTGTTTTTTTGCCAGTTGAAGCATCTGGGTTACCTACCAACTTAGCGGAAATATTAGAGTGACGTTAGGCTGCCATGCGTACAAATACTACCCAACAACAGGATTGAATACAATCCGATACGCATGCGGGTGCGCACAGCGATCACCCGCACCTGCCACCACTGCAGCCACCAGATTTCCTTAGTGCAATGATGGGTGGATGGATGTAGGGATGGATCTGGCTGTACGCTTTAGATCGGGCGGTAGCTAGCGCCACCAAGCTGTATTACTTAATGAACCAAAAACTTGATTTATTTTGTTTCCTTTAAATAGTGAGGTTGAGGATTCGTACTTTGCAGTGAAGGGTTTAATTTTCACTCGTGCCTTGACTTTAGCCACCAATCAGATAACCTACTTCTAGTTAATTCTACCCGCTTAAAGTCTATTTTGCCCTCACTGTCCCTAAACACCAGTGCTTTGAAAAATTCTGCGCCATCATCCTGAACTATAGGGTGAAGCCCTTTACAGAACAATATCAAGTGTTCTGAAGTTTTTTCTTCCTCTCCACACGCAGTGCATACCGCGTATACCCCTTCGTATTTGGCCCGATATGTCTTGCTTCGCAATACTCTCGTCCTACCCTAAAACAGTAGAGAACCACCCTGAGTATTATCATAGATCATTTCCTTGGCAATTTCCTGCTTAAAGGTTCGATAGATCTCTAGTGCGTACTTCTTAATTATGCCAATTCTCCACATATTGGTCTCAGCTTCCTTCACTTTCTTCTTAACCGATAATTCTTTTTGGTTTGGCCCCCTGCTGTTTCCAAGTATTTACCAGTCAATTGCATGATTCACTTCCGCCATTTTGTATCGATATTCTTCATGTACAAGTAGCTGAATACCTTCCTAGCACAACGCTCTTCCCTCATTTCTCTCAATCGCTTCTCAAATTTTATCTTGCTGCTAGCTTCCCTGCCCTCAAATAATGCCCATGCCATATCGCCTTGTACTCCCTGATTTGGTGTATTCACGTGAGCTCCTAAGCCAAGCCTTCCTATTCCACGTTGCTTAATTTCTAATCTTGCTTGAACTTCTGATCTCATGCATACGACCGCATTGCCGAACGTGAGACCAGGAACCATGAAACCTTTCCATATTCCTCTCACAACATCATACCTATTTTAATTCCAGAGTGCCCTGTTTTCATTACCGCTGAATTCCTGTTACTTTTAGTCGACACGTATATTTCGTGTTCCCTTAGGTACTCTGCCCCATTGCCTATCCATACGCCCAAATATTTGTATTTATCTGTTATCTCTAGCGTGACCTCCTGTATTCTAAGCTCACTACCTTCAATGTCATTAAACGTCATGATTGCTGATTTATCCTTACTGAATATGAAATATAACCTATCTCCCTAATTACCGCAGATGTCCACCAATCTCTGCAAATCTTGCTTATTGTCGGACATTAGCACTATATCATCTGCGTACATCAATGGTGGTAGTGCCTTTTCAATGAGTTTTTCTTGTTTTACAAAAGAGAGGTTGAAGCCCACTCCCCTTTCCACTAATTTGGCCTCTAATCCTTGTAGGTACATCATGAATAATAAGGGTGACAAGGGACACCCCTGCATAAGCCCCCGTTTTACCACTGCAGGCTTGGATACCTGTTTTTCCGACCTTATGATTACGTTGTTACCTTTATAGATATCTTTTAAAACATTAGTGACTACATATTTCATGCCTAGTGTGTCCAGTATTCTCCACAATTCCTCTTGAACCACGCTATTGTACTCTCCCTTGATATCCAAAATTGCTAGCCACAGGGGCCTGTGTTCCTTTTCTGCTATTTTGATGCACTGCGTCGGTGAGAACAGATTGTCTTCCAACCTCTTGTGCTTGAGAAACCCATTCTGCAGTTCCCACAGCACCCCCTCATCCTCTATCCATGCCTGCAGTCTTTCCTTTATAATCTGCATCACCAGCCTGTAGACAACTGATATCACTGTTATAGGACGGTTGTTGTTTATGTCAGCATTGCCCCCCTTTCCTTTACAGATCATGCTCATCTCGCTAAGTTTCCATCCGTCGGGAACTTCTCCATCGATTATTATTTTGCTCACTGCCTCTCTCAAAGCCTGCTTAAAATTCGGACGTAATATATTTATCAGCATAATTGGAATGCCATGTGAGCCTGTTGATGTATTACTAAGAACCCCTTTTCTCAGCCCTTTCCCACTCTTGTTGTGAAAATGGAGCCATTGCGTTACTTGATTCATCCTTGTCTATTGTGGTGCATAAAGCACTTCTTTGTTGAAATTTTTCTGTCACCCTTGTTATTATATATTTAGTGCTTTGTCTCCTTCTAGCTTAGCACCTTGGGCTGTAGGTATATACCTCTGTTCTAGGCTCGTCTCATTTCTTAGGGAGTTTAGATGGTTCCAAAATTTCGCAGCTGCCTTTCTATCTTTTTTATGTACTTCTTCCAGCCGCTGGACTCCTTTTCTTCTAACCTTTTCATTGATCAGAAGGGATGCATTCCTTCTACAGCTTAGAAAGATTACCCATTTTCTTTCAACATCATCTGTCAGTTCACCCCGCTGCTTAGCATTTCTGTGTTTCCTAGAGGCTTTCTGACGTTTTGCTAAGGCTCTCTTAACTTCCTCATCCCACCAACTTTTGGGTTTGTGTCTTCTTTTCCGGGGTGACTTGTCACGTGTCTTATCAAGCTCTAGCTCAAACAGTCTAATTAAATTCGTGTATGTCCTCACTGTTTTAATATCCTCGGTAATTACTTTCTCAATTAGTTTAGTGGCTATTTCAATTTGCCTTTCTCAATAAAAATTTTCCTGTAGTTTCTGCTCTTGTCTCCTGCGCACTTTCACTGCTCTTCCAAAACTTAGCTTGATACGTTTGTGATAACTACCGAGACTTCTGGAGCCACCTTCATCTATGCGCAGTCCCCTGAGCTTATCATACATCCTATGTGATATCAGTGCGTAATCTATCGTCCACTGCAGCCTTCCTACCTGCCATGTTATTTGCCCTTCACACTTCTCGGTACTGTTGCAAATGATGAAATCAAATCTTTCACACATATCTATGATCATTTTGCCTTTGGGGTCGGTATACCCATCTATATCTTCTATGTGTGCATTCATATCTCCTAGTATAATTATCTCGAACTTTCCTCCTAACTCCTGAATATCCTTTGATATACACTCTACCATTGTCTGGTTTTCTTCTCTGGCCTTTGCTCCCGTCCCCAAGTACACGAAACCAAGAAGGGTCTTTTGCCCTGCCACTTTCCCTTTTAGCCATAAATGTTCTATGCACTCCTGCTTGACCCTTCGCCAGTCTGTACTTTTATGAATGAATGCCCCACTATCACCTCCCTTTCTGCTGCCTTCTGTTCTATTAGAATATTCCCACGCGCAATCCGCATTGTTAGGAGGTTGTTCCATGTCCCTGAGATGTGTTTCTACAAAACCGTATACCATCGGCCTCTTCTCCTTTAGCTGTTCTTCTATCTCTTCCCACTTCAGCCTGTTCCTACCACCCTGCATGTTAATATTCTCTATGTCTGAATTGGCTCGGTGCTCGTGGCTACGTCTATTTCTGCCCCGGACTCTACCTATCTTAGATACTGGTGCCACTTTGGAATCGCATTTGTCTATACCACATGTCAAAGAGTCTCCCTGGTTGTTTTCCTCGTTACTATCTATTCGGAACCCCGAAAGGCCCACTTGCCCCCTAAAAAAGCTACTGCGCGTCCTGCAAGTCGCCAACCCACCTCACGACCTAGCCGCCCATCGAAGTGAATTCTGTCTCGTTGAAAACCACCCCACCTATGCACCTCTCTGTTTATTTCCGCAACATCAAAGCCTTTCTCTCGACTCATCCGCCATATCTCTTCGTTTGCGTTTACAAGCGCTCTTTGCAGGTTGCTATCACGCACCGGTACCTCTGGTATTGTGCATATTGCTACCTGTACCTGAGGAGAACTGGCGCGCATGTCATCAATTTTTTCGCCAGTGTAGTTGCTAGTGCTGCTGTATCTTCATTTAAGACATCGTTTAAACTCCCTCAAATTATCACGAGGTTTCGTCTATCAGCTGTAGTTTCGAGTTTTTCGCTCGCTCGCCTCATGACTACTTCCAGCTTGCGTCCTGGAAACGCCCCTACTGCAACCCTCTTGTCCTTTCTTTAATGGCTTCTGTGCATCGATTCAAATGCGAGTCCCTGGCGATTATCACATGCTGTAAATTTTGCAGCTGGGGCGTCCTGCACCTGGGGTTACTTGCATTTGTTACGCCAACTGCTTTGTCCCCTCCCAGCCCCACCACTACTTCGCTGAAGCTGGGCCTTGCGACAAATGAACCGGATGAACTTGTTTTTTCCAAACATGGTAATAGTTTTAGCAGCACCATTCGTAGGTTATATGAGTTAGCTCACAAAGCCACCAATACCATTACTTTTGTTTCACTGTCATAGGTAAAGGTCCCCATCCCTAAGGGGTAGTATAAAGGTGTTCTTTGTCTAAGAGTCAATGCGGTGACGCCATTCACGCCGGCCGCAAGGTAGCGGCACACACACTTCTCGGGGCTAATCCGTCACTATCATGGCACAGCGCCATTGAAAGCGTTTACACAACATAGACAACCTGACATCTTAAATATTCCCGCTATCCAAACTTTCAAATGCATGGCATTGCAATTGAAGTCATTCGAATTCAACTAAAAGAAATTTTGAGAATTAATGGCAATCAGTATGGGTACCAAAGTGGCACCAAATCAAGCTAACAATTTTTAAGAAAAGCTAGAATTCTTATCTGCTAGAATACTTTATCTGAAATTTTCTTGAAACCACTTCTATACCGAAGAAACAATGACGAAAGTTTTATCATTTTTATCCAAACCTAAAGTGAGTGTCTCAAACGCGCATTCCCTATCGTTCTTGGCTCGTTTACCGACAATCGCACAACCAGAAAGACAGATTTGTAAACCACATCACATGTAGGAGGCTTAAACTCCCAAGAGTCCATGTCAACCTTGGCTAAAGCCTCGATGTCTTGTATGTACAGCGATGCTGATGATAAGCAGTGGTAACAAGCATGCAATCTAAGTTTTGAATTAACATATGAGGGAATCTAACATTCGATTCCTTAAAGTAGTGTATCCACAGCATGCAACGTGTGCGGCATTCATTACAATGAACAAACAGAAACAGCATTTAGAACTTGCTTTATTATTCCTATAGCCCCTAAACTCAGCCCCTAATCCGCATTTATTTCATCATCTTAACCTTCTCGTTGACTCAGTCCACAAATTAAAAGCCTCACTCTTACAAACACGGTTTAAATGACACCAGGAACGTTCACAACGATAGACATACAACATACGCCGGTTTAACACCCTCTAATTAGGCATGATTAAGAACCCTGCTACATTTGCAGCAACTAAAGGAGTAAAAAATAATAATAATATTCGTATTATTATTATTATACCCATACCCATAACACGTGTACCCTTCACAATACCGTAACTGCGAAGAAGACAGAACAATTGAATATATTTTTACATTCAAGCTGCAGAAAAGAGCTCGCGCAGCTGAGGAAACAAACACGAAGTTGTTGCCCGGTCCTCTTTGCGGCAGATTGGAAGCTTTCCAAAATGATTCTGATACCTAAAAACAGAAATAGAGTTTACTATGGACAACATCAGGACTATTTCATTGACGTCTAACCCAGTCAAACTTGTAGAGAGAGTCTTGAATATCCATATAATGAACTATATCAATGAGCATACAATATTAAACTCCAGAGAAATTGGCTTTAGATCGGGATACTCCGTTTGGTGTGCACATGTGGATTCTTAAAGTCGCATACAGCTGGCTCGGCATCGGCGCTAATACTGTGCACTAGTCACTCTAGACTTAGCTATAGCGTACGATAAAGTAGAGTGTCCTATCCTAATCCAGTAGATGCAAGACTGTCGCTTTCCAGAATATATAACATCATGGATTACAGAGATTCTGAAAGACAGAGACTTTTATTGCTTCTTGAAAGGATGCTCTTCTAAAAGATGTAAACAGACACGAGGTGCACCTCAGGGCTCAGTATTATTCCCTGTTTTATTCAGCATAGTCCTAAGTTCCATTCCAACTTAACGGGATACCCAAATTTACGTGTATGCAGATGATATTGCTTTCTTTGCAACAAACAGTGACCTGCACTCATTGTATCAGACATTACAGAATGATATGAGCATGTTAGAAGCATGGTTTGACAATATCATTGTCATTGAACGTCAAAATTGTGCGCTTCTGCCGTTCTCTTTGAAGGATCCTGTCAAAACTTCTCTGATGTATCGTAACAAGCTCATTCCCCAGGCCGATTTCCTGAATTACCTCAGCATCTTATATAATAGGAAGCTAAATTGAAAAAGCCATATAGACGAGGTTCGCTTTAAAGCGTCACGTGCCTTGGGGTGGTTACAAAAATAGGAAAGTAGAAAAAGAGGATTGCGAAGGAGTTCATTGATAATGATTTACAAGATGTATGTGCGACCTATTATGGAATTCAGGTGCGTATTATTTTCTGGCAGCCCGGCATACAAGACGAGAGAGTTAATATTATTAGAAAGAGAAGTTTCGCGCTTGCATCTTGGACTCCCCAAATTTGTGGCGAAAAATGTTTTGTATGTGGAAGCGCGTCTTCCACCTTTGCTAACTCGGTTCAGAATACTTACAGTTCAAACTTTTTTAAAAATATGCAATTCGCCTCTGAGACAAGCGTCTTACGTTTTCATTCAAGAACCAACCGCATTCTTCGGAACACAATGATCTAGACTACACTCCCTTCAGATTAGGTTTTTACAAGCGCTGCTAGATTCTCTCAATGTAAATATTTATCAGATTGCCTTAACAAAGACGCCTCATTCGAAAATTGAAATTACATTTGATTACATTTTCCCCGTTATTGCGAAAGAACTGCCCCTTCGATATTTAATTATCCAGTTACAAGATTACTTGACTCATCTGCCCATAAACAACAATATTGCTACGAATGCATCCGTATTAAACAAAAAAAAATCGGAGTAGGCATCTTCTGTACTTTTCCTGACTGGTGTTTTTCAGTTCGATTACCACATTACACGCCAATATTGAACGCTGAATTATTTGCTATAATTCTAGCACTTCTTAAACTTCCTGCAAGCGAATCAGAAGCAGTCATACTTACTGATTCTCTCTTTGTATGCAATGCACTATCTACAGGAAAAATTGACATTACTTAGTATTATTAGCACTTCATTACGAGCAAACGGGAAAAAAATCCACTTGCTGTAGGTACCTGGCCAATGCGCGATTTATTCAAATGAGATGGCAGACTCGTTAGCCAAAGCATCTTTAAGCAGACAACCCTTACCTATTTTACCTGATTTCACCTATGTAACAGCAATCAGATATAGAAATGCTTGTTTGCACAAGAAAATAGAAAAATTTTCATTGGACAAAGTCAGAGACTTCGTACATCTAATATTTTGCTAGAACAAACAGTGGTGTGTATCTCGGCAGTTAGAAAATACAATCACCATATTACTATAGAGAATACCGTACCTGAATTATTACGTACATAAATCTGGACTCACGGCATCTCCGTTATGTCTCTTTTGCAAGGAATCAGAATCAACAGATCATTTCTTTTTATCTGTCAACGATATTCTTGTCAAATAAAAAGATGCCTGGACGAACCAATTGAAAAGCTAGGTTTAAAAAGAAATATGGCAGTAATTTTATCCTTCACAGGAATATACGTCAGGGTATAGCTAGAGGGGGGCTTGCTCTGCCGTGTGTGCGTACATAATGGCAACAAAAAGATTACCTTGTTAGTCTATTGTTATCGTTATTTCCGGCTACAAGACAACCTGAATGCCTGACTCATAACTAACTCTCTTGATGATCCTGCCGCCCGGTTCTTGGCCAATCCCCCTTTGTGGGTGAGTGCCCGCAAAGCTAAAGGCTCATCATCATATTCATCACCTTTGCGAGTGCCTTGCATATATTTATTGTGAGCTCTCCTATATCTGAGTTCTGCTGTTTCTGCTTCGTGACACTGGTGGGGGTGCTGGGCTCATGTACAGGACACCTTCCAACGGCCCCGAATTTAGTCCACGAAGACTTCCGCTTGTCAAAGCACCCGTTTATTGCGCCAGCTGCCACTATAGCCTCAGCTCAGAGTTCAGTCTTTTGCCGGAAAACACGACCGTGCACGGAAGCAGTAGGCCCGACATGACCAGCCATAACCAACACCACCTAGACTTTCAAGGCATCTCCATAGCTCAATAACGTCACCCTTCTGCTACGGCCGGAGTAGGTCGGCTTCTGCTGCCCCGCCGCGGTGGTCTAGTGGCTAAGGTACTCGGCTGCTGACCCGAAGGTTGCGGGTTCGAATCCCGGCGGCGGCGGCTGCATTTCCGATGGAGGCGGAAATGTTGTAGGCCCGTGTGCTCAGATTTGGGTGCACGTTAAAGAACCCCAGGTGATCTAAATTTCCGGAGCCCTCCACTACGGCGTCTCTCATAATCATATAGTGGTTTCGGGACGTTAAACCCCACGTATCAATCAATCAATCGGCTTCTGCGACTTCTTAGCTTTCCTGTGCCGTTCTGCTTGCTGAGAATGCCGTTTAGAAATAGTTTTCTTTTTAGGAGCGGTGCTCCTCCAAGGGGCCGTGCAACACTATTTGAGCATGGTCAGAAAGCGCTGCCCATCGGCAGTAGAGGCTTCCGACAACATGCGAGCCAAATATGAAAGGCAGCTAAGAATTGCAATCCTTTCTCTCGACAAACTTGTTATATGCCGGAAAATTTAACGTCAATGACCCATCTATCAGCCATTGGCTCATTTGAACAAGGTGCGCTCACTCGTTCCAGAGATTACCGCGGGATTCCACTGCTTGTCCACGCGTGCGCACGCGATCACACTGAGAAAGCGCCGCATTCGAAAAAAAATGTGGTCGAGGTCATGACGCTCGCGTGACTTCTCTCTGCGGCTCTACCAACACTCCCTACTTAGATTCCAGTGCTTTCAACGGGACGAGAAAAGAAAGAATGCAACTGCAGCGTGCGACAAATCATTGCGACTCCACTCGCACTGTAAATATTTTTAAAATTTTCGCGGCGTTGAATGCGAGAGGCGATAATCTCTTCCAGTGAATTCATTATAAGGTTACTAAAAAGTGCTTTCGGGCCTCTTTGAGGCGTGGGCTGAGAATCGCGTAAGTAGTTGTATGTAGCCACCTGTCGTTAGTTCTTGAACCAGTCGTAGAGGTTCGTACTTGCACAAATAAAAAAATGTATATAAGCTGAGAAATGCTAATGGTACTATACTAGAGGACGTTACTTGTAGTATGATAAATAATAAAAATCACAGTGTATTCATAAAGTGATTGATGATGGGTAGGGCGAAGCGTTCATCAGTCAGTCCGCGCTTCCGTTCGTCAGTGCGGCAGCCCATCAGTCCATGCGTTCATCCGCTCATTCGTGCGTCCATCCGTCCATCCATGCATTCATTCGTCTGTCCATCCGTTCGTCCGAACTGTCGCGAGCTCATCCATGTGTCCATCCCTGCGCTCGTCAATGAATCCACCCGTCCGTCCGTGCGTCCATTCGTCCATCCATGCTTGCATCTGTTCCTCCGTCAGGACACAAGAACAGATGCACAAATGAACGCGTCTGTTCATTCGTGCATCTGTCCATGTGTCCTGCCGTCGGTCCGTCCTTCCATCCTTTCGTGCGTCCGTCTCTTCGTTCGTCCATGCGTGCGTCCGTCTGAACGCGCGTCGAAAAGACAGAGAGACAGACAGACTGACAGACAGAAGATGGACACGACCAGCACATGATTCACAACTTGTCGATAAAGATGTGCGCAAGGCGGTGGCGGCGGCGGCTCGAGCTAGAAGACGGAACTCTGTTGTGCGAGCGCGTGAGAAAATAGGAATGACGTCACACGGAGACGTTGGCGATCGTGTGTTCGTTTGCGGCGCAGTACGCTAGGTGCGCGGTGTAGTAAAACAAAAGACATTTTCGCGCGCGCGCGCGTGTTCAAACGGTCGGTGGATGGACAAGGCTCGCACGCGAAGATGGAACGCCGATTGGCGAGCCCATGAGGCAGAATCGTGCCTTGAAGCTGCGTGACGGTGACGACAATATCTCGGCGTACGAGAATGAGAGGCCGCAGCGGCACGGCAGCGGTGTGCAGACCAAGCTTCGCCCCACTCACCGTCATTCAACCCATGGATATACTGTCTTTTTCTTTTTCGTCCTCGTTCGTGCGATGGTATACTCTTTCGTTTTTCGACCTACTATAACTGATTTAAAGAGATATTTGTATGCAGCTTCGAGAGGTTACGTTTCAAAAATTCCTATTTGAATGATGAATGCAAGAGGCTTTCATAGATTATGTTTTATTTTCAACAAAAACATGATAGTCAATGAGTGAATCAAAGTTGTTTCACGTCTAAAGCTCGAAATTCAATAAAATTTGTTGTATACAAAAAAACAAGACAAAATACAATTGCAGGCTCTGAAATTCACTAATTATTTATAAAAGTAGTCACAAGCGCATCAGTCAGTCCTTCGACGTGTTCAATTGTTGTTCTGTTGGCTTTTCAGCCTTATTATACATCAATAGGCCTCACTTGTACAAGGAATAATCATGATCAGACGCACTACAAAATCACAAAGTCGAACAAGTAACACCGATTGGAAATAGCGCAGAAAGCACAAGAAAATACACATACAACACAAAAATATTTTTTCAAGGTGTGACAGAATAATAAATAAAAAAATCACATATACTTGGACTAGTTACTTCTTCATTGCCTTCACTTTTTCTCTTTTCTTTTCACAACCTTTTCATCAACAAGTTCATCATATTTTCTTTTGTCAAAGTTAATCACACAGTCGGACAAGCATTACCAATAAGAAGAAGTTCAGCAAGCACTAAAACAAACATACAAAACAACAATCACTTTTGAAGCTCTGTCCAAATATTAATAGTAAAAGCATTTACATGAATCAGGTTCTTTTTCAATGTCTTGAACTTTCGGTTTTTTGCAAACTTTCTTTTCTACAAGTTCATCATTTCTTATATTGCAAAAGTTATTTAAAAGCGTGTTGACTGCTGCAGTAAGGACATGGTGCAGGACCACTCGCATATGGCCCCACCATGGTGGTCCAGTGGATAAGGTACTCGGCTGCTGACCCGCAGGTTGCGCGATTGAATCCCGGCTGCAGCGGCTGCATTTGCGATGGGAGGGGAAATCTTGTAGGCCCGTGTACTAAGATTTGGGTGCACGTTAAAGAACCCCAGGTGGTCGAATTTCCGGAGCTCTCTACTACAGCGTCTCTCATAATCATATGGTGGTTTTGGGACGTAAACCCCACATATCCATCAATCAACTCGCGGAGTGTTTCCGTTCTCGCACACATCGAAGTCAATGCTGTCAGTTAATACATCACGTTTGAATGCCAAGAGAGCCTCTTTTTGAGTTTGCAGCGCATAAAATTGTGTTGAATGCTGTTCATTCCTCAGTTTCTTAACAATCATTTTTTCTGTAAGAACATCGTTTATTATTGCAGGCTGGGGAAACTTGAGACCACCACCTGCACCAATTTCTCACCTTCAAACTTTGTGTTGTGTTCTAGTCGTAAATTTGCTTTACAAGCCATACATGCAAGTTTTTTGAACGCAGCATGGGCGCAAGAACGAGCAGCCTATGTTGTTGCATGTATATTCGGTGCCGTTTTGTCATAGTCGTCATCCACAATCTCAATGCCAAAGTTGTCAAGCACAGCATCTTTTACTGCTACTGCTGCTGCAGTTTGAATTTCTGGGAGCTACAGAATATTATGCAGGAGAAGCGTTCACTCAGAATTTAGACTTGCGCGTGCTACTGTGCTCCAGAAAGTTGCCGATACTTGCGAAACCTTTCTTCCAGACAGTGTGTCTGGAAACTTCTTAGCGCATAGTCAAAGTGGATCTTTCCTAAGCAATATTTAGTCACATTTACTGAGGCATCTGTCGTGAGAGAGCGTGCTCTATGTATCTCTCTTGCGATTAAGCCCCTGTCGAACCTAAGTGACTGCCACAGGTCTAGCCACTTCACTACAGTCAACAAATAATGCACCTGTGTACTTCTTTCTGGTCTAATTAGTGACTGCACCTCGTCACAAAGCTGAACGCCATTGTTGCATGCCTTAATGTTTACGATGCTCCACCACTTTGTTGTTATTCCTAAGAACTCAGCTATTTTAAACACATGCTCCAGCTGAAAATCTGGGCCCACATGTTCGAGCAGCTGCTGCAGGGGGGGGGGGAATCGTTTGTGCAATTTTAGCATTTTGGTGTTGTTTATTCGCTGAACTAAAATATTTTGCTGTAAGCGTTATGCTGATTTCTTAAGGTGACTTTGTTCTTTTGAGTAAAATTCACAAAGAGTCTTGAGCGAAGCTCTTACTATCATTGGTTTTTCGCTAGGCCATGGGGGGCAAAAAAAACATGCATGTGCAAGCACTTAGCTGATTATTCTATTTATTCCTGACACACTTTGTTAAGTGTACTGGGTCAATTAGAAAAAAAAGTAGCGTTCAGAGTCGGAAGGTTGTCTATAGACATTCTGAAGCGGGCATGGTGCTAGAAAAGGTGACATGGTTTAAAGGTTGATAGAATAGTTGTCAATTGTGACTGCATTGATACGTAATCCGGCATTCTCAAGCTTGGTAGTGATTCTGTGCAGAATGTCATGCAGCTGTTTTGCAGTGAAGCGTTCTACTGGCAGTACGTGCGCTACATTTTTTTCCGAGAAGAAAGCAAGCTTGGCGTCATAAAGACGTGAGCAGTCTTCACTGCATTAGAGCCATTACATGCAGCACCAACAATTATTCCACCTTTATTATCAAAATAAGGCAGCAAGTGAATTTCATCCGTCATGAGAACGACAATTTTCTCATGTTACTTCATTGCAGTGACAAGTTTCTGTGCATGGAAGGAACGAAGCACCATGCTGCTCTTGTGCCGGGCTTACTTTGTAAGAATCACATATACGGCGTATTGTTTACTGATGAGGCAGCCTAATGTTTGCAGAGCTGCATTCAGGGGCGTACCAACACTTCCGCGAGGGTGCGGGCAAACCTTCCTCACTGATCAGCCAGAATGTTTATATATATATATATATATATATATATATATATATATATATATATATATATATATATATATATATATATATATATATATATATACATATATATATATATATATATATATATATATATATATATATATATATATATATGTATATATATATATATATATATATATATATATATATATATATATATATATATATATATATATATATATATATATATATATATATATATATATATATATATATATATATAGTAACAAGCGTTTTCTTCGGAGCAGTTTCAGCAGGAAACTCGCCAGGGCAAGCAAGACAGCTGCAGCACAGAAAACAGGAGGCCGAGAGCGCGACCAAGAAACGTCGTCGTCTTTTCTCTCAGTGGCACAGAGCTAGCGCCGATATGCATCGGTACAATTTCCTCCCCGCACAAAGAGGAGCCATCCTGGTTACGGCAACTTAGGGAATAGACGCCATAGGTGGGTCATAGCAGGGCTTAGGTGGCGTGACGTGAACTGTTTTGCGACCTCGGCAGCGATGATCGGGCGATGGGTCGACCAGTTTTATGACGTAGTTTACAGGTGAAGTTCACAAGGACCATGGTGCCGTGACAAAAGCTTGGTGGAAAGTCCGGGAGTTGTGGACGGGACCCAAACCTAAACTAGCTTTTCCGGGGAAAAACAAGTATCAGACGCAAAGGTGTCATGACGGAATTTTCGACGCGACTGATCTTGCGTGGTGTACGAGCGAGCCAGTTTATGGCATTTTTCAGCGTAAGCAGCAGCTTGAGAGATGGGTTTTCCTTCAGAAGCGCCCGGTTGGTAGGACATAATGGTGTCCGTAGAACATGATGGTACACGTCCATACAGGAGAAAGAAAGGAGAGAAGCCAGTGGCAGTGTGAGACCCAGAGTTGTAAGCTTAGGTGATGAGAGGGAGTACGTGGTCCCAGTTTGTGTCGTCTTGCGACATGTACATCGCCAGCATGTCGGCAAAAGTATACCACTGAAGCGTTCCGTCTTGCCGTTAGTCTAAGTATGGTATGTGGAAGCGATGCGGTGTACCGCTAGTGTGACCATTAGCCATTGATACAGTACACCACTAGCCCTACAATGACAATGTTTTTGATGCGGTAACGGCCGTATCAGTGTTGTATACGTACTTTACAACGTGGGTCGTGCGAGAGAAATAAGAGATGACCTCGCACCGGAGCGTGTTCCTTCGAGGGCGATGTTAGTGGCTGTTGGCGTCGTGGCAGCTCGTTTACTTGAGTGGACAAACTAGTGCTACTACTGTGCGCGAATTCATTATAACAATATAGCATGCTGTGCCTAAATACTTCTCTGCTTCAGATGCATCTCGCGATTTTCCTCGCGTGTCGACTTGCGGTCATTGTGCGTGCCGCAATTGTGTTGCTAGCGCTTTGGCTGTGGTGGTTACTATTACCCTGCATTTGGAATACTCTTTTCACAAAGGTGAGTGAAAGCGTTAGTACTTACCTGCCATGCCTAGCTGTTACTAGAAGTGCTTTTTGTGCTGAGTTTCGCCCGACGAAGGAGAATCGTGTGGGTGAGAGAGGCATACTGCACGCATGCGTAATTTTGTCTTACCTCTAGTGCTGCCATGGGCAATTCAAAACGCATGCGATTCAGAATTTGGTGTATATGACTGAATCCATTGGTTTACTTTGCAGAAAAATGTAGTTATGATGATCTAGTGATTGTAACTCAGTCTGGCAAAAAAATGTTCGGTGAAACTTTGCAGCCAGTTTCCCTTTGTGCTTTCACCTGCTGTGGTAGCATAGCCTCATTGGGTGTCATATAACTATGCTGGAGCGTGCACGTTCGACTCCCGGCCACAACGGCCGTATTCACATGGAGGAAAACGCAAAGAAAACTAATGTGCTTATGCTTAGATTCAGGGCAAAAAGCTTCAGTAGGTCGTAATTCATCCGCAGTATTTCACGACGGCATGCCTTATAATTATATAGCGGTATCATCACGTATAATTCCAGCAATTGTAGATGAACGTGCTTTCACGCATGAACTGTGCAGTGGTATCACGTTTCCTGGAATGTTGAGAAATTCTCTGTGATGCTTTTGTATGCGCCTCATTCAGTGGATGGGTGCTTTTGGTACCGTGTGAAACTAAAAACTTGTATGCTTATCAAGTATGTCGACACCGAAAAAAATATTGTTATTTGTGTACACTGTAAGGTAATCAATAAAGCAAGACTGTTTAGCAAAGCGGAGCTCCTTGTATTTGTGAAACATTGGCATTATAAAACAACTCGAGACACATGCAGAAGTGTGGGGAGCATTGTGCAAGTGTCTGGTGGTGAAAAAAGAGAAGACTTTTACTCTAGCTCATTAAAAAAACGAATAAACGTTCCTCCTGTATTGCTTGCATCAATCATAAATAAAAATATTCGCACGTGACTGGTCATGGCCGGTTAGGCTAGATGTGCGCATGCGCGCGCCCAAGATCACCCCCCTCCCGTAGTTTAGGAGGAACTTCAACACTGAAGGAGAAACTTTGGTCTTTGCCGAAAGAGGGTGCGACGGGTAAGGCACCCGAAAGAGAGAAAGCCGCTGCACTGAAGGAGCAACGGAGACCGTTCCTCCATTCTCGCTCCCTTTCTTTAGAGTGTGTCTTGTTTTTGAGACCACATCTTTTCACCTCAAGCTTCTTTAGCATGTAGTAGGCGAGTCAAGAGGTGCATATCATTCACTTTCACGGGAACGATACCTATGCCATAAATACTAGTGAGCTACACATGTCGGTAATGAGCATTCACCGTGAGGTCCTGTGAAACCACGACCAAAAACAGGATACGGAAGTATAAACAGAATTAAGACGACAAAAAAACCGCACAGGTTTGTCGTGAAATATTGCTTCAAAAGCTAGAAAATTTCATTTCAGTAACTTGCTCCTACAGAGCCTGAAAATCATCGATCTTGTTCCTTGATTCTTCCACCTCCTAAGCTTGAAGTGATGTGACGATGGCTTCTCGCAAGAACGCTGCCTCAAGGCGCATCCGCTTTTCACCAGGTGCCTCTCGAGATGTAGTTGCAGCGGGAAAGGAGAGGTACGCGGTACAGTTCGGTAAGATGCTAGGAATGGCGTCGGGGCTAAGACAAGCAATCTTGAATTTTGCCTCGACGATTTTGCCTGTTTTCAAGCCCACATACGCAGAAGAAACCCGAATGTCTGACTATCGAAGTGCCGTTCGCAGACCTGGGAAACAAGTTCGGCATATTTAGAGAGACACAACATGACGATCTGAAAAGGCGAACACAATATTTAAAACTGGCGGCACGCAGTACTTCAACGGCACTTGTTGGTATTCTAGTTCAGTAATGTTTCAGCAAAAAGAAAAAAAAAGACATATAAGGAGCACAGACCACGGGAGCGAACAGAAGAAACAATCTGACATGGGCGCTCGTATCTGTAAAATTGTTCCTTCGGACTGTTTCCATTTTTTTTGCGTGCGTTATATGCTGGTTCCTTAGGCACGTCAATGTTTAAGCAACGTGAAACAGATGCGTCACGTTTCTGCAACTTATCGCTGATCGTGTTCCAGGTACTAAATCAGCCCGTGGAATGGGTTTTAACCATTCCTTTCATTGTCCGAATCAGCTGGAAAAGTGACCACACGCCCAGCCTTCTACCCATCGTAGTTACCACGGCATTCAGGAACGCAACAGTGACTTTAAACTTTCGCATATAACGCTGGTATTGTCAAATGCACAAGTCACTTTCGAAAACGTTATCCCCGACTGCTATTAATGAATTTGCCGCCGGAACCAAACTTGAGCAAATGTCACACTAAGAAACGACGAAGGAAGAAAGATTTGGACCACACAAGATTACATGTGCAAAATGACGACGGCGATGTCTATAGCAATAAGAATGTTCTATCTCACAATAATGCTTTTAGAGTATTAACAAAAAGTCCACCCTAATAATACTTTTAAATAATACATCACTGGAAATAGAAACAAAATTTTTGCAATGTGTAAGATATTACTTGCGCATTGTGTATTGCTAAAGAGTAATATTTAGGTATCTGATGTTAAATAGAGACAAACTTTCGCAATGTGTAAGATATCATTTGCGCATTGTGTATTGCTAAAAAGTAATAATTAGGTATCTGATGTGAAAGTGTGCCACCAAGTACACTGTATTCACGTGGCTTGAAACAGCGCTTGCTTGCTTGCTTGATCCTTCCTTTTGTGGCTCTCACCCACTAAGGGGGATCGGCCAAGAAGCCCGTGGTTAATGCAACTCATACCTTTAGGTTTTCCAGGCTAGGGGATTAGGATTACTTTGTTTTGACTCTGAAATTAATTTGGCACAATGTAAAAGAGGGGAAGAAGAGAAATTATAGAATTTGTTGAATATCTGAGTATGAATTTCTTCTGAAGGTTAAATCATTACAGTGTAATAGCTAAATAATAAATGTTAGATTGGCTAGTTAAAATTGAGAGCTGATCAATGGCTCAGCAACGTAATCTTCTTGTGTTACATAGGAATTCGCAGAGAGCCCCGCAGATGTTCCTGTCACTGTGTCCTAGTGAACCGGCCCCAAAAGACAAAATATTAGGAGTAGTAAGTGATATTCCTGGTTTTTTGAATAAAATTTCGAAACAATTTTCTTTTTACTTTTGAAACGATGACATGTGAGAAGAAAATGGTCGATATGTTCGGGTTCATTACACCTTGAGCACAGGCGGGATAGCACTAGACCAGACCTGTCCAAGTAGAAATTAAGAGGTGGTACACGGCACCGTTTTTTTGTTACAGAGACTTCGAATTTACGCGCGCGACACCATTTATTATTCCATGTTAACTGCAGGTGCGAGAAATCTGGATTCGTTATCATAATTTTTGATGACCCTTCAAGAAGAGAAAGTTTTCTGAACCTCGCTGCTGTTACATAAGCTGTAGGAGGTATGTTTGGCACAATCAGAACATCAAGGGATGCTCGCGCGAGTGTGTCAGCCATCTAATATATAAATATACTACGATGACCTGGCACCCATATCATTTGCACTAACGAATGTTTGCTGGGATAATTGATTTAAAAGTTTCTAGTACTCCTGATACCAACGACGATCATAAAAATGAACACACAGAATACGACGCAGTCACTATCACAGCTGTCAAATGAGTCGCAGGAAGTTTACGAAGAGCTAGTATAACGGCTGTTAATTCCGCTTCGAATATTGGTGTATAATGTGGTAAGCGTAATGAAAATAACCAGAATAATAAGAGAAACAAATACCCACACTGCCTTCTTGCAACTCATAGATGCATTCATTGCAATTACTTTTTAGTACCTAATTAAGACAGGCGTTCTTCTGATAAGCCAATAAAATTTTTAGAGGACAAGTGTTCAGCGTTCATCAAAAAGATACTGTCAAATTCTATTAGCACTTGACCGATTGGTTTGTAAGGTGGTGTGATCTCGAATATACTAGCGTTTAAACCATCTAAAAGCGTTTGAACAAATAGCACTTGGGGTTTATATACATGGGACCAATGCTCATTGAAAAACATAACACACTCGGCAAAGAATACGAACTATCGCCCGCCTAAAGTGGATTCAGAAAATTTTAAAAAGGTTTTAACTGTTAAAATACGGAATCTGCAAGCAAGAGTGGGCATCCGAGCTTCTTGATACAAAACCTTGTTAGCTGTTTTGGCTTACCTAAACAAGTTCGGAGAGCTTCCCGCTCTAAGAGAATCAAGGCGTTCATTTTTTATGCTGGTTCATACATACGAATTCAATAATTGGACGAACGTACATACGATAAATCATGATTACCACATCTCCAAGAAGACCGGAATGGAGGAGGCCAAGCCTACCTATAATCTCAACAGCACGTGTAGGCCTAATTCTAATATGTTCAATGTGATCACGCCAGCTCAGTTTTGGATCATACAATACGCCCAGATATTTAATACAGTTAACTTGGAAAATAATTTCTTCATGGTACTGAAGAGAAATAGTAACTGGTTCGTCCAATAAAAACTCTTATAGCACTTTTATTTACGTTCACTTTTATATTTTCTACTGTCTTTCTTACGAGGATATGTATCTATAAAGTTAGTTTATGTTTGAAAGTTTCCCTTTAATATTATGTTTTGTTGCTTTTTCGTATTGTACAACCTGTATTAACTTCTTAGTAACGTGATGTTTAGACCTTTTATAATGTCATTTATGTGTAGAGTGTTGATGTTATCTTTATTCTTACATATTGTCTGTTGCTTTTTATGTTGTATATACTACCTGTATCTTTTCCCGTTTGTCTCCACCCCTACAATAATGTCCAGTTGGGCGCTGTAGGTATCTGAATTGATAAATGAATAAATAAATAAATATAATTTTTCTGAAACCAGGTTTTCATTGTTGCCAAATAAAACTGTAAAATCAAATGTAGTAAATGAATATCACAGTCACATGCAAAAAAGCAAATATAATCTGTATATACATATACTTGTACCTTGCCACTCAGTGGTGTTGAACTTAACAAAATGTAAAATAGCAATGGCAAT
Source organism: Rhipicephalus microplus (assembly GCF_043290135.1). Classification (NCBI taxonomy): domain Eukaryota; kingdom Metazoa; phylum Arthropoda; class Arachnida; order Ixodida; family Ixodidae; genus Rhipicephalus; species Rhipicephalus microplus. Next base: position 158,665,144 of record NC_134704.1, read on the forward strand.
AGAAAGGAGCCTTGAAGAACGCCCATCATTTGGCTATACTTCAGTGTAAAAACACCTCGTTGGGAGCAATAAAATTTTCTGTCTTTTCTAAATTCGTAAACCCAATTTGTTATGCACTGCGGGAAGATTAGGTATTTTAGGGCATTGATAAGAGTAGCACGTTCAACACTATCATATGTCTTCGATAAATCAAAGCTTACTAAGGCCGCATATTGTCGTCGGTGGCGAGAAAGCTGTAAACGAGCCTCCAAATCAACGTGCGCCCACCTTAGAGAGTAACCTGGTCTAAATCCAATCTGGCACGCACTGAGTGTTCTATTTTTTGTTATGAACTTCATAAGTCTAATGTAAAGTATTTTTTTCTAATAAACTATCTACATGTGATGTTAAAGCTATTGGCCTAATGTTATCTATCTGCACTTCTAGCCCCTGTTTTTTAAGAAGCAGTATCATTTTTGCAAATCTACAGTCCGAAGGTATCCGACTATTTTCAAGTGAATGGTTGAACGTTAAGGAGGTCTTCAGGAGAGATGTCGAATAATATTTTTAACATTCCTGAAGAGACACCATCTGGTCCAGCACCTATGTGTGGAAGAATACGAATGACGTGTTCATCAAGTTTATCCCTACTTACTTCAATAAAATCATTTCCCAATGAAAGTTTTACAAACTTTATTTGTATTTGTGATAAATATCTCTTCTCTAATCCCAATACAATTTCAGTTATTATATCTTCCAACTCATTTGGGGAAAATTAACTGAGTCAATATTTACGGGTGCTGCAATAGCTTTTCGATTACGAAGGAATCTGAATAGAGCTTTCTTGTTGCCGCTTTTGGATAAATAGCTATACCTTTTTTCTTCATAATCTTCTTTCGCTAATGAAACTGTTCTCTTAAACGTAGCTTTTGCACACAAATAATATCTCCAATCAGTAGCACAATGGTTGGTAAGGAGTTTTTTTATGCAGCTTTGCGGCGTCTATGATTTCTAGCCGAATCCAGAATCAACCAGGCAGATATGAATTTTCCTCTTGTTGAAGCGCTTGTCTTCTCTTGTCTCTTTGTCGTATTTCTGTTCTCGGGCTATAACAATTATAACGCGATTAGCGTCGAGGAGAAAATGATTGCATCTGTCGCCAGAGGGTGCTGCCTCACTGGTCGGCTCCCATCCTCGCAGTGCAGTGATATGTGGCACCGGTGCGGCAGTTGTGGAGAGGCCTTGAAAGGTTTGGTGGTGTTGGATGTGTGAGCCGCGATGTGGTGGGAGCAGCCTGTCTCTCTTGACGTGCCTGAACACGTGAGCTGATATCACTTTTGTCTCCAGTCGACACCCGGGTCCCGATAAAGCTGTGACCACGAAACGACCTCGTTGGCCACCGTTCGTTGTCTCTGCACTACAACAGCATGAAATTACGTAGTATAAAGTAGAGAGGGTGTCATTTGAGGGTGAGGAAAGATGTGCGATTGGCAGAACGACAGGAGAGTGTAAAACAGCTCAGAAAGAAACAGTTGATGTTGATGTGTCCTTTGTATGTGCTCAGTTTTACAGAGAAAAGCGTTATCCATGCTTGTCTCTTTGTGACCACTTCGTAACCACCTACATGTATGACTCACTCAGCAGGTGGCCCTAGTGTGGGTGACAGACAGCTGAATAGTGCAGGGCGCTGAGGGGCGAGGTGCCACTGGTTCAAATCGCAGGTGTGAGGCTTGGAACTTTTTGTCCTGATAATGATATACTCGCTCTGTGCCCCTCTCTCTTTATGTATATATATATATATATATATATATATATATATATATATATATATATATATATATATATATATATATGGGATATGGCACAACGGGAGCGTTGTCAACAAGGATAAATATATCCTTGTTGACAACGGTAAAAAGAGCCAAAGGTAAAAAGAGCCGACCGACCCATTACGGGGAAACCCTTTCTTTACGCATGCCGTCACGGACCCTCCCGGCACCGCGGCGACAATCTTGGGTTGCGCGACACACGTCGAGAACTCAACAGCACGTGATAAGAAACGTATGTGAACGTACACGGACAGTTGGTTTCGTTCTCAGTGTTGACAGTGGTTCTTCCTGTTTTTTACTTTCTTTCTTTGCTTTCTTTTTTTTCTCCCCCTTTTTTAGTTCCCTTTCACTCTCGCAAACATGTCTCAAGGCGAAAGGGACGCGGCAGCAACGAAGTTTCGAAATTCATGTCAGTATAACTCATCCCCTGATGAAGGGAGGACCCCTCCCAAAACTGTTGGGAAATAATTCTATTTATTCTTGTTGTTCTCGAAGATTAACTGGCCCATTGACCTATTACTCTCACTATATATATATATATATATATATATATATATATATATATGTGTGCGTGTGTGTGTGTGTGTGTGTGTGTGTGTGACGTATGAAGCGATGGTTGGTAGAAGCAGAGAACGAAGAAGCGAGATGTAATAAACATGGCGTATGAGCCAGATCACGTCTCCAATTCATCATAGCGTCACACGAGTCGACAGCATAAAGACCTGGCCGCTGCTCATCACCCACACATCATTCATGAAGCCACCGGCGATGCGCCTCAACTGAATATCGGCCACAGAAGCTTCTCCGCCATAGAGCGGGGAAGCTCCAAGCATACTCAGTCAAGCCCGTCACCTAGAGTTCAGCTTCATGTGCCAGAAGGGCTCGCATCGTTCGTTGCACAGAAAGACAGTCATTCCCAATTAAAATCTGACCAAACCAATCCTTTCGCAGTGTCACTGTTGAATTCCCAGCCACCTGAGAGCCCAACCCACACAGAAGGTTCGGAAGGATCAACTCTCAAGCACTGCCCTGTGCCAGAAACATTAATCAAGAATGGCGTTGCAAGAGCCTCAGCAGATTTTTCTGCCAATTCTGGCACACTATCTTCATTGCCTGACACAAATCGTGACACCCTGACAAGTATCAACTATTTGATGGTAACGTCAACCTACAAAGAAAAGCGGGCTCATGGTTCAAGAGGAAGTCCGCCTCGTCAGACTGTGCAACATCAGCAATGTCAACAAAAGCAACAAGAGGAACCCCAACAGCTAAAACGCCCACACCAACATCGGCAACGAGCAACTAAATCTACATCGCAAGGATACTTGTGGCTTAAAGAGTGTCGTGATCAACATACACTAAAGAAAAGACTGATTCCGCATCTGAGCTATCTTCGCAAAGAGAAAAGCCAAGGAACGTTTCTGCACCAGCGTTCAAGATTGCGCCTTCAGGCTGAACATCTGCGTCATCACCATAGAAAATTCCCCAAAAAACACAAAAACACCCCTTGTACTCGGCAGGAACACAGGCAGCGCCGAATCAACCTCGATCAACGCGCACGCAAGCTGCCTGTACGGCCTGTGTATCACCAACGACGAGGAATTCGATGCCTACAAAATCGGAACTGTCGATTCTGCTAGATGTACGAGCCTCGTTCGTTCTGCACACGAATGCCAACTGTGATTACTCCTATCTCCACGCCATAAGCATTTTTGTGTTATTCAGGACGCAACCACCAGCCCCACACACCAGAACTCCTGCGTTAACCGGACTGCTGCACTCTCCCCTGAAGTCTTTGAAAGTTTAAGGAACTCCCCTGTAGCATAGAACCAATTAGGAATTTCGACATTTGTGACTTTTAACCTCTCCTTGTGTACTTTTTCTTGTTCGTAATCTACGCCTTCTTTCGGGAGGAGGGGGAATCATTTGACGTATGAAGCGATGATTGGTAGAGGCATGGAACGAAGAAGCGAGATAGAATAAGCATGGCGTATAAGCCAGGCCATGTCTCCCATACATCAAAGCGTCACACACACACACACACACACACACACACACACACACACACACACACACACACACACACACACACACACACACACACATATATATATATATATATATATATATATATATATATATATATATATATATATATATATATATATATATATATATATATATATATATATTTATTTATTTATTTATAAATAATATATATATATATATATATATATATATATATATATATATATATATATATATATATATATATATATATACACATCTATATTCACAGGATTGTGACGCGCATAAGGGCAGCAAACTTGATGTTCACATGAAAAGGTTTATTAGGCCAAACTTGCGGCCAGAAACTGAAGATCAATCAAACTATATCAACACAAGGGAACTGATAGCGGCGAACAGAGCGTCAGTGGGCGATCAGCAACCGGCGAAGCGCATCAATATTTATACACCTGATATCGAATATTCTAGCAATATCGGTAGCAGTGACGTAAATTCTCGAATAATTTGTAGTTCTCGCAGAGTAGTCGTAATTCTAACGAAACGATCTACTGCATTCCAGAAACTTCCCGTACACTGCAGGCGCGGTTCGCACTGAGAATTGCGGACAGTGAAACTGCGATAACATAACTTAGAATGTGGCACTGCCCCCCCTCTGAAAAAGGCATCACCCCGATACTTTAACAAAAGACGAAAGTACAATAATCAAGTGAGAAAGTAAACAATAGGTAGACAAATAAAGCACAGCAACAAAAACAAATTACAGACCTCGGGATCACGCATGAAATGGCTTGAGGCACACTACATGGACCACTTTATGTCGTGTACGGTGCCGTTGAAAGTTCGTAATGCCGTCGGGAGCAACCTCATAGAGGAGTGTACTGAGACAGCGAACTACCCTGTACGGTACGAAGTAATGTCGCAGAAGTTTTTCGCCGAGTCCACGCTGGCATATTGTCCTGCACACCCAAACTTGGTCACCGGGCTGGTATTCTATGAAGTTTCGTCGAAGGTTGCAACGGCGGCTGTCGGTCGTCTGCTGATTCTTGATGTGCAGGCGGGCGAGTTGACGAGCTTTATCGGTACGCTGAAGGTAGGCGGTGACGTCATGGTTCTCTTCGTCAGCGACGTTTTGAAGCATAGCGTCGAGTGTCGTTTCTGGGCTGCTTCCATAGACTAACTAGTAAGGCGTCATCTGCATCATTTTTAGACGGCCGTATTGTACGCGAAGATCACGTACGGAAAGATTGCATCCCACGTCTTGTGCTCGCCGTCGACATACATGGCCAGCGTAACAGCAATGGTCTTGTTAAAATGCCCGGTGAGGCCATCGGTCTAGGGATGGTAGGCAGTGGTCCGGTGGTGACTTGTCTAGCTGTACCTCACAATTCCATGAGTTAAGTCCACTGCAAATGCCGTACCTCTGTCCATGATGAGAACCTCTGGAGCTCCGTGACTCAAGACGATGTTTTGAAAGAAGAACTTTGCTACCTCAGTGGCACTGCCTTACGGCAAAGGCCTTGTCTCGGCGTAGCGCGTTAGATAGTCGGTAGCTACGAAAATCCATTTGTTCCCGGAACTTGACGTCGGCGACGGCCCCAGTAAGCCTATGCTAATTCACTAAAATGGCCGGTGAGGTGGCTCGATGGGCTGGAAAAAACCGGCTGGCCTCGTCGGTGATGTCTTTAGTCGTTGGCAGTCCCGGCATGTCTTGACGTAACGAGTGACGTCAACGACAAGTAGTGGCCAGTAATATTTTTTCTATGCTCTTGTGAGTGTACGGGAAACACAAAGGTGCCAAGCCGTCGGGTCGTTATGTAGAGCATCTAAAACATCTGGACGTAACGATGTAGGTACTACAAGGAGGTAGTTGGACCAAGGTGATGAAAAGTTTTTCTTCACGAGGATGCCGTTACGCAAGAAAAACAACGCCAGTCCTCGCTTGAACACCTTTAGAACAACGGCAGCCTTGCCCTCCAGGTAGAGAGAGATAATTATTTATTGGGGAGCTGGAGAAGTTTGCCTGCTTTTTCTTCAGGCAGGCTACTCCAGTTGCCGGGTGATGACAATGATATATACAATGATAAACACACAGCATATACAGTTACATACACGCATAGCAGTCACATAACACACAGTGACTCACACGCACTGCACCATTTACAACGTTGCGTTCAAGCCTGTAGCCCGTAAGAATGTCCGTAGCGCTTTTGTAGAGTTTAACGCACTGAAGGTGTTCTGCCATGGGCTTAGAATATTTTTTAACTCGAAGTTTGCGCCCTGTTGTATTTTTGAGGGCATCTTCAGAGACTGTCTCTCAGTTGCGTATATTGTACACTCACAGAAGACATGATTCATGTCTTCAACGACGTTACATTGGGCACAAAATGCTGAGTCGGACATTCCCATTTTGTTCCAGAAGTAGTTCGTATGTGCAACGTTTAACTGGATGCGGTGTAAACACGTTTTATCTTGCCTGTTGAGATTTTGAGGCATCCTGAAGTCACACGTTGGATTAATCATGTACAGAGGCTCATAATGTCTGCTAGGGTCTCTCCAGAGAGATCGCTGGAGGCGCCAGGCATATGCCGACACTAGCGTTGCTGCGTCTTGCTTTGAGAAAGGTATCTCGACGATTTCTGCTGAAGTGTCATGTCCAGCTTTGGCAGCGTCATCAGCCCGGACGTTGCCTTGTATTCCGCAGTGGACTGGTATCCTATGTAGAACAATGCGAGGATGGAGATCACAAGCTTTCTCGAATAGGCGTTTGATGTCCCTGACGAGTTGGTTCAGTGATGGATACCTCAGCTACTACAGCGCTGCTCTCGAGTGAGTGAAGATAACCCAGGACTCGGCTGTCTGGTCCACGATGTAATAATGACAGCCCGCAGTAGAGCCTGTTCAGCGGCTGTAGATGAGGTGCAGTGACTGAGAGTGGCAGAGATGGTGACATTGGCAGATGGAGTCTGGACGCCAATGGCGGATGATGTAGACGTAATGGGGCCGTCAGTGTAAATATAGCGATGAGCTCTGTCACAGTTTTTCAAAAGCTATAGAGTGAAATGTCGTAGTACTGGCCCGGGTGTGCGTTTTCTGCTCTTGAACCTACGCGCTAAGGTGACGATAGTACACGGAGGAGTTTCCACGATGGTTCTGCATGCATTGATGCTTTATAATAGTGTAGCGAGAGGAGGCTCCACACAGTACTACCATCTGAAGCAAGCGGATGATCCGGCGCTCTAGTGGCATAACGCATTAGGGATTACTAGCTGTCAGACGACCGATGCGGTGCTTTTCCCAATGAAAATCGTGCAGATCTGTGCGATGAAGCAACCGCGGATGCCACTGCCGTACGTGACCTACTTCGACGAGACCCGGTGCGCGCGTGCACCGGCGTTCGTTTTCTCGCATCACGCTGGATATGCCATGCCAAGCGCTTTCCATTTCATGGATACCGGACGCAAAGCGTATCGTATCGTGTGTCCTGGTACGCTAACGCCACGACCGATTTGTTTTTTTTTTCGCGGTCACAGGGCTGTACCAGTTAGCGGCACACAAGTGCTTGACGTGTGGCAACTGGAATTATCAGTTGCGTTACGGTGAATGTATCGTACAACACACGCATTTGCCGTAATCTGACACACGCACTGACGCTCGCATCCTGTATCGAAATGACCACACTAATTACCTACTACATTGCAGCGAGCGGTTGGTAAAGTATGGTGGAGTGCGTGGGCACCTTGTCTCCGTGGGTCGTCGCGAGTTGCGATTTTGTTGTGGAACGATTTTTTGAAAAGTATATATACACACACACACATATATATATATATATATATATATATATATATATATATATTGATACGGTAAGAGCCGGGCCACGTTTTGGAAACAATTGTAGAGGAAGAGGAAGTCACTTGTTCAGCCTATGTTCGCCAACATCGCCGATTGTCGCCTGATCTCTCCTGCAAATAAACATAGTTGAACTCCATCTAACCGTAACAGTTTTATGGTGGAGATGCTGGGTACCTAACCAGGCAACATGGCTCTGCAACAACCTGAGCTACGCCGAAGCCGCCGCATTGCTGGGCTACCCCCGTTACCACTGGTGGTCGAGATGTTTCACGGTGAAGACGGAACCCTTCATGAACCCTGCAGCTGACGGCACTGCACCACCAGTTCCAGTGACACCTTTACTACCGACATTACCCGCGGCTGGTCTTTGGCAGCATCAGCAGCTGATAGAGCCCCATCTTTTCAGGGGCAAATCTGGCGAGGACGCGGACGAGTGGATCAAACATTACAAGCGGGTAAGCAACTACTACTCTTAAAACGCAGCAACTCAGTTGACTAACGTGGTGTTTTTCTTGAGGGACACGGCGCTCACATGGTATGAGAACCAAGAGGACGCCCTCACTACGTGGAAACGCTTCGTGTCCGAAATCAAGGAGTGTTTCGTTGACACCGTGGAAAAGAGGACTCAAGCAGAACAAACGCTGGTGCAAAGAGCCCAGGTCCCAGGAGAAACCTGTATGATGTACATCGAGGCGATCCTGAAACTCTGCAAGACCGCTAACTCTTGCATGTCTGAGGAGGACTAAGTCGGCGACCTGTTGAAAGGCATCGCAGAGGATGTTTATCACTTTCTTATCGGCAAAGACAGCGTTGGTACAGTAGCCGATGTCATACGGCACTGTCGCACGTTTGAGACGCTGAATATGAGGCGCATTGCTGCTAAATTTGGTCGATTACCTAATGCGACCACGGCAGCGAGTGTTGACAACTACTCGCCTTCTGATCTTTGGTCTACAACACACGAGATTGTGCGGGAAGAACTCAGTTTACACACTCGCGCGACGCCTTACGAAGCTACACCCTTGCTGGTTCCAGACCAGCATCAGCACCCTGTCTCCATTGCTGCAGCAAGCATCGAGGAGTATGACTACGTTTCTGGCACACCACCGACGCCGCAGCGCAGTCACTAACAAGACACTACGCACCAGCGCCGCTTCAGCTGCCCTCAACAGCTGGCCGCCGACTATCAGAACCCGAACGAATACGTACCTGTGTCAGCACGCCCTCGCGATGCTTTCCAAAGTGCATATCGTCAACCTCCTGTGTGCTGCAGCTCTGGTGCTCCAGGACACATTGCTAGGTTCTGCCGTCGGCAGAGAGAGATGACACCGATATACGAGCCATTGTCAAGACCTCCTCGCAGTATCCACAAATATTGTGACGATCCTCGGTGGTCCACGTATCCAAATAGCACCCTACCACTAGGGAGCCGGCTTGGAATCTCCCCCACTTCTGGCCATAGCTTGGCACCTCCACCTGGCCGAACCCATTGCTCTCCTTAACCTCTACGGTGGCGGTCGCCACCACCACCGTTGGTAAACGAGCGGGCACGGCCGATGGAGGTGAGGTCGCACAATAGGATTCACCTCATATACCTCCACCAGTTACGAAGGACAAAAACCGGATATGTGTGTCAATAGACGGATTGTGTGCAACGGCTTTAGTGGGTACTGGTGCCACAGTGTCGGTTATCAGCAGTTTACTTAAAGATAGCTTGAGCCGCAAAGATGTTTTCCTATCAGGATTCTGGTAGATTTCGTGGCGTGGGTGGGGACATACTTCTTCCCGTAGGAGTATGTGCTGTCAACGTGTTGTTGGCGGGAAAAACGTTCCCAACTTAATTCCTGATTCTGAAACAGGGCACACGTGATGTTATTCTCGGCATTGACTTCCTCCAATAGGGTGGCGCTTTCGTTGACTGTGGTACAGGTGAAGTTTCTGTTAGCGGTGGTGATGCCCTTCCCGCCTTAGTTCAGCAGCAGCCCCCCAAAGACTTACTGATTTTTTTTCCAAAAAGCTGACATTACCACCAGGGTCTATGAGTTCAGTAGCTCTATCTACTCCAATAGCTGCAGTATCAGTCTTTGATGCCATCGTTCAAGCTCACATGGTTCAGTGTGCAAAAAAAGATGTGATAGTGCATCATTCGATTATTTCAATTACTAATGACTGCGCGTTTTTGTGGGAACTTAATTCTTCGTCTGCGCCAATTATCCTTTCTTGAGGAATGAAGCTCGGACTGTTTCATGGTGTCACGGAAAGTTTTATTGTCGCCATCAACGACGAGGAAAGTGAGAAACGCGTGGGCACCTCTAAACGGAGTACCTTCCCTGAGTGCCAAATTTTGAGCGTGGTTAGCAAGACGCTACGGTTACATGAACAACAACAATTGGTCCAACTATTACGATATGGGTCAGTGTTTGACTTCGGCGAAAAGGGTTAGCGACTGTCTTTACCATGCTCTCGACCACAGCATGCCATCGACACAGGCTTTGCTCATCCGGTTCGGCAAAAGCCTCACATGGTGTCGTCATCCGAGTGGAAAGTTATAGCTGAATATGCTCAGGACATGTTTCAGAAGGGCGTTATTGTTGAGTCGTGCAGCCCGTGGGCAGCACCTGTGATTTTTGTTTGAAAAAAGACGGTTTCTGGAGGTTTTGCGTTGATTATAGACGATTAAATGCCTTGACTAAAAAGGATGTATATCCGCTGTTTCGGATCGAAGACGTAATTGCCTGTCTCAATTCTGCTTCATACTTTTCTTCACTCCATCTACAATCAGGATATTGGCAGATACCCATACACCCTGCTGACAAAGAGAAAACGGCATTTGTAACGCCGGATGGACTATATCAGTTCAATGTGATACCATTCAGGCTATGCAAACTCACCACAACTTTTGAAAGATTTATGGACTCGATTTTTCGTGGACTGAAATGGGAGATCTGTTTGTGCTATCTGGACGACGTTTTCATTTTTATCCGCACATTTGAAGAACATAACGGTCGGTTGAGCCTCGTTCCGATCTGTGTGGGAAAGGCTCACTTGGTCTTGAACTCCAAGAAGTGTCGGTTTGGTGAACGGCAGGCCTTGATCTTTGGCTATTTGGTAAACAAAGATGAGTTCAGGCCTGACCCCCGGAAAATTGAACCGGTCAGCGCCTTTAAGCCTGCTACGTCTGTAAAAGAACGTCGCAGCTTTCTCTTGTTATGCTCTTCTTTTCGACCCTTTGTGCCTAAATTTGTGGACGTCGTGTACCCATTGACCAGCCTCTTGCGAAAGACAGTGCATTCGAGTGGACATCTCAATGTGACGCTGTGTTCTGTCTACTCAAATTACTGCTAACATCAGAGCCAAATCTTCGTCATTTTGACCCATCTGCTCCTACGGAAGTACACAGCGACGCAAGCATTATTGGCATCGGAGGCGTTCTTGTTCAGCGTCATAATGACAGAGAGCTTGTCGTTGCCTATACAAGTCGTTCCCTCAGCAAGGCTGAAAAAATTACTCTGTGACAGAACAAGCATGCTTGGCAGCCGTAATTGCTATTATGAAGTTTCGTTGTTACCTGTATGGTCGTCCGTTCACGATTGTAACAGACCATCAGTCTCTTTGCTGGCTCGTTACTCTCCGAGACCCTTCTGGACGCCTTGTCCACTGGGCTCTACGCCTCCAGGAATTTGACAATAATGTTGCTTACAAAAGTGGACGGCATTATATTGACGCCGATTTTCTTTCTCGCCTTCCATTGTCTACGACTGACGACGATGCAGACACGTTTGCAACTGTTTCACGCGCATTTCCTGATGTCACCACGTTCCAGCGGGAACAGTGCAATGACTTGACTTTAGACTCTTTATTCGCCACTGTCAGAAGCCCCAAGGGCAGTGGTTGCTTTTGTCTTCGTAATGGGTTGTTGTAAAAAGTGAATTTCTCGGCAAATGGTGCGCGGAATTCGCTAGTGGTTCCCCAAAGCCTGCGGTACGACGTCCTTCGTTTCGTGCAGTATGACCCAACGTTTGGCCATCTTGGATTCATCCGCACTTTGCATCGAACTGAAAAGCGTTTTTACTTGCCTAAAATGCGACAATGTACCAAGCATTACGTCTCGAGTTGCGACAAATGCCAGTGCCACCAACGTCCGACAAGCAGTTCGCATGGCCTCCTTTACCCGTTACCACTACCAACAACACCTTTCGAACAAGTTCGTATCGACCTGCTAGGACCATTTCCGTGGTCTTACATCCACAACCGCTGGACCATGGTCTGCGTCGATCACCTTACCAGATATGCGGAAACTGTGGCGATACCTACTTCCACAGTGTATTCCGTCACCTCTTTCCTATTACGACCCATAGTTCTTGGCCATGGTCCACCTCGTGTCATCTTCAGTGATCGCGGTCGCCAGTTCGTCGCCGACACTCTAGAGGAATGGCTTCGTCTCTGCACTTCGCAGTTTCGCCATTCAACGCCGTATCATCCCCAGACGAATAGAACGCACAAACCACACGCTTACTAATATGATGGCTATGTATGTATCCTCAATTCATGAAAACTGGGATGACATTTTGCCATTCATCACTTATGCTTATAATACAGCGAAGCACGGAACCATGGACTTCACTCCTTTCTACCTCCTCAACGCTCGACCATCGCGTAGCTCCCTCAATACAATGCTTCAATTCGAGATGCAAACGGACGATTCAGTTGCTCTAGCACTGTGCCGAGATGAAGAAGCCCGCCAAACTGACCATATTCGCACACTGGCATCGCAAGATCGCTCCAAGAAGAGGTGTGATCAAAGCCTCGACACTGTTTCATTCGAAAAAGGGGACCTAGTGTGGTTGTGGACTCTCAGCGTAAACGTGGTTTATGCCAGAAATTTTTAGCGCACAATGTCGGTCCATTCGTTATCGTAAATTGCCTGAGTGACTTGACCTACGTGGTGGAACGCTTGACGTCAGCTGGTCGTCGGTCAAGCCACACACAGTTGGCGCACGTAGCCCGACTCAAGCTGTTCCATCCCACACTTCGCCCATGATTTGCTCGCCAAGCGGACTTCGACTGTGAAGCGAGGAATGATATGGTATTAGCCGGGCCAGGTTTTGGAAACAAAGGTAGAGGAAGAGGATGTTACTTGGTTCGACCCTATGTTCGCCATCATCGCCGATCGTCGCCTGATCTTTCGTGCAAATAAACATAGGTAAACTCCATCTAACCGTAAATATATATATATATATATATATATATATATATATATATATATATATATATATATATGGTGGGGTGATATTCAATGGATCCGGTGGAAAATGCAGTATAAATAGAGGTCGACAAACGTGCGAAAAAACACTAGTTTTACTAACGTTTCGGCAGGTGGGCCTGCCTTCGTCGGAGTGAATCAATCACTCCGTGAATCAATTCACTCCGACGAAGGCAGGCCCACCTGCCGAAACGTTAGTAAAACTAGTGTTTTTTCGCACGTTTGTCGACCTCTTTTTATACTGTATATATATATATATATATATATATATATATATATATATTGCCTTACAGTAGCTGAAACATCAGCTACCTTACGCAGTACGTAAACTTAATTGAAGCCTCAGTACGACGCGCACAAAACAAACACGTTTCCGTGAGTTCATATGCGCTGATGCATAAAAAACTTAACACGCAGGCTAAATTGTTTATAAACAAAAAACACGCACGCTTACGGCGTCGTGTTGTTTTATCAAATACAGAACCACAGACCCCTCTCTGCCCCCACCCTCCTGCTTTACTTATGCCTCTAAA